>NW_022681473.1:4428454-5028454 GCF_009764315.1 Trachypithecus francoisi
GGCCTTCAGCAGCACCTGCACGGTCGGTCACCTTTGGGTGCAGAGGACAGTGAGCCACTGGTATGGAATGGATGGGCACCGCTGGTGGGTGCCCTGCGGTGACCAAGGGGGCGGGGTTAGGGCTCCTACAGGGCCGGCCCCACCTCAGTTTCCTTATTTGTTTGAAGGACTCTAGGGGGCCACAGGCGATCGCAGTGTGGAGTGGTTGGTTTAAAAACCAGATATTCCCACAGCAGCAATGTGACGGACCGTGGCAGAAGCCAAGCCTGCATTGCTGGAATTCCCGAGGGGTTTGGCTGGTTATCAGGACAGACAGGTCGATCAGCAATCTGGGTTTCTGAAACAAGAAAATCTAAATAAAGCCATGCTGGATAGAGCCTAACCGGCAACTCCAAGCTGCTAATGGTCCACAGAGCTGCGCCTCATCCCTCGAGCCAGTTTCCACCTCAGGTTCCTGTGGCTACGTGAGGACGCTCCCTACGGTACTATCAGTCCCCGGGGGGCATCATCCGAGAAGAGGGCCTCCCCGATGGAGTGCAGGGACGGCGTGCTGCACCAGGCAGGGCCCGAGCACCCGTGGTCTTTGGGCAGAGCTGCGCTTGGGCCTCGCTGGCCTGGAGGGTCTCCCCACGTGGTCACCTGGAGCCCCTGGGCAGCTTCTGGCTGCACCATGGCTCTAAATGGCTGTGCACTGGTCGGGAAAAGGGGCAGGCAGAATCCCTCCTTTGAGGCGGGTGGGCTGTATACAACCCAAACTGCATCAGGGAAGCCGGAGGGTGGAGCCCCTCACCAGATGGTCAGCACTGCAGCGGGGGACGGGGGAAGGAAGGCCTCGAGTGAAGGCTGTCCTTTTTAGTTGTAGGGGAAGGAGAGAGGAGGCTCTGGGCCGGGGCTGCTGGCTGGGGCCTGCCCCACCTTTCATAGGTGTTGATGTCAAGGGTCTAGACTCCTCCACCCCTGGTTAGGGGACAGGTGGGGCCATGTCCCTGGCACCTTGGCCTCTCTGGCCCTAGGATGCCTCTCCTGGAAACAGCATTGCTCACCGCCTGGGAGGGCCCGGTCAGCATCTGGTGCCGGCAGGAGGCTGAAACTAAGCAACTGACTTCTCTCTGTAGTAACACAGGGCCCTGCTGTGCTGGTGGCCTTCAGGAGGACCTGGACTCAGTGTGCCTGCCCCGCCCAGCTTGCCCTCTGTGATGAAGTCTGAGGGTGCTTAGGGGCCGGGACCACGCCCATGTGGGTGGGTGGCTTGGGAGGGCTCAGGGGGCAGGGTGGGGGAGGGGTGGCTTTTGAGGGCAGTGGGTTCCCATGCCCAGCCCCATGAAGGATGGAACCCCAGTATCACAAGTCTGCAGCCAGCACAGAGAGGGCCTGCATTCCTTCTGCAGGAGAAGCACGAAAGAGCTATTCTTCTCAATTTGCTAAGGAGGAAACAGGCCCGGCAGGGCAGGGCAGCCCAGGTTACAGAGCAGGCGGGAGGCTGAGCTCAGCATCAAGTCCCATCTGCACGCCCAAGGTGTAGGAGCCGCGACTCAGGTGACGCTGTTTCTCAGCCCAGGTATGTCATCTCACTGAGTCCCCACAAACGGACCCTACGAAGGGGTTACTATAGTTAGGTTTATTTGACCTGGAGGGAACTGAGGCTCCCACGGGTGAGCTGCCCAGCTCAGTGGCCCTGAATACCAGACTCCTGCTGGCTGACCCCAGTGCAGGGCTCTGTCTCTGGTGCTGCGGGACACGGGGAGAGTGCAGCCATTTAGTGGGCCTCAGTTCTGTCCTGGGGCCTGAGGCAGTGGTTAAGCAGGGCCAGTACAGACAGCAGATAAGCACAGGCTAGTGGGGAGGTCTGGGCAACACCAGGCCACAGGTATGTCTGGGACAGTGTGGGACAGCAGGTAAGGCCAGCTCGGGACAGGGTAGTGGCTTCATGGTAGACCCTGTAGTCAGTCAGACCTGGGTCTACATCTGGGCTTGGCCCCTCTCCAGCTGCAAAGCCTGGGGGAGGCTCTGGATCCTCTGAGCCCCAGGGTCGGTTTCTGCTAAATGAGGAACGGCGAGAGGCTTCACCGAGGGCATGATGGTTTCTGCTAAGCTCAGCACACACTGGCCAGAACATGCCGGGATGGATGCTCCATCTAATTCTGGGGCCAGGCGCCTGGGGCCATCCCTATCACCCCGACGACCACTCAGTGGCAGATATGCCTTCCCCTTAACTTCTCAGGGAGGTGAGACAAGCGCAGGGTCACAAGGAGGTGGCGACTAAAGGTGCTTTTCTCTCCCCACTGCTGAGTGGGCAAAAGAGCCCAACCAGAAGCTGCTCCTGGAAGACATGAGCCCATGTACAGGGAATGCGCCAGCGCCCAACAGGTGAACACGGGGTCTCGAGGGGCCGAAGGGCATACTTGCCTGAGTCCCAGGCGCGCCCGAGAGCTTCGGCTATTCCTCCTCATCCCCTCCCCATACTGCCTTATCCAACCTCCTCTCCCCTCTGCCCCAGGCCTTCTCCAGTCCCTCCTCCTTGCCTTTGCAGACACTGTGTCCCTCCCTGCATGACCTTTCTGTCCTTCTCAACCTTTTGTAATTCAACCTGGTTTTCAGGGCACGGGGCGAATCCAGCATCCTCTGGGATCTGAAGGTGGCCAGCCCCTCTGGCCTCTGCAGGTCTCTCTGTGCTGGGACTGTCTCTGAGCCATCTACCCATAAGTTCTCAACTTGCAAATTAGCCCCAAAGCTGGACGGCGGGGCCCCAGAGGCCTGGCCAGGGACTGTCTAGAGATGTGTTAGAACACAGTTCCAACCTGACCTCAGTACACAGGGACTCAAAACCTGGTCGGAGCCCCATAAATACCCCTGGTTGGCAGGGATAATGGTAATAGCAAACAAATCCTTAGAGAAAGGGAGGAAATTCACAGGGATCCCTTCAAGGCAGAAAGTAGGGATTTACGCTAAGGAGTGGCCAAAAATCCTTTATCAGGGTGAAATAGGGAAGGTTACCAGGTTCAATACGAACCCTATCAAGGGGCACGCCTCCCCTCAGGGGCCTGACAGTCTTTGGGGAGAGAAACATCATCTAACTTCCCATGCACGGTGGAGCGAGAGACAGCACCAGGGCCTGATCAAGAGTGGGCATCCTTCTACCTGTGTTCAAACACCAGCTCTGCCACTAACCACGTGTATGACCCCAGGCACACAGTTTCGTGTTTTTGTCTCTCCATATCCCTAAGACCTCCCTCATGTTATATGATCTCCCTCATGGGGTTGCTGGAAGGATGAATCTTTTATATCTTATAAACAGCCTAGCATAGAGTGAACCTTCAACAGAAGTTTGCTCTAATTGGGAACTGAGACACACGCACAAATAAAGAACTAGGGGAGGACAGGGGGAAAAAAATCTCGTGGCCAGAGTGGACCACAAGTGAAAGATGGTAGCAGTGCCAAATCCAGACTTTAAAAAGTTACAAAAGGAGCTGGATGTGATGCTGGGACCAGCAGGAGGCAGCACCAAACACAGGTGTGGGAGTCCCAGGGCCTGACTCTGTCACTGATTTGCTGTGTGGCCCTGGATAAGCTGCTTTGTCTGTTTAGGTATTAGTTTGTAAGGTGTGGGCTCTCTCCCGTCTATACTCTAAAGAGCTGGGAGGCTCCCAGGGTCTGGAGAGCAATCCTGAGCTGGGCTTGGAGAGAGTCAGGAGGTGAATGTACAGCTAGGACCAGTGCGGTCGCCATGGTGGTGTGTGACTCTATGGTGTCCTTCCACGGAGCAGTGGAGTAGGTGCCTTTCTTGTGTAGAAAGGGAGAAAAAAGGCAAAGATGTAATTGCAGTGGGAGGGATGTGGGTGAGACTTTGTGCATAACTTCCAAATTCGAAGGCCTGGGAAAGCTTCAGAACATTTCTGTTTCTGTATTCTTAAGAAAGGCGCAAGCAACCCCTCGGTGCACTTTTGCTGAGGGCAAGGGGTTTCTTATTCATCTTTTCTTTTGAGACGAATTCTTGCTCTGTCACCCAGGCTGGAGCGCAGTGGTGTGATCTCGGCTCATTGCAACCTCTACCTTCTGGGTTCAAGCAATTCTTGTGCCTTAGCCTCCCAAGTAGCTGGGATTACAGGTGCGTACCACCGTGCCTGGTTAATGTTCATAATTTCAATAGAGACGGGGGTTTCACTATGTTGGCCAGGCTGGTCTTGAACTCTAGACCTCAGGTGATCCGCCAGCCTTGGCCTCCCAAGGTGCTGGGATTAGAGGTGCGAGCCATGGCACCCAGCTCTCTTGTTCGTCTTTTCAATGGTCAGCACTGAATATGTGGTTGCTGAATGAATGAATGCGGGCATGTGTGAATGAATAAGAGAGGCTGGGTCTCGTATGCTGTGGCTGGCTGTGGCCATCAGATCCAAGGATACAGAAGCTGAGACCCAGGCAGGCCAGCAACTTAAACACCACAACCCCCAACTGGTAGCCTCCATTTTCTCATCTGTGAGATGCCGACAAAGACATCTGGACTTAGGTCACAGGATTCTTGTGGGGATAAAATGTGGTGGACGATCTGAAGGTATTTTGAAGACTTCCTTCAGCATAAGTGAGGGAGGTACTCCTGGAAGGTGCCTCCCTAAGGAAGATGGGAAAATGGTAGAAGAGAAATACTTCCCTGAGGCCACATGGGAAAATGTGAAGGACAAAGGTTCCCTTCGTGGCAGGAGTGTGCTGGAAGCCCTGCCCCAGGCACCGTGAACGGCAGCCTGTGATCTGGTCCACACCTGCCTCTAGGAACCCCTTCCTCAAACTCTAAGAAAACGGCAGAAACGGGGAAGGAATCCTATGTCCTTTAACCTTTAACACTGTTCTGGGACTCTGGGCATTGGTTTCTTGCGCTTGTCTCTGGAGTTGGTGCTCCAGGAACTGAATTCATATCCACATGAAATATCTTGATCACTCAAGGGAATCTACAATGTTCACTTTCTCTGAAAATGGGCTAAATGAAATCAGTGACCTGTAAAATTTCTTTTGGTTTTGATACTTTTCAAATTATAGTTAAGAAGGGAACATCAGTTTTAAGCTTCCCTTGTCTTCTAAAAATTTTTAAAAATCAGATCACTACATATCAATGTATGATTATGGGACATGATGTATAATTTATGAGCAGATCATCTCCCACAGCAGATAAAGCAGGAAATACTGGGCAGACACCAGCAAATCAGGTATCTCTGGAGTGTCTGGGCTTGTTCGGGGCACACAGATCCCAGGCCACAGACAGCCACCAGTTTCAAGGAAGAACATAGAAACACTCAAAGATTAACAGAAGGAAATGGAAACAAATTGCATCCAACCTGGCCTCTGGCTTTCAAGTCATTTCTTCTTATATCTCACTGCACAGAAACAATGAAGCGATTTCCACCCTTGAACTTGGGAATGAGGAGAGGCAAAAGCCACAGGCTGGGAACCGCAGCCTGAATCAGATGAACTTATCTTGTGGTTGACTTGTGCATGTATGAGTTGCACGCCTGAGAATGGGATAGGAACTTTTGAAATGCAGCCCACGCCCTCTGGCCCTGGTGTGTACAGAGCCGCCTTCGCTGGGTGACTCAGGGTAATGACTGAGCAACCACTGTTGGCTTGAGTAGTGCCAGGGATGCCCTGGGAGGCTCTCCCTGCCATGCGGCCTGCCCCGCACCAACAGGCCCCTGGTCCATGGCTGCAGCCTCCAGCCTGTCTGGCCATCTACCGGCAGATGCTGCTCCCAGGCTCTGCCTCCCGCAGCGAGCGCCTTTGATTCAGCCTTCCGAGCTCACAAAACAAAGTATGTGCAATGGAAGTATTGTGTGGAATCTAAGAGCTGATGGTCTCATCTGGGCCCAGCTGCCTGTTTGCAGACTTTGTGGCCTTCACCTGGGTTTGCAGGAGGCAGATAGTTTCTGAGTCTGGATAAGCAATGGGTCCTGGAACAAAAACTCTGGAGACTGGGGGCTATTCATGGAAGGCTCCATTTCTTATTGAACATTCAATTCACCATCAGGTCTTGTCCAATCGACCCCCAGAACATCCATTTCTCCATCACCTTGGCCAGCACTACCATCCCCTGGCTCATGGCTGGTATCCCCATGGCCCCACCTTTGGGACATTGAATGCGCAATGTTTTTGAAGGACGCAGTCCCCACCCGTTATGGGGTAGAATTAGCTTCTTCTCCAGAAGGTTTGTTCTTCAGGTAGACTTTCTGCAGCTACCTGGTCTGTGTCCTGGGCCCTTCCTAACTGTCCTCCCAGCTGGTGGGTGACTTGGAGCTGGTCACCTGCCCCTCTGGGCCTCAGTTTCCTTGCCTGTAGTAATAGCACCTACCTCACACATTGCGAGAGTTCCATGAGCTAAGGCACAGCACTGGCTTAGCACTATGGAATTGTCCCTATCACTGCCGTGGATAACAGGTAACGTTCCATCACCATTTCTTAAGTAAGCTCCAGATGGGCGGAGCCTTCTCTGTCTCATTCTTTGAGGGTGCCCAGGGGCCAGCATGGCCTGGCACATGGCTTTGATCAAATGGCAATCTCTGAGCTCCTCCCGCCAGTCCTGTGACTCACAGGTAGGCTCCCTCTCCATCTACACCTGTTCCCGGTGCTCTTGGCAGCTCTGTGCAATCTCAGTTCCTGAAGAGATGCCCCCAGGCCAACCCCCTTCACTGTGACCCAAAGGGTGCAAGGCCTGACCAAGGCCAGAGTCCCTGCTGTTGCTGGAACAGAGACCCAAAGCAGGAGCTTTGCCCCTGCTTCATTCCCCGCCTCTCTGTGTGCCCCAGACACTAGAGGGATAGGCCAGGGCCATCTCCATCCTGCTTGAAGCAGCCCTGCTGGGCCTGACACCCGGAGAGGGGCCTTGATGGGGTCTGCAGGGGAAGGAGGGAGAAAGGAGGTTCTGTCCTTAGGTCCCACAAAGTGCTGCTGAGAGCTTCCCTCACCCCAAGAGGAGATAGCCAGTCCCAGCCCTGTCCTATCCTCTTCCAGCAAACTTTATCCTTCAAGCCAAACCCTTCCTGGGAGAATTCCACCCCCTCCCTAGAACGTAGACCTCTGGGTCTGGCCTTGGGGAGGGCAGTGGGGATACTGGGGACCTCAGGATGGGGTCCCCAACTTACATGACTGGCTTCCTACCAGTGCCCCCACCTGAACCAGGCCTGGGCGCCCAGGGGAGACAGGTGAGGGTAGAAAGCAATCTCCAATGATTGACACCCTGGGCTTTGAGAGTTTCGGTGCCAATGCCAGGGTACCACACCCAGTGCCCTGGGCGCAATGTGCGTTTCTGGCAAGTGAGGACCCGAGGCTCTGACTCCAGAGAGTAGTGAAGCAGTGGGGCCTGGTAGCTACCATCGCCGTGGAGTGGCGACCAACTTGGCCTTCGCCCAAGACCCTCACCATCACCCTCCCCCTGGCTGCCCCAACGGACACCCCTGGCCGAGAGCCAGGAAGAGAAGGTCCCATTCAGGGCGCCAGCTGTGAGCTTTTGGTTGGGCTCCGAGCTCCAGCCCCGGGCGAGGCAGCTTCGGAGCCGCAGAGCTTCCAGGCCAAGCCATGCCTGGGGGCCCGGTGCTGCGCTGGGCTGAGTGGGCGCTGCGCTCCGAAGGCTCAGAGCGCAGGCTGGGCGCACGCACTTGGCTGGGGCGGGCACGCCCTTCCCGGCACGCACGTGCGCGGGTGGGCGCCGCAAACCCTGCGCAGAGGGTGCGGCACCCCCCCGGGGTCCCGGGAGGCCCCGCCGCCGTCCGGTTCCCGCCCTCGCCGCGGTGCAGGTGCGCGGCCCTCCCGCCCGGGTCGCGGCCGCCCGCACTCACCGTGCCCTCGGACGGCAGGTAGCCGATGTCCTCGATGGCGCAGATGTTGATGATGTGGACGCTGCGGTCCTCGGCCGGGAGCGTCGAGTACTTCTCGTTGACCCTCATCGTGGCCGCCTGTGCGCTGGGACCGCCGGGCGGCGCGCCCTCCCCATCCACGGCCCTGGCGGCCTCTGCGGGCGGAGACCGCAGCGTTCGCGGCCTGCTCTCAGGGGGCCGGACCTCCCCGCGCCCAGGCCCGCCGGGGACGTGGCCGCCTCCCGCTCCGCCCGCCGCCCTGGCCCGCCCGGCCCGTGCGCTCGGTGCGGGGTGCGCCTGAGCCTCTCGGGGCCGATCGCGCCGCCACCCGGCTGCTGGTCCCGCGGGCCGGCCCGCGCCTGGTCAGGAACTTGGACGCCAGCCGGCCCGCCTTTGCCTTAAAGATATAAGCGCTCTCCGCCCGCCTATGGCAGGGGCGGTGGCCGCGCGGGTCAGATTTTCCGTAGAAATTTAAACACAGGAAGAAAAAGTGTTCCATTCCTGCAGGCCTCTCCAAGTTTTATTTTTATCCGGAGAAAGTGCCCCTTTGCATTTTTTGAGGGTTTTCATACCGGGTATGAAAGAGGGGAACGTTCAATATAGCCCCACCTGAAATAAAGTTGCCGCGTGGCAGGCGCCTCTGTGGCGGGTCACCTCCGCCTCCCAGGGAGCGAAGCTTCTGAGATTGGAGTCTGGATCTCTGCCCCTTTCCCTCCACCCTGGCAAACTCCTGCTGTCAGTCAGCGCTCACCTCCTCCGGGGAGCTTGCCTGGCTCCTGCCGACCCGCCCCCTCCAGCTGCCCGCGCTCCTGGGGGAGTCTCTCCCGGGGCAGTCATCTCTCTGGAGCCCACTGATGTTACCGGTGTCCCCCCAGTTTACGGAGCACTTGCTGTTCTGTGCCCAGGCGCATGCAGCGTCCCCCAGGCAGGGCGTGAGTATGTATCATCTCATTTAACCCTGCACCTGCAAGGTTGGAATGCGGGTCCTCATTTTGCAGAGGACATCCAGGCTTAGGAAGGCCAAGGACCAGTCCCCATCCTCTGAGGTGGGGCGGGGCTCCCGCAGAGTTTTCCCCACTGCTGGGCGAGGCTGTCCTGCTTTCTGGAGGGGCCGGGGAGTGGGGTGGGATGGTGGCTTTGATCTCTCTTACCCCCGGACCTAGCAGGGGTCTGGCACGCTGCAGATCTTCAAGTCTTCTTCCCCTAAGGAGAATAAGGCAGGTCCCCAGGGGACAGCCACACTCAGGTTAAGCCCCCAGGGCCATGCTGGCAACCACATCCAGTGGATATAAAGTGTCCCTCTGCCTCTGACATCCTATGAGCTCTTCATGGTGTGCATCAGATAGCACCTCCTGCAGGAAGTCTCGCTGGATTCTCCCCCACTGTCCCCTTCCCACCCAAATATGCAGCCCTTCCTCTCTACCCAAAGAACCTGCCTGAACCTCAACGAGCACTTCGTTTATTCCGTCTCATTTTACAGTGGGTTGTCTACCAGGTTCACACAGCCAGTGCTCAATAATTGCTTGTTAAATGGCCACTTGGGAACATTCAAGGCCTACAGAAGTGATTAGAAAATTGTCTTTTGAGGCCACAATGTCGTCAGCATGCCATGGTTCCAAGCATGGAACCTGGAGTCAGCTAGGATGGGGTGGGGTCTAGCTCCAGCTCTGGCACCTTCCAGCCTTGTGACCTTGTGCCAGCCCCTTTGGCCTCAGAACCTCCTGGGCCTCAGAGCCTCCACCTTCTCATGGGAGTCTTCAGTGTGCCTGAAGCTGCCAGGCTCGGCAGTGGTGACTGCTGTCACCACTACTGTCATCTTGTCATGACCGCCCCTTTCCTGGTGCCTCAGTGGGACTCCCCTCTTTAGGTACAAGTCCGTGACTTCCTTGAACTTGGGGCGGTGCAGGAAGGCTATTCGGTTCTCAGGCTGGTGGTGCCAATGGGCACTGAGTGGCCCTAAAGGACCCTTTGTCTGCACCTTGAACAGCGAGAGAGGGTTTGGAGAAGTGCCCCCAGGCTGGCCAAATCCATGCCAGGAACAATGCTCCACAGCCTCTGCCCCTAAAAGTTCAAGTGTCCAGGGCTGGGAGAATCCCACACGCACGTACAGAGGATTATGTAATTCCATCCGTTTATCCTTGTTGGTAAACAACCAACATTGTGTAATACTAATGTACTGTCTTTTCACATTTATGTTCGAGTGGCAAAGGACCTTCCAGAGCTCTACGAGGCGCCATTTGCAACAACAACAACAACAAAAAGTTAAAATATACTTGGCCAAATCTGGACACACTGGTGTTCCTAAAGGTTTGGGAAGTGACACTTCTGGCCCCAGAGGGCTCTGGGGCTCGGGGGCTGCCTGCTGAGGGGCCATCTCCTAGGCAGGGTGACCCCACCCTCTCCCCGACAGCACCACTGTGGCTTTACTCAAGAAACAGTGCTTAACTTCTGGTTTCTGTGATTTCTACTGTAGCCAGGCTCAAGGCCTCGCTCGGCTTGCCTGTAAGACTCCACTTTCTTTGCTATTGCCAGTATGTTTCTTTTTTTCTCTCCAGTATCCCTGCATTCTGTTTCCTCTCGCCCCTTCCCCAAGTCTTCCGAGGTGGACAGTGTGGACACGCCCCAGACAAAGGCAGAGAAAATGCAGTGTGGCCTCTGTGCAGCAAGGGCAGAGAGGGTCAGTTCTGCCTCCAGGCCTCTTGTGGCCTTTGCCGGGGGTTCGTGGGTCTAGGGACTTCAGGGACCGACACAAAGTAAAAACAATAGTCCCTCAAAATAGGAGTGGGAAAATAATTCCTGTAAGTGGAGATATCTCCCAAGCCAGGACAAGTTTACAGGGTCCTTTTTGTTCCACAGATGGTTCCCTTGTCTAGCTCCCTCTCCTCGCCTGTGTCCCATGGGTCATTTTGTTGGGATTCTCTCTCCACTCCAGTCACTAGTTGGTTATACGTGGGGCCTCTCCATAAACTGCTGCACTCAGTTTTCTTTTTGTCTCAGTGATTTTCATCACTAAAACCCTACAGGTACAGATTTCGCGGGCAGAGGATGAATTCCCGGCTCGTGAATTAGTAAAACGCCGCTGTAATTTGTCTAGAACCATCTAGACAAATTTCGAAATCCCATTTCGTTATGGGAAGCTCCAGGCTTCCCAGTTGGCCTGTTTGGCCACAGTGTTGCTCTTCAGTGTCATTTGATGGCATGCGCCAACTGATACAGGTGTCTTTGCTGACCATTTTTTTTTTTTTTTTAATATGGAATGCTTCATGAATTTGCGGGTCATTCTTGCGCGGGGCCCATGCTAATCTTCTCTGTATTGTTCCAATTTTAGTGTATGTGCCGCTGAAGTGAGCACTTTGCTGGCGTTTTAATAGTCACTGAGGATACAAGCATCAATTGATGAGGAGCGCAGACCAACAAACCTGTTAGGAGGGTGGCTTCCTGGTAGGAGGCAGCACAGGGGAGCCCTTTTCAACGGTATTTTATTTCCATCCCGTTGGCATTGCCCACAGGGAAGAATACCTCAGAGCACTGGCCATGCTGTCTGCAACTCAGTGGGAAGTCCAACATACCAAGCTTTACAAAAGGAGGCAGAGCGAGGTGCCCCAAATGATGGAGATGCAGGGACTGGTTACTGAGACCACAGGCCGGAACAGGAACCTCACTCCCCATTAACCAACCTCACGGCCTTGGTTTGCCTCAATTTCCTCTTTTGTAAAGTGATGCACGAAGTGTCTCCCTTTGGATGGTGGGCGAGGACCAAGAGGCCCAGCGCCTGGCCATGGTGAGTCCAAGCCAGGGATGCAAACGCCTCTTCTAATAAAGGAGCTCCAGGGTGGGACACAGTGGGTGTCTCAGCACAGTGGATGTGTGGGGCCAGATCATCCTCTGCGGTGGGAGCTGTCTTGTGCAGTGTGGGACATTTTGCAGGCTCCCTGGTGACCTCTACCCATCCACAAGATGCCAGCAGCACTCTCTGCCTCCAGCCCCAGTGTGACAACTAAAAATGTTTCTTGGTGGTGTCAAATATCCTCCAGGGGACAAAACCAGCCCCAGTTGAGCACCACTGCTCTCAGATTTCTCAGCAGCCCTCACCTGCACTGTCACCTGGACCTGGGAGGCCAGCTGTATCAGTCCCCATTTCACAGGTGCGCACACCTGGGGAGGTGATGTACTTGGCTTAAGGTCCAGCAAGAGAGCAAACTTGGCTTTCAGTCTAGCTCTCCTGACCCCCACCCCTCAAACCAGAGCTCACTCCATGAATTCCACACACACCTAGAATTAGAGAGGTGGCAGAAAGGAGATTGGGTTTCTTTTTACAAAATAGAAATATGCAGGTGCCCAGGGTTGCTCTCTGTTGGTAGTGGTGGTGGCGGCACCCGCACAGCCCAGGTGCACTGAACCTGCCCTGGCCCTCGATTGGCCCAGTACAAATCTCTGCATTCAGAGGGGTTTAATAAGTGCTGTTGACTCACGAGCAGCCCAGGGGAGGGAAAGGAGCATGGAAGGAGTGAGCAGTCATGACTCAGGGCCATTGTGAGCGCCAACGGCCACCCGTCCCACTCCCAGACCAGCCCCGCGCTGCTGGGCAACCCGCGTAGGACAGAAACAGAGGCCAAACAGGTAAATGATATCATCTCCTAAAAGCAACTTGGGCTGTAATTACTGCGGGGAAGATGTGCCTGGGGAATTTACAACTGAGATACGGTGGGCAGGAGACAGGTCACTGTCATTTCCTTCCCTTGCATGATGTCAGTGCCCAAGCAGAGGCCGGCCAACCGCAGCATGACGGCGGGACTCCACGGGCTCAGAAACTGCCGGCCGAAGCTCGGAAACGCAGCCAAAGCATGAAGTTCTGCCTGGGGCGGAGGGGAGGGTGCGGATTTGTTTTTTTCCTCCAACAGAATTCATGGACATCCAGTTTCCAGAGGAGGGTTTTCAGATTCATAATGTGTTTTGTGAACCCAAGGCCTGCCTTCTGAGAATCTCAAGAGCTTTAAAACTCACCCGGGGTAGCTGAGAGCCTGGCCAGGCCACCTTCTCCTGGAAGCCTTTCTGGTCCAGCTCAGATGGCATCCCTCACCTCTGCTCCTTCCATCCTCGGCTTCGGCCACTCATGTTCCCTTCTGCCCACCATCCTTAGTTTTTCGGGCTTCATTTCTGCACTCTTTACTCTCCTTCCCATCCTTGGCACACTATGGATTTTCCCTATTTATGTTTATTTATTTAACAAGCAGCTGCTCCATGCTTACTACAGCCAGCACTATGCTAAGCTCTTTACAAATGTTAAGTCGCCCTGTTAGGGTGATTACAGTCATCTGCAAGTGCATTCACATGGACGACGGACACACCCTCCTGCGTCCTTTCTCAGGAGGTGTGGGAAGAAGTGTAGACGAAATCTTAAACAGCTGCTTCCTCCCCAGGGACTCTACAGGAGGCACAGCCTTCCTCCCCAGGATGATGGGTGCATTACCATCAGAAACCCTGCCGTGGGGGACAGGGTGGGACTCCCCGCAGCAGGACTGCACCTGCCCACCCTGCCAAACAGAGCACCTCGCTGCCTGCCCCGGTTCAATTCTTCTTCCCAGGGCTTGAAAGAAGAAAAGTTCCAGACTGCCTGGCAATTTCTTTTCACTAGCATACTTCCCGAGAGTAAGGAACCTCCCCCTCGCAGAGGTGGGCGGCCTCCGTCTGAGCTCGTGCCACTCCAGAGAGACGAGGCTGACCCTATGGCTTCCTCTGAGCCCTGCCCTGACTGTGTACTTTCTCCCTAGATACGATGCAACTTCTGATAAAGAAGGACAAGTCCTGGTTCTCCTGTCCTCTGGCCAGAGGGACTGAAGGTGACTTGAGGTCCCAAGGCCGTGGAGCTGGGACATGGGTTGCCACCCCTGCACTGCTGAGAGTACACAAATCCCATGAGAGCCGCTCTCAGCCACAGACTTATCCCTGCACCTTCCGTGGGGTGTGTGCCGGGCGTGAGCGCACCAAACCTGCATCACTCCCCTGGTGTCAGTGACCTGCCCAAGGCCCTGATTTCCCTAAAGACCCATGTCTAAGGCCTGAGATGGATCCTAATGTTGCAGGCACTGGCTGCAGCAAGCGTCCCACTCTGGAGCGAATCCTCTGGGGTCTCATCACACCCTCCCCTCCCCAAAGTCAAGGAAGCCACAGCTCCAGGGCCCACTGTGAGCCTCCGTTATCTTTACAGGAGATCCTGACGCCTTCCTGGGAAACCCTATGGTTGGAATAAAAGATGTTCCAGAATTTTGTTATGCCATGCATGGCCTTTTCCTTGAACCCTTGCTGTTCATTTCATTGTGCCTTCACGTATATATCATTTGGTGCCAAACTTCTGTTTTGTGTCAAGGCCTCTGCCAGGCTGGGGGTCTCTGTCCTGCAACTGAACTTCTGGGCTGCAGGTTTCTCTTGGGGGGATACTGTGTGTGACAGTTGTTGGCTGTGCACTCCGGGCCCCATGTTTGTGGGAGAAATGAATGGGAAAATGAGCCAGGAACATCACCAGTTAGTGGAGGAATCTTCCCAACCCTGCACTGGGGAATCAGAACCTTGAAGGCCCTCTGGGTTGGGCATGGAAGACCACATCCTCCTGATGCAATGTTTCTGTACAATGAAGGAGTGCGTTACTGGGCCCTGTGGAGCATGTGTCATTGAGATATTCTACTACCCACGCTAACAAGAGTAAAAATAATCAGGGGAAATCAATAATCTATGTTATGTAACCTATTATACACAGAATATCATTTCAACATGTCCTCAATATAAAAGTTCCTGGCCAGGCATGGTGGCTCACACTTGTAATCCCAGCACTTTGGGAAGCTGAAGTGGAGGATCACTTGAGGCCAGGAGTCAGAGACCAGTCTAGGCAACACAGTCAGATCCCATTTCTAAAAAAGAAAAGAAAAATGAGCCAGGCATGGCGGTGCATGCCTGTAATCCCAGCTACTTGGGAAATTGAGGTGGGAAGATTGCCTAAGCCCAGAAGTTTGAGGATGCAGCGAGCTATGATTGCACCAATGCACTCCAGCCTGGGTGACAGAGTGAGACCCTGTCTCAAAAAAAAAAAAAAAAAAAAAGTTATTAATCAGACCTTGGACATTCTCTTTTTTCCAACTACATATTTGAAATCTGGTATGTGAATTTTACTTTAAGGCACATTTCAGTTCAGAAAAGCCACCTTTCCAGGGCTGAAAGCCACATGTGGAAAGGAATGACGAGCCTGGACCGCTTAGCTACAGAGCCTTTTCTTCTTATTATTAATAATAAGAATATATTACTAATATAGGAACACTATATTGGATGGCTTTTATTTTCTGCATTGTCATTTCCTCTATTTTTTAAGATGTCTGCAGTGATATGGAATAGGTTGATAGGTAGGGAAAGGGCGACGATCATTTAAGGGACTGACACACTTTGTAACCTGTGGGCTCATATTGGACCCTTTTACTATTCAGGAAAAAATAGTTGAACAGCTTTTTCTCTGTACAACACACATGCAGAGAAACTGACCTTTGCCTCAAGGCCAATCACAGCACATTCCTGAAATGTTATGACCGAGGAGCCTTTAATTACAAAACATATCTGATGACAGAGCTGGTCACACAGGTGTTCAACTGAAGAAGCCGAGAGAGCTCACTATTTCACACCAGAAAGAGATCCAGGAGGATGCCCGGGGGCACCCTCCCAGGGATCCTACCATGTAGTGCTCCCAGTACATGGGCCATCTACCTTGCCAGGTGGAAGCGATGAGGTTGGGTAAGAGACCTGAGGCAGGGGCCGACAGCGCTGGGGAGCAGGGGACTGACCCAGATGCCCTCCAGGAGAGGTCCTGGGCAGGGGTTCCAGGACTCTGCCTTGGCAGGTACCCCTGAAGGAGATGCTCAGGCCCCTTCCCCTGGCTTTTCCGCTAGAGTGAGGGGTTCATTCAGCCACATACTCATTCATTCGCTCAACTGTTTGTCCACTCATCCACCTGCTCACTCGCCCATTGGCTCACCCCGTTCCCCACTTACCCACTCACCATGCACTCACGATTCATTTATTCACTTGGAGTTTCACTCTGTTGCCCAGGCTGGAGTGCATTGGCATAATCTTGGCTCACTGCGACCTCTGCCTCCTGGGTTCAAGCAGTTCTCCCGTCTCAGCCTTCCAAGTAGCTGGGATTACAGGCACCCGTCATGGCTAACTTTTGTATTATTAGTAGAGATGGGGTTTTACCATGTTGGTCAAGCTGGTCTTGAACTCCTGACCTCAGGTGATCCACCCACCTCGGCCTCCCACAGTGCTGGGATCACTGGCGTGAGCCATGGTGCCCTGCCTCGTTCACTCATTCTTTTATACCTCTACCTCCTCAAATCCCTTCCCGGCTTTGTATTTCTCCATAGAATCTGCCACCCCTTATCTGCAGAGGAATTCGCTTCATCATCTTGTTTTCCTTCCACCTCCCCTCACCCTCCTCGGCTAGAATGGTGGCTCCAGGCGATTTTGTCATAATTTGATGGCTCATATTCATGCCTGAAAATGGCATGAGCCATGGAGACTTAGAAAAATGCACAGAATCGAGCCAGCTGTCCAACAAAGTTGGGACCCAAGGCATTGACTCTTAAAACGTAAGGAGGGGACAGCGTGAGACAGAGTAGCCTTTGTGACAGACAGTGGCCGCCTGTCTTTGCAAAATGCATTAGTGGCCAACAGCAAATAAATCAAGTCGTTTCAATCCCTTTGCTTATGTAGACAAAATCCAAAGATCTGTGTCCTATAGAGTTAGTAAGTACATGCATGCACACACTTGCACACATACACATACGACAACTCATCCATGAAGGGTTAAAAATGACCCAACCTGGGACCTGCTTTCCAATGGCATGCATAATTAGTGGTTCCAGTGTCTACCCAGAAGCTCTTCCTGAATGCAGATATTTAAGATGTTTAAGCTCATCATAGCCTGGATCCTCCAAGACACATAGTCATATAGAGCCCAGGGGCCACAGGGCTGCCTGCCCCGCCCTCTAACATAGATTATCATTTTCCAAAAGCTATTCCCAAGACTCAGTGTCCCTGCTTCTTAAGCATGAATGATTACGTCTGAAATCAGGCTTTCTGGAAAATCAAGTTGGCGTCCCTGCTTCTTAAACATGAACAATTATGTCTGAAATCAGGCTTTCTGAAAAATCAAGCGTTCCCCTCCCCCTTTAAGCTCATCACAGCCCAGATCCTCCATGTTAAACAGATCTCAAATCTGTTTAGCTTGGGGACTAAACAGAGGGGGACAGTTTTCCCTTAGATAACCACTGGAGCAGCCCCTACCTGCCTTCCCACCACTTAAGAACAGTTGGAGGAGTGGGCTGGGGGAAGAGTGGGGGGTGTGCCAGGGACAGAGCCCCTTACCATGGAGCAGACATAGGCTAATGGCATCCTCCTCCCAGGAGTTAACTGTATTCTCTTGGGCTGGACTTCAAGTTTTCTGGGAGCTGTGACCCTCCCTCCCTCCTGGCTCGCTCACGTTTCCGAGATTTCTGCTAAGAAACCACCTTTCCAGGGTCTGCCTTGGCCCTGCTCCCAGCCCCTTCCTCTGCTTCCCCGCATCTGTTATCTGACAGCTTATTATTCTCCCTGCACCTGGAAAGCAGGGACCGTTGTTTTTTTCTATATATATTATCAGGACCTAGCAGAGCCCGGCACACAGTAGGTATGCAAAGCATTCTTTGAAAGGATGAACAAATGAGAGAATGTCCTTTGCCGGTGTCCACAGATTCTAGCATCCGCCTAGTGGAGGACAATGAAGAGTTTACCCACATAGCAATTTTTACACGACTCAACCAACCCCAGCACGGACACTTGCTTCTTAAAGAGAGGCTGTGGAATCTTCACAAACAGGTTCTCCCTAGGGGCAAGGATGGAGTTGTTGTCTTAACATTTTCCGGCTGGTGGAGCTGCCGGGGAAAGCTGCTGAGGCCACTGCCACCTGCCACAAAAGCCCCATTGAGAGCCAGGCCTTCTCCAACATGAGGGCTCCTGTCCAGGGAGGAGGTGGGCTGGGTTTTCCTGGCAGGAGTGTGCCCCCTCCACAGGGGCAATCAGTGTATTTATGAAGGTCCCCCTATGTGTTAAGCTGTGAGCCCTGGGCACAGACCCACAGGTGTGGGGCTGATAGTCGGCCAGGAAGTCAGAAATCTGACAGCCACAGAAAAATGCCGAAGGACCAGGGGGAGGAAAGGTCACGGTCGATTCCGGAAGGCTTTGCACAGGGAGTGGCTTCTCAGCTCAATCCTAAAGGGTCACTGGGAACTAGGAAGATGAAGAGGAGGGGTCAACTGCTCCAAGCCAGAGTCAGGGGTCGGGAGGCCTGGAGGGATAGGAAGGCTGGGAAGGGCCTTGGGGCTGCCTGTGCATCCACCGGGTGCCTGAGAGCATCTTCTCAAGGTTGCGAGGCACTGGGGAA
Source organism: Trachypithecus francoisi (assembly GCF_009764315.1). Taxonomy (NCBI): domain Eukaryota; kingdom Metazoa; phylum Chordata; class Mammalia; order Primates; family Cercopithecidae; genus Trachypithecus; species Trachypithecus francoisi. Next base: position 4,446,743 of record NW_022681473.1, read on the forward strand.
GAAGCAGCCAGCAAAACACGCACAGGCCGGGTTCTGTGGCTCATGCCTGTAATCCCAACACTTTGGGAGGCCGAGGCAGATGGATCACTTGAGGTCAGGAGTTCAAGACGAGCCTGGCCAACATGGTGAAATCCTCTCTCTACTAAAAATACAAAAATTAGCCAGGCATGGTGGCAGGCACCTGTAATCCAAGCTATTCGGGAGACTGAGGCAGGAGACTTGCTTAAACCAGGGGGTGGAGGTTGCAGTGAGCCGAGATTGCGCCACTGCACTCCAGCCTGGGCAACAGAGGGAGACTCCTTCTCAAAAATAAAATAAAATAAAATAAAAATAAAAAAATAAAAATAAAAACATGCACGATTCCTTGCCCCCTTGGAGCTGCTGTCCAGCGAGGGAGGAGCAGGCAGACCATCGACAAGACAGAAGTGAATGACACGACAGGTGGGATGTTCAGAGGTGGTTCAGCCCCACGGCTTAGAGGGGTTTGGATGTGACTGGAGGGTGGAGATGGCGGTTTCTCATGGTGGCCAGTACAGACCTTGCTCTGTGGGGAGCCCTTCACGGCTGCTTGGTATAAGGAAACTTGGGGAAGACTTAGACAACCAGGTTCCATTTTTATGCAAATAAAAGGACTTTTGGTCACGTGAGTTAGGAAAACAGCAGTGCCCATCATGACCCCCGGACACCCCCGACAAACTGGCCTCCCCATTGGGGGGTTGCTTTTTCAAGTTTGTTTTGGACCCCTTCGCATGGCCCTGGGAGTGGGGACAGGCACTTCCTCGGCTGGACTTGTGGCATCCATGGGGCCGGCTGGTAACATCCGGGCCAGGGCAGAGTGTCCCTCCCGAGGCTGACCGGTCTATGACTGCGGTCAGGTTGTGCCGGGACAGCCTCCGGGGTGCCTTACTCCACTGTGGAGTTACAGTGACGGGGCTGGCTGCATCCCTGCCGCTGAAGGAGATCTAATCCTCACTGGAGACCAGATGTCTCTGTTGTGCCATCATTCAGGGAAGCCAAAGTCAGGGCCGCCAACTCCCTACCCCCCGCCACCAAATCACCAAGGAGAGGAGGACTCCATGTGCCCTCAACACACAGCAGGCGCTCGGCAAAAGTTTGTGTGGGAGATTGTCCCAGGAGACTGTTGGGCATGGCTGACTCATGTTTCAGAATGGAACTTTCTAGAGACTGATGATGGATGCCAGGCACAGGCCTCTTCCTTCTCCGCCCCTGCAACCCTGCAAGGTGTCCTTGGACAAGTCACGTGGGCTCTGGGACCCCCCCCCATTTCCACCTCAGTCCCATTTAGAAGACAGGCTGTCGGGATGTCGAGAGTGGGCCCAAAACACCAAGCAAGGGGTCCCTTGGGAGTGCAAGCTCAGGGCCCGGGACCATTAGTGTCCACGAGGGCAGCTCAGCATCTGGCCCTCTGCTTGTAATCGCTGTTTATTATCACAGCTGTCACAGATTTGGCCATCTGCTCCAGTGACCTCCAAACCTGTCACTCATTCATTCACACAATGGATATTCATTCATTCATTCATTCGTTCATTGAGCGACACTTCTATGTGCCAGACACAGAGCCGGGGCTGGGTCACGGAATAAACAGTGCAAACAAGTCTCTGCTCTACTCCCACAGAGTAGAGGGGAGGCAGCCTGCTCTACTCCCACAGAGCTACCTTCTGGGGGAAGGCAGACCAAAACCAGAAGCCAGAAAGGCAAACAGATGCATGCACAGGAATATTAGATGGTGATGACCGCTGTGGAGGATAGAAGAAGGAAGAGGGGACAGTGGGCTAGCGAGTGTGGGGGCAGGTGTGGGGGGACACGATGTGGCTGGCTGTGGAAGGCCCTTCTGGGGAGGTGACGTCTGAGCAGATATCTTATCCCCAGGAGCCAGCCCTGACAAGATTGGGAGGAACATCGCAGGCAGCGGCACAGCCAGGTGAAGGCCTTGAGGCTGGGAAGAGTTGTGTGTGCTGGGGGCAAGAACTGACGTCAGCCAGGCTGGGGCACCCTCCAACTGGGGGAATGACAGGGGACAAGGGCAGAGAGGAAGTTGGGAGGGCCAGGCCTGCAGGGCCGTCAGGCCAGGAAAGCACTGGGATCCTCTGCTGGGAAGAGGGGCTGGAAAGGTGGCCCCCACGGGGGACCGATGCTGTCTGAGCTGTGAGGTCACAATGATCCCAGGGCTGCTCCTGGGTTCAGTGAGCTGGGGGCAGGGCCCAAGAAACACCTTTTAGTCAAGGCCCCTGTGTATCTGGTCTGCCACAGCCCCGGCAATATGCAAAGCCTTCTCTAATGATGGCTGAATCCAGGAGACCTCTACCCTTGTGATGGAAACCTCACCCCCTCTGGAGGCAGCCGACGACTCCTAGGACAGGCCCACCCGGCTCAAATGCAACCTGCTCCACAGAGCCAGCCCCATCCCCAGGCTTGGGGCCAAACAGGATTGCTCCTTCACAAGAAAAAAAATCAGAGCTAGTCAGCCGTCTTAAAAACTCCCCGCATTCTCGCCTTGCCCAGCCAAGTAGCCTCAGTTTCCCCTGCTCCCGGTACCTGGCTGGGCTCCAAGCCACTCTCAACCACATACTTTGAAACTCCTTTGTCTCAGACTATGAACGGTGTCAAAATCGATCGAGGACTGGGGGTGGCAGCTTGTGTGTGTGACTGCTTGGGCTCTGGAGGGTCCTTCTACGGACAGCGCCCCGCCCCCCGCCCATCCCTCACCTGCATTCTCCTGTAATGGCCCCAAATGTCTGTAATGCAGCCCTCAACTTTTCATCTGCCATTGAGACTCAGAGAGCAAATAGACCAAGGAAAAACAAACTATGGATCAAACTCATACTCAAGTATAAATGACTTTCTTCTCCCAAATAATTTTGATAGTGAACAGGATAATCAGCATCAGTCCCACAGATGGCGAGGGACGGAAGGAGTGGAGGAAAAGAAGAACTTCCCATGGCAAGGGGAAAGGGAAGAAGGAGGAGGCTTGGAGGAAGGGGGACAAGGAAAACCTTTATTTCCTGCTCATCTGGCCTGGACTGAGCCAGCTGTTCCCTACTTGCTGCCCTAAACAGGGAGGCCAGCATAGCCAGAGAGGGGGCCAGCATGTGTCTGATCCCAGGGGCAATTTTAAAGTTTGCCACAGTCCAGGGCGCCCAGCTGAAAAATCGGGGCAAAAATAGGACTAAGAACAAAGGAGAAAAAGGTTAAGAGCAAGGGGCCACACAGGGACTGAGAAATGATTTCTCAGCTAAGCGTCTGGCCTTTGGAGACGCCTCCCTGCCCATCTGTGTTGCTGGGGTCAGAGAACCCCCACTGGGAGGGTGAGGGGGAGTGAAGAAGAGACCTGGGACTCTTCCCGGAGAATGTGCGCAGGAGCCAGGGGCTGGCTGAGAGGCCACTGGCTTCCAGATCTCCCAGCCTCCGTCAGGCCGGACCTACCCCTGCAGGCCAGGGCTGCAACCCCATCAGTGTGATATAGGGAGTCTGAGGGGAGCAGGACGAACTCTGCCTGATGTTCTATGAGCTTCCTTCCCTCCATCAGCCATCAATCCCCCAGTGCAGCGAGAGGGTCCTCTCAGCTGTGCCCAGCCACAGAAACAGCCTCTGTGCCTTGAGAAAAAATGATGTTGGCAGGCTGCACCCCGTTCACACTCATGAATCCACTCCAGAAGTCTGAAGACTTTTTCCCCAGGTAAAAAAGAAAGAGGAATTAAAGACAAGAAGGGAAGGGCAGAAAAAAAAAGAAAGAAAAGTGAGAACAAGGGAAAGAGAGAGCAAGATTCAGAGGCAGGGAAGACCTGAGTCTGGGAAGAGGGCAGGAATGTGCCCTGTGGGGCTGAGGCGCGTCCCTTCATGTCACATCCTGGTGCTGGTGGTGACCTGATTTTGACTCATCCAAAAAATGATCGAAAGAGAGGGAAACAAAGACTAGATATGACCAGTTCTTATTTCTCCAGAACAAACAGCGTTCTGAAGAACTGGGTTCGCGGGATTGGGAACCCCCACCTTCAGAGGATCACAGTGGTCCTCTTAGGGGCTTGCCGTTTTTGCTACCATGTGTAATGAGGCACCAAGAAAATCACGGGTGAGGTACTTGGGGACTGCCTAGCTTCCCAGCAAAGGGCAACGTCCTCGTGGTAAGACTTGGATTCACGTTAATTTAATCTTATCTTTAAGAAAGGCAAAATTGCTCAGCTCAAATGCTCTTGTCGAAGGGCCACTGGTCTCCAGACCACTGTCAGGTGACTGGGATTGTTCTGATAAGATGACAGGTCTAGGCCTGAGGAGCTGGAATTCTCCCTGATCTTGCCCTTCTCTACCCCCATCCCATTCTTTCCTCCCCTCCCTGCCTTTATTCAACAAACACCAATTGATGCAGTAAAAATCATTGTTGGCCGGGTGCGGTGGCTCACGCCTGTAATCCCAGCCCTTTGGGAGGACGAGGTAGACGGATCACGAGGTCAGGAGTTTGAGACCAGCCTAGCCAATATGGTGAAACCCCATCTCTACTAAAAAATACAAAAATTAGCCAGGCGTGCTGGCATGTGCCTGTAGTCCCAGCTACTCAGGAGGCTGAGGGAAGAGAATCACTCAAACCTGGGAGGCGGAGGTTGCAGTGAGCCAAGATTGCGCCACTATACTCCAGCCCAGGTGACAGAGTGAGACTCTGTCTCAAGCAACAACAACAACAAACAACATAATAGACACATTCTGGTCTATGGCAGTTTCCTGCCCCAGGGAAGTCCAATGTCTTGCCCAATATTTACAGGGTGCTCCTCTGGATAATCACTGCTTTACCCAAGGAGCTTTCAAATACCCACATTCTAGGACTTCCCACTCAGGGATTTTCAACAGTCCCTCGTGGGCCCAGAGGACAGGCAGGTTTGGGAACCTGCCCAGTCTCATGGAGGATAGACACACACACAGGTGACCGTGATGCCAGAACCCCCTTGCTGTGACAGACATGGAGCCCATGGTAGTCCAGGAGAGGGGACCCTGGGCAAGGCTCCAGAGGAAAAGCAGCTCCTGAACAAGGTGCTCCAGTAGGCAACTGTTAACTTTATAGATGTCAAGAACATCTATAAAGGCCGGATTGAAAAACAGAGAAACTCAGCTGCTATAAGTAGCTGCTAGAAGGAACTGGAAGACAACTAAGGCAGACGGGACTTGAGGGCTAAGAGAAGGGAGCTACAGAGAAATAAGCTCAGCATTCTGGAGGAGGTGGGAGGGGGGAGAAAGAGAGAAAAAGAGAGAGAGAGAGAAAGAGAGAGAGAGAGAAAGGGGAGGCAAAAATTGGAGTTCAGGCACTCACCAATCCCAACTCATCTGGGCTGTTCTGCCCCAATGTTTCAGGGACAGCCCACACTACTTTGGCCAGGCCCCTTCTCATGGTCTGCTTTCTTTTCTCCCGTCTGCCTTCCACCTTATTCAGTATTTTGATGATCTTCCTCTTTGCAATCCTTCTTATCAATCTTCCCAGCAGGACACTATCCTGCTTCTTCAACATCTCTACTCAAAGGGGTACCGAGTATCCCTCTCTAAGGCACAGACGTCTTCCCCTAGTGTTACCTATCTTGTTATAATCCTCCACCAGCATACACATGCCCTTCTTGCAGACTGTGTTCAGTTAATCTCCCAGACCCCAATCTCTACCACCAGAAAACAACTCCTTTCGTTCTTAAGCGTTGTTGGGTACTTCTGACTCTGGATACCAGGCTTTGCTATCCTAACCAAACCACTTTACAAGCTCACAAAGGGCAACTTAACTGATCCCATAGACCCTAAGTCTTTTCCCCATTCCTCCTTTTGCTCTCTCATAAAGGCCCGGGAGACAGCTTCCACACTAGCACTCCCCAACTCGTCCCATCCCTTTTCTTTACACACAGCTGAAATCCAAGGCTGTGCTGCTGGAGTCCTCACACAGGAGCCAGGCCCACAACCTGTTGCCTTTCTGTCAGAACAACTTGACCTCACAGTTCTAGGCTGGCCCTCATGTCTGCATGTGGTGGCAGCCGCCGCTTTAATACTTCTAGAGGCCTTCAAAATCACGGGCTGCGCTCCACTTACCCTTTACAGTTCTCACAACCTTCAAACATTAATATCCTCCTCACACCTTTCAGATGTATCGTCTGCCCCTCGACTCCTCCAGCTCTATTCACTCTTTGTTGAAACTCCAACAGTAACTATTACCCATGGGCCCGATTTCAGCCCAGTTTCTCACTTAGCACCCAACACAAGTCCTGAACCACATGCTTGCGTTTCCCTAATACACATAGCATCTTCCCCCTTTCCTCAGAGTTCTACTCTTCCAATTCCAAACCGAGACCACACTTGGTTTATCGATGGCAGTTCTAAACCCAATCAATTTTCACCAGCTAAATCTGGATATGCTGTCGTGTGCCACACCACTATTATCAAAGCTGCTGCACTTTCCCCCTCCACCACTTCCCAACAAGCAGAACTGATTGCTTTAACTCATGCACTCTCTTTCGCTGAAGGAATGCACATTAACATTTATACTGACTTCAAATATGCTTTCCTCATCCTCCATAACCATGTGGTCATCTGGACCTAAAGAGGCTTCCTTACCACACAAGGCTCTTCCATGATCAATGCCGCCCTAATAAAAGCCCTCGTTCAGGCTGCTGTCCTGCCGGCCAAGGCTAGAGTCATTCATTACAAAGGACACCAGAAACCTACTGCTCTTATTGCAAAGGAAAATGCCTATGCTGACAGGACAGCCAAAAATAGAATAAAATAAAATAAAATAAAATAAAAAATAAATAAAATAAAAATAAAAAAAATAAAAGAGCCAATGCCTCCACACCCGGTCATATCCCAGCCCCCACTCCAGAAGGCCAGTATTTTTCTTTCTCCTTTATCACTCCCACCTACTCTTCTTCTGAAAACCTGCTCTACCAGACTTTTCCAATTCAGGGCAAGTGGTCCTTCGATCATGGAAAATTCATTCTTCCTGCCTCACAAGCTCAATCCATTCTTTCCTCCCTTCATGATCACCTCCACGTGGGATACAAGCCTCTGGCTTGCCTCCTGCAGCCTCTCATCTCCTTCCCTTCATGGAAATCCATCCTTAAGACCATCACCTCTCAATGCTCTGTCTGCCATGCCACCAGCCCCCAAGGCTTTCTCAGGTCTCCTCCTTTTCCTGCGCGTCAGGCTCATGGATTTACTCCAACACAAGATTGGCAGATTGACTTCACTCATATGCCCCGTGTCCGTAAATTTGAGTATCTGCTAGTTTGGACTAACACCTTCACCAGATGGGTCAAGGCCTTTCCCACTAGCTCGAAAAGGCTACTGCAGTCATCCCTTCCCTTCTAACAGATATACTTCCCCTATTTGGCCTTCCTACTTCTGTTCAATCTGACAATGGTACGGCTTTTCTTTTTTTTTTTGAGATGGAGTCTCACTCTGTCACCCAGGCTGGAGTGCAGTGGTGCGATCTTGGCTCACTGCAAGCTCCGCCTCCTGGGTTCATGCTGTTCTCCTGCCTCAGCCTCCTGAGAGAGCTAGGACTACAGGCACTTGCCACCACCCCTGGCTAGTTTTTTGTATTTCTGGTAGAGATGGGGTTTCACCATGTTAGCCAGGATGGTCTCAATCTCCTGACCTCGTGATCTGCCTGCCTCGGCCTCCTGAAGTGCTGAGATTACAGGCGTCAGCCACCATGCCTGGCCAATAACGATCCGGCTTTTATCGGTCAAATCACCCAAGCCGTCTCTCAGGCTCTTAGTATTCAGTGGAACCTTCATAGCCATTACCGTCCTCAATCTTCAGGAAAGGTAGAATGGACTAATGGTCTTTTAAAAACACACCTCAGCAAGCTCAGCCTCCAACTTAAAAAGGACTGGACAGTACTCCTACCTCTTGCCCTTCCCAGAATTAGAGTTTGCCCTTGAAATGCTACAGGGTACAGTCCATTTGAACTTTTATATGAACGCACTTTCTTGCTCAGCCCCAACCTTGTTCCAGACACCAGCCCTCTGGGCAGCTATCTTCCAGTCCTCCAGCAAGCTAGACAGGAAATTAGCCAGGCTGCTAATCTTCTCACAACCTTCCGTAGCCTCTCTAATAACTTCTCTGCTAGCATCGCAGACATATCACAAACTTTATCAATCCTTCAGGCCCGGGTTGACTCTTTAGCTGCGGTTGTCCTCCAAGACCACCGAGGCCTTGACTTACTGCTGAAAAAGGAGGACTTTGTATATGTTTAAATGAAGAGTGTTGTTTTTACCTAAATCAATCTGGCCTAGTATATGACAACATAAAAAAATCAAGGATAGAGCCCAAAAATTCACCAACCAAGTAAATAATTATGCTGAACCCCCTCGGGCACTCTCTAACTGGATGTCCTGGGTCCTCCCAATTCTCAGTCCTTTAATATCTGTTTTTCTGCTTCTCTTATTTGTACCTTGTGTCTTCTGTTTAGTTTCTCAATTCATACCAAACCACATCCAAGCCATCACCAATCATTCTATACAACAAATGCTCCTTCTAACAACCCCACAATATTACCTCTTACCCCAAAATCTTTCTTCAGTTTAATCTTTCCCACTCTATGTTCCCACGCCACCCCAATCCCACTCGAAGCAGCCCTGAGAAATACCGCCCATTCTCTCTCCATACCACCCCCAAAATTTTTTGTCGCCCCAACACTTCACCACTATTTTGTTTTTTTATTAATATAAGAAGACAGGAATGTCAGGCCTCTGAGCCCAACCTAAGCCATCACATCCCCTGTGACCTGCACGTGTACATCCCGATGGCCTGAAGCAACTGAAGACCCACAAAAGAAGTGAGAATAGACAGTTCCTGCCTTCACTGATGACCCTCCACCATGGTGATTTGTTCCTGCCCCACCCTAACTGGTGAATTGACCTTGTGACATTCCTTCTCCTGGACAATGAGTATCAGAAGCTCCCCACCGAGCACCTTGTAACCCCTGCCCCTGCCCGCAAGAGAAAATCCCCTTTAACTGTAATTTTCCACTACACTACCCAAATCCTATAAAACTGCCCCACCCCATCTCCCTTTGCTGACTCCTTTTTCGGACTCAGTCTGCCTCGTCTGCACCCAGGTGATTAAAAAGCTTTATTGCTCACACATCATACACACACACACACACATCATACACACACACACACACACACACACATACACACATACAATTGGAGTTCAGGGTACTCTAAGGAGGTAGAGTCCTAGTAAACTCTCCAGGCTTTCTATCAAGAACCCAGAAAAAGACCTGCCTTCCATAAGTCCTTAAGTCTAATCTCAAATCATCTCCAACCCTGACAGAAACCAGCCGGTCTTTCTGCATTCTGCCTGCCAAAAAGACAAGAATCCTCTTGGAAGAAGAGAACATCATCTGGAGCCTCTGCACTGTCCACATGTGATATCCAAGATTCAATTAAAAATCACCACCCATGCCAGGAAGCAGAGCTAAATCATCAAGAACCACAGAAACAAAACAAAGTAAAACAAGCAAACACAAACCAAAGGACAATAGAAACAGACCAACAGCAGATCCAGATATTGGGGTAATTAGACACATCTGTTAATATGATGAATACAGTAAATGCAAAGATGGAGAATTTCACTTGAGAATGAGAATGTACAGCTAGAATCCAATGGGAATTCCAAAGCCAAAAATGATAATTCAAAAGGTAAGTAGAGCTGCAGATTAGATAGAATATAAGAGATGAGCTAAACTGAAAGATGGTTAACAGAAAGCATTAAAATTGAAGCATAAGAGGAAAAAAAAGATGTAAAACATAGAAAAGACCATGAAAGGCATCCACGTCTTATAAACATACCTAACCTATGTGCAGCTGGACTTCTGAAAAAACAGAAGGGAGAAAATGGGGTAGAAGCAATATTTGAGGTGTCTGACCAAGAATTTTCCAAAACTGATGAAAGACATCAGGCCATGTTTAGTTAAGAATATGATGTGCTCTATGAACCCCAAACAGGTTATAGTTGCATAATGTCAGTATTACTTTTTCCTTTTCTATCCATAGTTTTATTTATTTTTCTTGCCTTATTTTTTTCCTAGGATATCTAGCACAATGTTGAAAAGTATGGCCCAGACCCTATCAGAATAATCCCAGCCCATCATAGCAAAATTGGTGAAAACAAAAAAAAAAAAAGGGAAAAATGACAAAACAGCCAGAGAATAAAGACATCTACTTTCAAAAGATTAATAATAAGGTAAATGGCTGACTTTTCAACAGAAGCAATAGAAACCAAAGACAATAGAGTGACATATTGAAATTGCTGAAAGAAAATTACTGCAATCTAGGGTTCTATATCTAGAGAAAATATCTTTCAAAAATGAAAATGAAATAAATATGTTTTTGGATGAACAAAAACTAAGAGAATTCATTGACAGCAGACCTGCACTAAAAGAAATACTAAAAGGAATTTTTAGACAGAGGGAAAATAATCCCATATGAAAGTCTGATAAGGTAGAAAAGAATAAAGAACATTGGAAAGGAAAATATATATGTGAGTAAAGCTAAATGAATATTGATTGTTTAAAATAGCAATAACAATGTCTTGTGGGGATTAAATATAAGTAACATTAATACACGACAAAAATAAACAAAAGGTGGGGTGGGGGGGAAGGTAAATGAAGTTGAAAGCATTTTTAAAACCTTAGGTTAAGGTTTTCACATTGTCCAAAGGTGGTATAAATATTGTTTTAAGAAAGACTCTAAAAAGCCAGGAATGTATGTGGCAATTTCCAGTGCAACCACTTGAAGAATAATAAAGACACACATAACTAACCAAATAATAGAGAGAAATGGCAATTTAAAAAAGAATTGATTAACCAAAAAGTAGGAGGTAAAAAAGTCCAAAAAACAAATGGTATAGCTATAAAACTTATAGTAATATAGTGGATGTAAACCCAGACATACATCAGTACTTATGGTAAACACAAATGGCCTAAATATTCCAATTAAATGACAAAGTTATCAGACTGATTTTTTTAAAACTTCAACTATATATTATACACAGAAGACACACTTTAATATAAAGAACCAGAATGATTAAAAGTCAAAGGATGGAAAAAATATCAATATACCATGCAAACACTTGAAAGAAACTTGCTGCAGCTATAGAAATATCAAATAAATATATTTCAAAATAAGAAATTTTACTAGAGATACAAAGGGATGCTTTATAGTCAACAGAAAGATATAACAATTTTAAATGATGTACATATCAAAATACATAAACCCAAAACTGACAGAACTAAAATAAGGAATAAACCATTAATTGTGATTACATATTTTAACTTAAAATTTAGTACAACTCTTTCAGGAAATCATAGAATTTCATACACACACACACAAAATTGACAAAAATTACCAAATATATATATATTTTTAAGTGCACAAAAAATCATTTACCACAATAGCCCATGGTGAGCCATAAAGCCAGCCTCAACACAGTTCAAAGGACTGAAATCTTGTCCTCTGATAACAATAGAAACAAGTAAAGACCAATAACAAAAGGACAACTATAAAAAAACTCAGTGTTTGGAAATTAAGTGATACCCTTCTAACTTATCTATAGAACAAGATTAAATCACAGTGAAAATTTAGAAACAGTTTGAACTGGATATCATGAAAATATGATATCCCATATCATATTACGGTATCATCATATGTAGCTAAATCTGTGTTTGAAAATACTTGTACAGCCCTAAATGCATTTGAGCCCAAAAAGAAGGCTGAAAATTAATGATCTAAATTTATGACTCAGGAAGCTAATAAGGACTGTATATTAAACCCAAAGTAGAAGGATACAAATAATAAAGAACAGAAACCAACAATTTAGAAATCAAATTTATAATGGAGAAATCAACAAAACTAAAATTGCTTATTTAAAAGACTAATAAAATTGATAAAACTCAATCAAGACTCAGGCCTGCCTCTCACAAGAGTGGAGACCACATGCCACATGTCTAAATAGTTAAGTTATAAATCAAGCTAGCAAACAATGGCATGAAATATTTTCTGTTTCTGCTTTGACAAATATACCTTCCTACAACAGAGAAGGCTAGGTTCAAATTTAGGAGTCTCCGACTCCTTGGAGATTTGTGCCAGCAGCTGAGGTGGTGGGGAGCTGGTACCTGCCACACACTTTCACTACCCTGGCACCATCCTGTGCTGTGAGGAGCCTGTACCTCCAAAGTCTGACCACAGCCCCACAACATCTGCCCCTTAGCTACCTGCTTGGCCTACACCATGTTCCCATGGCTTGTCTTTGAAAGGACAAAGCCAGTGAGGATTTGCAGGCTCTGGGAGCAGGCTGGGGGCCATTAGTTAGGGACATTTGGGGCCTGAATATCTAGGCATGGTCTCAGAAGGGGTGTGTGGGCCCTGGGTGTGCAGTTTCCTTAGCTCCATGAACTTTATACCTGCGGCGAGGGGTGCGGACCAGAGGACGGTTGTGGTAGCTCAGGGTCCTGAGCAGGGGCCCCTCTTTCCTGGGCCTGAGGGCCATACTGGAGACAGAGTACAAAATAGAGAAGACAGACACAAATGATGGATAACAAGAACGAGAAAGCAGACATTACAACAGTTTCTACAGACAGGAAAAAGATAATGTGAGTACATTATTAATAATTATTCAAATACATTGGAAAATCTGGATGAAATGGACCATTTTCTAGAAAAGCACCACTTCCCAACACTTGCATTAGAAGAGGTAAACAATCACAATGTCCTATATCTAGAAATCAGTTTGATTTCTAATTAAAATTCTTTTTGTAAAGAGAACTCTAGGTACATAGAGCTCCATTGGTAAACATTTTCTAGACATTGCTGGAAGAAATAACACTAATCTTCCACAAACTTCCAGGAATAGGTAGAGAGACCATGTCCCAGTGAATTTGAACCTGAAAAAGATCTTACAATATGAGACAATATATCTTATAAATATACATATCTCTTATAAATCCTAAACAAAAATACCAGCAAACCAATTCCATTAACAAGGTTAAAATATTATGACCAAATTGAACTGGGGACGTAAAGTTGGTTTAATACTCAAAAATTAACAAAATAAAGGAGAAAAAAACCCCAAATGATCACCTTGATAGGTGCTCAAAAAGCATTTGGTAAAATTTAACACCTGTTTGTAAGAACGCTTAGCAAATTAAAGAGAAATGACTGAACCTACAACAAATAGCATGTTAAATAGTAAGCTATTGAAAGCTATACCCTGATGTTGGAATTAAAACACAGATGTCTGCCACCTCCACTCCTATTCAATATTGCATTGGATGTTCTAGGGATGTAATAAGGCAAGAAAAAGAAATAAAAAGTTATGGATTGGAAAGGAAAAAATGAAACTGACATTATCCCCAAAAGCATGATTTTGAAAGGAGAAAATTCAGATGAACTATTGGAATTAAAAAGTAAATTTGGCAAACCAGATGAACTATTGGAATTAAAAAGTAAATTTGGCAAAGTCACTGAATACAAGATTAACACTCTAACGTCAATTGTTCTTCTATATACTAGGAACAAACAAAATCCTAAAAACTCATGCCTTTTTAAACAACATTAAAAAAATTAAATGCGTAAGAACAAACAAAAAAGATGCATGCCCTCAACAAAGAAAAATCACCAAACATTACTAAGAGACATGAAAGAAAACCAGAATGAATGGCAGGATGGTCCATGTTCATGGATTGGAAGTCTCAATAAGCATAACCATCAGTTCTCCCCAAACTGGGGCCAGGCACGGTGGCTCACGTCTGTAATCCCAGGACTTTGGGAGGCTGAGATGGGCAGATAATCTGAGGTCAGAAGTTCAAGTCCAGCCTAGCCAACATGGTGAAACCCTGTCTCTACTAAAAATACAAAGAAATTGGCTGGGTGTGGTGGTGGGCATCTATAATCCCAGCTGCTTGGGAGGCTGAGGTAGGAGAATCGCTTGAACCTGAGAGGTGGATGTTGCAGTGAGCCAAGATCGTGCCATTGCACTCCAGCCTGGGTGATAAGAACAAAACTGAGTCTCAAAAAAAAAAAAAAAATTCTCCCCAAATTGATCTTGATCTATAGATTCAATGTGATCCCAATCAAAATGTCAGAAGGCATGTGTGTATGTGCATGTGTGTGTAAGAGAGGTTGACAAGCTGATACTGAAATTTATATGGAAATGCCAAAGGCCAACAAGAGTGAAGACTCCCTCAAGGCAAAAGTGAGAGGACGTATACTACCTGATATTCATATTGACCAACAATAGTTATAACAGTGTAATATTCAAGGATACATGGATCAAAGTAGAGATTCTAGAAACTGACCTGCATATATTCCACAATTTGATTTACTACAAAGATGCTGCTGTAGTGCAGTGTGGGAAAGGACTGTGTTTTCAATGAGTAGTGTGTAATCAATAAGTGGTGTGGAATCAGTAAGTAGTATGGAATCAGTAAGTGGTGTGGAGAGTCATAGGGAGAAAGCTGGACCTTGACCACCTACCTTATGTCATACACATAGCCAATTCCAGATGCAAAAAGGCCAACCATAAAGCTTCTAGAATATGCCACAGAAGGCTACCTTCATGACCTTAGGATGCACAAATATCTCTTAAACAGAACACAGAAATCAGTAACCACAAAGGAAAAGATTGATAAATCTTCCATAAAATTAGAAACCTGTGTTGATCAAAAGACAACATTAAGTAAGTGAAAAGGTAAGACACAGAGCGGGAGAATATATTCGAAATACATATAAATCTCAAAGGACTTGTCTCCAAAATAGGTGAGCCACTCTTACAAAGGAATAGAAAAAGACCAATAACCCAATTAAAACAATTCTTGTATGAGCACTTCCTCAAAAGAGGCTCTTCAAATGATCCATATGCCTATGATACGGTGACCACCAGCATTAGTCCTCAAAAAGACACAACGTAAAACCACAATGAGATACCACAACACACACACCAGAATGGCTCAAAGCAAACCAAGACCAGACCCCAAGCCAAAACCTGACAATGTCAACAGGAAATCTGTGGTGTGTTTATACAACAGAATACTCTAGAGCGACGAGAATGAAGGACTTCTACACGTAACCACGTTGAAGAATCTAACATACGAGGTTAGAACAAAAGCTCGATTCCACTGAATTCAGCAACAGGCAAGTTGAATCCACAGTGATGGGTGGAGGGTAATGACTGGGGGTGGGTGGGCATCATGAAGGGGGCGTCAGGGGAGCTAGTAATGTTCTTTAGCTTGATCTGGGTGGTAATCATCGGATACATTCATGTTGTAAAAATTCTTCAAACTGTAAAATTATGATGTGTACACTTTTATGAACGTCTGCTGCAATAAAAACTGTTTGCTTTCAAATAAAAAAAACTGTATATGGCAATGGAAGGTTCTTGAAGCACAAATAAGCCTGGGTAAAAGCTGACACTGGTGGTCAACCATGCATCACGTTGCTTTCCATCCTCATGAGAATTTCCAAGCATGTCCTCTCCCTTAGTTTTCCTATAACCCTGTTAATATCCCCATTTGACAGGTAAGGAAATTGAGGTCAGAGATGTGAGTGAACTTGTCCTAGGTCACACAGCTAGAGAATAGCAGAGTAGGATTTAAATCCAGGTCCTATCTTCAAATATCACGTCTTCTGCCTTTTAATTTAACTACTCCTGAGGGGAACTAGAACCACAAGCACTAAACATTTGTGAGGTGCCTACGGGGAGCACAATTCTCGATGTTATAGAAGTTAGGAGGAAAAGCTTGAGGACAGCACAGGAGAGAGAGTTGGGGCCCCCAACAGTGGTGCAGCAGTTACCTTGGGGGTGGTGGAGGTGGGATCAAGGTCAACAGAGAAAGGAAAAGCACAGGGAGCGGGGAGTCAGAGAAGCCTCCAGGGAGGAGGAGCCATAGGGCTGGGCTTAGGAACTGCTTGGGGAACGAGGAAGGGGGCTCCGAGTGAGAAGCAGCAGGAGCAACGGTGTGATGTGGTGCTAAGTAAGTGGGTCATGACCTGCACCTGCCCTGTGGGGCCGAGGACCTGGCCCTCCGATCCTGCAGCCTGTTCCCAGCACTTCTGTGTCAATAGTCAACGAAATTCAAACCTCACCTGTAACAGGTACTAAACAGCTGTGTTATCACAGCTGCCATGGATTTCAGGGTTTGGCTAGTTTTGTCATTATGTATCTTGCACCCCGAATAGGATGCAGGGGTTTCCAGGTGAAGGGACCATGCCAGGAGGAAAAGCTCCAGGCAACATTCAGGTGATTTTCCCAGAATGCAGTCTGTCATCTCCAGAGATGGAAGAATCATTCCTAAAACAGCCCAGGGAGCCACCTCTATTGCTTAAAACACAGACAGTGGTTGGGCGTGATGGTTCATGCCTGTGATCCCAGCACATCGGGAGGCTGAGCAGGTGGATCACCAGAGGTCAGGAGTTCGAGACCAGCCTGACCAACATGGTGAAACCCTGTCTCTACTACAAATACAAAAATTAGCTGGGCATGGTGGCAGGCACCTGAAATCCCAGCTACTCAGGAGACTGAGGCAGGAGAATCGCTTGAACCCGGTAGGCAGAGATTGCACTGAGCTGAGATTGTGCCACTGTACTCCAGCTTGGGCGACAGAGTGAGACTCCATCTCAAAAAAACAAAAACAAAACAAAACAAACAAATAAACAAAAAAACACAGCCATGTAGATTCATAGATTAGGTAGCCATATTGCTTGCTCATTCATTCAAATATTCACTCACTTCCTGGAATAGTCATCCCCACCATTACCTTTTAGCATTTATCCTCCATCCCCAGTGCCCATAACAGCTCCTGGAACACAGGAGGTGCTCAGAGCATGACCCGCTGAATAAATGAACCAACTGCCACTTATTCCATGCCAGCTATGTGGCAGGCATTGCACTTCAGGCTGGTTGTTCGGGTCATCTTCAAGACAATCTTTGAGTCAGGAACTATCATATCCCCACTTGACGGATGAGGAAACCAAGGCATAGAGAGGCGAAGTCACTTGTCCAAGATCACCTGACTGTGAACAGTCAGGCTTTGAAACCTGATCTGTCAACTGCAAAGCCAGAGCGGTTGGCCATACCACCACGGGGACTTCTGTTGTTTCCGGTGGGTGACTTGGGAGCATTGAGAAGCGCTGGTGGTAGGAGCTGAGCTTCCTGCTCCCACTTCATGTCGGGTCATGGTTTATCCTGCTGAGGTGGGCTTTTGGCATCTTTATGCGTCTTAGATTTCCACCTCCGAGATGTCACAGCCAGCTCCTCCCATAAGCCACCAGAAAGCAATCAGGGGCCAGCATCAGTGGCAATTGCTGTGAAAAAACAGTTGTGGTTCAGGAAGAAAACACATCCTGCTTGTCCGGGAAGCATATGCCCAATTGTTCACGGGACACAGACACAGACCCAAAGAAACCAGGTGTGGCCCTCGACATTCAAGAAGAACCTGTTTCCACTGGTAAACACACTGCCCAGGATCCTGTCTGTCCACTTTCTGCTGAGGCAGTGAGGCCCCCTCAAGGGGTATAATTTCCTGAGGTGCAGAAACCACTCACCGATGTGGAGAGGTCTCCAGCACGCACAAAACAGCACCTAGTGGCCAGAAAAGGTAACTGTGCATCAGTAACTACGGTTGGGGGGTGGTCAGGGGTGGGGGGTGGTGGGTGGAAAACAGTGGGGAGAGGGGGAGAAGGGGAGGAGGGAGGGAAGTGGGGGAAGACACAGAGAGAGAAATAGAGACAGAGAGAGTGGAAAAGAGAGAGGGAGGTGGGGGAGAGAGAGGAAGAGAGAGAGACAGAGACAGAGACATCCCAGGACAAAGTTTATTTTAAGGTTTGGATTTTCTGAACTTCGATCTTATGTCTAATCGATTAGCCACACCCCACTCATTGCCTAATCTCAAAAACTTGATTCAGCACAAGCAGAGATGACTTCCATAACCATTTTGGAAACAAGATGGGAGGGAAAAAAGAATAGAAACTGATCTGTTAAAAAAAAAAATCTAGGTGAACCTTAAACTTTATTCAACCTTAAAAGAAGCTAAAACATCTGATAAATATCCGATACAGTTTATAGAAACTAGATAGATTATTAAATAGGAAAATGTTTACTATGTTTCAAAAATTCAAATCCACCAGTTCAACTATTGGGTAAATGTTTATCTAAAAGTTCAGGGGAAAGTTAAACAGTTGAAATAAAATGGAATTAAGCCTTAATATTTTGTTTTACTTTGAGTGCAGATGGAAGACAAAAATAATATCTCATAAAACGGAAAGTTTCTATTTTCACCAAAATATTTGGAAAAGCCATTTTATTTTAAATTTGGACACCTAGATTCAACATAACTTTTGCAAGGGAGGTTTCAGCAGAATCCAGGAAGCTGGAGCATTTGGAAGTGGGCTTTGATTATGATTTAAAACATTCTCATTCCACAACGATACAATTTATTTCAAAAAGTGTCCTACCAGCCAGAAACTGCCTGTAACTGTAACCCTAATGTCTCCAAAGAAAATACTATTCTTCCTTTCTGTCATTTGCCCCTGTCTCAGGTAAAAAAGGCAGAAACTATGGGGACTGTTCTAATTGATGCTGATGCCTCCATTTTTGAGATATTTCTGGGTCTTTTAAAAATGATTTTATTATGCAATCATCAAAATTATTTTAGAATGTCATGAGAAGTCTGAATGGCAAAAAGAAGTCATTATGATTCAAACCATTGTACAGAAAATGTTGTCTCTGTTTTCAGTAAAGAAGAAAATCTTTAGAGATCCAAAATATAAACAGAAGTTATTCTTGATCAAGAGTCTTTCTTTGGTCTTTTGTTCTCCACCCCCACTGAAGAGAAAGAGTTCTTTAGCCAATTTTTCTGTCTTTTTCGCAGTTTATCTATCAAGCTTTGGCCTCTCTTGTTAGCTCTCTCTCTCATCATTCAAAGATTCTTATATCTTCAATGTGTTTCAATCTATTGTAGCCATAGTTCTTATTTCTCCGTATAATTAAAATTATTTTTTAGAATACTTTTAGGTTTACAGAAAAATACGACGATAATAGAGAGCTTCTGCATACCCAGAGCCCGATTTCCTTTATTGCCAACATCTTACATTAGGATGATACATTTGTTACAATTAATGAACCAATCCCAATGTATTATTATTAAAATCTCATACTCAATCACAATATAGTATTAAAGTCTCATACTTCATTCAGATTTTCTTAGTTTTTACTTAATGTCTTCTTTCTTTCTTTCTTTCTTTTCTTTCTTTCCTCCTCCTCCTTCCTCCTCCTCCTTCTTCTTCTTCTTCCTCTTCTTCTTCTTCCTTCTGCTTCTTCTTCTTCTTCCTTCTGCTTCTTTCTTTCTCTCTTTCTCTCTCTCTTTCTCTCTCCTTCCTTCCTTCCTTCCTTCCTTCCTTCCTTCCTTCCTTCCTTCCTTCCTTCCTTCCTTTCTTCCTTCCTTCCTTCCTTTTTGACAGAGTCTCGCTCTTGTCACCCAGGCTGGAATGCAATGGTGTGATCTCGGCTCACTGCAACCTCCATATTCTGGGCTCAAGTGATTCTCCTACCTCAGCCTCCTGAGTAGCTGGAATTACAGGTGCCTGCCACCAGGCGCAGCTAATTTTTATTTTTTTTGTATTTTTAGTAGAGACAGGGTTCACCATGTTGACCAGGCTGGTCTTGAACTCCTGACCTCAGGTGATCCTCCCATCTCAGCATCCCAAAGTGCTGGGATTACAGGTGTGAGCCACCACGCCCGGCTTAATGTCCTTTTTCTTTCCAGGATCCCATCTTACATCATTATTCTTTTTGATACCCAAACTGCATCATTTTTGGGCAACAAGAGCCCCTCCAGGAGCCCCTGTGTCTTTCCGACCTGACTCATTCAGCTTGGAGGAGTTCCTTGCCACCTGGAAGAGCGAGATCTTCCAGGCTCATGAAGCCCCTTTTCGCCCTGGGACCTGGAATTGGCCACTTCTCTCAGTGTCTGGGTAGTCTCATGCATCTCAAATGGCCATATTCTTAGAAAAGCTTGAAATAACAAGCTACGTTTTATTTCTTCCAAACACCTGACCTGCTTTTGAGATATTCTTAGCCTCTTCTTTCGCACAGGTAGGTTTTGCTAAGCTGTCTCCCCAGTCCACTGTCCCTGGAATACGGGGGTCTCAGAGCTGCACTTACTGTTAATGGCCTCCCATCCCCAGACATGAAGTCTTAGGTTGACAGCAGACGATGACCAGCTATGGTGTGTGCCATCGTGCCCTGGCATGCAAATGTTGAATAAATAAAAAGAGTCCTGCAAACCATTTTGCAGGGAACCATATATGCTTTTATTAAAAAGATCAGAAAATTGGCACAATGGCATAGACTAACACTGGGCATTTCTGCTGAACCCAGTGAACTCAATCTTTATTTCGTAATTATTCCTGCACCTTTGTCATGCATCCAGAGTCCTTTTTGCTCATGCCTCTTCAGCTCATGTTAACTTGAATCACGGCCAGACTCAAGGACAGAGTCCCAGTGATCTGGGGACTGAACTCCACCATCCTCTCCCTCACCTGGTTTTTGAACAGTCGTCTAAGTTGATGTGAGTTAGATGTCCAGAGCAAGAAAAGACTGGGTGGAGGGGTGAGGCACATTCCTTGTTCTCTAAAGTCCAGTTCCCAAATGAACAAAACCCTCACCATCTTACATTTGCATCTTTCTCAATTTTTCTAGCATTAGTCTATTCCATCTCATACAACACAGGAGTCCTCCTTTGGGTCTGAAGCCAGTATGGTTCTGGCTCTGCTGGGGAGAGCCCATCTTGAAACATCTTTTCATGTGGATGTTGTGGGGAGAGAGACTTGGAAAGCGAAGATCTTCCCTTAAACACCTTTCCCATATGATACAGAAAAAATCAGATGTGTGAGTTGTGTCCAGCCTCACATCCAGACAAGCTAGAAGCTCCATCGATTAATAGATCAAGCATTTACCCTGGTGGCCTGGCCTGGAATATTTTCTGAGTTTGTTGCTGTTGTTCTTTAATGTCACCAATCATAGATTTAGGGCCGAGTGGAAGATTATTGATGATATTTTTTCTCTCAAGAAAACTTATTCTTCAGATTTGTTTTCTTTCTACACAAGCAGAGCTTCTTAACATCCTGGTAGTTTCAGAGGTTTCACTTCTAGGGCATCATGGCAGTTTCAGAAATTTTGCTTCTAGAGTATTTGTGAGTTGGACTTCTACCAATGAAAAAGGAAATATTGGATTTTTAAAAATGTACATGTCACATATTTTTTGGTAACTCTTTATATTGATATAATCCCAAACATATAGAAAAATTGCCAAGATTGCACAAGGAATGCCTATTTAGCCTTCACATGGATTCACTAGTTGTTTATGCTTTGCCACGTTTTCTTTATCATTTTGTTCTACCTTATATTTCTTATTTGCCTTCAATCTTATCTTTCTATCTTCTCATATCCCCATTTCTACTTCTATCTGTATATTTGTACATATCTACGCATTTTCCTCTAAACCATGGGATTGTAATTTAAAGAGTAAGTACTTTACTGAATATTTCTTTATGTTTGAAAACATTGTAATACTATAATCTAATCCATAGTCTTTATTCAAATTTCATGCACTGTTCCAAAAATGTCCTTCAGAGCTTGTTTTTCCAGGTCCAGGATTCAATCTAAGATCAAGTATTACAGGGAGTTGTCATGTCTTCTTAGACTCTGTTAATCTGGAACAGTTTCAGCCTTTGACATGATAACAGCCTTTGTGATCATAACAGTTTCAAAGAATATATGCCAGCCACTATTCTGACCTTTATAATTAATGAGAAATTCATGGGGAGATACTTCATGACTATGTAAATATCCTGTTCCTCATCAAACATTTACTATCAACACTAGCTTTAGAATCTATTGATGGTTTCCTTCTATATTTATAAGTTGGCATTCTATTGTAAAGAAGGATTTTCCTTCTTCATTGTTTATTATTTATTTATTTCCATTTGGACTAATGGATTCCTATTTTACTCAGTTGGTTACAATCAAGTACTATCATTATTTATTTTGATGAATAAGTTGTTCTATACTTGACCCATAGTAGCTCCTTCCAGCTGACTTCTCTGTCCCTTTGAGGGAAATAGTATACAATTGGGTCTCACTTTTTGATTCAAACTATAATGTCTGTCTTTTAATTGGAGTGTGTAGACCATTTATATTTAATGTATTAACAAATGTGCATATAAATCTACCATCTTGATATATATATATATAATATATATACAGCACATGTGTGCTTTTTGTATAAAATGTTTGTTATTGTATTTTATCTTTACTGTTGGATTCTTAGCACTTTTTGTTTTATTTTACTTTTATTTAGTGGTTGCTTTTGAGTTTACAACATAGTTTTAAACTTATGATGGTATATTTTCAAATATTATACCACTTCACATATAGTTTAAAAACCTTTCAACAATATACTTCCATTTCCCTCTTTCCTTTGTGCTACTGTCCTATTATATTTTATTTCTATGTATGTAATAAGCCCTATAATACAGTTATTATTTTTGGTATAAACAGTTAATTATCTTTTAAGGAGATTAACATTGAGAAAATGTTTTTATATTAACCTACATACTTATTATTCTATATTAATTCTGGTGCAATCCATCCTTTTGTGTGTGTCCCAATTTCATCTGTTATAATTTTCCTTTCGCCTGAATAACTTCCTTTATCATTTCTTGTGGTATAGGTCTGCTAGCAATGAATTTTCTCAGCTGTTGTTCTTCTGTGAAAGTCTTTATTTCACCTTTATTTTTGAAATACATTTTTGCTGAGTGTAGAATTCTAGGTTGGCGTTTTGTTTCTTTCATACTTTAGAGATATTGTTCCATTGTCTTCCGACTAGCATATACTTTGATGAGAAGTATGCCAAACTCTTGTTCCTCTACATAATATGTCCTTTTTCTCCAACTGCTTTTAAGATTTTCTTCTCTTTATCACTTGCTTTCAGCAGTTTGATTATGATGTGCCTTGGTGTGTTTTCTTCATGTTTCTTCTGATTGAAATTTATTAAGTTTTTTAGATCTGTGGGCTTCTACTTCTCATTAACAATGGAAAAATTTTTATCATTTTTTCTTCAAATACTTTTTCTGCACCCCACTGCCATTTCTTGGACTTTCCGTACATGTGTGTTGGACTACTTGGTATTGTTCCACAAATCTATGATGTTCTATGCATTTTTCCCAGTACTTTTTCTCTCTGTTTTATCCTGAAGAGTTTCTATTGCCATGTCTTCAATTTTGTTGATCCTTTCTTCTGCAGTACCTTATCTGTTGTTAATCCCATTCTGTGTATTTTTCAACTGTAGGAGTTCCATTTGGATTGTTTCAAAAATATCTTTCTTTCTTTTCCTCATCATTTCATGATATGTTCTTGAATAGATGCAGCACACTTTTAATCATTTTCATATTATTTTCTTCTAATTTTATCATTTGTCTCATTTCTGGGTCTGTTTCTATTGATTATTTTCTAGTTATGGGTCATATTCTCTCACTTCTTTGCTTGCCTGCTAATTTTTTATTAAATGCCAGACATCAAGATTTTATGTTGTTGAGTACTAGATTTTATTGCTTATTTTTAATTCGTGTTAGAATCTGTATGAGCACACAGTTAAGTTGCTTAGAATCCATTGACTCTGTTCAGGGTTTGTTCCTACACTTTGTTAGGGCAGATCCAGAGAATCCTTGAATCCCAATGATACTCTTCTGAGAACCCTGCTCAGTGATGCCCTGTGGATCTTCTCACCTCAGTTGGTGAGACCATGAGCTATTCACAGCCCTCTGTGAGCCCTCAGAAATGTTGGATCTACTATCTTCTGGTGGTTCTTTCCCTAGCCCTGGGTAGTTTCCTCTCATGCTTATGCAGGTTAGTACTCAACCAAAGACTTAAGGGTACCTCTCTGTAGATTTCTGTCTCTCTCTCTCAATCCATGTGTGTGTGTGTGTGTGTGTGTGTGCACGCGCGTGCATGCGCACACATGCACGAATGCAATATCCCCCTCTTGGGTATTCTGATTCACACATTTTAACTTCTTGGGCTCCTTGAACTCTAACCATTTTATCTTCAATACAGTGAGACTGCTTGACTGCCTGAGTTCCTGTCTCTGTGCTGCAGCCTTTGGACAATTATCATGCCTTCAACTTGTTTGCTTCACTTTTCTCAGGAATCAGCCCTGAGCTGCCTCAGGGCTGCTGTCCCACATTTGAAAGCCACTGTTTCCTATATTTTGCCTGTTTGATGCTTAAGGCTGGGGAAGGGGCAAGTTAAGTCTGATCCCTGTTACTACATCATGGTCAGAATTGCAAGCCTCCCATGCATCCTGTGTTCTCATGACCATTAAGCTCACCTCTGCTTTCTCATGCACACTGATGCTCCAGCCTCTTCTGTACTTTTCCCACCTCAGCCCAGGTATCAGTCATTTCTCTGAGATGCCCTAGTTCCTTTTCATGGAGAATGATATTTAGAAGCCACAATCCAAGTAAATAGGTGTGCTTATTGCTGATGGTGTGTTGGCAAATTTTTAAAAATAGAAATTAAAGACATATGCGTTTAACCTACAGCAGGGAAATAACCAGGAACTTGAGGAGAGGTCCCCTGTTCTTTCCGCCTGAAATGAAAACATTGCAGGTTACAGAAAATTTCCTTCAACATCCTCCACTAATAGGGAAGGAAAGACAGCAATATTACTGTTTTTTCAACATATTTTCACCGAGAACCTCCTTCCCACCAGGGTTTGTTCTAGATGCTGATGATTACAGCAGCTATCAAAACAGACAAAAATCTCTGCCCCTGTGGTGCTTACATGAATACCTACTGTTATTGTTTTGCTGCTGTTGTTGTTATTTGAGCTCACATCTTTTCATGAAAGTCAATTTAGTTCTTTCTACATAGTTCCGCCATCTGGACGAAATGTGGCAATTTAAACCATCACTTAAATGTGTGTGAGTCTGGAGGTCAGGTTTCTCCCAGCCTAAATAGTTGTGTGTGTGTGAATTTAAATCTCCAATCTCAATATTACATGTATAAATGTCCCCATGCAAAAAATCAATGACACAAACCCATATGTGAAATATTGAGTGAGAAGAGTAAATATTGGGATGAGGGGTAAACCCTTGCTTTGTGATACAGGGGTCAAGGTTCACAGAAAACATTAATTTACTTGCCCTCTCCTATTTGCAACTGCAAAATAGCACTTACAAGACCCATTTTTTTTTTTTTTTGGCAGATAAATTGAAATGTGATGTGATTGCCAATGTTGCTTGTGATTTAGGGAAACTGAGGTCGGCATCCCCTGCCCCTACTGTCATACATGGGGTGGGGTGGATGTGCCCCAAAGCATCACAGCCTCATGGAGTCTCAGGGCTGGAGGGCAATGGAGAGTCCCCCTTCTTTAACGCCTAATTCAGTGTCTGAACCCTGTCCACCAGGTCCCCACCAAGCTCCCAGAACCTCTCCACTGACAGGGCCCTCAAGCTATGATGCTTAGAAAGTTCTTTGTTCAACTTGACATTTGCTGATGGCTTCTTTATGACTTACACCATTTCCTCTAAGTTCTGTTTTCTGACAGCACATGGAATCTGTGCAGCTGTTCATTCATAGCCCTGGCCTTCAGATGGCTTCATAGTCTCCTTTCCAAGGCAGTTCGGTCTACTTTGATTGACCTGTCTTCACAGATCGTGCTGCAGCAGCCAGTGTCCTTTGGCTGAGCTCTGAACTGCCTCATCCAACAGTCACATTTTATTTTATTCTATTTGAGGCAGAGTCTCACTCTGTCACCCAGGATGGAGTGCAGTGGCACAATCTCAGCTCACAGCAACCTCGGCCTCCCAGGCTCAAGTGATTCTTGTGTCTCAGCCTCCTGAGTGCTGGGATTGCAGGTGTGTGCCACCATGCCCGACTAATTTTTGTATGTTTAGTAGTGACAGGTTTCACTATGTTGGCCAGGCTAGTCTCGAACTCCTCCATCTTTTGTAACTTTTTCACAATATCTGGCCAACTATTTGTAACAAAATGTAATTTTAACATACCTTGCCCTAGAGTACTATCAGGATCTAAGTCAGCATACCTTCTCATCTGTTCTCTCAACCTGTCTAAAAAGTGCATGGACCCTTCATCTTTCTCTTGCTGCAAATCAAAAGCCTTAGTCAGGTTTTGCGGTCTGGGTGCAGACTCTTTAATCCCTCTTATGATTAGCTCATACAAATCTTCCATATTTTCCCAGTGAGCTGCATTATCATTATCCCATTGCGGGTCTCGAGCAGGGAATTTGGTATCCGCTGCCGGATTATCTTGGCCGGCAGGGTGATCATGTTCCCAGGCTGCCATAGCAGCTCTGTGGATCATGTTTCACTCTTCCTTTGAGAAGAGAATACCTAGGATCAACATTAATTTTGTCCAGGTATATAGTTGGGGACCTAAGAACTGATCGATTTGCTCTGCTACTCCTTCTGGGTCATCTAGCAGAGGGTTGAGTTCTTTCTTTAGACCCTGAACTTCAGGAGCAGTTAAGGGGGATTTATGAATCCAGTTGCATCCCCACCTTGTGGCACTTCCTTTTGAGGAAAGAGCTAAAAAAGCTGGCTCTTAGGAAGTGCGAGGAAAGGGAAGATTCTGAATATCCTTTCTGCGTTGTTCTATTGCTCTTTGGAGTCCTTGTTTTGAAGAGAAATGACAGTGATCATGTTCCTCAGGGACTTCTGCTTCCAGAATCAGAATAGTCACCTGAGGTGGAGGGGGAGATGGGACTACCACCTGCGGAAGGGGAGGTGGGACTACTGCCTGTGGAAGGGGAGGTGGGACTAGAAACAGGGGAAGATGGTTTAAAGGGTCCCATTGCATACTTTCTGACTTTTTGCCTGAATCTATTTCTTGTTTTAAGTCCTTCAAGGGATAAAAAGAAACCAGCCCTTGCTGCCAGCATAGGGCATAATTGAGGATGCAGGATTTTGTTATTAACATACATCATTAAAAGTTGGCAGACCCAGTCTTCATCTGAGCCATATTTTGGCCAGAAAATGGCAGGTTTCAAGATAGGCTCTTGGGTCCAAAGAAAACAACAGTGCTTAATCATTAGTTGCTTTTTCTTACATTTGGTCTTTTCGTTCTCTTTCCAGTGTTTAAGAATGAGTCCTAAAGGACTATCAGGAGGGATTTGCTCTTCTCACCTCCTTTGCTACCTGCCTTACTTCCTGTTCCAGGCTTGCTAGAAGTATTCCCCATGTTGGGTGAAAATCTTTCCCAGCAGACTCAATCCCCCAGATTCTCCAGACCAGGGATGTCTCACCTGTCCTGTCCTTAATGGCTTTTTAAGGCTAAATTTCTTACCCCAGAAATATCTTGCCTGTATCCTTTTTCCCCAGGAGATAACCTTTCTCCCTTCTATTTTCTCTCCTGTATTACTTTTTCCCTGGGAGATGATAATGTTTCTCCGTTCTATTTTCTCTCCTGAAGGTTATACACATTCCTCTCACACTCACTCTGTCTTAACTGAAACCATTCACTCATACACACATTCCCTTCAAGAACTGACCATCAAGGAAGTACTTTACTGCTGCCTTGTGGTTTTTCCTACCTTGGCTCACACATGAGGTCTTCTGGTCCTGCGGTTTTGAAAGTCTCTCCTTCTCCCCTGCATTGCTGAGAATCCAAGTGTGTTTCCTGTACCAGGTAAGTCCCGGCTTTCTCCCTGGAGGCCACTGCAATAGGATGGCAGGGCTCCCCACAAGAGAGGACCAAGGACTGTCTCAGAAGGGAAACAGATTCCCTGTATGGGCCACCAAATTGTTGGAAATGGGTGCTCATTGTTGCAAAATCAACATTGAGACAAAGGATCTCTCAGCAAGGCTAGTTTACTTTCTGCAGAAAGGGTGTCGCTCACTAGCAGTCTTGCCACGAGAGCACACCCAAACAAAGGAGACGGGGACGTTTATAATCTTTGTAACCTGATGCAATCGTCCTATGGCTGTGTCCCATTTCCATTAGTCAGAACGGGACTTCACATTCTAAGCTTGACCCGATTCGCTAATAGCTTGAAACTTTTCTAAATAGGCAAAGGGGAAAGAGGGCAAAGAAAAGAGGAAGCTAGTCATGAGAGGGTCAGGAGGGTTTCCAAATAAGGAATGGTATGCACTATGGTCCAGGGCTCGCTTAACCCTGTCCAGGCATGCCAGGGCAAGTCAGGGCAGCTGTACTGGAACATATATAGATATTCGTAGAGCAAAGAAATGACAAGCTCTTTATGGTTTTAGGAAACTTTGAAGAAGAACTCCATTCGTCACACAATCCTCCTGCCTTGGCCTCCCAAAGTGCTGGAATTACAGGCATGAGCCACTGCACCTGGCAATGAGAGTCACGTTTTAATCCTCATGCTCACTCACATTTTCTTTGCAGCAGGAGTAGCAGTTCACTGCTCTCTCCTTGGGTTGTAATTCAAGACCCTGCCATGGAATAAGTTTTCTTGTCTGCCTCAGTTTCCCCATCTGCAAATGGTAGTAATTGTGCTCATCCCAGGGGGTGATATGAGAGTCAAATGACTACATGGTAAAGTACTTGCCCAGAGCCCAGCACCTAGTGAGTACTCAACAAGCAGAGAAAACCGGGCTTCCTGGCAGCTGTTCCACCAGGTGCTTCGTGTATAGAATTTCAAGCCTTCAAGCAACATTTTCAGAAGTCAAAGCTGAGGTTCAAGGAGCACCTCTCCCAGGGGCCCCCCAGCTGCCACGTGGTAGAGGCGGGTTTGCATCCATGCTGGCTTGCCCTTGAAGGCTGTGCTTTTCCCACTAGGCCACCTGGGACCCTCCTCAGCATCTGTGACCTGCCTTCATGCTTGGGCCTTCCTCTGCCCTCCGATGGTCTCCTGCCTCTCCTTTCTTTGCTTGCTTTCTGCGTGTGGTGTCCTCAAGGGATGAGCTTGGTCTTCCATCACCACGTTTGTAATCGTATCTTGCCCATTGTTCCAACTACCCCTATACGTTAATTATTCCCAAATCCAAATTCTTCTCTTTCTCCACAGCTCTCAACAGCTCCTGACCCCAATTCCAAACCCCCGTCCACCCTGCTTCACTGAGGACTGCCCAGGTCCCTCTCATACCTGTCCTTCCCTGCCTGCAAATCTCAATCAGGAGGAGCAAAACAGGCCCGGCCGCCTGAGCTGGTTCTCAGGGTGGAGTTCTGAGAGGCACTTCCACCTGGGTGTACCTCTGAAGGCAGGAACTTCTGTGTTAGGGAAGATGGATGGCACTAACGGCCAACAGATGAGGGAGGAAGGAACCCTACAAGTCATTCATTTGCTCGTTGCACACATGTTTATTGAGTGACAGTCAAGCACAGCTGCTCCCTGAGATGCTGAGCACCCAGACATGCCTGAGATGTGGCCCCAGCCTTGGGAGAGAAAGGCAGGCATGTCAAAACCACACACAGGCCGGGCGCAGGGGCTCACGCCTGTAATCCCAGCACTTGGGAGGCCGAGGTGGGCGGATCACGAGGTCAGGAGACTGAGACCATCCTGGCTAACACGGTGAAACTCCATCTCTACTAAAAATACAAAAAAGTAGCTGGGCGTGGTAGCAGGGGCCTGTAGTCCTAGCTACTTGGGAGGCTGAGGCAGGAGAGTGGCGTGAACCCAGGAGGCAGAGCTTGCAGTGAGCCGAGATCGCGCCACTGCACTCTAGCCTGGGTGACAGAGCGAGACTCTGTCTCAAAAAAACAAAACAAAAACAAAAACAAACCACACACAGTCAGACATCAGGGCCAGCATCGAAGAGAGAGGATCCTCAGCCCTTTCTGTCTTCATTGTCAAGGAGGAAGAGTCACTGACCAAGCCTTGCTTACCGGTGGGCTGAGCGGTACCCCTAGAAAGCTGTGCCTGTGCCCTAACCTTGGAACCTGTGACTGTGAACTTATTTGAAATGAGGGTTTTATAGAGTAATTAGGAATTTCAAGATGAGATCACCCTGGATTATCCAAATGACCCCTAAATCCAGGGACGACTGCAAGGGACACACAGAGGAGAGACACAGGGAGAAGGGGAGAAGGCCGGGTAAAGACAGAGGCAGAGACTGGGGTGATGTGCCTCAGCTAAGGGACGCCTGGAGTCACCAGAGGCTGTACGGGGCAAGGAAGGGTTCTTTTCTAGATCCTTCTGAGGGACCGTGGCCCGATCCGCACCTTGATTTTGGACTTCTGGCATCCTAATGGTGAGGGAATGAATTTCTCTTGCTGAACGCCCCCTGTTGGTGGTGGTTTGTTACAACAGCCTCAGGAAACTCCTACAGCTGGGTATATACTCAAAGGATTATAAATCGTTCTGCTACAAAGACACATGCACACGTATGTTTATTGCGGCACTATTTACAATAGCAAAGACTTGGAACCAACCCAAATGCCCATCAATGATAGACTGGATAAAGACAATGTGGCACATATACACCCTGGAATACCATGCAGCCATAAAAATGAATGAGTTCATGTCCTTTGCAGGGACATGAATGAAGCTGGAAATAATTTTTCTCAGCAAACTAACACAAGAACAGAACACCAAACACCTCATGTTCTCACTCATAAGCGGGAATTGAACAATGAGAACACATGGGACAGGGAGGGGAACATCACACACTGGGGCCTGTCAGGGGATGGGGAGCAAGGAGAGGGAGAGCGTTAGAACAAATACCTAATGCATGCAGGGCTTAAAACCTAGATGACGGGTTGATGGGTGCAGCAAACCACCAAGGGCATGTATACCTAAGTAACAAACCTGCACATTCTGCACATGTATCCCAGAACTTAAAGTTTAAAAAAAAAAGAAAAGGCAACAGCTTACTGGGCTACCAGTTAAAATGGTTGAGGATTTGCAAGAATAGGACAAAGGTCAGCTAATATGTATAGAAAAAAGAAATAATCAACAAATTAATAAATCATTATTTTGGTTTTGCTTAAAGAAAAAAAAAGCAGGGTCATAATAAGTGAAAAGTTGGCCAGTGCGGGGCTTGGCCCCTTCCTCTTCTCTCCACATGCTTAGCCGCTGAGTCTTCTCCCAATACACTCCTAGCTGGCCATCAGCAGCTGAAGTCTGCGTGGGGAGACACAAGCCTCCTGGAGGGCTGGACCTGACACTAGCCCTGGTCCTGCTGCCAGGCAGCTCCACGGGTCATAGCTCTCGGCTGGCTGGAAAGCAGCACCTTGATTCTCCTGTGCACAGCCCCAGGGGGATTTCCAGGAGCGAAAAGGAGGCTTGGCCAAGAGGGGCTCTGGTCCCACTGCACCCCTGGTCTTTGTTGTGTCTAACAGCACCGAGTCCCATGGGGGCCCCCAACGTGGGAGCTCGCGTGGCTGCAGAGAGGAAGGTGTGGCCCACTAGATCCTGTTGTTCTGCCCCTTCCTGGTCTCGGATGTGGCAAGAACAATACATTTGTCAATACAGCAAATATTGACTGAGCAGAGTCCCTGCTGGGCTCTGTTTGGGCTTTCCTGGCTCTGGCTGCACCTGTGTGTTCAAATGTTCATTTTTGTCTTTGGCTTTTGCATTAAGTGCAAAAGCCCCAATATTTTAAACCATAACTTGTGCAGAACCTTGCATTTCTTTATGTGGGGGGTTTGGGAAGAGTGCCTTAGCTCTCTGCTCATCCCCACAGGGGCTTTTCTCCTGATGATGCCGTTTGCCTATGTCCTCTGTATATGCAGTGCCTGCAGCCAGCCCCTCTCCTGCAGTGGAGGCCATCCCAGCTTGCAGCTGCAACAGCAAAATAAATGCCAGGATAGGTGGACAGAAATCAATGCATAATTTCTTCTCTTCTCTTCTAGATGAATAATTTATGTTGGTTTTTTTTTACATACTTTGCTTTGATCATAAAAGAAGAAAGGTTGACTCTCCCTCCTGGCACAGTGGTGTCTGAGCTGCCCTTGTGGTCTGTCCATAGTTGTGTCCCCTACCCAACCTCCGGATGCCTCAAGGTCCCCAGGGCTGCTGAAGGCACCACATCTAGGAAGCTTCCTGAACCCCTCAGCTATGAGGGGTTTCTCTGTCCTGCAGACTCCTGAGACACTGTGCCTGCCCCTCCCGACAACATGTGACACTTTCTAGCTTGAATTTGTCATAAATCAGGTGCCTGTTTTATTTTCTAGACTAGGTATCAGCTGACTTTTTCTGTAAAAGGGCCAGATTTTTAGGCTTTGTGGTTCATACTCAGAGGACATGCTACATAATGGATGGGGCTCCATGCAAAATGAAAACACAGGCTTTGCGTAGTAGGTGATTGGTAAAGCTTTGTTGAATGGATGGCTGCAGGAGCATGTGGATGGGGGATGCCTGCCTTCAAGGAACTCACAGATGTATGGAGCAGGAGCTGGCAAACTCCCATCCGCAGGGCATTTGTATGAATTCTTACTAATTTCACGTACCCATGAAGCGAACCTATACTGGCCTTCTGGCAATGATTCAACTCGAATGCAAAAGCAGACAGACAATATGGAATGAATGAGCATGGCCGTGTTTCAATAAAGCCTGATTTATACAAATGGCTTATAGATGGGAGTTTGCCAAGCCCTGCTCTACACATCTGTGAGTTCCTTGAAGGCAGGCATCCCCCATCTGTGCACTCCTGCATCCATCCTTTCAACAAAGCTTTGTCGACCACCTACTATGCACCAGGCATGTGCTAACCATGAGGCCACAGGCAGAAGAGAAAGCTGTTCTCTGTCCTCATAGATGTCTCAGGCTGGAGGGGACACAGAAGCATCATGGTGCAGCATGATGTCAGGACCCAAGGCAGGAGCCCGCAGGGAACCGAGGTGGAATTCATCCTCACATTCCCACAGGCCCTCACAGGCAGGAGTGGAACAGATACGCACTCAGTGGCGAAGTGAATCATGAATGAAAGCGGGTTTTGCTGATGTAGACGCTTGATCTTGGAGGGTTTGTTGGAACCACAAAGAAGAGCTGGGTCTATTCCCACCTGTGCTTTCTATGGCTTTGGGCAAATGACTTCATTTCCCCAAGTCTCAGCTTCCTTGTCAGGAAAACGGAGCGCTACTGTCCAGTGTGGGCACTCATCAGAAGCATCCAAGGAAACTGATTCCCGAAAGTCGGCTGGCGGCCTGGCCCATGCTCAGGTGTGTCCTGGTGCCCGGTCAACACCTGTGGTGACAGTGGCAGTGATAGCCTCTGCGCCTCAGGGCACTGAAGGGGCCTTTGGAGACTATCCTGCTCATCTCTGCACCCTTGAGCTTCCCTTGTTCCCCTGGCTTGGGCACAAGTTCCCTCCCTCCCACCAGTCTCTTGATCCCCACTCTGGCCCTCAACCATTCACCTAGGATGTGTGCAATCTAGTAAGTTGAACTCATAGAAGTAAAGAGTGGAACCACGGGAACCAGAGGCTGGGGCATGGGAAGGAGGGAAGGAGAACTGCTGATCAAAGGATACAAGGTTTCAGAGAGGCAGGAGGAATGGGGTTTTCCATTTATAGCACACCAGAGTGATTGCAGTCAATAGTATGCTGTTTATTACCCATTTCCAAATAGCAGAGAATTTCAAATGTTTCAAATGTCTCACCCCAAACAATGAAAGGAGGATGAGGTGATAGATATGCTAATTAGCTTGATTTGATGGCACCATGTTGAATACATGTATCAAAACATCACATTGAGGCTGGATCAGTGGCTCATGCCTGCATTCCAGCACTTGGGGAGGCCAAGGTGGGAGGATCACTCAAGACCAGAAATTCGACACCAGTCTGGGCAACATGGTGAAACTCCATCTCTACTAAAAGTGCAAAAATTAGCTGGGTGTGGTGGCGCATGCCTGTAATCCCAGCTACTGAGGAGGCTGAGGCATGAGAATCACCTGAACCTAGGAGGCAGAGGTTGCAGTGAGCTGAGATCATGCCACTGCACTCCAGCCTGGATGACAGAGTGAGACTCTATCTCAAACCAAAAACTAAACAAAACGAAACCACCACATCACATTGAACCTCATAAATGCATATAGCCATGATTTGTCAATTAAAACGGTGGGTGTTTCTCCTCCTTCTGCCCCCGTGGGTTCCTTCCACCTGGTGCAGGGGTGGCCATCGACTGGATATTGGCCTCCAAACATGTCCACGTCCCCATCCTCAGAACCTGTGACTGTGTGGCCTTATGTGGCAAAAGGGCCTTTGTATTAATATATGTGATGACATGAAGGACTTTGAGATGGGGAGGTTATTCAGGTGGGTCCTAATGTCACCACAAGAGTCCTTGTAAGAGGAGAGGCAGAGGAGAGCTGATGACAGAGATGACATGGCAGAGAGCCGGGTGATGCAGCCACCTGCCAAGCATCGCCGATGCCAGCAGAATCTGGAAGCGGCAGGGATGGAGCCTGTGAAGAGACCAGTCCTGCAGATGCCTTGATTTTAGCCCCTAAGATTCACTGTGGACTTCTGGCCTCCAGGGCTGAAAAGAATGAATTTCTATTGTTTTCAGCCTCCAAGTGTGTGTTCATTGGTTACAGCAGCCCCAGGAAACCAACAGAGCAGCTCCGAGCTACAGTCTGAGCTCGAGGAGTCGGGTTCATGGGCTGAGAAGGGAGAACCTGATACCACTGCCCCATCCTCATCCCCACAGCCTCATCAGCAGCCCTGGCTGGCTCTCAGCTCCAGACACCAATTCCACACAGCCGGTGACGTCCAAAGCAATAAGCCTGGACTGTAGCCCCCAAGGCGTCTTCGGTCATCTCAGGCCAAGTGTTTTTTGAGACTGAGCAACTTTCACTTCCCTGAGAGGGCCAGGGCTTCCCATCAGAAGGACTTGGTTTTTGCTTTTGTTTCCCTTTGCCCTGAGCAAAGGCGCCCTCCCCGCCCCTCCTGGTGGTACCACCTAGGAGCCATTTGCTTCCCTTCAAAAAGCTGTGCCAGCCTGCCTCCCCCAGCCCTCCCGACCCACTCCTCCAATGGAGGGTTAATTTAAGGGATGGTAAAATGATAAACAGGCCCCCCAAACCCAAAATGGTATGTCCTAACCCCAGTATCTGTGAATGTGAGCTTATTTGGAAATAGGGTCTTTGCGGATATAATCAAGTTCAGTTAACGAGGGTGAGCCCTAATCTAATGAGTGGAGTTTTTATAAGAAGAGGGAAATTTGGACACAGGACACAGACACACAGAGGAGAGAGAAGGCCCCGTGAAGACTGAGGAAGAGGCTGGAGTGATGCAGCTCAAGCCAAGGAACACCTGGAGCCCGGGAAGCTGGAAGAGGCAGGAAGGGCCCTGCCCCGGGGCCTCCAGAGGGAGCGTGGCCTGCTCACATTCTCATTCCAGACTTCTCACCTCCAGAACCGTGGGAGAACACATTTCTGCTGTCTTAAGCCACCAGTTTGTGGAAATTTGTTATAGTCGCTGCAGGAAGCGGGACACACACTGTCCCTCCGGAGCACCTGGGCTCCCTCAGAGGCCTGTGCCATTGCCGTGACCTTCATGGCTTTGACCCTGATCAGGCTACAGGCTGGTGGGTTGAAACAATTTGCTGGGAGAAAGGATTGAGGTCATTCAGAGTGGAGACTCATCCCTGTCACCAGCGAGCCCGTCAATTCAGCTGGCAGCAGTGCTTGACCCCAGGAACTCCCCTGACAAATGGCGCTTGGAGCGAAGGAGCGGAGTGGGCTTTTGAGGGCTGTGAAGGAGTCAGCTCTCCCCTGGGCAGGGCAACTGCACAGGCCCAGCTCATGCAGGAGGCCTCATCTGTGAGCAGAGCAGGCCTGTGTGCAGAGGGAAGAGGGTGCCCCTTTGCCTGCAAAGGAGGGGAAGCACCACAGGACAGCCCCTCCACCAGGCATGGCGGGCTCCGCTCGTGCCTCATTTGCTCACCCATCACCCCCATCAAGCTTGTACCATCCATGCATCGAGCACCCACAGGGGCTGCCAGGGACCCAGCAGAGCCCTGCCTTCAAGAAACGTAGGATCTGGGCTGGGCGTAGTGGCTCACGCCTGCAATCTCAGCACTTTTGGAGGCCGAGGCAGGTGGATCACCTGAGGTCAGGAGTTCGAGAGCAGCCTGGCCAACATAGCGAAATCCCGTCTCTACTAAAAATACAAAAATTAGCCAGGCACAGTGTCGGGCACCTGCTGTCCTAGCTACCTGGGGGGCTGAGGCAGGAGAATCACTTGAACCCAGGAGGCGGAGGTTGCAGTGAGCTGAGGTCATGCCATGGCACTCCAGCCTGGGTGACAAAGCAAGATTTCATCTCAGAAACAAAACACCAGAAACTTAGGATCTGGCTTGACAGAGAGGCGGTCCCACCCCCACAATTTGTCAGAGCGCAGAGCGGAAGACCTGAGTCTGCCCCTGCCATGCTCGTGCCCTTCAAGACCCAGACAGGGCGGAGGGAGGCCCTATTAGGAGAAGGAGGGGCAGCTTCAGCTTCGGGGTGTGGTGGGGGTCGGGGGGCCGGAAGACTCAGGAGACGGATTCTGGGGATTCAGATGTGATGGAACTGTGGGAGTGTCTTTCCAGGAGAGACCATCAGTTGAGGCATTTTAAAGCCTCAGTGCTGGCCTGTCAGGGATCAGGCACTAGAACTGGGGCTGGGGAAGTGTAGAAGGAGCCAGTCAGGAGGGCAGTGAAGTCAGCACTTTGTCCCTGGGGCGGCAGAATGTGGACTTCAGAACTGGACCTCTTGGCCTGACATCCGGACATGGACTGAGGTGCACAGGCACCTGCTCTTACCCTTAGCTCAGCATCAGAGAAAGGCACCTGGTGGAGTGGGAAGGGGACTGAACCCAGCAGTCCCCCTTGAAATGGACATGAAATCCCCAGGCACTGCCTGCTCATTATCAACAGTTAGTAGGGCCTAAATGTGACAGACTCATCTTTAAAGACACTTCAGTTCACACCTGACAGATTTTAAAATGTATTCATCTCCCTGTGGCAACCAGAATTGATGCTTCTTCGGATCTATTTCTTCTGAGGGAAATCAGTGTACCTTAACTTTTATTGAAATTGATTTTCTAAGATCACAAAAAGAAAATGCTTTTTG
Source organism: Trachypithecus francoisi (assembly GCF_009764315.1). NCBI lineage: Eukaryota > Metazoa > Chordata > Mammalia > Primates > Cercopithecidae > Trachypithecus > Trachypithecus francoisi. The sequence goes on from NW_022681473.1 coordinate 4,483,830, forward strand.
AAAAACCCGGCCGAGACGGGCGGATCACGAGGTCAGGAGATCGAGACCATCCTGGCTAACACGGTGAAACCCCGTCTCTACTAAAAAATACAAAAAAAAAAAAACTAGCCGGGCGAGGTAGCGGGCGCCTGTAGTCCCAGCTATTCGGGAGGCTGAGGCAGGAGAATGGCGTAAACCCCGGAGGCAGAGTTTGCAGTGAGCTGAGATCCGGCCACTGCACTCCAGCCCGGGTGACAGAGCGAAACTCCGTCTCAAAAAAAAAAAAAAAAAAAAAAAAAAAAGAAAAACCCACGGGTGTACTTTAATTATTTTGAATACCACGAAAACCACAGAGACTCAAAACCCAGATGACTTAACACAAATATTAAAATGGTTTTCTATAGACAAGGATCTTTATGATGTGCCTAAAGCTGTGCCCTGAGGATGCGCCTCCGTGGTGGCAGCTAAACCCCGTCCAGCGCAGGCGAGCACCACCTCACCTTTCCCCACTAGCAAGAAGGGCGTGTTCCACCCCTAGGAAGCTCATCGGCATCCTTCACCTCCCTGGAATGACCTCGGCCCTGGCACGCATGGCCACAACAGCACCTCCTGCCCAGACCTGACTGTCATTATTTCCAGGTGACAGAAATGGCCACCGCTGTTGATTCAGCCACAGACTGCGGACCCACTGTTTGTGAGGTCCTGTTCCGCGTGCTGGGGAAAACAGAGTCCCCACCTCCATGTGGCTTAAGAGTTCATGGTCTGATGAATGAAAAGCCTCCCAACCCAGATGGACCCTGGCTCGCGATAGTTCCGCTGAGGATTATTCAACTTTACAAATGTGTCAAAGCACGAAAGCAGGACACCTTCAGTAGAAACTGTACTTTGGGTACCCACACAACCATTCTGTTTTTCACTTCCAGTATTCAATAAGTTACGTGAGCTAGTCAGCACTTTATTATAATCTAGGCTTTGTGTGAGATGATTCTGCCTGGCTGTAGGTTAAGGTAAGCATTCCGAGCACGTGTAAGGTGGGCTGGGCTAAGCTAGGATGTTTGGTGGGTTAGGCACACTCAGTGTATTTTTGACTCAGCAATATTTTCTTTTTCTTTTTTTTTTTTTTGAGACGGAGTCTTGCTCTGCCACCCAGGCTGGAGTGCAGTGGCCGGATCTCAGCTCACTGCAAGCTCCGCCTCCCGGGTTTACGCCATTCTCCTGCCTCAGCCTCCCGAGTAGCTGGGACTACAGCGCCCGCCTCATCGCCCGGCTAGTTTTTTTGTATTTTTTAAGTAGAGACAGGGTTTCACCGTATTAGCCAGGATGGTCTCGATCTCCTGACCTCGTGATCCACCTGTCTCGGCCTCCCAAAGTGCTGGGATTACAGGCTTGAGCCACCGTGCCCGGCCAACTCAGCAATATTTTCAACTTACAATGAGCTTATTGAGCTGTAAACCCATCGTAGGTTAAAAAGAATCTGCATATGGTTTGGGAGTGATGAGTACTATGAAGAGAAACAAAGCAGGACAAGTGCATGGAAAGCGTCCAGTGGAGTGTGTTGCTGTCATCCTTAGGAAGACTTAGGACACACCTGACTGAGGAGGTGACATTTGAGCAGAGAGTCCTGAATGAGGGGAGGCCATGAGTTCCAAGGATACAGGGGAAAAGTGTTCCAGGAAGAGGCAGCAGCAAGTGCAAAGGCCTTGGGGTGAAAACATGTCTGGTGTTTGAGGACCTGGTGTTAAGGTGGCCAGTGTGGGTGGTGGTGAGTGAAAGGCAAAGGTTCTGGGATGTGAGGTCAACACAGTGGCAGTGCCAGACCAGGTAGGGCCTTTGGAGAGTTGAGAGCGGGGGAGGTGCAGGATCCGCAGCTCAGAAAGTCTCAGCACTTGGTAAGAAGCCTGGAGCAGAACTCTGATTCAAGGTCTGTGTGCTCACTGCAACCACCTGACTACAGTGCTTCATCAGTTTGAGAAAGTGATCCTGGTCTCTTGAATGATGGCAGCAGTGGTGATATCAGTCACCACTACCACACCACCACCACCACCACCATCATTACTGTTGTCATCATCATTATTGTCATTTTTATCATCATCATTGTCATCACCACCACCACCATCACTATCATCATCATTGTCACCAGCATCACCATCTCCACCATCTTCACCATCATCACCATTGTCACCACCACCACCACCATCATCATCACTGTTATCATGACCTCCATCATCATCATCATCATTGTCATCACCACCACCACCACTATCATCATCATCATTGTCACCAGCATCACCACCCCCACCATCTTCACCATCATCACCATTGTCACCATCACCACCACCACCATCATCATCACTGTTATCATGACCTCCATCATCATCATCATCGTCATCACCACCACCATCACTGTCATCATCGTCATTGTCACCAGCATCACCACTACCACCATCTTCACCATCATCACCATTGTCACCACCACCACCATCCTCATCATTACTGTTGTCGTCATCATTATTGTTGTCATTTTTATCATCATCATTGTCATCACCACCACCACCATCACTGTCATCATCACCACCACCACCACCATCATAACACCATCATTATCACCATCATCGTTATCATCATCACTGTCATCACCACCACCACTATCATCATCATCACCATCATCACCACCATCACCACCTCCATCATCATCATTGTCATCACCACCACCATCATTACTGTCATCATCACAATCACCACCATCATCATCATCACCATCATTACCATCACAACCACCATCATCATCGTCATCACCATCACCATCATCATCATCACTGTCATCACCACTACCACCAGCACCATCATCATCACCACTACCACCACCATCATCATAACACCATCATTACCACCACCACTGTCATCATCATCACCACCATCACCACCTCCATCATCATTGTCATCACCACCACCATCGTTACTGTCATCATCACAATCACCACCATCATCATCATCACCATCATCACCAACACCACCACCATCATCATCATCACCACCACCATCACCATCATCATCATCATCACTGTCATCACCACTACCACCAGCACCATCATCATCATAACCACCACCACCATCATTATTGTCATCATCACAATCACCACCACCACCATCACCATCATCATCACCACCATCATCATCATCACTGTTATCACTACCTCCATCATCATCATTGTCATCACCATCACTACCATCATTACTGTCATCATCACAATCACCACCACCATCGCCATCATCATTGTCATCACCTCCATCCCCACCACCACCATCTTCACTGTCATCACCATTACCACCAGCACCATCATCATCATTGTCACCACCACTGCCATCATTATTCTCATCATCACGATCAGCACCACCACCATCATTATTATCATGATCATCATTGTAGCAGACACCAGTTCTTCCTTCATGAAAGGCATAGTGCTAAGGTGTTGGATGTTACTGTCTAACCCTCACTACTACCTTATAAGTTGTACATTCTGTCACATGCCCTTGTTTGGATGAGAAGCCTGAGGACCAGAGAGGTGAAGTAACTTGCCCAAGGTCATCTAGCTGGCAAGGAGAAGAGCTGGGCATGGAATTCAGATCTGAGGTCAAAGCTGTGTTCTGAGGCACAGCTCCAGCCCATCTGGTTTCCTGAACAGCCATGGAAGGATTTTATTTTCATTTTCTTGTCCATCTTTTTTCCTCCAACTGAGACTCTCAGATGCTCAGATGTCACTGGAGCCCAGCATTTCAGTACCAAGTCCTTGCAGCTCTCTGTCCCACTCCCCAACTCCCTGGCTTGGCAGAGCTTCCCTGCTGCCCTTGGAGTGTGCCTGTGTGGTTCACTGGGGGTCTCTGGTAGTCCCTATCTCATAAGCTCATAGTCAACAGGAGAAGCAGACAAGGCTATCTATGTGCACCCCTGCTAGGGCCAGGTCCTCCTTTCAGGGGAGGCAGCTCAGGCTGTGGGACCCACCTATGTCTGTCCAGGCTGTCAGCGGGGCTTTGTGCCTGGCAGAGGCAGCTCTGCAAGCTGCTGAGAGTGGTGGTGGTGGCGAAGAACTTGGGAGCCCAAGTCAAAATCCAGGTCTCTGAGCCCGAGTTTCCCCATCTGTGAACTGGGGAGAGGGCCACAAACTCCAGCTTCCCAGGGGTATTGCAAGGATGAAAGCAGACGATGCCCAGGGAGCTGTTGGCACCCCACCACACCCATCACTGGCCTAAGAAACCTTAGTTGGTACCACTCTTTGGGCCACTGTCTGAAGCCCCATTGAGAAGAGCTATTCTCCGCAGGGGGAGCAGGTCTAGTGGGTGAATGTCTTCTGCCCGGCACTTACTCCCTGCCTTGTACCGTTCTTGTCCTGGTTTTCCTTAAGGAAACACCACTGCCCGCTTTCAGCCCATGTGGTTTACGGGCTATGTGTCCCCCAGCTCCAGATGGTCTCAGGAGTCTGCTAGTGGGTACACGCAGCTAAGCATCCCCCCTTTGCGACTCATTTAGGGAGAGTCAAAGACCTCAGGCAGGATCATCAGAGCTAGCCTTGGGCTTCCTGCTGGAGTGCCCAGGGGCAAGCTCTCTGTCCACTGGGGTTGCCCAAGGTGGAAGCCAGGAGTTGTGCCTGCCATCTGGACACTAAGAGAGTAGTTCTGAGGGTGGGCCAAACGCAAAGAACAGCAGAGCCAAGAGGAGGAGAGAGATGGAGCTTTGGAAACATTAGACCCCTGGTTTCAGCTATGCCTGAAGCTGGTCTTGGGTTTTCTGTCATTTACAGCCCAAACACTCCTGGGTAATATTGGTACATTGCAGCAAACCACCTGCATTTTCTTGTCAAGACTTTGGTAAACTTGAAATCCCTGAAATGTAAAGCACAAAGCAACTACAGGCCATTCTTCTTCCCCATCCTCCTCTCGCTACTCTTTTCTTTCTTTGATTCTTGGCCCACAGATGACTTGGATAAAGACACACACTCCTATGCAGACGCTGGGAAGGAAAGGTTCATTAACAGGGCCTTTTATTATTTTAAGCCATCTAGAGATGGTTTAAGTATTTGGCATTTCTTAAAAGAATCTGAGATCTTCCCCGATGGGCAGTCTCGCAGTGTGAGCCTGAGACTACAACTCCTAAACCAGGACAGAACAAAAGCCAACTTCCCTAAGCCCTGATGTTGGCAGCGACAAGACCAATTTCAGTACTGGGCCGAACCTCACCCCTAGAAGAAAAGAAAGTGCGCCCCACTCCCACCCAAAATGCCCCATGGTCACCTACATTTGGGGAAGGCTATATTCTGCACTGTTGGACATTCATTGTGTCAGCATCTGAGGAGTCTCTGACAAGACGTGCCATGAACAAATCCACTTGACATGGTTTAATCTGGGCTCTCCCAAATGGCGAGCTCTGGAGGGCAGGGACTGAGGCTGACTTACACACGGCCATACTCCTGCTAAAGGGAGTCAATACTGAAAGGTGCAGACTCTAACACATGCCGGTCCAACACTGATTAAGCCTCAGAGCCATGGCATGCGTTTCCCCTCACCTCCCAGCACACGAGTTTCCCACTGTGCAGCAGCAGATCCACAAAGCTTAGTGGCTTAAAACAGCACATGATTATTATCTTAAATTCCAGAAGTCTGACATGGATCTCACTGGGCTAAAGCTAAGGTGTTAGCAGGGCTGTTCCTTCTGGAAGTTTCAGGGAGAGCTCGTTTCCTTGCCTTCTCCAGCTTCCAGAGGCCGCCTGTGGTCTTTGGCTTGTGGCCCCTGCCTCCATCTGAAGCTGGCAATGCATTCCTCTGACCTCTGCTTCTGTCCTCACATCTTCCCCGACTCTGCTTCCCCTGCCTCCTCTAACTTATAAGCACCCTGTGATGACATTGGGCCCACCAGATAGTCTGGGGCCATCTCCCTGCCTCAAGGTCAGCTGATTAGCAGCCCTCATTCCATCTACAGCCTTACCTCCTCCTTGAAGTGTAATAAAAGAGATTCACGGGTTCTGGGGATCAGTACACAGGCATTTTTGGGGATTGTGATTCTGCTTGCCACACCCACTAAGTGAACATACCCAAATTTGCAGGAAAGCAAGCTAGGTGAGGCTGACCCTACGGGGCCATCAGCGGCTTCACTCACTCATGCATTCTTTTTTTTTTTGACGGAATCTCACTCTGTCACCAAGGCTGTAGTACAGTGGTGTGATCTCAGCTCACTGCAACCTCCGCCTCCCAGGCTCAAGTGATTCTCCTGCCTCAGCCTTCCGAGTAGCTGGGACTAGAGGCGCCCACAACCATGCCCGGCTAATTTTTGTATTTTTAGTAGAGACAGGGTTTCACCATGTTGGCCAGGTTGGTCTCGAACTCCTAACCTCAGGCGATCCACTTGCCTCGGCCTCCCAAAGCGCTGGGATGACAGGCGTGAGCCACTATGCCCGGCTGTGAATTCTTCCATTCAGTCAGTCCTTATTGAGCACCTACTGTGTGCCAGGCTCTTGATGTGTGCTGAGGTCCACAGTTGCGAAGAGACCAGACCAAGACCCTACCTTCATGGGATCTTTTGGTCAAAATAGAGGCAAAAGCAGACAGATGAATCCAATGTGAATAAGTCCCAGAGAGCGAGCTGGGCCTTCCATGGGCCTGTCTTGGAAAGCCTTTTTTCCTCTGGGATTTCTGCACAACATGAGATGTCAAAGCAGCAGGAAGTGGAGCAAGGAGGGAAGGGGCCCATCCCCAGGGAGAAGCAGGGCCTTCTCAGTTTGGGTCTGATCTGAGCACACAGCAACACACCTTATGCTTAGTTTCGTCTGCTCCTTTTTTTGGACACTCTGGTCTTTGGGGGGAAAAGCCCTTGTGTGACAGCAGCTCGGTTTTAAAATACTCTGTGCACTGTTTGGGATTCAGTTCGCACGCTCCTGCCTGTCAACATCACAGGCAGTGGGACGCAAAGGGGCTCCTGCCAGGGCAGTGGACACAGAGGGATGAGTTTACGGGACTCTGGCTTCAGTCTCTGGAGCCTTCCTGGGCAAGAGCCTGGCTCCTGAGGCCTCGCCTAGCCTTGGGCCGATGTTTAACAAATGTCACTGCTGGGATTTCTCAGACAATCGACGTGGGAAAAATCGAGGAAGAGAGGGACCAGGAAGTGGATGCATTAAAAATAATGAGGCTGCTTTAAATGGACCAGGTTCTGGGGGAGAATGGGAACCACGTCCTTGGTTTATTTAAAAATACACTTTATTTTCCATTCTGTCTCTGTTTAATTTCTTCTGCTAGAACAACAACAACAACAAAAAACAATAACAACAAACAAAAAAACCCCACTCTCCTTATTCTAAAAACTGAAGTTTGTATACAGCTATACAAAGAAAAAGAAGGGGTGGGTGTTAAAAATATAGGCCACAACAGCCACCTGGGACCACCACAGTCCCTCGCATGCAGTGTGGCCTAACCAGTGTTTGTCCAGTCAGTGAGTACCTTGGCATTTGTAATTTAGAATGAAACAGAGCCTTAGTCTTGAGCAGGATGACAGTGTTTGGCATATTAGGAAGTTCTGTCATTTTTCCTTCTTTTTTTTTGCTGATCAATATTTTTTCTCTAATAGATAATTCCATGGGGACAGGTGGATTATGGGCACGCGTTTGGGAGTGAGAAAGATGGGGGTTCGAATTCCTCCTCCCCCTTGGCAGCTGAGTGAATTTGGGTATTAGTCATTCTTCCCTGCAGAAGAAATACGAATTCCCACAGCAAGCCCACGTGCTCACTCATGGCCTGTCTGTAAAGGACGCACCCAGCACGACGCCTGCAGCAAAGCACCTCTCGGTAAGTAGCAGTTACCACCGTGAACAATGATTACGAGTGAGAGGATGAATGGTCACTGGGCCTGTTTTTCTAAAAGGTTAGCTCTTTGTTTTTTTTGAATAGTCCAGCCTTTTGACGCTTGGAGAATTAGAATGCGTTTCGTGCTTGTTTCTGGGTTTAGGTCTCTGCTGAGACACCTCTGGGAGGTTTCCTCTAACTCTGCCCCCTGTGTCTGACCTGGCACCTACACCCAGCACTCTATCCCCCTGTGGGGAATCTGTGTCATTCCAGGCTGTCAAGATGGACTCTGCGGGATTGGGTTAGGCTGAGGCTTCACATCGCAGCAACGAACAGGAGTGCGGAGCGTGTCCTTGGGCCTGGTGGGGAGGTGGGGACCAGTACCCATCTGGTGACCCTTGGCCGGACTCACTGAGCTGGGAAGAGAGAGGGCCTTTTCAGCTGTCTGAGGGAGGTGCTGCTTTTCCTCCTCCCGCCAAGGCTGGAGGGAGGCTCAAGGAGCCCCTGGGGCTGGGGGAGGGTGGACCAATCTGACTCTTGTTTCAAAGGCATCGCTGGCAAGAGGGTGGTATGAGTGTCCTGTGAGGTGGGGTGGGGCTGTGCTGAGTGGGAACTGACCCCACCACCAGCAGAGATGATGAGGGTGGGAGGGGAGGAGGGAAGCAGAGTGTGGGGGATTTCCTGTGGATAGGAAGTGGGCTGTCAGGCGGGAACAGGCAGGAGTGAGGGGTCCTAAGCTTTCAATATCAGATGCGTGCGCTCAGGGGGTCCAATTTAGATGTTTTAATTACCCCAGGGTCTAAACAAGCCACACGAGTACCCTCAAATGAGTCAACTTTAAACACCTGTCCCAGCTGGGGGGATAGAAGCCCACCAGATCCCCGGCGCCCGCCCACCAAGCCCGACCTCCCTGCCCTGCTGGCCTCTTCCCAACCTTGGAGTGTCCAGGGGAAGCCTACAGATTGGGGAGGGGAGAAGGAAGAGAAGCAGAAGCGGAGAAACCCGGAGCCAGGGTCCCTAGGTCCCTCCCCTCTCCGAGGCCTCAGCCTGGGGCTGGCTGGGCCGGCAAAGCCAGGAAAATGACGATTTTCAGTGAAGATTTGCGTGGGACTGGACGTTTCAGTGACCCACATGAGACCATGTTTTTGTGATTAAAAGTGGCTGGGAAAGCTTTCATTATGAGATGACCAGGAAGTCATGAGGCCTGCCCTAGAATTACCCAAGGGGCTGAGAAGAGCCAGCGCCAGACAGTGGTGGGTGGGTAAACTGGTCCTTGGAAAGAAAACACATGAAAGCTGACTTAGAGTGTTTGCCAATTGCGGAGGTGTAAACCTTCCCATCATGGCCCATTTTCAGCTCCCAGTGTGACGTCACTGAATGCAGACTTGGGAAGATACACACAACTGGCTCGGGTGAGCCGGGTCCCAGTGAGACCGTGTGAAATGGGTGAGCCAACTCCTGCACAGCCAGAGGGCAGGTCTGAAGGGGCACTGTGGGAAAACCTGGACCGTTTTCTGTGGCACCCCCTGGAGTCCTGTTCCTTAATGTAATGGTTTCCTTGCTTTCTTTCCCTTTGGAACATCCCTCTCTTCCTCACATTTTGTGTTTGCATGTGTGTGTGCATGTGCGTGTGTGCGTGCGTGCGTGTGTGTGCGCGTGCATGTGTGCGTGTGCATGTGTGCGTGTGCGTGTGTGTGCGTGCGCGTGTGTGCGTGTGCGTGCGCGTGTGCCTGTGCGCGTGCGTGTGCGTGTGCCTGTGCGTGTGTGCGTGCGCGTGCGTGTGCACGTGCGTGTATGCGTGTGTGTGCGTGCGTGTGTGTGCGTGCGTGTGTGCATGCACGTGTGTGCGCGCGTGTATGTGTGCGCGTGTGTGTATGTGCATGTGTGCGTGTACATGGCATGTGAGTAGTGTGGGGTTGTGAGTCCATAGATGGGAGAGCGAATGTGTGTGTGTGTGAGGGGTCTTCTTTCCCTCTCCCGCATCCCAAGGTGTAGGAGAGCAGCAGGCTGTTTTGATCACTGCTAAACCCCTCCCACAGAAGCCTGCTGAGGTCTGGCTCAGAACAGACTCTCAACATCTGTTGAATGAATGAATAAATGAATGAATGAGGCACCTCCTCCAAGAAGCCCTCCCTGGCACCCGGGTGAGGACAGGCCCTGCCACAGGCCTGCACAGTGCCATGGACTTTGCCTACTTATTGCAGCAGCATTTTCTCCGTTCTGTGGACTCTGTGTGAACTGCCAGGAGGAAGCTCCACTGCAGCTGAGACCGCGGCCGCCTATTTTTGGCCATGTCCCTGGTATTGAGCTCCATGCCCAGCACTTAGCAGACCCTCAGTAAATATTCTTACCAGATGAACACATGCATAATGAATGTGTGGTCTCTTGCTGGCACAGACGCAGGGGGTGGGCTTCAGCCTGAGACCCAGGTTTGTTCTTCAGTCTTTCCATTGCCTGGAGTATCTGTCTGATGGGCTACATCCTGCTGCAGTAACAGCCATGCCCTGGTCCTCAGAACTTCCTAAAACACTTTATTTTCTGCTTGTGCTTCCAATGTCCAAGCCAGGTTGGGAGGTGGTTCTGCTCAGTGTAGTCTGGCAGGATCTGGGCAGACGACGCAGCCACCACCCCAAACATTGCCAGGCACAGAGAGTGCAGTGGAGTCTAGAAGCAGCAGAGAATGGCTCCAGCTCAGAAGTGAGCCACGTCACCTCCACTCACGGCTTGAGAGACAGGACCAGCTCACAGCGCACCTGCTCACACAGCACACCAGGAAGCACCATGATGCTGGAAGGATCTTGAAATTCTTTGTTTTTTTCTTAGAGACAAGGTCTCATTCTGCTGCTCAGGCTGGAGTGCAGTGGTGTGATCACAGCTCACCGCAGCCTCGACCTCTTGGACTCAAGAGATCCTTCCATCTCAGCCTCCCGCGTAGCTGGGACTGCAGGTGTGTGCCCCTATGCACAGCAAATTTTTAACATTTTTTTGTAGATAAGGGGTCTTGCTCTGTTGCCCAGACTGGTCTCTTACTCCTGGGCTCAAGAAATACCCCTACCTCAGCCTCCCAAAGTGCTGGAACTATAGGCATGACCCACCATGCCTGACTTCTTCATAAGTTTTGAGCAAAGCCTGCATTTTTGTTTTGAACTGGGCCCCACAAACTCTGTAACTGGTTCTGATGGGATGGATGTCTGGGGGAGCTGATCTCTCTTGGAGGGGATTGAGGAAAACTCTCAGAGACCATCTGGGAAAGGGACTGGAACCGCTGGCAGCGGGGAGCTAGAAGCTACCCGTGTAACACTGATGGTAGGCAGATGGGTTTGTTTGTGTAAAAGGCTTCATTAAAAGTGGGAAAATAGGCCAGGTACAGTGGCTCATGCCTGTAATTCCAGAGCTTTGGGTGGCTGAGGTGGGAGGATCTCTTAAGCCCAGGGGGTTCAAGACCAGCCTGGATAATATGGTGAGATCCTGTCTCCACACAAAAATAATTTGAAAATTAGCTGGGTGTGGTGGTGCACACCTGTAGTCCCAGCTACTCAGGAGGCTGAGGTGGGAGGATCCCTTGAGCTTGGGAGGTCAAGGCTGCAGTGAGACGGGATCATGCCACTGCACTCCAGCCTGGTGACAGAGTAAGACCACAAGAAAAAAAGAAAGAAAGAAGAATGAACGAATGAGAAAGAAAGAAAGAAAGAAAGAAAGAAAGAAAGAAAGAAAGAAAGAAAGAAAGAAAGAAGAAAGAAAGAAAGAAAGAAGAAAGAAAAAAGAAAGAAAGAGAGAGAGAGAGAAGGAGGGAGGAAGGGAGGGAGGGAGGAAGAAAGGAAGAAAACTGTTGCCCAGGCTGGTCTTGAACTCCTGGCCTCAAGTGATAAAAATAAACATGAAAATAAAAATGGGAAATGCGCTCTGAGCTGAAAAAGAATTTCATTTGATTCCCAAAGAGTTTCTTTTATGATTCATCGTGTGGATTTTGTGCAGTTCTGTTGGGGTAGGGGAGAAAGAAACTACAAAAACTGTTCTGTGTAAGTTCACAAGAAAAGCATTATTAGGGCGTCTGGACCGCTAAGCCCCATCCTCCTCCGGATGGGGCGGGAAGACACACCTTGGCCCACGTGGGGGTTTGTTCATTCATCAAACAAGTATTTGGCTGAGCCCTGCTCTGTGCCAGGCATCTTTCTAAGGAAATGGGCAGTGAGCCCTGCAGACAGGAATCCTTGCCCCCAGCAGCCTGGATTCTAGAGGGGAAGAAAGACCAGGAAAAGGAAGAAAGTAAACTAAGTGGAATCTCTAGTAGGAAGCACAGTGACACTTGGTAGAAGAGGTAAGCAGGGGCGGGATGTCTGAGGGACAGAGGGCTGCAGCGTGAGACGAGCAGCCGGGAAATGGCCTGGTTTGGTCACAGAACGTGACAACAGATTCCCTGTATTGACAGCAGATTCCCTTTCTCCTTTCCCCACAATGTCTAGGACGCAGCCAGATTAAGGGTGAGCCCCACAGCCCTGCTTTGGGGCCTGGCCTGAGCCGTGACCCCCAGCAACTCTTTGCAGACTCTGAGATCCCTGGCGGGGTTGTGCAGGAAGACAAATGAGGCTGCGGCTGAAACACATGCCCCGTGCTCCTGGGAGCTCCCAAGCCCGACGGTGGCAGAGTGGAGCCCCTACCGCGTCCTAGTTTTAGCCCTCTCTGTGGAATTCCCCAACCACAGCATCCCAGGCTGGCCACTGTCCCGTGACCACAATGACATGACCCCAGAGGGGCTGAGGAACGGGGCTTGGACCACCTCATCTTCTCTTCACCCCCAGATCCAGGTTCAACGGCACAGATAAGCTGCCACCACATCTGATCACTGGTTTCCACTCTCACCACGCGTTCTCAAGTTCTATTTTACTTTTGCCAAAATGCACATAGAAATTGCAAGGAAGTTAGGCCAGGCACGGTGGCTCACACCTTTAATCCCAGCACTCTGGGAGGCTGAGGCGGGTGGATCACGAGGTCAGGAGTTCGAGACCAGCCTGGCCAACATGGTGAAACCCCGTCTCTCCTAAAAATGCAAAAATTAGCCAGGCATGGTAGTGGACACCTGTAGTCCCAGCTACTTGGGAGTCTGAGGCAGGAGAATCGCTTGAACCAAGGAGGCGGAGGTTGCAGGGAGCCGAGATTGCACCACTGCCCTCCAGCCTGGGCAACAGAGTGAGACTCTGTCTCAACAACAACAACAACAACAACACAAATTGCAAGGAAGTCAAGCAGTTCATCGTCTGCACCCCTGTTGCTGTGAGGTCTACCAGCGCAGATGGCAGGGAGGCAGGATGGTGTGTCGGGGAATGGAGTGCATTGCTCATGGCTGTGTGGCTGTGGACATGTCTCAGCATGTCTCCGTGTGGAGTCATGTGAACTCTGCCCGGCACCCTCTCCCAGGCCTTCTGGGTCCCTCGTGGGGCTGCAGGATGACGTATCTGAGGACCTGGGGACCACAGCTGCTGGGGTCCCTGGGTGCTCCCATCTTTCCTGCTGATGAGCCAGGAGCCAAGGTGGTGAGCTCTGATCATTCGGCACACTCCACCAGACAGAGGTGAGAAGACAGCTTGGGCAAAACCAGCTCTCTGGACGGCCCAGTGAGCCACGTGGAAGTGGTGACTCCAGCAGGAACCCAAATCAGAGCGAGCGCCAAGGCAGGGCCGAAGGAAAGCGTGGTCCCGCCACCCTCAGACACATCGAGAGCAGGGTCTCCTCTGCCCCTCCCACCCAGGGCCGGGCTGCCTCTGGGTCAGTGAGTGAGCACACTGGGAGACCATTCTTGCGATGAGGCTGAACCTGTGCTGGGCCATGTCCTGGTGCCATCTGGATCATATCCTCCTGAGGGCAGGGAGCGCCTGGATTGTTTTTTTAAAAAAAACCCTGCACAGAGTAGGTCATCAACAACTAAATATCTAGTCACTGGGCCCAAAGACGAGGGAAAACATTTCCTGAGAAATTAACTCACTTGTATTTAACGTTCCTTTCTCTGTGGCTTGGGATTTTCAGGTTTTTCAGCAGACAATCACAATGAAAATGCCCAAAATGGCTCTAAGAATGGAACAATAAAAAGACCAAAGAGATGGGCATTAGCACGTAAACTCACCAGCCGAAAGGCACAGCAGCCTGCTGAGCCCTGGGCACAATGCTTGAAAATTGTTATTGGTCCACGTGTCTCCATTCCCCCAGCCTCCACCCTAGACCTGGCCACCTCCACTCTCCCCTGGATTCCTGGAATCACCCTCAGTCTGGCCTCCCCACTCCTGTTGCCCACTCTCCATGTCACAGCCAAAGCGATCTTTTATAAAGGCATGATTATGCCACTGCACTCCAACCTGAGCAACAGTGAGACCCGGCCTTTAAAAAAAAAAAAAAAAAAAGGAAAAGAAAAACCAAAATAAAAAAGACAAACAAGTGCTGAGGATGCGGAGCATCCGGAACTCCCTTGCAGGGCTGTGGGAGCATCAGCCGGAACCGCTGCTTTAGAAAATGGCGAGGTGGCCGGGCGCGGTGGCTCAAGCCTGTAATCCCAGCACTTTGGGAGGCCGAGACAGGCGGATCACGAGGTCAGGAGATCGAGACCATCCTGGCTAATACAGTGAAACCCCGTCTCTACTAAAAAAAATACAAAAAAAAAAAAAAAAACTAGCCAGGCGACGAGGCGGGCGCCTGTAGTCCCAGCTACTCGGGAGGCTGAGACAGGAGAATGGTGTGAACCCGGGAGGCAGAGCTTGCAGTGAGCTGAGAGCCGGCCACTGCACTCCAGCCTGGGCAGCAGAGCAAGACTCCGTCTCAAAAGAAAAAAAAAAAGAAAAAGAAAATGGCGAGGCATCATTTCTTAGAGCCAAAACTCTATGTACCCACAACCCAGCAATCCTGCTCCCAGCATGCTCTCAACAGGAGTGTTCCCAGACCTTCCCCAAGAGACCTTTGCAAGACCGCTGGACAGAGCAGCACTGCTCCCAGTCACCCTCAAACACCCAGAGCCCAGCAGCAGCAGCCTGGGCAGGCCATGTGTGGTGGACTCGCAAGGGCAACAGGGCATGGCAATGATGGTGAGCAAACTAGAACGGCACAGAACAGCACGGAGGAATCGCGGGGGCAGGGGGCTTGCGGGAAAGGAGCCAGACACGCAAGGATATGCTCTGCGACGGCATTGACGTTGACGTCAAAACCAGGCAAAACTGCTCTGTGGTGTTGGAGGCAAAGGAGCGGCTCGGGGTGGGGAGTGGGGTGCCCTGAAGAGCTCCTGTACATTGTCCTGGGCGGGGGTTGCATTCTTTTCCTTTATCTTAGTGCCAGTCACATGAATGTGTTCACTTTGTGAAAATCCATTGAGCTCCTAAGGAGTGAATTGTGCCCAGTTGATATGTTAAAACTCTCACCCACAATGGAACTGTATTTGGAGAAAGGGCCTTTAAGGCGGAAATTGAGGTTAAACTACGGCCCCATGGAGGGCCCTGATCAGATAGGACTGTGTTCTCATAAGAAGAGGAAGAAACGCCAGAGATCTCTCTCTCTCTGTCCATGCACAGAGAAGAGGCCAAGTGAAGACCCAGGGAGGAGGCAACCATCTAGAAGCCAGAGAGAGAGGCCTCAGCAGGAAACAGGGCTGGCAGCGCCCTGACCTCAGGCTTCCAGCCTTTAGAGCCGTAAGACAACACGCTCATGTTGTTGGAGCCCAGTCTGTGACACTTTCTCTTTTTTCTTTTTCTTTTCTTTTCTTTTCTTTTTTTAGATGGAGGCTCACTCTGTCGCCCAGGCTGGAGTGCAGTGGCACAATCTTCGTTCACTGCAACCTCCACGTCCTGGGTTCGAATGATTCTCCTGCCTCAGCCTCCCGAGTATCTGGGACTTCAGGCATGCATCACCATGCCTGGCTAAATTTTTTTTTGTATTTTTAGTAGAGATGGGATTTCACCATGTTGGCCAGGCTGGTCTCAAACTCCTGGCCTCAGGGGATCCCCTGCCTTGGTCTCGGCCTCCCAAAGTGCTGGGATTACAAGTGTGAGCCACCACGCCCAGCGGACACTTTGTTATGGCAGACCTCGCTGACCAATAATGTATGCCTGGGACATGTGTGCTTTTCTCTGTGTATGGTAGATTCAGTCAAAATCTCCTTTTAACAAAAAAGGCAAGCCTAGTGTGGCCCTGCTGTTTGCAATTTCCCCCTGACTTCTTGTCTTCTCTTAAGATGAAGTCCAAATTTGCAGTGTGGTCTTGAAGGCCAGTATGATCTGGCTCCTGTTGCCCTCTCTAGCCTTGGCCACTGCTGTGGCTATGCTGACCTCATTTCTGTTGCTTGAACATGCCAGGCACTTCCTGCCTCAGGACTTTTGCACTGCTGGCCTCTCTGCCTAAAATACTTTCTCTGTGTTTTTGCCCAGCAAGTTTCTACTCATCCTTCAGGTCCCAGATTAAATGTGGTTTTTCATTAGGAAGGTTTTCCTGATCCCACACTGTGTCACATCCCTCTGGTGTAAATTCTCAAAGCACCTGCCTTTTTCCTTCATTGAACCCCTCCTAGTTATAAATAAATGAAATATCGTTGTCTATTGTCTGCCTTCCCCACTAGACAGTGAACTTTCTGAGGGCATGGTTGGTCTTGTTTTCCAGTAGGACCACCCTGCTCACTGTGAATGAAAGGATGGATGGATGAATAAGCAAATGAATGGATGGACGTGTGGATGAATAGATGAAATGATAATAATACATACATGGATGGGTGAATAGATGGACAAAAGGATGGATGAATGTGTGGACCAATAGATAGATGAATGAATGGATAGATGGATGGAATAATGGATGGATAGATGGATGGATGGATGGATGAAGGAAAGGATGAATAGAAGGAATAATGGATGGATAGATAGATGGAACATAGATGGACAAATGGATGAAAGGATGGATGGATGAATAGATGGACAAATGGATGAAAGGATGGATGGATGAACAGATGGACAAATGGATGAATGTGTGAATGAATAGACAGATTGCCAGGTGAATGAATGGATAGATAGATACAACAATGGATGGATAGACAGATGGAACAATGGATGGATGGATGGATGAAAGAATAGATGAGTGAATAGATGGACAAATGGAGAGATGAATGTGTGGACGAATAGATAGATGAATTAATGGATAGATTGATGGAATAATGGATGGATGAATGGATGAAGGAAAGGATGGATAAATGGAATAATGGATGGGTAGATAGATGGAACAATGGATGGATGGATGGATGAAAGGATGGATGAATGAATAGATGGACAAATGGATGGATGAATGTGTGAACGAATAGATAGATTGCCAGATGGATGAATGGATAGATAGATGCAACAATGGATGGATAGATGGATGAAACAATGGATGGATGGATGGGTGAAAGAATGGATGAGTGAATAGATGGACAAATGGATATGTGGATGTCTGAATGAATAGATGGATTGATAGATGAATGAATGGTTAGATAGATGCAACAATGGATGGATAGATAGATGGAAAAATGGATGGATGGATGAATGGATGGATGGATGGGTGGATAAAGAACGGATGGATGGATAGATGGAAAAATGGATGGATGGAAAAATGAATGAATGTCTGATTGGTTGGATCAATGGATGGAGGAATAAACTTGTGGAAAAATGGCTGGATTGGCGGCTATCAATTCTCAGTAAATATATCTTCCACAAGTAACAATTCTTATTTACAAAGACTCTGCTGTTACGGCCATCTATTGATCCTTTGAGGTGCGTAGATGCTGCAAGAATGAGTCAACACTCAGCACTCTGCGGATTTTCAGGGGATGATCTAAGAATACACTTCCAAGCTTTCATCGATGAGGCAAATAGCAGACCTCTTCAAATATTTATGTTCTTAAAGTGCTAATGTTTGGAAACACCTAGAAAATACTCGTAACGGTGATGCCTTATCTTAGAATGCCTGCACGAGGCCATCCAGCTATATAAAAGTTGTAGAGGTGGGGGAGTGTGGGAGAGTGGAATTTATTGAAAATGGATGAAGGACATGTCCCCAGTACCAGACTGAGTGATGTAAAAAGATTCTGGTCTGAGTACCTGGGTGTGTAGGGAGCTGGCACATGCTGAAAACGTGGCTGCTGTGGGTACCAGAAGCCCAAAGGGTGCTCCTCTATGAGCTGCAAGCTCAGACAGGCAGAGATGTGGTGGGTCCTAAACTCACCTGGCTGACAGGCACTAAATGTCCTGACACCCGCTTAACTGCTGAATGACACTTCCCATCCCTCCCTCCCCTGCTCACTCCAGCCAAACTCCGTGTCTTTCAGTTCCTCCACCCTGCTCTCCACCCCCCGCCACCCCAGGCCATTGCATACGCTGCTCCCTCTGCCTTGACACCCTTTCTGCACCTTTCTGCCTAACTCCTACTTAGTCTGCATATTGTGAGAGTAGGGGTCACTCCCTCCAGGAGGCCCTCCTGAACTCTTCTACATATAATATCAGACTCTCTCCCAACCAAATAATGGCACCGGGCACATCCCTTGTATATTCTATCTGTATTCACAGAGCAGTGTAGACATCTGTTCAGGCACTGGGTGTGCAGTGGTGAGTGAGACAGGCAGTCCCTGCCCCAGGGAGCCTACATGGCTGTGGAGGAAACAGTAGCCACTATAAATATGTAGTAACTTATGGACAGCAGAGAAGGAGAGGAGAATCCCCCACTGGGTGTGGGAGGTTGGGGAAGGCATCTCTGAGGCTGTGCCATGCGAGGTGGGCTGTGTCCGTCTCCAGAGGAGCACATCCCGGGAGGGAGGAACAGCGGGGACCAGGACACCTAGTGAGAGCAGGGCTGTGCCGCTCTCTAGAGGAGCATGGCCCAGGTGGGAGGGACAGCAAGTACCAGGACCCCTGGTGGGAGCGGGGACTTTGAGTGTTGGAGGGACAGTGATGAGGCTACTGATTCTATTGCTGCTTGAGCCACTGTCTGTCTGTCCATCTCTCCCATGATGCCCCAGGCCTCTCTGCAGCCCCTGCCCTTGTGCAGCTTCCTGAACACCACTGACCCCCTCATCTGCCTAGGATGCAAGCCTTCAGGTCTTGCTATGGTTTGTCCCTCAAACCTCATCTTTAAGCCTGATCCCCGCTGTTGCAGGTGGGGTCTAATGGGAGGTGTCCGGGTCACAGGAGTGGATTCCTCATGAACAGATCGGTGCCCTTTCTGGGGGTGAGGGAGTTTTCACTCTAGTCATTTCCACAAGAGCCACTGGTTGTTACAAAGAGCCACTACTGGGTATCTACCCAGAGGAAAAGAAGTCATGATGTGAAAAAGACACTTGCACACACGTGTTTATGTGTTCATGTGTGTACTTGAGCACAATTCTCAATTGCAAAAATATGAAGCCAGCTTAAATGCCCATCGACTGACGAGTAGATAAAGAAAATGTGACACACACACACACACACGCCCCATGGAATACTAGTCAGCCATAAAAAGAAATGAAGTAAGGATATTCACAGCAACCTGGATGGAGTTGGAGATCATTATTCTAAGGGAGGTAACTCAGGAATGGAAAACCAAAGGTTGTATGTTCTCACCTATAAGTGGGAGATAAGCTAGGAGGATGCAAAGGCATAAGAATGACGTCATAGACTCTGGGGACTTGGGGGAAGGGTGGGAGGAGGGTGAGGGATAAAAGACTACACACCGGGTGCAGGGTACACTGCTCAGGTGATGGGTGCACCAAAATACCAGAAATCACCACTCAAGAACTTATCCATGTAACCAAACACCACCTGTTCCCCAAAAACTATTGGAATAATAATTTTAAAAGAGCCCAACACCTCTCCCCTCTCTACCTTTCTTTCTCATATGTGCTCTGCACAGGCCCATCCCCTTTGCCTTCCACAGAGTTTCCTGAGGTTTCACCAGATGCCCAATCTTGACCTTCCCAACCATTGAAACCATGAACCAAATAAACCTTTTTTTCTCTGTGAATTACCCAGCCTCACGCATTCCTTTATAGCAACGCAAAATGCACAAAGACGGACCTTTCCAAAAAACTTCTCAAATTCCTTTTTCCTCCCACTGCCCTGCAGTGTGGTTGGCCCCATGTGAGGATGGAGAACTCAGGCCCAGGGAAAGAAGAAGCCACTTGCTACAGTCAGACATAATCAGCAGCAGCTGTCAGAGGCCCCAGGTGATGCCACCAGGGACTCCAGTCATGGAGCACTGCTCACCTGCCTCCTCTGAGAGTTTCCAGGAACTACTCTGGCAGAGCTATTATCCTCTCTCCTGAGAAAGAGATGCTTGACCTCACAGGACCACATTCGTAGATCCTCCCTGAGCTACAGGCTCCCAGCTTGTCTGGGCTCATGCTCGGTGACATAGGGAGAGAGACCACTCCACGGTACCCCTTTGTCCTTTGGTTTCCAAATTGGCATAAATTCTGCTGGGTGTTAAGAGAAGGAAACAATAAAAGCCTGCTAAGGACACTCCATTGTCTCCAGATGATGGAATGTGGGAAATGTCCATGGAGGTCCCAAAAGGACTGTCCAGAGGCCAGTGTTAAGCTCATGTTGAACAGGCCTTAGTCTGGCTGGAGACTCTGCAACTGGGCCATGTTCATCCCACCGATTCCTCGACATTTCCCCATTCAGATGTATGGGACACAGGCTGCATCCATGTGGATCTCCTTGACGGGTAGCTGTGCTCCTGGAGAGTCTATGAAGGCCCCCACTTAGAGGGAAGGGAGACCATGTCTTCCCCATGGTCAGTGACCTGGAAAGCACTCTGGATGGCACAATCAACCTTTGTAAGGTGTCCGTGGTCATCATGTGCCACAAAATCTAAACAGCACTTATTTCATTAAAAGTTGGACAAAAATTGAAGCAGTTTGAGGTGTATGTTGTCAAAGATGAAGGCAAATATCACACCTTTTAGAAAAAAGAGATAAAGGAGTGAAACAGTTGGCACTGGCAGAAAGAAAGACACATAGACTAATGGAACAGAACAGAGATCCCAGAAACAAACCCTCCTGGACATGGTCAAATGATCTTCCACAAACGTGCCAAGACCACCCAATGGGAAGAGGACAATCTCTTTGACAAAGGTTGCTGTAAAACTGGATATCCACATGCAAAAGAATGAAGCTGGATCCTTACCTTACGCCATATACAAAAATGAACTCAAAATGGATTAAAGACCTAAATGTAAGACCTGCAAATACAGAACTGCTAGAAGAAAACACAGGACAAAAGCTTATGACATGACTCGGCATTGTTTCTTAGATATGAGGCCACAGCACAGGCAACCAAAGCGAAATGAGACCGTACTGAGCTCAAAAACTTCTGCACAGCGAAGGAAATAAACAGAGTGAAATGGCAATTTACGGAGTGGAAGAAATATTTGTAAGGCATATATTTGATAAGGGATTAATATCTAAAATATATAAAGAGCTCCTGTAACTCAACAACAACAACAACAAAATCCAATACTCTGATTTTAAAATGAGCAAGAGAATTAATAGACGTTTCTCTAATGAAGACACAAATGGTCAACAAGCACATGGTAAGATACCCAACATCGCTAGCCATCAGGGAAATGCAGATCCAAACCACAATGAGGTACCATCTCACACCCACTAGGATGGCCACTATTAAAAAAAGTAATAATAATCCGAAGCATAAAATAATATGTTTGGATGAGGATATGGAGAAACTGAAACCTTTGTGTACCACTGATGGGAATGCAAAGTAATGTAACTGCAGTGGAAACAGCATGAAGGTTCCTAAAAAAAAATTAAAAATAGATCCAGTAATCCCATTGCTGCGGGTCTCCCCAAAGGAATTTAAAGCAGGATCCCAAAGAGATATTTGCACACCTAGGTTCACTGCAGCGTTATTTGAAATAGCCAAGCAAGCAGTGGAAGCAGCCTAACTATTCATTAACCGATCGATAGAGAAGCAAAATGTGGTCTATCCATACAAAGAAATATTGTTAAGCCTTAAAAAGAAAGGAGGTTCTGCAACACGCTAACGATTGAATAAACTTTGAGGATATTATGCGAAGTAAAGTAAGCCAGATACAGAAAGGCAATTACTGTTGGATTCCACTCATATGGGGTATCCAAAACAACCAAATGCTCAGAAACAGAAAGTAAAAGGGTGGTTGCCAGGGGCTCAGGGAGGGGAAGTTGCTGTTCAATGGGTACAGAGTTTCAGTTTTGCAAGTTGAGGAAGTTCTAGAGATCTGCCGCACAGCAATGTGCATACAGTCAATAGTATTATTTAACTGCACACTTAAAATGATTAAAACGGGCCAGGCACATGGCTCACCCCTGTAATCCTAGCACTTTGGGGGGCCGAGGCGGGCGGATCACCTGAAGTCAGGAGTTTGAAACCAGCATGGCCAACATGGCGAAACCCTGTCCCTACTAAAAATAAAAAAATTAGCCAGACTTGGTGGTGGGCACCTGTAATCCCAGCTACTGGGGAGGCCGAGGCAGGAGAATTGCTTGAACCAGGGAGGTGAAGGTTGCAGTGAGTCGAGATCGAGCTACTGCACTCCAGTTTGGGTCACAGAGCAAGACTCTATCTCAAAAAAAAAAAAAAAAAAAAAAAAAGTGAAATAAAGGCTGTTTGAGAGATCAGCATCTGTAGGTAAGGGGCTGTGTGTGGGGTTCAGGGCAGAGAGCAGAGGTAGGGGAGGTGGGTGGCAAGCTTCATGTGAGCCCGGGCGCGCCCACCCCAGGCAGTCCCTGGACTGCAAGTTTGCTTACAGGGCTGGGGTCAAGTTCAGATAAGGAAGAGCTGTAGGCAGGAAGAAGCCATGAGGGATGAAATGCCATGATGGGAGGGGGAAAACCAGGTTAACAATGGGAACACACGCTTGGGTGGAAGGATGTTTGAGCATCAAATTGGATGTGAAATCCTGGACTAGTTCCTGCTCACCGGACACCATGTCCAGCAGGGAAACTGGCTTGCAGGTGGAGATGGTCGTCCTCACCCCCGAGATGGTGCACGAGACTGCCAGGGAGGTGTGTTTAGGGACCAGAGCGTGTCTCCACATAGGTAAGAGCTGAAGATATCTCTTCCCACAAATGTGGTCTTTGGTTGCCTAGCTGGTTGCACCTGCCATCCCAGAGTTTGCAAAGCTTGTATGTGTTGGTGTTTTATTTCCCCACACTGGTGCAAACTGTTTTACAGACTGAAAAGTGGAAATGGATTTGCCACTTGGCCCACAACTGTTCTATCGCTGTCAGTTAAAAGAGAAACGGTCTTCACGTACTTACTACCAAAAATGATCAGAATCCATCCCCGGACAGGATGGATGTCTGCTCTTCACAAGGAGTCAAAAGCCACAACTTTGGTGGTCGAGATGGAGAGACACTTTAAAGACTGGACTGTCCCTTCTCGGTCACTCCCAGGGATTTTTCCACTTTGGTTTCTTTGGAGCTGGTAAACTCATTGGATCGGTCAACTCACTTGTGAATTGTGCATAGGAAATAAAATGAGAGGGGGAGAAAGACATGGCTTTATTTATAGAAACCTCATTTTGCTATTCATCGAATAAATAAACACAACCCACCTCACACTAAAAATATGCCTCTCAAGATCAACAATGAGGCCATGTTTGGCTGACTCCACAGAGAAGCGGAGATTGCAGATCCTAGGAATTTCTCACAGATATGTCCTAGAATAATTCAGGACAGTGTGCCAACAAGAACGTTTGATTTCCATTGACATTTTAAGCAACATGCCATCTCCTCCTTGGTTCTGAAGCTGGCAGAGAAAAGCCTTATGCTCTGATATATCAGTTCGGGCTGTGTGACTTCTGTCATGTTACTTCACCTCTCTGAACCCCAGCTTCTTCACCTGTGAAATAATGATAATGATATCTATCTGTGAGGGGATTTGTGTGGAGTAAGTGAGAACATGAACACATAATAAAATTCTAAAGACTAAAGAGATGTTCAGTAACCAGTGGTGACACTTGTAATGCACCCACAATGAGAATTTTTCTGTCATTAATTCTTTTTTTTTTTTGAGACGGAGTCTCTCTCTGTCGCCCAGGCTGGAGTGCACTGGTGCGATCTCGGCTCACTGCAGCCTCCGCCCCGCCCCCCAGGTTCTAGCAATTCTGCTGCCTCAGCCTCCTGAGTAGCTAGGATTGCAGGCACCTGCCACCACGCCCAGCTAATTTTTGTATTTTTAGTAGAGACGGGGTTTTGCGATGTTGGCCAGGCTGGTCTCGAATTCCTGACCTCAGATGATCTACCCACCTGGGCCTCCCAAAGTGTTTGGATTACAGGCGTGAGCCATGGCACCTGGCCTCTGTCACCAATTCTAATTCCACAAGTCAAGGACTGTTCAAAGATGTGCTGGTGTAAGTCAACCTCACTTGTGCCCACTGTGTCAAATCTCTCCCAGTGGCACTGAAAGCTTATTTGCCAAGTCTAGAAGAAACCAGGGCAGCCACACAAAAGATATCTCCATTGCTCCACGATATTTTTTGAGGGCAGTGTGATGGAGAAGCCCGTGGTTGCAAGCCCTGAGAGCCAGGAGATGCTGCGTAACTTCGCGATATGCTTTATTCTCACAGCCCCCATCTGAGAGTGGCCTGGAAGCCTGGGTTCCCGCTGTGTGGATTTGAGCACAGTCTTCACCACATCACAACCATGTGACCTTTGAGGCTGCCTCATCTTAAATTGGGGAAGGAGCAGTGCCTCCCTCGAAGGGCGCAATGACAAGTCATAAGATGGTCCCTGTAAAAGTGCACGTATAAGCGTCCCTGTAAAAGTGCACATATAACACAGCAAATATTAGCCATTGTAATTTCTAAAAACCATATCATTTTGTAACCTGTTCTTTTTGCACACACACTCTCTCTCTCATTTAACTGTGTTCTGGATCACATCTCACTACTCTGAAGCTCACGTCTAGCACAGACCAGATGCTTGAAAAACATCCGGCCAGAAAGATGGGAACACAGCCCTACCCTCATGAAGATAAAGTCAGGTGGGGTGCAGGGTGGTGAGACCACTTTGTGAGGACCTGGGGTTTTGGAGGCTGCTGAAGGAGCCCCTGGTGGGCTCCTGGGGACTGGGAAGAGGTTATGAGGGAGGTCCAAAGGGTCAGAGCAGGAGGAAAAGTGCCTCAGGCGGAAGGAGGAGCCCATGGGGTGGTCTGGACAGGAGAGTGTGCCTAGATTCTTCCAGAAGTGGGGAGAGGCTCTCTGGTTGGCACATGGAGGCTGCGAGCACACGGCAGGAGCTGAGGGCCAGGATATAGCAGCCTCACACTATTCCCTGTGGGGTGTCCACAGGTTGCCACCCAGCCCCTACTGAGGGTCACTTCTTTTTCACTGTTGTATGTGAAACAGTCTTTGCCCACCTGCTCAATCAATTCTGTAGGATATGTTTCTAGAATTGGAGTGATTTGATCAAGTAGTAAACATCTGTTTTACTTACGCCATCCTCTCCATGAATATGATGACCTATCCATCCACCCATTCCATTCATCCACCCATTTACCCATCCATCCATCCATTCGCCCACCCATCCATCCACCAACAATTTACTAAGCCCCACCTCTGTGCTAAACACTGGAGATAAAGGGCGATATGCCCTCCCAGCACAGAGTAAGCTTCCCGCAGCCTGGAGAGGGCTATGGAAGGAAACACTTTCCATACAAGAGCGTGCTGCATACAGGAGGTTCACAGTGAGTCTGTGGGAGAATTGGTGATGACATGCCGTCAAGCTGTCCTGAGACCAGTGGGACCATATCAGAATCAGGAGACAGCTCGATTTCCACAGGCTGAACCATTGTAATATCGACCGATGTCGCCAATGTCATGAGCATCTCAGATGTTATAACGTGCATCTCTCTGATGATGAGTAAAGCTGTCTTTTCTAAATAGCCATTTGGAGGGTAAGTCGCCTATTGTGGTCATGCCGATTTTCCCATCGGTGTGTTGGTCTTTTATTTTAAATTGGTCTGTAAATGCGTGTATTTTAGAGCGATAAAAACAACTCTTTATTGGATACTCAGCAAACGGTTACTCCTTGCTTGTTATTTTTCTTTCTGTTTTGTTTATGGTGTTCTTTCTTTTTTTCGAATCCATGAAAGTTAAAAATTTTTCCTTGACAGTTTCTGGGTTTTGTACTGTGCTCAGAAAATCTTTCCCGAAGATAATGTAAGTGTCCATCTTACTTTCTTCTAGAATATTTATAATTTTATTTTTACACTTAATGGTTTTGTTTTTTGCACTTAGATCGTTACTTTGCCAGGAACTCACTTTGGGGTATTAGGGGTGTAGAATCAGACAGGAACCAGACTTTGCTTTTCCCTCAGTGGTTGTTGGTCCTTTCCAACGGATGAAGTACTCGATGGCACCCATGACTTCTTTGAAGCTGTTTCCTGACCTGTATCTTCTAACTGAACTGGAAAATACAGTCATGCACCACTTAACCATGGGGATTCTGAGAAACATGTCATTAGGTGTTTTCATCGTAGTGTGAAGATAGAGTACTCTTACACAAACCTAGATGACATAGTCCACTGTACA
This sequence comes from Trachypithecus francoisi, assembly GCF_009764315.1. Taxonomy (NCBI): domain Eukaryota; kingdom Metazoa; phylum Chordata; class Mammalia; order Primates; family Cercopithecidae; genus Trachypithecus; species Trachypithecus francoisi. The sequence continues at coordinate 4,510,188 of NW_022681473.1, forward strand.
GCCGGGCTGTATGGCGTGGCCCATTGCATCTAGGGTACAAACCTTCATAGAATGTTACTGCACTGAATACTGTAGACAACATAATGATAAGACTTTTTTTTTTTTTTTTTTTTTGAGATGGAGTCTCGCTTTGTTGCCCAGACTGGAGTGCAGTGGCACGATCTCGGCTCACTGCAACCTTCGCCTCCCAGGTTCAAGCGATTCTCCTGCCTCAGCCTCCTGAGTAGCTGGGACTACAGGCACCTGCCACCATGCCTGGCTAATTTTTGTATTTTTAATAGAGACGGTTTATCACCATATTGGGCAGGCTGGTCCCAAACTCCTGACCTTGTGATCCACCTGCCTCAGCCTCCCAAAGTGCTGGGATTACAGGCGTGAGCCACTGCGCTCAGCTGGTAAGTATTTTTATATCTACACATAGAAAAGGTACAGTAAAAACATGGTATTACAATCTTACGGGACCACCTAAGATTGTAGCACCACAGATTGACACCACCCAATCTTACGGGATGGTTTGGGACCACCATTGCTCTGTATATGGTTCATCATTGACCAAAACATCATTACAGCACATGGCTGTAATTTAAACACTCCTTCTAAAATAGTGCGGTGGTGGGCACCTGTAATCCCAGCTACTGGAGAGCCTGAGGCAGGAGACTTACTTGAATCCGAGAAGCAGAGGTTGCAGTGAGCTGAGATTGCACTACTGCACTCCAGCCTGGGTGACAAGAGTGAGAATCTGTCTCAAAAAAACAAAAACCGGCTGGGCGCGGTGGCTCAAGCCTGTAATCCCAGCACTTTGGGAGGCTGAGAGGGGCGGATCACGAGGTCAGGAGATCAAGACCATCCTGGCTAACACAGTGAAACCCCGTCTCTACTAAAAAATACAAAAAACTAGCTGGGCAAGGTGGCGGGCGCCTGTAGTCCCAGCTACTCGGGAGGCTGAGGCAGGAGAATGGCCTAAGCCCAGGAGGCGGAGCTTGCAGTGAGCTGAGATCCGGCCACTGCACTCCAGCCTGGGTGACAGAGCCAGACTCCGTCTCAAAAAAAAAAAAACAAAAAAACCCACAAAAACCAAAACACACACACACACAAACATCTTATTGAAGTGTCACAGATATATACAGAAAAGCACCTGCAATACGTGTGCAGCTCAACATGTTTTGCTAACACATGCCCACGCACCCAGCACCCGGCAGCACCTTCCTTTCCCTCAGGGCACTCTTCTGGTTTCTATCCCCATGGATTCATTTGCCTGCTTTTGTGTGTGATAGAAACAGGATCAGGTACCCTTTTGTGTCTGGCCTTTCTTGTTCAACGTGAGATTTGTGAGATCCACTGCGGTTGCTGGGAGCAGTTGCAGGTGGTTCTTCCTGTTGCTGTAGAGGGCAGCATGGTGGGAAGGGACTGTGAGATAGTCATCCATCCTCCTGTCTGAGTGTGGACAGGCCCTGCCGGACTTTCCAGTTGTGGGCTATCATGAACGGTGCTGCTGGGGACACTTGCACTCACGGCTTGGGATGTGTGTGCATTTCTGTTGAGTGATGCCCAGGGCAGGCTTTGCTGGGCCACAGACTACGTGTTTGTTCAATAGTAAATCTGCCTATCAGTCTTCCCGAGTATCAGTTTCCACACCCATGAGCAGTAGGCAAGGGTTCCAGTTGCTCCACGTTCTTGTCAAAGCTTGGTATCTCATGGGCTTTGCATTTCAGCCACTCAGGTGTGTGTATGATGGTATCACAAGGTGGTTTTGCTTTGCATTTCCTGATGACTAATGAACTTAAATGCCTTTTCTTATGCTTATCAGGCCTTTTCCTTTAAAATGCTTTTTAATGACCTGACATGGCTTTTAGATTGATGGGGAGCGTGTGTCCCCCCCGCCCATCTCTATCTCTCACTAACAAACTTTCCCGTATAAAGCAGGTGACGCATTCTATTTTCTTCCTCTGTGAGTACCTCAAACACACAAATGAAACATCCAGCTAATTACTGGCAGAAGAAAAACCTTCCCCATTCATTTCTTTTTTTCTCAAGAGCTCATTTTGGGTAGCTATGTCCCCACTTTATTATCTCCATCCAACAAGTGATCTCACTTGGTTGCAGTTACAAAAGTTTTCTTATGGGAATTCCCCTGGGAGTCCTCTGTAAGTTCCTCCCTGAGACTTTATCTTGGCAGCAGCGAGCATTTGGTTACACCTGGCTCAGAAACTCACAGTAAAACAGTATGGGCCATCCTCTGAATAGAACTCTTTGGGGCCTCCCTTCCCTTTTGTCCCAATGCTAGGGAAATCCCTAGTGCTCTCACCGGACACTCCCCAGGGTGGCCATGTGATAGCCCTCCCTCCTGCCCTGAGTGCCTCCACATTCACAAAAGGATAGAAACCCCAGCCTGTTTGATCCTCAGTAAGGCACGTGGGTCCCTGGCCAATTTGCAGCAGAAGGAAAAGCTGCCGTACAAATGCTTCATTCATTCAGCAAATGTTTATTGAGTATCTGTTAAGTGCCAGTCCCTGTGCTAGGCATTGATTCAGAGATGAGCCCAAGAGACACCGCCCTTTTCCCCTGGCATTTATGTTAGCGGGTGAAGAGGGGCGGATGATGCGTGAGGCCAACACATTAGAATCCCGTTATGTTCTCAGAAGTGCTGGTGAGCACAGAACCTGGCAAAGCACTCTGGCAAATTGTTTGGGAGTTTCTTAAATCATTAAAGGCACTTTCATCCTATGTCATAACACAGTGACATAGTTTGGACATTGTCCCTGCCCAAATGTCATATTGAAATGTCATCTCCACTGTTGGAGGTGGGACCGGGTAGGAGGTGATAGGATCATGGGGAAAGTTTCTCAAGCAAGGTAAGTACTATGCCCTTGGTACTGTCCACATGAGAGTAAGTGAGTTCTCATGAGATCGGGTCATTTAAAGTGTGTGGCACCTACCCGCTCTCTCTCTTGCTCCTGCTGTGGCCACATGACATGCCAGCTTCACATTCCTCCATGATTGTAAATTTCCTGAGTCCTCCCCAGAAGCCAAGCAGACTCACCATACTTCCTGTACAGCCTGCAGAAGCGTGAGCCAATTCAACCTCTTTTCTTTGTAAATTGCCCAGAATCAGGTCTTTCTTTCTTTCAGTTTAAAAAAAACCTTTTTTTTTTTTTTTTGAGACAGTCTCGCTCTGTCACCCAGGCTGCTGTGCAGTGGTACAATCTCGGCTCACCAGGCTCGGGTATTCCTTTTTTTCTTTGAAGCAGAGTTTTGCTTTTGTTGCCCAGGCTGGAGTGCAATGGTGTGATCATGGCTCACTACAACCTCCACCTCCCGGATTCAAGTGATTCTCCTGCCTCAGCCTCCCGAGTAGCTTGGATTAGAGGTGTCTGCCACCACGCCCAGCTAATTTTTGTATTTTTAGTAGAGACGGGGTTTTGCCATGTTGCTCAAGCTGGTCTTGAACTCCTGACCTCAGGTGAACCACCTACCTCAGCCACCCAAAGTGCTGGGATTGCAGGCATGAGTCAGTGTGCACGGCCAGGTATTTCTCTTTGGCATTGTAAGAATGGCCTAATATACCTAGTAATTCCAGTTGAATGTATTTATCAGAGACATAAAAACACATGTCCATAAAAAGATTTCTTCCTTGCAGCTTTATTAATAATGGCTTCAAACTGGAAACAGCCACAGGATCTTCCTAGAAGAATGGATACCCCATGAGGACACCCACACAATGGGGCATTGGAGGACATACTACTCATGGGCACCAAAACATTCCCCCACACCGAGGATGCTGGACACAGAAGAACCTGCACTCATGTTTTTATTTATAGGAAGAGCTAGAATAGGCAGAATTATGCCATGGGGCAATGTGGTGGGGGCATTGGTGGGGAAGGGGAAAGAGCCACATTCTGGGGTGATGGAGCTATTTTACATCTTAAAGGGGTGTAGATGTTTAGATTCGTGTTACAATTGATCCAATTTTCACTTAAGATCTGAGCATTTTACCGTATGTGAATTACAACTCAGTCTAAAACACCTAGTTACAAAGTCCTACACAGGAGAGGAGTCCGTGTGAGGAGTGTGGTGAATGCATGCTCACAGCTGGATGGAGTGGTCCAGGAGGGTCTCTGTCCAGGTGACTTTTAAGCCAAGAGAATGAGGAAGAGGCATGGAGAAAGATGCTCTGGGAAGGATATATTAGGTCATTCTCGCACTGCTGTAAAGAAATATTGAAACCTGGGTAATTTATAAAGAAAAGAGGTTTAATTGGCTCACAGTTCCGAAGGCTGTACAGGAAATATGGCGGCATCTGCTTCTGGGGGGGCCTCAGGGAGCTTTTACTCATGGCGGAAGGCAAAGGGGGAGCAGACGTCTCACAGGCAGGAGCAGGAGCAAGAGAGAGAGAAAGGGCGAAGTACGACACTCTTTTAAAACAACCAGATGAAAACTGGTTCATGAGAACTCACTATCACTATCACCAAGGGGAACGGTGCCAAACCATTCATGGGAAACCGCTCCCATGATCCAGTCACCTCCCACCAGGCCCCACCTCCAGCACTGAAGATTCCATTTCAACATGAGATTTGGGCAGGACACAGCTCCAAACCATATCAAAGGAGAATGCTTGTGCAAAGGCCCTGTGGCTGCCATTGGGGGAGTGGCTGGGGGAGAGTTCTTCCTGAGCCGTGGGTTGATTTTCATGTCTGGCCCTGTGGCCTGTGGGACGAGCAGGTCTGGCCTCTCAGAGTCATGGTCCTGGGGCTCACTCCTGGCACACTCCCTTCCTGCCCCCATCCTTGACTTCCTTTATTTTTGTCTTTCATGAGGAAAACATATTAGTTAAGGATGTAATTTAAACAATTTTCTTATATTTTACCCGCCTGCATAAATTGACTGTAATATTTTATGAGGTGGAGGTAGGGGTGCGGGTAATGGCAGGACAGAGCAAGGTAAAGTTTAAAGTGCAGAATGAAGTGTAAAATGTAAACCAGCTCAGGGTAGGCTTTGGAGCCATCCTCATTCTTCTTGTGGATGCAGTGAATACATCCAGATTTAACTGGAATGGATGCTTTCCCCCCAAAGAACAGTGATAAAAGCAAAAATTTAAGCACTGCAAGTTGTTCCACCCACCACCCACAACCCAGGGAGCAGACTCCTCAGAGGGCACCTGAGTTGCAGGAGGTGACCGCACTGTTCCTCATTAAGGTCTCATGGCCTGGTGCCTCTCAGCATGCAGACATCACCCCACACCCTGGGATCCTTGTGTTCAACGTGACCTGTGCATTTTCCATACAAGCTTCCCTCTAAACCCAAGCTTAGAACTTCATCTGGCATTCTGCTACAGAGACAGGCAGGAGGAGACACTTAGGTGCTAGATCTACCTTAGAGATGCGTCTCCAAGATGGCCTTCCTGAGAGGTTTTCAGGGATTATCGTCCTCAGACTCTAAGCTCTTCATTTGACTTGGGAGTTGGGGAGAGAGAATGCTAGACTTGGAGCCAGCACACCCACTCCCGCCACCAAACTGCTGTGTGACCTGAGGAATATCACTCAACTTCTCTGAGCTCTATTTTCCACCTGTTACCAGTTCAAGGAGGAGGTTGGACCTGGCTATCTCATTCAGGGGTCTCTGGATGAAATGCACGCCATTCATTAGCCCTTTTAAGGGCAGAAAAACACCTGTTCCAATGACCATTTATTCAAATCAATAACATGATAATTTAAACATTTCTCCCTTTGAAACGAAAATTGGAGAGCATCTGTGGGTATCACAAGGTGGTCAGTAGAAGTCAGGGCACAACTTAATGTTCAGCTCAACACTTCTAAGCACCTGCAGAGCTTTGGCCAAGGGAGCATTTTAAATTGTTTTTCTTCTTATTCACCTATTGTTTAATTGATAACTCCAATGAGTTAGGAATGAGGAAAACATATTAGTTAAGGAGGATCCCAGTGTGATCAACATTCAGCAAATTCAGCTCAGGATGGTCTTATAAGTTTCATACATTGATGGTTCCCATCTAAATCCTTCTACAGCCCATTAAGAAATCTCCAATACTTCATTTTATGTTGGTTTGTTTGTTTTGAGACAAAGTCTTGCTGTCACCCAGGGAGGAGTGCAATGGTGTGATATAGGCTCACTGCAACCTCTACCTCCTGGGTTCAAGCGATTCTCCTGCCTCAGCCTCCCAAATAGCTGGGATTACAAGCACATGCCACCACGCCTGGCTAATTTTTTATTTTTAGTAGAGACAGGGTTTCACCATGGTAGCCAGCTGGTCTCGAACTCCTGACCTCAGGTGATCCACCCGCCTCCACCTCTGCCTCCCAAAGTGCTGGGATTACAGATATGAGCCACTGCACCCGGCCTGAAATCTCCAGTACTTCAAACACCAATGCTAGTAGCTTGACAGTAGAGAAGCCCGACAGCCCCAGCTGCAGCCAGGTGATCAGGGTCCATACCAGCAGTGGTAAGTCATGGTGACAGTATGTAGTCTTGATATGATGTGTGAGAATGGCTCTTTACCTTGTGGTCTTCCTCCCTCAAACTAATAATCCCAGATGAATAATGAGAAGAAAGGTCCAGTTGAGGGACAGTCTACAAAAGACCTGACCAGCACTTCTCAAAACTATCAGGGTCAACAGAAAACAAGGAAAATCTGTGAAACTGTCACAGCCAAGAGGAGCCTAAAGAGTCATGAGGACTAAATGCACTGTGGTGCTCTGGAAGGGATCCGAGGACAGAAACGGGTGTTAGATAAAAGCCAAGGACATCTGCATACACTATGGGCTTTAGACAAAAATGTACCAGGGGCCGGGCAAGGTGGCTTATTCCTGTAATCCTAGCACTTTGGGAGGCTGAGGTGGGTAGATCACAAGGTCAGGAGTTAGAGACCAGCCTGGCCAACGTGGTAAAACCCCATCTCTACTAAAAATACAAAAGTAGCTGGGTGTGGTGGCACACGCCTGTAGTCCCAGCTACTCAGGAGGCTGAGGCAGGAGAATTACTTGAACTGGGGAGGCGGAGATGGCAGTGGGCCGAAAGCATGCCATTGCACTCCAGCCTGGCTGACAGAGTGAGACTCCATCTAAAAAAAAAAAAAAAAAAAAGCCAGCATTGGTGCATTAATGGTGATACACATACCACACTAACATAAAATGTTAAAAACAGGGAAAATGGTGTGCAGTATGTGGAAATTTTCTGTACTATCTTTGCAATAATTCTGTAGAGCTAAAACTGTTCTAAAAGCAAAAGTTTACTTAAACAAAAACAAAGGAACGATGGTGATGATTATAATCTGATGTGAATATACCTGGCTGGAAGTGAGCCCATCTCATGCCTACTGTGTGTGTCTGGTGGGGAAGAGCTTGTGAAAAGCAGTCTGAACTCACACCTCTTGTGTCATTATGTAGAAACAAGTCATGAAAAAGACAAAACCCAGTTGGCTGACTTTGGAAATGTAACATGCAAGCTGATGGAAGCAGTTTGGGGCTATTTTTGACATGACAGCATCACCCCAAACCAGTCATAAAATGAACGTTCTTATTTGCATTTGACAAATCATGCTTCCTCTTTACCAAGTATTGAAGAGAGTTGTTCTTGATAAATGAGTGAAAATTAAAAATTGCCATCATATATATAGATGATGTCTATAGAGATTATCTATATTATTCAAAATATATAGAGATCTCTCTCTTCCTCCCTCCTTTTATCTCCCTATCTCCATCCCTCCATTCTTCCACCTGTCCATTCATTCATTTGTTCATCCATCCATCCATCCATCCATCCATCCATCCATCCACCCATCCATCCATTCATCCACCCATCCATCCACCCATGCATCCATCCATCCATCCATCCATCCATCCATCCATCCATCTCTCCATCCATCTACCCATCCATCCATCCATCCATCCATCCATCCACCCATCCATCCATTCATCCACCCATCCATCCACCCATCCATCCACCCATGCATCCATTCATCCATGCATCCATCCATCCATCCATCCATCCGTCCATCCATCTACCCATCCATCATCCATCCATCCATCCATCCATCCATCCACTCATCCATCCATTCATCCACCCATCCATCCACCCATGCATCCATTCATCCATCCATCCATCCATCCATCCATCCATACATACATACATTCACCCATGCATCCATCCATCCACCCAGGCATCCATCCATCCATCCATCCATCCATCCATCCATCCATCCACCCATGCATGCATGCATCCATCCATCCATCCATCCAACCATCCATCCATCCACCCATCCACCCACTCATCCACCCATCCATCCACCCATCCATCCATCCATTCATCCATCCACCCATCCACCCATCCATCCACCCACCCATCCACCCAACCATCCACCCATCCATCCATCCATTCATCCATCCACCCATCCACCCATCCATCCACCCACCCATCCACCCATCCATCCACCCATCCATCCACCCATCCATCCATCCATCCTTCCATCCATCCATCCATCCATTCATCCACCCATGCATCCAGGGAGAGGGGAATGAACACATAAATTCACACTTTTCAATAATAGATCAGCATCCAAAATGAAATATTTTTGCTTAAAATCACTTCTTTATCATATATCACAAAAATGAAACACAATGTTGGATTTAATTCCCAGGAGTCTTCTGAGACCAAGAACACTGCTCAAGGGTTTCCTGAACCCCAGTGGTGACGCTCAGCTAGCCCAAGGACCGCTTAGGTCTCTTCCAGTTGTGGCTGTGGGCGGTTTAATGACCAATTGGGGGAGTAAAATGAAATTGGCAAAAATAAGCCTGGACCTGCCTTTTGAAACTTGGTCAAGTACAGGGGGAAGTGATACTGACCAAGTCCTCATGAAAATGAATGTGGGGCAGCTGTGTGAATGCCCAGGGAGAGGGGCCTGGTGTCATATTGCAGAGGGTGCAATGGGGCTACAGGCCAAGGGCCTACAGGTACCAAGGCCCCAGGAGCAGGGAAGAGGGGATGAAGGGCTACAGGAAGGCCAGTGAGGCCAGATGGAGAGGGCAGCTGGGGGAGAGAAAGGAATCCAGAGAGGCAGGTGAGCCCCGCTTGCAGGCAGGCCATGAAGAGAGAAAGAGTAAAGTCATCTTGTTTGTCTGTAGACATGGAAAGCAGTGGACAGATTCCAGAAATGCATGGGAAGGGACACCAAATGCCCCAGGAAATGGGCTGGAAGTGGGGACACAAACCAAGGGTCAGGGATACAGTGGTGCCCACAGTTTTGTGACTTGAATAAAGGATGCAGGTTGCGGAGATCTGAAGATGGAGCTGGGACTAGGAAGCAAACGCTACCTTTGGCCTAACGCCCACCTTGATCCAGTTTGCAGGCAGGAACCAGAATACAACCCAAGGCCCTCTCCCTTTTCCCCCGAATTCCCAGTCTGTCCCAATATCCAGCTGTTGAAGGTCCAGGAAACACAATACAATAAACATTATGCCAGATTATGCCTCCTTTCTAATTGCTCACATCAATAGCTCCATTTCCACCACGTTCAGACTTTTGTGTTGAAGTGCTATGTAAATGCATTAAAAAATCATTACACACCAGAGGCCATATGTGGGCAGAAATCATTCCGATTAAGTGTAAAAGGGAAAGAATTAAGTCTTGGGTATCAAGGGTAGTGTTTGCACACCACACCCAGGGGCAAACAAGGGTGCAGCTGAAGACAGGGTGCTGTCTCAGGAGGCGGCAACTGGCCCCATGGGGGTGGCGCTGACATTCCCAGGGTTGTGTGGGTTTGGCTGCATGTGGGCACCCAGAGCCCAGACAAATCATGGCAAAAGGCCCAGAGGAGGCAAAGTGTCCCCATGAGCTGCCATGAGAAAGGAAGCTGTAATTACCAGGAAGGCATCTACTGTATGTGTGGGTCCCCTTCCAGGGCTAAATACATGAAACTAGTAATTTGTCTACCTAATGGCCATGTGACCATTGTCAAATGGATCTCCGAGGGCTGGGAAGGCTTTTAATGCTTCATTACGCAGTATGAAAACCCTGGCATGTATGCCCAGTGCTGAAGGCTGAGGGCCATGATAGACATTGACGGGGGGGAACAATGCCAGACAGAGGCAGGCACAGGGAGAGACAAAGGCCTCACCAAACAGTCCAGCCTCTCCAGTGTGGCTCCTGCAGCAAGCAAGGAAGTCACAGGGACATGTCTTCTCTCCAGAGAGCTGGGGAGGCAGCAGCTGAGTTGGTGAGGACCCAGGTTGGAGCCAGGAGACAGAGCGGCAGTCCCTATCCTGCCATGCCTAACTCTGGTAGGCCTTGTCTCTCAACATCTGAGTCTCAGGGGCCTCCCCTGCCCAGCCAGGTGTGGCTGGCCCATCTTGATGGATTCACAGAACACTCTTTGCTGTGGAAGCTTAGGCACATTCCTTGCTCTTTCATTTCCTCAGTTTTCTTGTCTGGAGTTCAAAGTTTCTCCTAATATAACTTAACACGTATTAAAGGGAATGACATGAGTAAAGGGCTTGCAATAGTGCCTAGAACAAAATGAGTTGACAAAATCTGTCAACTACCATCCATCATCCATCCATCCATTCATCCATCCATCCATCCATCCATTCACCTGTCCAGCTGTCCATCCATCCATTTATCCATCATCCATCCATCGATCCACCAATCCATCCATCTATCCATTCGTCCATCCATCCATTCATCTACAATCCATTCATCATCCATTCGTCTACCCATCCATCACTCATCCCATCCATCCATCCATCCATCCGTCCATCTATCCATTCGTCCATCCATCCATTCATCTACAATCCATCCATCATCCATTCGTCTACCCACCCATCACTCATCCATCCATCTATTCATCCATCTGACTTTTGCCAGGCCTGCCATGGCCAGGCCCTAGGCTAGGGCTACAGAAATGAATGAGACATGGTTCTTGCCACCAAGTAGACCAAGTCCATCAAGGGAGACAGAAGTGGTGGACAAAATTAACTGAGACACGAGCTGCTGCATGCTCTAGGAGAAGTGGGAGCTGAGCTCGCATGGTGTCAGCACAGAGGTGGGAGCCTGGGATATTGGGGTGGACCCATTATCGGCACACAGAGCTTACTTAGCCAGAATTAGAACCCTTTCACAACACAGATCATAGTACAAAGCTGCATTGACTGCACTCCAGGAGAGCAAGGGCTATAGCTACACTGTATCCCCACCTTCTGGTCCTATGGCTACATTATATCCCAGTTCCTGGAATTGTGGATACACTGTATCCCCCGTTTCTGGTGCTGTAACTGTCCTAAAGAAGGAGATGCATCTATGTCTGTTTAGTTTGATTTAAATGATGCATCCAACTGCAGAGGCAGAAGTTTCCTCAGCTATTTACATCACAATATGGAAGAGAAACCAACTGGGTGAACCATTTCCACAGAACATCAGGTTCTGTTCACAGCTGGGACTTGCCCATCACTGCAGGTGGCATGGTGGTCCCCTGGGCAATGCCTCCTTCAGCCTCTGCATTTGGTCACAGAGGACAGGGAGCAGGTTCCTCTCTAGATGGGTCATTTCTACCCCTGCTGTCAATGGAGGAATCTGTCTCTGGTCTTGGGGTTAACATTGAGTCTGTCTCCTTGTACATGTCCACAGGGCATCCCAAACCTACCCCAAATTCAAATACATCAAGTGCTCTGAATGACAGCTGGTGTGCAGGAAGTGTGCCAAATGTCAGCTTTTGTGATTGTTGTGATTATTAACATGCTCAAAAGCAAACCCCTACAGAACAATCTTTTCAACAAATTGTGCTGAAACAAATGGATATTCACACGCCGCAGAACGAAGTTGGCTCTCTACCATACTCCACATACAAAAATTAACTAAAAATGGACTGACCTAAATATAAAAACTAAAAGCATAAAACTCTTACAGGAAAACATAGGGGTAAATCATTGCGACCTTGAATTTGGCAATGGATTCTTAGAGATGACACCAAAAGCATGAGCGACAAAAGAAAACGTAGATAAGTTGGGCTTCATGAAAATTAAAAATTTTGTACATCAAAGAACATTATTGAGAAAGTGAAAAGACAACCTACAGAATGGGAGAAGATATTTGCAAATTATTCAACTGATAAAAGTTTAATATCCAGGCTCTATAAAAGCTCCTACAATCCAACAACAAAAAGACAAACAACTCAATTAGAACATAGACAAAGGAATTGAGTAGATATTTCTCCAAAGAAGATAAACAAATGATCTATAAGCACAGGCTCAACATAGTAACATAGTGATTAGGCCAATGGAAATCAAAACCACAATGACATACCACTTCACACCCACAGGACTGCTGTAATTAAACAATATATATATCAAGTGCTGGTAAGGGTGTAGAGACTCTAGAACCCTTGTACACTAGTAGTGGGCCTGTAAAATGGTGCAGTCATTGTGTAAAACAGTTTGGCAGCTCCTTAAAAAGTTAAAGATAAAACTATATGATCCAGCAATTTTACTTCTACGTATATACCTCAGAGATTTGGAAATAGGAACTCAAACAGACACTCACATGCAAATGTTCATTGCAGCATTTTCAAAATAACCAAAAGGTAGAAATAACCCCTGTGTGTCGATAGATGAATGGACGAACACAATGTGGTATATCCATTCAATGGAACATTATTCATCCATGAAACTAATGATTACTGATATATGCTACAACATGGATGCCTTGAAAACATGCCAAGTGAAAGAAGCCATACACAAAAGGACAAATATTATGTGATACCATTTATATGAAGTATCTAGAATAGACAAACTTATAGAGACAGATGTTAGAATAGATAGGGATTACCAGGGGTTAGGAGAGGCAGGGTGAGATGGGGAATGGTGAGTGACTGTTTAATGGACACAGAATTCCTATTTGGGGTGATGAAAAAGTTTTGAAAATAGATAGTGATGATAGTTGTATGACATCGTGAATGTATTTAATGCCACTGAATTGTACACTTAAAAAGATTAAAATGTTGTGGTATATATAGTATCTACCACAATTTAAAACAAAACAAAACAAAACAACGAATAGTAAACCTCTCACTTATCCCCACTCAAACCTCTTCTTGTGGACTCTTCCTTTTTCAAGCCACTCAATCTGAAAATCTCAGAACCATTTTTGACGACTCTCTTGCTCTCAGCCTCCACATCCCATGTGCCGGCAATTCCTGTGGGCCCTACTTTCAAAATAGACCCGGGGGTCACCCTCCCCTACCTGCCTTGTGCACCCGGATTATTGCAAGAGCCTCTGAGCAGGCTTCTGCCCCTGGCCCATCAACCTCTTCTCTGTGGGACAGCCAGAAGGATCTGTTAGAACCCAAGTCAGCCCAGGTCCCTTCCCTGCTCCAAACCCTACTGCTCCAAACCCTACTGCAGTGGCAGGTGGTGGGGAGGGGGTGGAGAGTGTTAGTCAGCTCCCATGGTTACAGTGGCCCTGGCGACCCCCACACTGGCTCCACACTTTCCATACCTCTTGGGTTGCCCCTTCTGCTCCCTCTTTCCCTTCCTGTCCCGACTGGTTCTGGAATCCACCCAGCACACTCAAGAAGAACACTCGTGCCGGGGCTTCCGCACTGGCTGTTTCTTCTACCTGGAATGTTCTTCCCCCACCTCTTTCAGGTGTGTTCCCACACCACCCACTCCATGTGTCAGGCACAGAGTAGGTGCTCAATAACTCTGTGGGTGAAAGCTTCAGGAGGGAAAACTCTTTCTATGCCCCCTGAATGGGTAAGGTATCTATGATTAAATGCACAGCTTGCTTGCCTGGAGTTCAAATCCTGCCTCTGTCACCAGCTACAGGACCTTGAGTAATCTCTCTGTGCCATAGTTTCCTCATCATAAACGGCGGGAAACAACGGGACCCACCTCATACAGTGAGTGAGGGTTGTACGTGATGATGCAGGTACCAGGGCTTCCATGGGTGACTGGGACGCGGTCACCTGCTCAACCAGCATTAGGGGGCATCATCTCCCCTCCCTCCCTCCCTTCGTCCCCTGCTCCCTCCCTCCCTCTCTCCCTCCTGACCTCCCTTTTTCCTTCCTTCCTTCCCTCCCTCCTTCCTTCCCCCTCCCTCCCTCCCTCCGTCCCTCCCTCCCTCCCTCCTTCCTTCCTTCCTTCCTTCCTTCCTTCCTTCCTTCCTTCTTTCCTTCCTTCCTTATTCCTTCCTTCCTTCCTCATTCCCTCCCTCCTTCACTTGGTGCCCAGGGTACCATTAGTGCAGAGAGGCATGTGGGTTGATTTCCAAGAGAAGGGGATATCCCAGTTGGGTTTTGAGGGTTGCACAGGAGTGAGTTGGGCAGACATGTCCCAGTGGAGGGATGACGCAGACCTCACCCTAACTCCACCTGTCATTGTGGGAGGTTCAGACCACAAGCATGTAAATAAATAGCTTATTAAAGAATAATGAAGGAGCTGCGAAGAAGGCAGAATGGGAGGGGGCATCTGTGCCAATCAATTGCTCCCTGGGAGCGTGGGCTCGTGGCTTTGCAGGGGAGTGAGAATGAGCAGGTTACAGGATCAGTTACAGAGCACTGGGTGTGACTTCACATCTGGGTCATATGGATGAAGCTTGCAGTGATGACGCTGATGACAATGACAACCATACTCACTCATGCACAGAACAGAGTCAGGCACCTTGGAAAGGCTATAGACTCAAATCATTTTCACAGCCACCCTCTGAACTTTACAGATAAGGCACAGAGTGGTTAAGCAAGTTGGCCAACGGCACAGGGCTGCAGGCAGCAAAGCTAGGATTGAGACCTGGGAAGCTGGCTCTGGAATTGGGGCTCTCTGTACTTCACAAGTGCTTCCCCTCTCTGGGTCTGGGTGCCAGTGGCAGGAAAAAGGGGGAACCCAGACCTCTTTCTGTTCTCCAACTGTATGGCTTTTAAATTTCCTATTTATGGGTGAAGTCACTGACAGCCTCCAGGTGTAAATGGCATGGACAGAGCGAGAGTGGCGTGGTGCTGTGAGGCTTTCCGTGGAATTTCTTCATGCTGGCTGTGGTGGAATGATACATCTGACAGCAAACCTGAGAACTGAGGCTGGGACACCCTTCCTGGAGTTTTACTCCTGACACTGCTGCTATCCAGGGCAGGGGGAAGGGGACACACTTCCAGCCCTCACACAACTGAGGTGCAGTGGGGGCAACAGGAAAGGCCTGCTCTCCGGGAGTGGAGGCTGAGGCTGTCATCCAGCCATGATTACAGCTCAGATCCCATCAGCCGAATCCTCCAGTAAGGAATGCTCCAGGTCCTCACATCTGAGATATGACCCATGCCCAAATGTAAACCCTATAAAGGCCAAAGCACAGGCCTCAGTATACCCTTGTGCACAGGGAACAGTTTCCTCAAGATGTCCTAGATGCATTGCTGGGTGATTCTGCCTGGGGTGGGGAAAGGGAGAGGCAGTGGCCTCACAGCGGCAGGACTCAGACATCCTGGGTTCTAGTCTTTTTTTTGTTTGTTTGTTTTTTGTTTTTTGTTTTTTTTGAGACACGGTCTTGCTCCGTTACCCAGGCTGGAGTGCAGTGGCATGATCTCGGCACACCACAGGCTCAAGAGATCCTCCTGCCTCTGTCCCCCAAGTAGCCTGGGAACAACAGGCCTCAGTTCTAGTCTTGGTGCCATCAGTTACTGGCTGTGTGGCCTCAGTTTCTTTGTCTGCACAATGGGGATGATCATGCACCCCTTTACAGGGTAGCGCTGAGGATAAGTGTGTGAAGCATTTGAGTCAGTGCCTGGAACTTGGTGGGATGGTCATACACAGTGAGCTGGGGCTGTGTTTTCAGTGGATCACAGAACGGATCATTTCTACATACGAGCTTGAGGAAGCCTCTCAGGAAGGCAGGACAGCCTGGCTGCACACGAACAGGCCCTGGTGACCCACTTCAGCGCCCAGGTTTTTTGCCTGCTCTGGCTGGAAGGGCCCCTTTCTCCTTCTTCTGGGCCTTTAATTTGATGAGTGTCCAATGTCACTTCTAGAAGGAAGCCAAACCCGGCTGTTTGAAAGGCACGCATCAGAGTAAGTCTCTCCATGGGAATTCGAAAAGAAGGAAAGTCAGGGAAGGGAGGGAGGAAGAATAAAAGGAAGGCTTCCCATGCTATAGTTAGCAGGCCTGGGTTGGCGGTGGCATCCTGAATGCAGGGCACTGCCTCCTAACCAGGGCTTCAGAAGGGCAGAGCCCAGCGTGTAATTAAATAAAACCCACTGCACACTGTAGCCCCCTTGTCACTGGCCCCCTCTTAGGTTTATTTAATAACCTCTGAACTGGGAGGGGAAAATCGTCCAGGAAACAGGGCTTGGGTCATTTATTTTAAAATTATTGGTACAAAAATATCCTGGGTGGTGATTTATATGCAGCCAGGGGGGAGGAAATCAGGGACTCCCCCTCCGGCCTAGCGTCCAGGCCTCATTTGTCTCCGGCTAAGTTCCTCCCAGTTTCCATTATGATTTCGAGTCATAGTAGTGACTTTATATCGCAAATAAATCTCCAGAATAGCACGGAAATATTATGTGTATTAATAGCTCCTGCAAAAACATCCGAAAACCTCGCATCCGCTGCAAGACGCTCCCCCGGGATTGGGAACAGCCCAGCCGGCCTGGCAGATGCCTCCCAAGGGGCCGCGCAGGGGCCCCTGTCGGGCGGCGCCCCCAGCCCCAGCCCAGCCCCGGGGCTCTGTCTGTCGTCTGTTTGTCTGTCAGTGCCCCTGCGACCTGTGACCGACACAGCCCCTCCCCTCTCGCCTTCACCAGGAGCAGCATGGGGAGGACTGTCCCCGCCACCAGAGGTGGGGGTCCCTGTCTCCTGCTCCTCGTGCGCCCCTGAGTCCTCCGCAAGCCACTGTCCCTGGGGCGTCCCAGATCCACTGCGGCGGCGCTGGCGGTCCCTCACCCCCCCGTGCCGCCCTGGATACTCACGGGCTGTGGGGGCTTCCTTGGGGGGTAGCCCCTCCAGGCCGATGTCGCCCTCTTGCATGGCACGTTCGCTGCGCGGCTCCGGTGCACCCGGGACCCAGCGAGTCCAGAATAGGGAGCGACGAAGTCACCCCTGGAGGTCTGCGGCGGCTCTGGGGGCCAAGGTCCGAGCCCAGCTCGGAAGGGGACAGTCCCCTCTCTCCTCCCCAGAGGCAGTAGCGAAGCCGCGCGTGCTGGAGTCAAACTTGGTTGCCCTCGCGCACAGCCGCGCCGCTCCTCCCCCTTGGCTTTTTGGTCTGGGGGTCCCGGCAGACCTCCCCGCCCCCCGGGGGTTACCTGCGGACACCGCCCTCGCCCCGCCCCGCGCTCCCCGGATGCCCAGCGAGCGGCGCGGGACGCTGCAGAGGAGCAGTGGCTGGTCCCCAGGTCCCGGCCCGCCCCCGGCCTCCCGCTGCGCGGGGCGCGTCTCCACCGCTCCCGGACCGTCTTATCAGTTGGGGCGGGCAGTGGGGCCCCGAGCGGCCCTGCGAGGTGCGCCCCCACCCAGGGCCCCAGGGAAGGGGTGTTGACTACGGGAGGGAGACTTGAGCCAATCCCCCAGAGACGGGCGCAGCCCTGGGCGCGGGGCGGTTCGGTAAGTGGCCCTGGTTTCCGCATCAGGAGAGCGCGCTGGCCCCCTCCCCCTGGGGGCAGGACCCCAACGAATCACTGTCAATTTGTCACACCAGGAGGCTGAAGGCCAGGGATGGAAAGGAGAGCTGGAGGTTACAGGGCAGTAGGGGCCTGAACTTGAATCCAGAAATTCGCCTCTGCCCACCCCCCTCCCTGGGCTCCCTCCCGCAAGCCACAGCCTGTGCAGAATATAGGAATCTGGATAAAGCCAGACGGGTTTCAAAGTGGGGGAATGTCCCGTTATGTGAAGACTCCAGTTAACTGAGGCTAAGAGGACTGGAATGGGGGGTGCATCCGGGGACCAGGCAGGGCCTCTGATGCACAGCCTGTCCCCGACCCTTCCTCTTCCCTGCCTCATGGGCTCAGGGCAGGAAGCCGGGTTGCTCCTCTCCAACCCCTTGGGGTTCAGAAACCAAGGTCTAGACAATTCAGCATCCTCAGAGACAGCAGCGATGTGGGCACCACGGATGGCGTGGAGAACTGCAGTGCCGGCGCCTCCTTGTGTACCCACAAACCTCACACCCCTGACATCTCCAGATAAATACCATAAATTCTCAGGCAGAACTACCATAAACAGAATGGTAAGTGGCTCCGTGACCACAGGAGAGGCCGTGGGGGACAGGGCAGTCGCCTCATCCTTTGAAATGCCATCTGACAATTTCTACACCCCAAGGGAGGAGGTGGCTTGGTGCTGAGGACCAGCCCATGCCAGGGACCCGTGGATCACTTGCCAAGGTAACACTTCACCTGGCGCCCAGCTTTGGCTGCACCCTGAGGGAAACAGACCCCGCTACCCCTGGAGGACAGATCACATCCTGGTGGAAGGGATCTGGATGGAGGAGGAGCTGTCCTCCTCCCCACCAGGCCTGCTGGGATTGGTACCCTAGGGCACTGCCCCAGAAGGAAAACACTTGCTCTTGAAGCAGCAAACCCACAAAGCAATGTTTCCTGCTGGGTCTCCTTCCCTGCCCCAACCTCAGTGCTGTACTGTATAAGGAGAGGAGAGGCAAGGTTCCTTCCTTACAATGAGTCTGAAAGAAAGGTGACCTGCCATTCTCCTTAGCAATGATCTGGTTTCAGTCTGGACTCAGAAATTGGAAGACAGGCATTCAGTGGGATTTTATTCTCCGTGGGCGGCAGGCTCACCCCTAGGAGATCATGCCAAGAAGCCCTGGGATGTGTGCCCCAGGAGGGCAAAAGAAGATGGATGGAAATCAGAGCTGTCCTGGACCCTTGCAGAGGCTACATTCATTTCACAGAACTTTTCCATCTGACCATTGTGCAGAAGTCGAGATAAAAACTCATTTTTCTTGGAAGGGTCTGATCGCCAATGTGATACATAGCAATTGCTCAGTTATGTAAATACACAGAGAAAACTTTAGAATTCTTACCCTTGGAATGATGAACTATAAACCAAAAAGGCTCAGGGGGGAAAAAATGTAAATACGTACTGGGACTATTTTTAACTGTCATTGTTTACCTTTTTGGGGCAGGGATGGACTATTGTATATTTAGCCAGATTTAAAATGCACACATTATTTAATGCATGATTATTAGCAGAAATACCTTAAACAGCTATTAATAGATGTTGATTCTGATTGAAGCCCTTTTTCTTCTTTTCATTTTCTTGCCTCCAATTAAGTTGCGTTCGGATGAAACCCTTCAGCTGTGGCCAACATATGCAAAAATGCCAGTTGAAGACCCAGACGTTTAAAAATGATATTTTAGTAAATACCTGAACCAGCTCATTTTTAAAAAGATTGCTCTCAGCTGCTATTTTGGTAAGTGTCATCACGTGATAGTGATGCCAGGCTGGGGAAGGCTGGGCTGCCCATGTGGCCCGCAGGAGAGGGTGGCCTGGAATAGGATCACCCAGAAAGCAGCACCCGGAGCCCCCCGCTTATTTTCCAGAGAACCCCATGCTGCAGACCCTCTGAAGCTGAGGGCCTCCCCGACACTCTGGGCATGCCAGGAAGATATTTATGTCAACAGCAGAGTGGGGCCGGTGCACTGGTTCGGGGAGGTGGTGTGCCTGTCATTACAACACACAGCCGTCATTACGGAATACAGTAATCACACAGCACAATGCTTGTAATTACAGAAAAATGGTTTCCCTTTTTGGCGAGGCGGTGAGGGAGGGAGAGAAGGCAGCTCTTGGTGAGGCCAGCACTGGTACTCATCCCCTGAATTGGGCCGGGTTTAAAATAGGCTTTGTAGGGTGAGGGCTTGGGACTGGCTTGAGGGTAGGCACAGCCCTACCCCAAGCCAGGGCATGATCAGATGCTGGGGCCTTGCAGGGACTCTGATCTTGCTGTGGTTTCATCAAGGCCACCAGCACCAGCATCCAGGTCTCCTCTGCTCCCCAGTGCTGCTGGGTCTTAGCAGATGTCAGCTCAGAGCTGACTCGGCCCCCAGGCACACCACCTGCAACCACACCCCTTCCGTGCATCCCTCTGTGAATTTCTCCTTTCCTCAGTGACCTTCTCTGGACCCTCAGATGACTCAGTACAGGCCAGATTGTCACCCACACCCTGCCCCCACTGTCACTCGTCATCAGAACACATACAAGGTCACAGGTCATTTAAATGCTGATTTCTCATAATCTCGGGAAGTCTGTTTTCAGTTCGGCTTGGCTCTTTGAATGCCTGCCGTGGGCAGAGCCCTTTCTCAGGTTGGCAGGGGGATGGGAGGCACAAAGGTGAGCAAAACAAAGCCCCAGCCCTCCAGGTCCAGCCACCAGCCTGGAGGAGTGAGCAAGGTGGTGCAGAAGCTGAGCCTACGGCCTCTGCAGCCTAACAGAGTCAGTCCCATCTCGAACAAGTTTCTTCTCAGCACCTGGGTTTGTGCATCTGTAAAATGGGTCTTGGCAACAGGTTGGAATTCTGTAGGGATAGGACAAGAATTCAGTTTCTAGTCCAAAACTTGATGCACTGTAGGGTCTAGAGGGCATTTTTTCCATCATCTCCATCCCCGTCAGATAGGGCAACGTGGTAGACCGCTGAAAGGCAGGTGGAGGCTGCTCCCAGAAGAGCAGATCGGAGCTCTTGGTGGGCCCTGCCCTGGGGTGATTTGAGAGTGGGTGGGTTTTTCCAGGTGGAGGGTGACTTTTAGGGGGTTCTGGCAAAAGACTGGGTGGAGGTACCGAGGTGGGGAAGTGGGCACCCAGACAGGGATGGGAGCAGCCCAGCGTAGCAGGTTCAGGTGGAGCATCTGGCGCGTAACGGGGGGCCCCTGGTGGCTACACTCAACAGGGTTAAGGGGGTCTTCTTTGTCATTAAAAAATTTCACTGGAGTGAGATTCACATAAGATAAAATTGATCATTTTTAAGTGTTCAACTTGGTGGCATTTAGTGCATTCTCAGTGTTGAGTACCCACACTTCTATCCTGTTCCAGAATATTCCCATTCCTCAGAGTACAGCTCGAACCCACTAGCAGTCACTCCCCATCTCCCCCTCCCCCAGTCCCTGGCAACCACTGGCCTGCCTTCTGTCTCTATGGATTTATCCATTCTGGACATTTCGTATAAATGGAATCATACATTACATGGTCTTTCATGTCTGGCTTCTTTCAAAATGTTTGGCGTTTGCTTCACATTATAGCATGTATCAGAATCACATTTCTTTTTATGGCTGAATAATATTCCATGGTCTGGGTGTACCACAATTTGTTTATGCATTTCTTCATGGATAGCCATCTGGACTGTTGCCAGAGGGTCTTTGGAAGGGACTAGAAAGAGCCCACGAAGGCGCCTGCAGGGGCTGGGGTGGGGTTAGACAGAGAACTCAGTGGCTGTGCAGGGCTAGCGGGGGAGGAGGAGGGCTGGGGGCAGCTGCTGTGAGCCCAGCCTCCGAGGCAGCTGCTCACCACTGATACCAGGGGCTCCCAGCAGCAAAGCGCTGTTGCTGGAGTGACAGTCCTGCGCTCTGATACAGAGGACCTGCAGCTGGAGCAGGCTTAACTTGCAGAGGGGCCCTTGGACAGATGAGGCAAGCTCTCTGGGCTTCTCCTTAGGCAAGTCTGTTTATTTAACAAACACTTAGAGAGCACTTATTGCGTGCCAGGCCCCGTTCCAAGCGCTTAATAAATATAGGCTCATCGAATCTGTGCAACAAGTCTACGTAGCACATGCTCCTATCGTTCCTACTTTACAGATGAGGACTCCGAGGCTCAGAGAGGTGAAGTGACTTGCCCAAGGTCACACAGCAGTAAGTGGGAGAGTGGGACTTGCACACAAGCAGCCCGGCTCCAGAGTCTGTGCTCTGCTACTGGAAGGCAGAAACCCAACGTTTCCCAAAATACCAGTCTTCCAAGCTCCAGTTCCTGGTTTGAGCCAGATTCATGATCTTCCTATGTCATAACTTCCTTCATATTTTTCTTTAAACCCAGCTCACTATGTCACATTTTATTTATTTTTTATTTTATTTTTTTGTAAAGGAGTCTTGGTCTGTCGCCAGGCTGGAGTGCAATGACGCAACCTCGGCTCACTGCAACCTCCGCCTCCCGGGTTCAAGCGATTCTCCTACCTCAGTCTCCCGAGTAGCTGGGATTACAGGCACCCGCCACCACGCCTGGCTAATTTTTGTATTTTCAGTAGAGACAGGGCTTCACCATGTTGGCCAGGATGGTCTAGATCTCTTGACCTTGTGATCTGCCCACCTTGGCCTCCCAAAGTGCTGAGATTATAGGCGTGAGCCACTGCGCCCGGCCCACACTTTATTTTTTAATTGTGATAAAATGTACATGAGATAAGTTGATCATTTTCACCATTTTTAAGTGTGCAGCTCAGTGGCGTTAAGACCCTTCACATTGTTATGCAATCATCACAGCCATCCATCTCTACAATTTTTTTTTTTTTTTTTTTTGAGACAGAGTCTCACTCTGATCCGCAAGCTGGAGTGCAGTGGCCGGATCTCAGCTCACTGCAAGCTCCGCCTCCTGGGTTCACGCCATTCTCCTGCCTCAGCCTCCAGAGTAGCTGGGACTACAGGTGCCCACCACAACACCCAGCTAATTTTTTGTATTTTTTAGTAGAGACGAGGTTTCACCGTGTTAGCCAGGATGGTCTCGATCTCCTGACCTCGTGATCCACCCGCCACGGCCTCCCAAACTGCTAGGACTACAAGCGTGAGCCACTGCGCCCGGACTCTACAACTTTTTTATTTTCCAAAACCCCAGCTCTGCGCGCGTGAAGCATTCACTCCCATTCACCACTTCCCCACCCGCAGCCCTGGCACCACTATTCCAGTTTTCTGTCTCTGTGAATTTGGCTGCTCTAGGGACCTCAGATAAGTTGGACCATGCAGTGTTTATCTTTTTGGGACTGGCGTCTTTCAGTTGGTATAATGTCCTCAAGGCTCACCCATGTTGTAGCCTGTGACAAAATTTCCTCCCTTTTTTTTTTTTTTTTTGTGAGACGGAGTCTCACTCTATCACCCAGGCTGGAGTGCAGTGGCGTGATCTCGGCTCACTGCAAGCTCCACCTCCTGGGTTCATACCATTCTCTCGCGTCAGCCTCCCAAGTAGCTGGGACTACAGGTGCTCGCCACCACGCCCAGCTAATTTTTTTGTATTTTTAGTAGAGACAGGGTTTCACCATGTTAGCCAGGATGGTCTCGATCTCCTGACCTTGAGATCCGCCCGCCTTGGCCTCCCAAAGTGCTGGGATTACAGGCGTGAGCCACCGCATCTGGCCAATTTCCTCCCTTTTTAGGGCTTATAGAACTTTACTTTT
Organism: Trachypithecus francoisi; assembly: GCF_009764315.1. NCBI lineage: Eukaryota > Metazoa > Chordata > Mammalia > Primates > Cercopithecidae > Trachypithecus > Trachypithecus francoisi. The sequence goes on from NW_022681473.1 coordinate 4,533,533, forward strand.
AAAGAACCCAGTATCACTACTGAAAGTGGAGAGGAAGAAGCACTGGCCATGAACAGAAGTTTCAGAAAGCACCATAAGAATGAGCTAATGTTATTCAATTCCCTGGGATACCCTGGGGAGGCCCTGAACCAGGGCACAGCACAGTTGGCCAGGGAGACAGGTGTGCTATGGAGGCATGAAGGACCTCCTGGCACCAAGCTGAGACTTTCTCCATGACAGCCCCGAAAGACAGCAAGAGATGTGCAAGTTGAATTACGTTCTCACCACATGTTGCAATTCTCCTATTGGCCAAGTCCTCATGCTACTTCACATTGCTTTGCTTTGCCCCTAAAAGTGTTTTGCAGGGCACTCGTGGCTGGGCTGCTGCATTTGGAAGAAAAGGAAGAATGAGGATCGCTTCTGTGTGTTACGCAGGTTTTGGGAGCTGACTCTGAGTCCCTCATACTTGATATCTTCCTTTTAAGATGTAGGGAGAAGTCCCCAGGCTCAGAGAGCTTGGGCAATGCCATGCAGCTAGAATTAAATAACCACTTGATTAGTTTCATCTCTGTTGTCTTATTCGTATGAAGTATGAATTATCGTTCCCACTTAACAGCTCAGGAAACTGACGCAGAGAGGAAGAATGGCTTGCTTAAGTCCACGCAGCCAGTAAGCGGCAGAATTTGGATTAAAATCCGGGTCCAGCTGATTCTAGAGATTTCTGGTCAACTCCCAAAGCTCTTTCCGGAGCACCATGCCAATGTTCTGCTTCTCCTTCTGGAATCTGGAATTGGCCTGGGTGCACTCAACACACCAGTTGTAAAATGTTATTACCAGGGGTAATAAGAAGGGTATGGAAATAATAGGAAAAAGCCCGTCTTTAGTCCCTGGTAATTTACCACATTCCATATCTGTCTGCAGGCCCTGGACCTCTCTTCCACCTTTCTTTGTTTGTTTGTAGGGCTGAGACAGATGAAAGGCCTGAGGGAGGCCTCTCAGAATGGAATCTTCCAGGTATGACTAACATCTAGAGGCCTGTTTACCATCAGAAGTTGCCTGTATCACTTGAGTTTTTGGAATTAAACGGACTCTAATTAATGGTGCAAATATTTACACTCAATATATGGTCAAATAAAACACAGCCTGGTTGTTTCGGCTTAAATAGCACCGATGCCAAGGCTCTTGGCAATAAGACAGAGGTGAGATTACGAACTCTAAATAGGTTTGTAAGTCATTATTTGAGGATGGTAGATTCATAGAGAAAGTGCTTTCTGTAATTGAACACACTTGGGGGGTTTCTCCTCACATGGTTACAGGAATCATTCAGTTCGTCCTGAATAGACAGATTAGGCTTCCATCCAGGAGTCCATGGGAGAATAACTCTGAAGAGAGGGACACCTCACATGGAGATTCATTTACAAATAGGACAATCAATAAGGTGGCCTGGGTAGGGTGCGGTGGCTTACGCCTGTAATCCCAGCACTTTGGGAGGCCAGAGCAGGAGGATTGCTTAAGGTCAGGATTTGGAGACCAGCCTGGGCAACATGGCAAGACCCCACCTCTACAAAAAATGCAAAAATCAGCTAGGTGTGTTGGCGCACACCTGCAGTCCCAGCTACTTGGGAGGCTGAGGTAGGAGAATCACCTGAGCCCGGGAGGTCAAGGCTATAGGGAGCCGAGATCATGCCACTGCGCTCCAGCCTGCACAACCAGGAGTCAGACCTGTCTCAAGAAAACCAAAAACCAAAAAGACAAGAAAAAACACAGAAGGTAGCCTGCAGGCACCCAGTCCATCCACTTCCAGGGCTGGGCCCTCTCGGAGGTGCTCTGCCACAAAACGCTTGCTGTTTTCATCAGACCCGAGGTGGCAGCCTGGTGAAGTGGCCCATGGAGTGGCTCCAAATGCTGCCCCTTCCAGAAACCAGGACAGCACAGCTCAGCACAGCATGGCACAGCACAGCAGGTTCTTTGCACAGGCAGCAGCGTCTGTCCCCAGGGTCCCGCCCTCTGGTTTAATGTGGGTTTAGGGGATGCCAGTTCCCAGGGAAAGAAAACACCAGGCCGAGCTGCCCTGGGGACACCGCCCCGCCTCTGCTCTCAGAAACCCTCCTTTGGGAAGCTTTTCTTGACCCCCTCTCAGCCACAGTATGCAAATGACAGCCCCTCAGGAGAGGACCATTCACAAAACCTCCGCTGGAGAGGGGAGATAACGCATTCCCAGACATCTGAAGGGAATCTGAGAAGGAGAAGCTAAACCCGACCTCAGATCTCTCCAAAGCGCTCAGAGCAGCCACGGCCTCCGCCCCCGTCTTCAGGGCGCTGGGTCTCAGCACACAAAGCCTTGTGGCTGCAGTTGTCTGGGGGACTGCCCTGGTGAGGAGCTGGCTGCACTGTCCTTGAAATCAGAGGGTAAGTCTGTGTCCCCAGGCCACCCTGGCAGGGATGGGCACTGTCCCCCTTATGGCACATTTGATCTGTCATCAGAGGAGGAGCCAGGCAATGCCCAGCCCTCAGACCTGAGGGCCGCCCTTCCACCGCGCTGATGGCCTGCTCATTGTCAGCTCTGCAGGCTGGGAGGGCTGGGGGCCATCTCATTTTGAAAGGGTCACCCTGCCCCTACCCACTCACACTGCTCTGTCGGCAGCACCCCCGGGTGCTTAGGTCCTTGCTGTAAGCAGGGAGCTTGGGGCTGTGGGTGAGACTTGTCCACCCGTGACCACGTTTCATGGTTGGAACATCTGACTGCTTACAGCGTGTGGACTATTTCCGTGGTCTTTGAGTGTGGTGGCTGGGACCACCAGGGATGGACTGGAAGCTTCTGACTGTGACCGTGCACACAGAACAGGACTCGCTAGGGTTGCCCGAGCCAAGGTTGGTGTGACAAGTTGGGTGACACCTGGGGGGCTACACGTGGCCCCTCTTTTAACTTCACCCTCAAGGATTTCATACCATTTCTGGCGAGCTGGTTGGCCACCTCCCTGCTCTGCAAGATGAGCTCCCTCACGCTTAGAGAAACAGAAGAGAGTGGGTGTGCATCAGACCACCTGGGGCTGGCCTCGTCACTCACCACGAGACCTCAGCAGAATCCTCATCCGTCTTCCAGGAATAACAGCAGCCCGCAGAGCAGCCATCTCCCGGGGGTATAAACATGAAGCTCACCCTTGCCAGGGACCCAGCAGACACCAGGCCTGATGCCTTTCAAGCCCCTAATATTCTTAGCCATCGTGTAACTGTCATGGCACGTGCCGGTCAGGGCCTGGCAGCCAAGGTGACTCTCTCTGCAGTGGCTCTGCATTCGTCTTATCCAGCTGCCATAGCAGATGCCACAGACGGGGTGGTTGAAACCACAGACACCGTCTTCGAGGCTGAAAGCTGGAGTTGAAGGTCAAGGTGTCACAGGGCTGGTTCCTCCTGAGGCCTTTTCCTTGGCTTGCAGATGGCCACCTCCTCCCTGTGTCCCCACGTGGTCATTCATCTGTGTGTGTCCTAGTCTCTTCTTCTTAGAAGGGGTCAGTCCGATTGAATTAGGGCCCACCTCACAGCCTCATGTTAACTTGATACAGTCACATGCTGAGGTCCTGGAGGTCAGGCCCTTAACAGGAATGTAAGGGGACACATTTCAACCCATGACAGGAGTTATTAAAAGGACCATTTACAGAGACACGGCCCAGGTGAAGGGCAATCAGCAGTGCATCCATGGCCCAGAACGTGATGGGGACAGGCGGGCACAGTCCCTAAAGGCCAGTGCTTCCCCCACCCCAGGGCACAGAGGACAGCCAGGCCAAGGGCGGGGCTGGGGGCACCGAGGGTCTCCGCACAGCATGGTACATGAGTGTTTTGTCCTCACCTATGTGTGCAACACCATCAACCAAAACAAAATCACGCCAAGTTCTACTGCCATGCTCCTGCCAGTCAATAGGATTCTGGACCAGCTGTGCTAAAATGTGGGTTATACCACTTGCCAGGTGGTGCCGGGTTTCACTGGCTGGTGGGCTCTGGTTCCGAGACCGGGGGGCTTCTTTGTGGAAGTTGGTCCTGGAAAGTGGAGCCCAGAGCCACAGAGTCTCACAGCTGCCAGTGGTGGGAGGGGCAAACCCCATCAGGATGGTTTGTACACTTCCTAGGACCAAGTGAGGGGGTGTCTCTCTGGCACCCCAACAGCCCACAAGCTTCTGTGCTAGAAGGAGCCCAAATCACCCCTGAAGGGGGCTCCAAGGGTGGCCTTCAGGGGCTTGCTCAGCTCCCTCAGGTTGGAATCCTCCTTTCTACAGAAAGGCACCAGTTCCCTCATCCCCCACTTCAAAGACAGTGAGGGCCTGCGGTTCTTAGTGGGTCCATGGGGGCTCTCCTCTGGGGACACCTCAGGGAGGGCATAGAAGGCGTTTGTCATTTTGGGGAGAGGGCTGTCCAGCACCAAACTCTCCTTCCATTTGGGGGATCCCCCGCTGGTGTCAGATTGACGGGTACAGAGCTCACTGCGGGGAGCGGGGTAGGGAGGCCACTGCTCCATCTCTCTGGCAGCTGGGCCAACTGGACAGCGTGGACATGGGACCCAGGTTTGGCCAATCGGGTGTGCCCGTGAGAGGCTCAGCCTCTGGCCCGGAGAGAGCAGCTTCAGATTCCCTTGGTGCCCTCAGTGGTCATGGTAGCCACGCGCAGTGGTGGGGCTGTCCTGCAGCAGTGTGAGGTGGGACGCCGTCCCTCCAGCTCCAGCCCCTCCCATAGCTGCCTCTCAGGGCTTTCCATCCTAGTATTTTTCAGATGAGAACCAGACTCTGATCCTGTTGCTTGCAGCCAGGAATCCTGATCCACAGAGTGCAGAGCTCACACTCCTGTCCAGAAGGCTGCTGGTCTCGGCATCTTCCTTCTGAGCCACAGGTGTGGCCCGATTTCACGGGCACCATAAACTGTAGAACGGCTCATGTTTCTCTCCTAGAACTGGCTGCTGGGAAGCTCAGAGACAACCTGTGGAGGTGCACTGAGCAGTTGCTTAGGGCTCCAGGTCACCCACAGGTGGGTCCCCATCCCTGGGTCCAGGTGTCAGGGCCAAGAGCCATGAGGTTCTGCTGGCCGAGAGACTATGCTGCACGCCTTGGACCAGCTCAGCCATCTTGGACAGATGCCTTTTCCTTTTTGTGCCTCAGTTTCCTCATCTATAAAGTGGGCGTTCATGGTAGTGCCTAACCCAAGGTTTGTCATGGAGAACACATGACCAAAACCAGGTGGAACAGCCTGTGTCTTGACCATAGTAGCCATTTGTAAGTGTTAATTAAATATTGTTGTTATTATTATTATTATTATCATTTTGAGACGGAGTCTGGCTCTGTCTCCCAGGCTGGACTGTAGTGGCGTGATCTCAGCTCACTGCAACCTCTGCTTCCTGGGTTCAAGTGATTCTCCTGCCTCAGCCTCCCGAGTAGCTGGGATTACAGGTACCCACCACCACACCCGGCTAATTTTTGTATTTTTAGTAGAGACAGAGTTTCGCCATGTTGGCCAGGCTGGTCTTGAACTCCTGACCTCAGGTGATCCACCCGCCTTGGCCTCTCAAAGTGCTGGAATTATAGGCATGAGTCACTGTGCCTGGCCTTAAATATTATTTTTAATATCTGACTTTCTGAACCTTATCTTCCCTGTGCCTCATTTTTCCTTGTGAACTTCCAGATTGTCTTATTTTTTGAGGAATTAAAAACATGTTGGTAAGCTACCTTACAACCTTTTTGGAACCAGAAGGAATCCAAAGGCTTGCAATAAAGTAGATGCTCTGTGATGCCTCGCACCGCCTGGCAAGAATAACTCACTAGATCCCCAGACAGGAGGACCCAAAGCATTTTTCCCGTGTAATAGAGTCTCTCAGGGCCAGTGGAAAATATTTAGAAAAGTGAAGATGTCAGTCAATCAGCATTTCCTGGAGCACCTCCCATCCTTCGGACACAGGTCTAAGTGCTGAGGATACAGTGATTCTTTGGAAAAGTCTCTGCTTTTATGAAAATTATATTTTTATGCAGGAGAAAGAGAATAAGCAAATATATCATGCCAGATCATGAGGGAATTTTGAAGAAAAAATGAAGCAGGGTGAAGGGACAGAGTGAGATGCCAGAGCCCGGCGCCGTGGCTCACGCCTGTGATCCTAGCACTGTGGAAGGCCGAGACGGGTGGATCACCTGAGGTCAGGAGCTCAAGACCAGCCTGAACAACATGGTGAAACCCCGTCTCTACTAAAAATACGAAAATTAGCTGGGTGTAGTGGCAGGCGCCTGTAATTCCAGATTCTCAGGAGGCTGAGGCAGGAGAATTGCTTGAACCCGGGAGGCGGAGGTTGCGGTGAGCTGTGATCGCACCACTGCACTCCAGCCTGGGCAACAAGAGTGAAACTCTGTCTCAAAAAACAAAAACAAAAACAAAAACAAAAAACGCCAGAGAGGGGCCGGGGAGGGTCCCACTGAGGATGGGTGTGTGTAGAGGCCTGAATGGAGGCTTGCAGGTAGTTCTGCAGGCATCTGGGGAAGAATATCTGGACCACGCAGAGGCCCTGAGTGCAGCTGGCTGTTACCTTAAGACAAGCTGAACTCTCTGAGGTGTGCCGTCTGGGTAGGGACCCGAGTCCTCTTAGGTTTGTGAACTATGTCTCCAGGCAAATGTTGACACAGCGTCTTTACACAGGAACGTCTTATCAAAATACAGTGAAATCGCTAACAACAAAACCCAATGGATCATGAATTGTTTCATAGCTCCAGGAAGGTGACACATAGGATGTTAATGATAGCCCTTTACAGTTTTCAAAGGAAAAAAGTACACAGCAGGTGCGTGCCCGTACACCCTCCCCAGGAAATGAGGCGTTTCATTGTCTGCAAGGCGGTTGTCTCATCTTTGAGTCGGTGCCAGTTGCTTGTGCATTTGCAGTGGCACTCATGACTTGCAGGACTGAAAAGTGTGTTCTCAAGTGACTGGACACTCATTTCAAAGAGAGTCTAGCCACACATGGCTCATACTGTACATTTTAGGCTGAGATAACGCCGGCATTTTCAACCATAGCCTATTGGTCAACGCCCTGGCACAGAGAAACGCCCTTTCTCTGATTTCACCTTCACTTTTTTGTTTTTGAGAAGGAGTCTCGCTCTGTCACCCAGGCTAGAGTGCAGTAGCATGATCTTGGATCACTGCAACCTCTGCCTATCGGGTTCAAGCGATTTCCGGCTAATTTTTTTTTTTTTTTTAAGTAGAGACAGGATTTCGCCGTATTGGCCAGGCTGGTCTCAAACTTTTGACCTCAAGTGATCCACCCACCCGGGCCTCTCGAAGTGCTAGGATTACATGTGGGAGCCACCAAGCCCAGCCTCGCTTTCATTTTTCTTTGCAATGGGAGACATTTCCCGAAGCAGCCAGTGTCTGTTTGGTTCTCTGCAAAGTAGGATAAGGATGGGGTACAAGCCACCTTTCTGGCAGTCGTGAGAGCTGAGTTACATGCGCACATAGGGAGGCCACCCCTACTGGCATCAAAGCTCATCCAGCATCACCCACGGGCCTCCCCAGGCCTGGAGCTCTGCAGGTGAGAGTGGGCTTTGATTCTCGTACTTGGCCTGCTCCGACAACACCAGTCTATGGTCTGGGAAGCAAGACGGGGGGCAGGCAGTGAGGAAAAGGCTGAGTATCTAAAAAAGAAAAAAGCAGAAGGAAGACAGGGAAGACGAGGAGTAAAAAGAAAAAGAAAAAATGAAGAGTTTTTTGTTTTTTTAGAAACTTTTTAAAAGTTTCTCTTTTTTAAGGAAAAGAGCAAAAGCAAGTGGCCTCTTTATACAAATTCAACCTGTTAAAACACCAGCCATCATTCAGCTGCTCAGCAAACGCACAGGCCACGTGCCAGGCACAGTTCTAGGAGACAGCAGAGAACAGAACACACAGAACTCCCCGTCCTAGCAGAGCTTTGAATCTAGAAAGCTCCATGAGGCAAATCGTGTGGAACGTAGAATCGCACATGGTCTAAGCTGGAGAGGACCCAGAGACCATGGGGATCAACTCTCCCCTTTTACAGATGAGGAAACTGAGGCTCAGAGGGAAGAAGTGAAACCCCAGGTCTCTAGCTAGTTGGTGCCCCCCCCACACAGGGAATAGGAATTCTGTCCTGAACCTGTGTCACAGACCGACATTTCTCCTCCCCACCCGCAGTATTTATTCTTGGTCTTTTTCTCAGTAAGAGATTGCCTAGTTTTTACCTGACATGTGACAACCCAGAACAAAAACTGCAGGTCCTATTCTCCGCAGCCAGGTGTGGCCATGGGCTAAGTTCAGGCCAGTGGGCAGCTTCCAAGAAGGGAGAGTGCCTCTTTTTGCCCTTTCTGTTTCCTGCTGGCTAGAATGCATATGTGATGACTGGAGCCCAAGCAGCCATCTTGGGCCATAAAGTGGATGTCTGTCCTGAGTGTGGGAGGGCAGCCTGAGAGAACACAGGGTCTCTGATGACTGCACGAGGCCCCTACCCGCCTTGGGATCCTAGAATGCCCACCTCTTGACAAGTTTTCTGTTAGAGAAATTAACTTCCACTCTTTTAAAGGTGGCGTTTCTGCCTCTCACTGCAGAATCAACGGAGGCCTTCCCTGGGTCCCCATTCCCTGCGAGGCCACGTTTGAACCCCTCCCTCATCATGACAGACATGAGCAAACAACTCCAGAGAAGGAGAGTGACCTTCCTGAGGTCGCAGAGTTCCCCTTATGGAAACATTTCGCTTCAGACCTGTGTGAAATTGTTGCTAAAGCAAACAGCCCCTGCTTGCCGAGTGCCGGTCAGGACCATGGTTCATGAACTTTCCCAACATGACGTTCCTAGGAGGACTGATCCATGGGGCTGGTGACACTTGGAAAGTGAACACCACGGTGCCGTCAGCCCAGCTCCTGGCCCCAGGGGCTGCTGTTCCCTGTGGCTCTGAGAAAACCCTTCCCTTGAGGCCAAAGCTGGGGCTGGCACCGAAGCACAGTGCCTGGACTCTCTACAGCCGTGCACACTGTGGCCGCAGGGTTCTACTCAGGCTTCTGATGTGGAGCCTCACCTCCTTGGAAGAAAGAATTTCCCCCAGCCTTCCCTCCCTTGCCCTCACCTTCCTCTCCTCCTATTTGTCTGCATTTCCTGTTAGCAGGGATTCTCTCTGAAGCTCTGAGAACGCGGCACCCTCACCCCTGCAATTGCATGGCAATTCCCCTCCCATCTGGCGGGACCCCCTTTCTGATTGATGGGGAGGGACACAGTTCATCCTGGCCATGCTCCTGCATCCAGGTCTCTTTTTTCTTTTTTCTTTTTTTTTGAGACGGGGTCTCACTCTGTCACCCAGGCTGGAGTGCAGTGGCACGATCTTGGCTCACTGTAACATTTGCCCCCCAGGTTCAAGCGATTTTCCTGCCTCAGCCTCCCGAGTAGCTGGGACTACAGGTGCCCACCACCACGTCTGGCTAATTTTTGTATTTTTAGTAGAGATGGGGTTTCACCATATTGGCCAGGCTGGTCTCAAACTCCTGACCTTGTAATCTGCCTGCCTCGGCCTCCCAAAGTGCTGGGATTACAGGTGTGAACCACCACACCTGGCCACATCCAGGTCTCTTGAGGCTCCCAGACTGCCTCTTTCTCTTTACCCCGAGACCCCGCAGCCGCATTTCACAACTTCTCTTGGCAGAAGGAGAGATACACTTTCCCAGGAGAGCTGGACACTCAGGTTCCTAGTCTAAAGAGAGACAGGGGCAGTAACCAGAGAGAGAAGCCTCTTCTGTCTCCAGCATCAGATGGTGAGCATCACCAGAGAAAGCGCGGCCACTTGACTCCAGTCCTTCTAGGAGTCTCATTCCCATTTTTCTGGAAGATGGAGCTGAGAGCGGAGAGACTGCCTAGATTTGCCGCAGGTCAGTCCCAGCACCAGGATCCAGCCACATCTCAGAGCAGATCCTGTGGTTCTCCTACTACCCTTCTCAGCCTCTGCCCTAGGAGGAAGGCTACTACCCACGGCCCCAAAGTAGAGTCCCTGGGGCATCGGTGACAGCAGGAGAAGGGGCACAGCGTCCCACCGGCAGGCAGCCCTGCACCCCGGCCCCTGTGAGGGACTCTCCCCGTGGCCCTGCAGCCCTTGCTGCCCCATGGCTGTCTAACATCCTGAAGGGGATCCCACCTCCATTCAGCAGCAGCCACCAAGAAAGACCATGGCTGGCTTCATTTATACTAGAGTGTGACTGACTGCCACATATCTAACTGCTCCTCTCTGGAGAGGCTGGAGCTGTAATCTGGGCTGTGAGAACCTAGAGGTTAGTGACAAAGGAGTGAAGACTGGAGAGTGCAGCTTCCAACAGGACAACAAAGGGTCCTGCCAGGGCTCCCTCAAGGGACAGCCCTGTGTTGCCAGCACACACTAAAAACTAGGTCCAAAGTCCATGGGCTGTGTAGTTGGCATAGGAGTACCATTCCCTGCTGCGCCTGGACAGAAATCCTGTCCAAGAAGAAGAGGTGGAGGCTGGCCTCTGAGCCCCCTCTGCCCTTGGAGGTCCAAGTGCTTATGCCCTCTGAGTGTAAGTGGCTCAGACCACCTGGGAAGGGATCCTGCCTGAGGAATGACAGAGCAATGCCACCACATCCCCACATCCCAGCAGGGCCGTCGGGGGCCACCGAAGAGGAAATGGGTCCTCGGACAATCTCAGTTCAGGGATCACAGAACTTTGGCAGCACTCTGGAGTCATTTGAGGGCTCCTTGGTAAACATTTTATTGCTTAATTCACATTCCTCCTCCCTCTGTCTTCACTCTCTGACACGTTGAGAACAAACCAAAAATAAAAATGAGTTCTTTTCCAGTGAATTTGCTCATTTTTGCAAATGCTCGCCCCGTCTGCCTCTGCTTGTGGAACTTGCTTCCAAAGGAAGCCAGAGGGCCCCAGAGCAGAGGGTCACTCCTGGGGGCCGTTCCTGCTTTGGCCCAAGGGGTCTCTAGGAAGGCAGCTCCCCACCCACCACCGCCCCTGGCTCAGGCCTCTCTCAGGGAGGCACCAAGAATGGCCTCCTCCTCCTGCTTTCTATTACAGGAGAGGACGTTCCAGCCAGTGTTCCCGAGGTCCCGCAGGGCCAGGGGAAGGCGTCAGCTTCCTCATTTGCTCATCCGTTCATTCATTCACTCAATAAACCTTGGGATGAAGGATGGGGCTGGTCGGCTAGATAGAGTGTATCCCAAAGCCCCCCGCTCACCTCCCTGATGCCAGGACGACCCTCAGACACCCCACCTTCACTGAGCAGGAGTCCCTCTAAGACAAGATCAATGCGAGACACAGCAGGCCCAGCAGTCACTCCATGAGTGTTGCCGAAAATGGAATCTCTCATCCAACAGGGACCCAGGCCCAGAGAGGGCAGTGAACTGCCCAAGGCCACACAGGTAGAACAGGGCAGCCCTCGGGATAGGACTGTGAATTCTCAGCCCCTCTTTTCAACGTCTCCTTTCTCTGCACAGAAGACTCTGCAGAGGAACATCTAGGGTTACTCACAGCCCTCACCGGACAACTTGTGTGGCCCTCAGGCAAGTGACTGGATTTCTCTGGGCCTCAGCTTTACTCTTGTGTGAACTGGGGCTGTGACAGCATTTAGCAGGTGCCAGGCCCTGTGCTTAGAGCCCTTGGCATGTTTTAATTTATGCACTTTCCCTACTCCAGAGTCCTCTGGGGTGGATGCCATTACTAGTTCTGCTTACTGACGGGGAAACGAAGGCAGAGAGAGGCGAGGCAACTTGCTCTGGGTGGCCCAGCTGGTGAACAAGAAGTCTGAGATGGAATGCAAGGCCTGGCCCCAAAGCTTTGAGCCATCATCAGCATCGGGCCAACCTCCTAGGACCTGATGAGGCTCAGGTGGATCATGGCTGAAGGCTATGCTTGGAGCCTGATGCCGAGCTAATGTGCGATACAGATAGCACGTGGTTCTCCAGGGAGCGCATGGACTGTGCCCTCAGGGGACATTGGGCAATGTTTGGAGACATTTTTAGGTTGTCACAACAGAGGGTAGGGGTGCACTGGCCTCTACTGCGTGGAGGCCAGGGATGCTGTAAACATTCCCCAGTGCCCAGAACGCCCCCAAGATGAAGAATTGTCCCCCTGCAGCGTCGCCATACCGAGGCTGAGCAGCTGTGGAGTGATTATTGTTCTTAGCAGGGGTTGTCTGCCACCCAAGAAGGTGCCTGCATCAACTCACCCGCTGTCAGGCCCTGCCCACCCTGGGGCACCTCTCTTGCCCTCAACCAACTGGGCAGGGTGGGGCACTGCTTTGAAGTTGGCTCTCTGGGTCCTCCCCATGCTCTCTGCAGGGTCCCAGAGGGACAGGCTGGGTGTTCTGCTTGGGTAGGGTTAACAGCAAGTGACGCTCCCCTTGTCCCCCGCCTCTCACCCCCGAGGCCCCTGCCCCATCCTTACCGGCCAGCAGAGGGTCCAGCGCTGTCTCCTCCATCGCTGTTTCCTCCATCCCACTCGCCTCCCACGTGCTGGCTTTGGGCTTCCCAGTGGCAGGTCCGAATGCCGGGACCACCCCACCTGGCAATGCAGCACCTCCACTGCTGGAATCTCAGGTGAGGTGGTGGGGGCTGCTCCTAGGCCGCTCCCAAATTTTGCAAGTGGAATTTGCAAAATGAGTCAGCAGGGCAAGAAGGCTGAAAGCCAGGTGGTGCGTGTGGGTTAATCATTACCCCGTAGACACTTCCCCTGGATGCCAACAGACCCCTGAGGGCAGGGCCTCCTCCAGTCACGCCCATGGTCATGGGTGTCCCATGATCACTTAGCTGTGGACAGCCAGGGTCAGTGCCCAAGGACCCTCTCTCCCTCCAGGGTATGGCTTCAGTTTGGAAAAGCCAGGGTTGCAGGTGGCCCTGTTTCACAGCCTGCATTAACCTCCTGAACGGTGACTTCCATTGCAGGGCCTCCCTGCTGCCCTTCCCTGAGCGCCTCCTCTGCTTCCTGCCCAGTGTTAGGTGCTTAACCTCCTTTTTTTTTTGGATATTCTTGCCAACTCTGCCCTGAGGAGCTGTATATCTCCATCTCAAGAAGCAGCACAGCAGGGCCCGGGCCTGGGGAAGGGGCTTTGGAGAGGCCGTGTGGAGCAGCAGAGCCGGTTAGGAGTGAGGAAGAAAACATGTCAGAGCAAGTTCTTTCTTTCCTTGGCGTCTCTGTTTCCTCAACGGATACACGGGGTCACAGCTGCACCTGCTTCTCGGGGCTCTCCTGAGGATTAAATGACGTAACGAGGGTAGAAGGCTGAGTATGGGATCCCAGCACACAGTAGGTGCTCAAAAAATGTTGGCTGATGTTCATGTCATGGGGTTGTGTCCAGCAGGCCAGGAATCCTGGCCTGGTTTGCTTGCCGATGCGTCAGCACCTGGCCGGTGCTGGATGAATTTCTGCTGGATGAATGATGATGCCAAGTGACTTGGCCAAGGTCCGTGCAGGCCAGAGGCTTCCCCCGGGTGGGTCTCACGTCCAGTGATGTGCTCCCTTAAGAAGTCGCAGTGGGGGCTGGGCGCGGTGGCTCATGCCTGTAATCCCAGCACCTCGAGAGGCTGAGGAAGGAGGATCACCTGAGGTTCGAGATCAGCCTGGCCAGCATGGTGAAATCCCGTCTCTACTAAAAATACAAACTTAACCTGGTGTGGTAGCAGGTGCCTGTAATCCCAGCTACTCAAGAGGCTGAGTTCGGGATCACTTGAACCTGGGAGGTGGAGGTTGCAGTGAGTGGAGATGGTGCCACTGCACTCCAGCCTGGGCAACAAGAGTGAAACTATGTCTCAAAAAAAAAAAAAAAAAAAAAAAGAGTGACACTTGGTCCCTGGTGGTATTGGTTGCTGGGAAAGGTACATTGCACTTACAAAGGTACATTGTACATTACACTTCTTTCAGGCGGTAAGTTTAAGGCAGCAGTAGCTGGGTGTGGTCAAGGGGCTCTGCCCCACATAGCCCCCATGGCCACCTGCCGTGCTTGACAGTCCACCATCATCATAGACTCAGGGATGGCAGAGCCCTAGCAGCAGTGACAGTGGTGACAGCACGGTCACCCTGCACATATGCTGCTCACCTGGTAGGGAAGGTGTGCACATCGGGTGGGGCCATGAGAGAGGAGGTGGGAGACCCCTCCAGGGGCTGGGGGCAGCTCTGAGCTGGCAGGGTGACTGCCAGGGGGTAGCAGGCAGGACAGCTGAGTACACATTTGCTGCTGGCCTCCCCAGAGGTTCACTCTGGGCTCAAGAATCTTATTCTGCTTGGCTACTTGGCCTCTGGGGATCCATCCTATACAACCTCAGAGATTCAAGGAAGGTAAACTAGACACCGTCGTTGGCAAAAGATGCAATAATACATTTCACTCCTTCCCTCTTTCATCCATTCTCGCTTTCAGAGAGAACCTCTCCCAAGCACCCAAAGGTTCTGGAAAGGGTGTCCAGGTACAGAGAGAAGAGATCAAAGTAGATGCAGTTCCCACCCTCATGCAGTGCCTGGGGAAGTGCCCGGGTTCTCATGGGACAGGTAAAAATCCTGTTTTGAAGGTGAGATTGATGCTGTTCCGCTGTATAAATCTATGCCCTCATCACGGCCCTATAAACGTGGTCTATGCAGGCAGTGCCGAGTTTTGCTGAAGCTGCTAGAATTCCCCTTGGAATTTTCTTAGCTGGAGGTTAGGCTAGGCCCCATCCAGGGTGCAAATGCCAGCAAGTTGAAGCTTTGTTTAGCATTTAAAGCCTCCTAATGGGTTTTAAACATTTACACTTGTCTTATTATTAATCCCAATTACTAAAACTCCACCCTGCCAACTGTGTCTCTCATTTTATAAATACTGTCGGGACAGAAAGGTTGCCCAAGGCTATTAGCGGCAGCAGCAACACGTCTTCTTTGCAAAAGAAAGTTTGCAATAAATTATCAGGGGAGAAAAAGGCACCTCACAAATGGAGCTCTGAAATTTGCCCTTTAAGAAATGCCTCTGCTTTCGCTCAAGCCCTGAAATAAATTTTCAGGGGCTCTCCCCACCTTTAAATCATGAATGTGGAAGTTCAAAGCCAGATTCTGCCACTCAAGGGAACCGACGGCCTGAGGTTGAGACTGGGCCACCTCTCAGGTTTTAGTGTGTGTTTAAAAAGTGACACATGGTTGTTTCTGTAAGGAAATTATAACTGGCCTTGGACAGAGTTATTGGATGTTGGGAATGGAGCCGCAGCGAGAACTGCATTTCTTCCCAGTGCCTTCCAAGCTGCCCGGTCCAGGGTCTGCTATAAACAGTGAAATGTAATATTGCCTTATTTGGTCACAGAGCCAACCTGTCACTTGCAGAGGCCTCTTTGCCTTTGACTTTGTGAGAAACGATGAATCCTGTGTCATTGTTGGCCAGGCCGTGCGAGTGTGATGCCGCCCAGGCTTTAGACCCCCCATTTGGATGGAGGTCCCAGGGTTTGATAGGTTTTTTGTGCATTTTTCATGCACGCAGCGGGGGGTGCTGCCTGCACTGGGGAAGCAGAGGACCCAGATCCCAGGACCTGGAGGATTTTGCAGAACCAGATTAGGTGTCAGAAGAGCCTTGTGGGTTTCTTTTTTTTTTTTCTTTTCTTTTTTTTTCTTTTGGTGCAATGTATAGGTAACTTAAACAGATTTTTCCCCTCCCTTCCCCTTCCCCTCCCTTCTCCTCCCTCTCCTCCTCCTCGTTCTTCTTCTTCGTCTTCATCTTCTTCCTCCTCTTCCTCTTCTTCTTTTGAGACAGGGTCTTGCTCTGTCTCCCAGCCTGGAGTGCAGTGGTACCATCATAGCTCACTGCAGCCTCAATCTCCTGAGCTCAAGGGGTCTTCCCACCTCAGCCTCCCCAGTAGCTGGGACTATAGGAGTGTGTCATGACACTTGGTTAATTTTTAGAATTCTTTATAGAAATGGGGTCTCACTCTGCTGCTCAGGCTAGTCTGGAACTCCTAGGCTCAAGCAATCCTCCTGCCTTGGTCTTCCAAAGTGCTGGGATTACAGGCATGAGCCACCGCGCCTGGCCAGCCTACACAGACTTTATAAAGCAAAGCTGAGTGTCTCAGAGCGGAGCGGGGCTCAGGGATGGCAGGTGGCCCTGGGGTTTTGTAGTGTTTAGGGAACGCACAACCCAGGCAGGGCAAGCCAGAGTAAGACCATCAGGCTCAGGGCTTGCCACCGGCCATGCACCCTGGACAGAGCTCATTGTGTAGAGGAGGGGATGGTGGGTTTCCATGGGAGGGTCTTGAACCTGGGGCCTGTTGGGAACTAAGCAGAGGACTCTCCTTCCCCCCTCCGGAGCAGCTATCTGCTGAGGAGGTTGCCCAGAGAGGGCCCCGTGCAAGTTCCCCGTGGGGCCAGCTGCCTGATCCCCTTGGTGCAGGCACAGGAGAGTCCTTTGTGCCTCTCTGTGAGAGGTCAGCCCCATGGAAAAGCGGCCACCCCTGGTGGCCATCTCTTGGGGGGTGGTCTATTGCTGAGGGCCCTCCTCTTCAGGTCAGAGCCATCATGGGGGTCTCTGTAGGCTCAGTTGCCGCTCCCCATCCCTGGGTGTTTCCTCTGAGGGACAATCTGGGATGGTCTGGCTACTGACCCGGGGCAGGAGACAGTGTGAATCACAGGAAGGGAAGAGGAAGTACAAAGGGGCCGTGACTCACTGGGTGGCCTGGATGGAGGAGGAGATCACAAAGCATCACACGTTTGAAGCAGTGGGCAGGGTGGAGCTGGAGACCGCATCCGCCAGCCCTGGGCTCAGCCTTCAGTCTGGTCTTGTCCCCCGGTGGGGGCCACGGGCAAGTCAGCTTTCCCTTAGCCTCTGTTTCCTCATCTGTAAAGTAGGCTTCCTGGGACCTGCCTGGGAGGGATGCAGTCAGAAATTCCTAACATGAATCGGTATTGCAGAGAGGCCAGTGGTGCTAAATTGATGGTGGGATTAATTAATACCTTAAATGAGAAAAGGCCACCTACATTTTCCAAAATTCCCTATTATTTCACTTATAGTTCATTATAATGGCATGTGAGAGTGCAGCTTCCAAGAAGTATCCTGAAGAGAGGGGTGTTCTCTTCCCCTTTCCTCTCCCACTACCTTCTGGCTGAGGCAGGGCTGTGATGGCTGGAGCCACAGCAGTGATTTTGGATCATGAAGCTGTGAAGTGGCTTTGAGCATGGGGGTCTCGCAACACAGAGCATTAAAATGCAAGAAGCCTGTGTCTGAAACCGGGTGCACCCATCCTCATCCGCGTACCCTGGGATTTTTTTTTTTTTTTGAGACAGAGTCTCGCTCTGTTGCCCAAGCTAGAGTGCAGTGGTGCAGTGGTGCAACCTCGGCTCACTGCAACCTCTGCCTACTGGGTTCAAGCGATTCTCCTGTTGAGCCTCTGGACTAGCTGGGATTACAGGTGTGTGCCACCACACCTGGCTGATTTTTGTATTTTTAGTATAGACGGGGTTTCACCACATTGGCCACGCTGATCTCGAACTCCTGACCTCAGGTGATCCGCCTGCCTCAGCCTCCCAAAGTGCTGGGATTGCAGGCATGTGCCACTGGGCCGGGCCTACCCTAAGATTTTTACATGGAAAATGAACAAGCTTCCTTTGCCTAGGACAGTGCATAAAAGTACTTTGGGAACTATGATGAGCTCTGCAAAAGGGAGGTAAGGACCCCAGATCCAATTTCCAGGGTAAAGGACAAGTGAGTTTACCCTCTGCTGCTGGTTTTTCACCTTCACAGTGGGTCCGGCTTGAACTATTATTCAGCTTCCCATCTTTGGCCCCTCCCACCAGTAATGCCTTTGAACTCACTGTCATCCTTTGGCATCCTCACTCTGTCCCCTCCGGCTGCCCAGCCCTCCCGGTGCCCCCCTGCACTGTACTCCCTGTCTCAGGCCAATTGTCCTCCCCTGTTTTCAGCGTTCAGAGTGGGACTCTTACAGAATCCTGGGATCTGAGAGGACTTTAGATAGCACTGATTGCAGCTCTCCCCAGCAAGGGCTGTGCCATGTGACATCCCCCAGCCTGTACTAAAATGCTTTCAGGGACCCAGGGCTCACTACCTCCGTCACAGCCTGGTCATCTTTGGCCAGCTCCCCATACCGTGAAGCATTTCCCACAGCTGAGCACCAACTGTATGCCTTGGGGCATCCTCTTCCACCCTGGGTCTGCCCCCTGGCATCCAGGAGATCCGGTCTCCTCATTAATTCATTCCAGTAAAGCTTCCCAGAGCACCTGAACTCTGCAGTGCTATAACAGGCAGTGAGGAGACAGGAACAGGCAAGGGCCTTGCTTTGAGTAGCTCACTTTCTAGTGAGGACCACTACAGTGTGAATAATTATGAAAGCAATGAGCTAATTAACCGTAATGACCACAAGCATCACAAAGACGCCCACGGAGCTGTGGGTGTGTGAAATGCGGGCTATCATAAATCTGGTGGCCAGAAAGGAGTGGTAAGGGCAGGCTATGGGCACTAACCATCCCACTCTGCCTGGGACCATCCTGGTTTTAGCCCTGAGAGTTCCACATCTCAGAGAACCTCCTTCATCCTGGAAAACCAGGTGATTGGTCACCGTAGGGCAGTCTCCAAGCGCGTGCATGTCTTGTGACTGCCGTGACAAATCACAACAAACTGGGTGGTTTAAACAGTTCTGAAGACTAGAAGCTCAAAATCAAGGTGCTGTCAGGGTGGGTTCCTTCTAGAAGCTCTGCTCCTGGCCACGTTCCAGCTTCTGGGGACAGCCGGCAATCCCCGGCCGTCCAGATTTGCAGACATGTGGGTCTGATCTGCCTCCAGCATCACACAGCCTTCCCTGCATGTCTCTCCAAGTCTTATTCTTTTCTGTCTCTTATAAGGGCAGTCATTATTGGATGTAGGGACCACCCTAATCCTAGATGATCTCATTTCGTAGTCCTTACCTTAATGACATCTGCAAAGACCTTATTTCCAAATAAGGTGATAGTCACAGTGACAAGGAGCTAGGACTTGAATGTGTCTTTTGAGGGGCCACTATTTGACTTGCTATACCAGAGAAGGGAGTTGTTGTTGCCACTGGAAGAACACAATGACTTAGCGAGGCAAAGAGGCAATGGAAATTCCAGGCAGAAGAAATAGCAGGTGCAAAGGCCCTGTGGCTGGAAGGAGACTGACCCATTAGAGAGCTGAAGGAAGCCTCCCAGTGTGGCTGCAGTAAGAGGGAGAGGAAGCAGGCATGGGGGCACCCATGCAGAACCCTATAGGCCACAGGGAGGAGTTTGGTATTTTTCCTGGGAGAAAAGGGAGCCCCCAGTGAAAGACAAGCTGGCAGGGCCTGGAGCTGCCCTCCACGTGCCACCCTGGCTGCTCCAGTACCCAAGCCTTGCCCACTTCCCCAGAACTCCATCTGCTGGACCACAGTGGGCAATGCCCGGTAAGCAGACAGAACTACCTGCACCATCTGCTCTGGGACGGGTAAAACGTGAGCTGAGGAGGCTCACTCGGAAGCAGCCTCGCTGCTGCGGAAGAAGCCTGCCGGGGCCTCACCTCCAGGCCAAGAATGCCTCCTGGAGGCTCGGCTGCTGGCTCCAGCCCCCGGTGAGGCCAGCCCTGACTCTTCCTTCTCTCTGGTTGGAGCTGGCCTGACCTACGTGTGTCAAGGGCAGGGAGGTGAAATGCCCAGCTCCCATCCTTGTCCTGTCCCTTGTGAGCCATGTGATTCTGGAGAGGTTATTTACTTCCTTACTCTGGTTTCCTCGTCTGTGGAACAAGGTGATGCTCGGGTCCATATTCCGGAGTTTGTTGTCATGACAAAACAAGTGAAAACCCTGGGGCAGAGTTGAGGCCAGGTGAGCAGTGTGGGAGAGCAGAGGGTTCCAGAGGCAGCCCCGCCCTGGCATGCAGAGCTGCCTCATCTCCACCCTGGCCTGAAATGTTGCCTGAGCCATCACCTGCCACTGAGCCTGTGCCCCAACAAGGTAAAATGAAGGAGGTGACCTTAGTGATGATAAAGATGCTGGACTGTGGACACGTCCTAAAGCTTCAGAGGATACCTGGCCCTTTTACAAACCTCGATTTCTCATTTGACATTTAAACCCACTTTCACCCATTTAGCTGGTAAGAAAACTGACACCTGAAGAAATTAAGCAACTGACCAAAATCACCTCTTGGTGAAGGGGTGGCACTAGGACCTGGATTTGGATCTTCTAGTCTGGTCTCAGTGTTGAGAGGCTGTGGGGTGTCTGAGCCTGGGGAGGCCGGAGACCCCCAACCCACACCAGTCCCAACACGCCTGCCTTCCTGAGGAGAGTGGAGCTTGCACCTGGCTGGGCTGGGCTCATTCTTGGTTGGGGTGGGATTGTCGGTGCATTCTAAGCTTCTCTTTAGAAACTTAAAAAAATCCTGGTCATTGAATGATTAAGTAGAGAGGCTCTCATGGTACAAACATCTGATCTGAGAGTTGCTCCTTTTCCAAAAACCCTTCCCATAACTAAGAATAGTGGATTTCATTCTGCCCATTAAACTTGAACCCTGCTTATCATTTTCCTACGCATTATGTGATTATTTTGAATTGTCTGCAAGAATGCCTGAAGCTAGCAGGGTTTGGCAGGCATCCCATTAGATGCTTTTGTTTGGACCTAGAGATACCATCGTAGCTGTCCTATGCTGAGAGACTTGAGAAAAATTGAAGTGCAGTGTTTTTCCCCTTCTAAGACCGTCCCGAGTTCTGCCTTCTGGGCTGGGATCCTGGGGGAATGCATAGGAGACCTTATTTGGGATTATTGAGTTCCTTGGATTTTATGGGCATTAAACACTCGCTCTAAGCGCCACGTCGGAGCTCCGGTTTCTGCTGCGGTGATGGCTCAAGGGATTGAACTCGGAAGGGAAAGGAGGTAGCAGCGGATCTCGTCACAGTTTGGGGCTGCAGTGTGGCCTGGGCAAGCCGCATGACCTCTCTGAACTGTCTCCTTCTCTGCAAGGTGCTGGTGCTGGTCACCAGAGGTGCAGGACAACATAAGAGGCTGTGAAAGAGAGGAAGTCCCTGGTGCTGAGCATCCTGGGAAGAATACAGAGAGCCAAGGCTTGGGGAGCACTGACCGTGGGCCAGAGCTGATGCAGGCACTTTGCATGCTCATTCAGCCCTGACAACAGCCCTGTTGAACAGACAAGGAAATCGAGGCTCAGAGAGATTGGGCAACTTGCTTGAGGGCACACAGCCTGGGAGTGCTGGAGCTAGAGCTTGAGCATAAGTGGGTGCCTGCACAGCTGGTCCTACCACCCCCCAGTCATTCTCCACCATTTGTTAGATGCAAAGTGCAGAGGCTTTGACCTGTTGCTAACAGTCTCCCCAGCAGCTCTGTAAGGGAGGCTTTTCAGATACCTTTTTTCGGGGGGATGGGGAGAATGTAAGACCATCGCACTATGGAAGACAGATTGGTGCTTCCTCAATAAGTTAAACATAGAGTTACCTTATGACCCAGAAATTCCACGCCTAGGTGTATACCCCAAAGAATCGAAGACAGGTAGGCGTCCTGTTAGATGCCTTGTTAGACATTCAAACCAAAGCTGCTACTTGAATGTTCGTGGCGGCACCACTCACAGCAGGCGAAAGGTAGAAGCAACGCAAGTGTGCATTGGTGGATGGATGGAGAAACAATGTGCGGCCCATCCACATGGCCGGGTGTTATTCAGCCATAAAAAGGAACGACGCACTGACATGGGGCCCAGCATGGGTGAACCTACAAGACACTGTGCAAATCAAAGAAGCCAGTCGCAAAAGACCATCCAATGCATGACTCCATTTACATGCCAGGCCCGGAATAGGCAAATCCATAGACACAGAAGGTAGGTTTGTGTTTGTCAGAGGCAGGGGGAGGGAAATCTGAGCTGCTCCTGCAGGCTGGGGTGGGAGCCATTAGAAACCAGCAGCAGCTGAAGGGTCAGGACACCCTCTCCCTGCCGTGCTGGGCTGGGTGCAGGAAGGCAGGGAAGCTTGGGGCCTGGCTTGCTGGGAAAAAGTGGAGGGGAGTGTGTGGTCACCCCTTCCTTTCTGTGATCTTAGGGGCCATGCCTCCTTGGCCATCTGGTTTGGGGGAAGGGGTCCTGACTTTGGCGCCAAACAGAGCCGGGTGTGGCTCCTCCCCAACCACTGCCAGCTGTGTGCCCCTGGGCCTGTAAGTGGGGGACTGAGAGGCCCAACACCAGGAGGGGAGTGACTGCTAATGGGTATGGGGTATTTATGGGGGTGATGGAATGTTCTGGAACGGTGGTGATGGTTGCACCACGTTGTCAATGCACCAAGTGCCACTGAACTGTGCACTTCAAAATGGGTAACATGAGAATTCTACGTTGTGGGAATTTTACCACAATTTTAAAAATCCCTTTTAGATTTGGGGAAACCGAGGTATCATCCTACAGCCTGCAGCAATTTAAGGGAAGGGTGAGAAAGGATGGCAAAGGAGACCTGGGGTCGTCTGCAGAGAAGCAAGCGAAGAGGAGAAGCACTGTTGTCCACTTGGGGTCTCGCAGGAGACACTACTGGTTTGCAGCGTGAGTGCTCCCTAGGTTTTGCCCAGGAAATCTTCCGGAAAAGGTTTTCGTTACAGATTTTCTGATTCCGGTGCATGGTGAAGGGTGGCACGTGCTGAGTCTCGAACTCAAGGCAGACTCGGAGGGAAAGCAGACGTTGGCTGTCTCCAAGGCAGCTGGCAATGAGCTCGCTGACCATGGACACTGGGGGTGCATGTGCATGCTGTGCCCCCTCCCAGCCCCTCCTGTGTCTGCAGTGGGCAGCAGACAGTGCACTCAGGCCCCATGATTGTGCTGCCTCTGCCCCCTGGCCCTGGGTTTCCTGAGGCCACCCTCTCTCCTCCCTCCCGTGAGGCCCAGAATGTGCCGACCTCTCTCTCCAGTGGCAGGATAGGACCGTGACCCAGGCCAGGCCTGGAGCCCTGGAAGTCCTGGGCCACAGTGCTAGGTCCAGGGGTGGCTACATGACCCAGGCTGGCCCAGTAAGTGTCGGCCCTGGGCATTTGGCTGGACCCTGATGACACAACCTGGAACTGCTGGTGGCATCTCAGCCATCCCTTGGGGCACAGGGGGAGCCAAGCCAAGCCCTGGAGGGAGGCAGATTCCTCCTGGTTCAGCTGGGCCTGGGTCAGCAGTGATCGGGAACTTCTCGGCAAATGCCCTAATTACTCTCTTTCTTGAGCTCTAGTGAGGTTTCTGTCTCTTGCATTCAGAAGCACTCTGAGGAAGCCAGGAATCCCGGAAATCTGAGCTGCCCCTGCAGGCTGGAGTGACAGTCATTGGAACCAGCAGCAGCTGAAGGGCCAGGGAACTCTCCCTGAGCGCACTGACTTTGGCGCCAGACAGACCCAGGTGTGGCTCCTCCTCAGCCACAGCCAGCTGTCGGGGGGGGCCCTGGGCCTGTAAGTGGGGAACCGAGAGGCCCAAAACCAAGAGGAGGCTGCTGCTCCCACTGCCATCAGGGAACCCAGGGCCAGAAGGCAGAGGCGGCATGGCAGGGGCCTGAGCGCACTGTCTGCTGCCCACTGCAGACATAGGAGGGGCTGGGGCGGGCACAGCATGCTGGGCTGGATGCAGGAAGGAAGGCGAGCTTGGGGCCTGGCCTGCTGGGAAAAAGTGGAAGAGAGTGTGCAGTCACCCGTCACCCCTTCCTCACTGTGATCTTAGGGGCCACGCCTCCTTGGCCATCTGGTTTGGGGGAAGGGGTCCTGACTTTGGCACCAGACAGACCCAGGTGTGGCACCTCCCCAGCCACTGCCAGCTGTGTGCCCCGGGGCCTGTAAATGGGGGACTGAGAGGCCCAACACCAGGAGGAGGCTGCTGCTCCCACCGCCTGGGCCGGCAGCCTGGCTCTCATCCTGCTTTCCTCACCGACTAGCCTCGGTTTCCCCATCTGTAAAATAGGGGCAATAAGGGCACCTCCTTCCCAGGACTGCTGTGCAGCAGAGAGGAGTTTGTGAGTGTAAATGTGCCAAAAGGTGGCTGGGCATCCCTCGGTGAATTCCAGCGGTTCCTGGTCCCTCCTAGGGCCACAGTGAAAACAAAGGAGACAGTCTGGGAAGAGCGTGGGGAGGAAGAGTAAGGAGGCCGTGCTGCTGGGCACAGAGGTGCTTCTGCATTTGAGTCTTCCCTTTGCATCCTGCTCCACCCCGAGCCGTTCCAGGAGTCAGAGGTGGCAGAGCTGGCTCCCTCCAGAGTAGACCGATTTGTCTCCTGGTGACAGTTGTGCCTGCAACCCTCGCCCGGTCCTCAGCTGTGATGCCAGTGTCCAGGAATGCACCATCCCACAGCCTTCAGTCTCTTCTCAGGAAGCTCATGCATTAAGGCTGAAAGGATAAATAAATGCCGTAAGCCATGCTCAGGCTGCTTGCCCCTCCGATGCAGGCATCGGCAAACGCCAGGGTGCACGAGCCACACGCTGGTGCTGTGTAACAGCTTTGACTTCTCCCTGTTAAAAATGGGGTGCGAAGGAGGCCCTGCAGAGGACCTGGCAGCTCCCTCCTTCATCCTGGTGGGCATGGACTGGCCTCACCCGGCCTGACGTTGGCCCATGTGTGTCTGGGCTTCTGCAGACCCTCCCCCTCTGCCAGGACCTCCTTCCCCGCACAGACCAGCCTGTGCCTGCCCCTGCTCTCTCTCTTACCAAGTGTCTGCCTCTGCCTACGGCTTATTTGGCGTGTCCTTCTATTCTTTCTTCTCTTTTCTTTTCTTTCTTTTCTCTTTCTTTCTTTCTTTCTTTCTTTCTTTTTCTTTCTTTCTTTCTTTCTTTCTTTCTTTCTTCTTTCTTTCTTCTTTCTTTCTTTCTTTCTTCTCTTTCTTTTCTTTCCTTCCTTTCCCTTCCTTCCTTCCTTCCTTCCTTCCTTCCTCCTTCCTTCCTTCCTCCCTCCCTCCCTCCCTCCTCCCTTCTTCCTTCCTTCCTTCCTCCTTCCTTCCTTCCTTCCTTCCTTCCTTCTTTCTTCTTTCTTTCTCTCTTTCTTTTTTCTTCCTTTTTTTTTTTTGTTCTGGAGACAGAGTCTTGCTCTGTTGCCCAGACTAGAGTGCAGTGGTGTAATCTTGGCTCATTGCAACTTCTGCCTCCCGGGTTCAAGTGATTCTCCTGGCTTAACCTCCCGGGTAGCTGGGATTACAGGCGCCTGACACTATGCCAGGCTAATTTTTGTATTTTTAGTAGAGATGGGGCTTCACCATGTTGGCCAGGCTGGTCTCGATCTCCTGACCTCAGGTGATCCACCCGCCTCGGCCTCCTAAGTGCTGGGATTACAGGCGGGAGCCACCGTGCCTGGCCCCCGCTTTCTCTTTTCCTCCTCTCTCTCTCTCTCTCTCTCTCTCTCTCGCCTCTCTCCACCCTCCACCCCATACCAAAGCTTGCTGGAGATATGGGCCGGCTCTCCTCCTGGTCTTCAGGGATTTGGATAAAAGCAGATTGAAATTAAAATAAGAACCTACTAGGTCTAGAAACCTTGATGTTAAAAAAAAAAAAAAAGATGTTAAATTAAATCTGTGCCCCTAATTTTACCCAATGGGAAGTAACTGTACTCATTAACGGGGAAATGTATCGTTATAGGATTTTTGACCTAGATAGGATCCAAAGGCACACGGATCTCAGGTAGGCCCACTGGCTTTGCACACAGACCAGGGGGTCCCAAGAGGTAAGGAGAACGCCTCATTTCAGAGCTGGCCTCACAGGCATGGGACCCCTGCAGTCCCAGAGAGCCCCGCCACAGACAGGCCCTGTGCTTGGTTCCATGCACTGCTAGTTCTTAATTACTTCGCCATTGACCTTGTGTTTTTGAGTGAGATCTGATGGAGGGTGCCCAAGAACAGAGGCTACAGGTGTGCAAAGATGTCCACCCTTCACCGCCACCCATTTGCAGACAGTGTCCCTGGTACAAATACTTATAAAGCACAGAGTCCGAGGCACCCACGATGCCTGGGCGTTCAGTGGAGCCCAAAGTGAGGACAAGGTCAGTGTGCGAAGGCTGAGTACATGGGACCCTAACAGTCCCTCAGGTCATGTATTCTACTCAAGCCAGAATTCACAGAAGAAGACAAGAGAGTTCTAAGAAACACAGATGACCAAGCAGGCCGTCCTGTCATTTCTTACTGCTAGCCAGCCCCTGACGCTGGAAATGGTGACTTAGAGGGAACGGGAAAGAAGTGAAATAAAAACAGCCGAGATGATTTTCTGCTGTGTTTCCACTACGCTTGCAGAATCTAAAATACATAAGTAGGCCGGGCGTGGTGGCTTGCACCTGTAACACCAGCACTTTGGGAGGCTGAGGTGGGTGGATCACTTGAGGTCAGGAGTCTGAGACCAGCCTGGCCAACATGGTGGGACCCTGTCTCTACTAAAAATACAAAATAAGTAGGCCGGGCTTGGTGGTGGGCGCTGTAGTCCCAGCTACTTGGAAGGCTGAAGCAGGAGAATTGTTTGAATCCCGGAGGTGGAGGTTACAGTGAGCGAGATCACGCCACTGCACTCCAGCCTGGGAGACAGAGTGAGACCCTCTCTAAAACAACAACAACAACAACAAAAGCAAACAAACAAACAAAAAGAAAAAGGGCTGGGCATGGTGGCTCACGCCTGTAATCCCAGCACTTTGGGAGGCCAAGGCGGGCCGATCACCTGAGGTCGGGAGTTCGAGACCAGCCTGACCAACATGGAGAAACCCCATCTCTACTAAAAATACAAAATTAGCTTGGTGTGGTGGCTCATGCCTGTAATCTCAGCTACTCGGGAGGCTGAGGCAGGAGAATCACTTGAACCCAGGAGGCAGAGGTTGTGGTGAGCCGAGATTGCGCCGCTGCACTCCAGCCTGGATGACGAGAGTGAAACTTGGTCTCAAAATAAATAAATAAATAAATAAATAAATAAAATATATAGGTATATATGAGCTATGATACTCGAATGGTGTAATTTCCGTGATTCTACACATGTGTTAAATGCTCCTCTAGTTGCATCTTGCAAGGTAAACATGAGCTAAGATGCATGCCAATCATTTAACATTTCATTTTGTTTCATTTTATTTTTTTTTTGAGAGGGAGTCTTGCTCTGTCACCCAGGCTGGAGTGCAGTGGCCGGATCTCAGCTCACTGCAAGCTCCGCCTCCCGGGTTCCCGCCATTCTCCTGCCTCAGCCTCCCGAGTAGCTGGGACTATGGGCGCCTGTCACCTCGCCCGGCTAGTTTTTTGTACTTTTTAGTGGAGACGGGGTTTCACCGTGTTAGCCAGGATGGTCTCGATCTCCTGACCTCATGATCCGCCCGTCTTGGCCTCCCAAAGTGCTGGGATTACAGGCTTGAGCCACCGTGCCTGGCCTAACATTTTAACTTTGCTCTGTGACAACAGAAAAGGCAAATAAAAAACATCATTAAGAAGCCAAGAAAGGGGCTGCAGATGGGAGGAAAAAGCTGCTTTTGTGCCTTGAGTCATGTTTCTTTTCTCTGTTTTGTGAACAAGGGGCCCCACATTTTCATTTTGCGCTGGGCCCTGCAAAGTATGTAGCCAGCCCAGCCCGATTTTCATCTGCCTTCTTACAGGGCTCTTTGCTTATGAACGTCTTTCCAGCAAATGCGTCCATTCATTCGCGCCACAACACAGGAGGCGACTTTGCTACCTGGGTGCCCTGTGACAGGTGGGGCACCGAGGTGTCTGCTCCCTCCTGCCTCTCCTCTGCCCCAGAGAGTGGAGCAGCCTGGGCCTTCCCTCCACCAGGATTCAGGTCCCTCAGCACCGCGTTCGTTCCCGCACCACCTGCTTTGCCCGGCTGCACTGTGATTGCGGACTTCACTCAGCTTCCATCCCTCCTCCAGTCTTGCCAGCAAAGCTCCAGCTTCGAACTGGATTGTTCCATCCAAAGGTGCTGCTGGCTCATGATTTCAGGGACTCCTCATCGCCACAGGATAAAATCCATTCTGCTCCTGCATGGGCTCCAGCCCATCCACATTTCCCTCCCCACCCTAACCATGACTCTCTTTTGCCAGGGAACCCCTGGCCACCAAGACAGACCATCTGGGCTTCAACATGCCTCTCCCACAGTCCAGAAGGCCCCACGTCCTCTGCAAGCCAGTCTTTTCCAGCACCAAATTCTCCCTGAAGATGACGCCGTCCCTCTCCCCCTTCCCCATTTGGGAGATGCTCCTTGTAAGCGTTCTGTGCTTCCCTGGCTAGCTTGCTTTGTCCCTGTCTCTTTCTCAATCTCAGTCTCCGTCTCTCACCTGTCTCTCCTTTTCTCTGTCCCTGTCTCTCTATGCCTGTATTTCTCTGTTTCTCTCTCTCTCTTGCTATCTCTCTGTCTCTGTTTCTTTTTCTGTCTCTCTCTGTCTTCCTCTGTGTGTGTCTCTCTTTCTTTTTCTGTCTCTCTCTGTCTTCCTCTGTGTGTGTCTCTCTTTCTGTTTCTGTCTCTCTCTCTCTCTTCTCTCATCTTTACTTGTTTTTCAGAGCTGCCTGTTCATCTGCCTGCTCCACAAAAGGGAAACCATAATGACCAGACTCATTGTCTTCTTATCATAAACTGTGTGTGTGATACACGGGCCCAGTGCTTGGCTATGCTC
Source organism: Trachypithecus francoisi (assembly GCF_009764315.1). Lineage (NCBI taxonomy): Eukaryota > Metazoa > Chordata > Mammalia > Primates > Cercopithecidae > Trachypithecus > Trachypithecus francoisi. Next base: position 4,562,041 of record NW_022681473.1, read on the forward strand.
ACAGCCCACCAGCAATTCTCACCCCATAAACTGTGTATGGCACATGAGCTCGGTGCTTGGCTGTGCTCACGACGCACGGGCTCTCGCCCCGTCTGCCTGCTGGGCTGCAAACCTCACTCACCCTCCCTTGCTCCTGTGAGTCCTTTTGGCTACTGGGTTCTGGCATGGATCCTCAGAGCGGTGCTCTCATTCTCCCTGTTCTCCAGATGAGGCACCTGGGGCTCTGAGAATCTGAGTGACTGATTCAGTGAACCTGGCTCTGCCCACCCCTGCCCTGGCCCAGGCAGACCAGGTGCTTCTTAAACATCTGTGGTGCCTTCACTTGCCTAATCTGACCCCGAGTCAGGGAAGGCCAGGACACTGGGCTTAGCTGACGGAGGGCCCCTATGCTCACCTCCCAACTGACAAGAGACAGGGGTGCTGGGTAGGGGGAGCTGGTGGTGGTGCCCCTGACCCCTGAAGTCAAGGTCCTGTGAGAAGGAGCCCATGTGGGTCAGGGAACCCTTCACAGAGGCCACCACGGTGAGTCATGGGCTTCTGTAAGCAAGGCTGTCCCTGTGTCATTCGAGTGACTCCCATGTCTCTGAAACTGTGTGTCCAAGGGAGGCTGAGAAGGGCTTGAGCTTCTGGGGCCCTGGAAGGTGCGAGCCCCGTGGGTTTTCCCTACAGGTAAAGGCAGGCTCTGTCCACTTTGGATCCACCACTGAGGATGGGTGGGGCGTTGGAAATTCAAACTGGTCCCCAGACGCTAGTCCTTGGCAGCTTAACTCTGGCCAAGGTCACGTCAGTGAAACCAGAGGGTCTTCTGGGGGCAGCGAGGATCTCATGACAGTGCTGGGGAGTTCAGGGTCCACAGAAGGCACCACTGTTAGGGTCTGCAGCTTGGGGGCCAGCATCCCCCTTGACCTGCCCAGAGCTCCGTCCTGCGAGGCCTCGGTCCAGAGCCACCTGCCTATCGTCCCACTTGGGCCCCCTATCCTCATGGGGGACCAGGACAGAAGCATTCAGTGTAGAGGCGAGAGGAGGAAGGAATGCAGAAAGAGCAGGAGTGATGTCGAGGCTGTGGCTCCAGGGGTGACCTGCTCCACTCCCCGCCTCCAGGTATCCTCCCGATATTGCCCACGTTTCCTTTGACTTGGGTGTGAAGCTCCCCAATTAGTGAATAATTAAGCTCTGAAACCACTATTATAGAGAATGCTCCTAGCTCTTAGAGGGGTCACTGTCTATCAGCCACTCTCACTTTAGTGTGAATTTGTGCAGTGTGCTTTCCTGCTAACACCCAAATGAAGATGCCCTGCACTGCTGGGACAGGCTCTCTTGGGGTGTGTCTGGGATCCCAGGACACAGAGGAAGGTGAGTGCTACCCTTGGGAGCTTGAGCAAGTGGCACTGGGACAAACAAAGCTGCCAAAGAAAGGAGGAAGGAGGACAAAGTCCCGTGTCTTCTGTTTCAAAATGTTCCTAATAGTGCTGTCCTGAGTTGAGGAAAGGAGAACTTGTTCTTCCTCCTGTTTCTCTTCCCTTTCCCTGGTGCCTCTCCCTGCCCAGCTTCCCCTACTCCTCCTCCACCTCCAACCCAGGGTCCTACTACCAGAACTCAGGATCCAGGCCATTATCATCAGCCTCAGACTTCAGTTCCAATTGGTGGGGTGTCAGGCCGGGTGAAATGTCACACTTTTATTGTGGTGAAGGCTGGGAAGGTGCCATCTGCTTTTCTGACTGGAGGGATAAAGAGAGTGGTGGCATGGAGAAAGGCTAGGTCTATGGGGTCTGGAGAGGATGGAGAATAGAACCTTCTGTGCCTGACAATCTCCTTCTCTCCAGGACCGCTGTTGAGCTGGTTGCTGGGAAGGAAGTGGCCAGATCTGTCCAGGGAGCAAGGAGCCTCCTGGGGGGACAGGAATAGGAGCCCTGCCCCCCTTAAGAGACTCTTGGATGGACTGAAATCGTTCCAACTGAGGATCATGAACACTGGAGGGCCCCGAGCACCCACAGTGCTCAAGCGGACCCCACCCCTTGGCTTCCCAGCTGAGCACAAGGTTGCAGGGAGCTGGTCCTGCCTACGTAGCTATGGGGGCTCCTGATGGGGAACAGTGACAAGTCTTGAATCCTCAGCCCTTTAGAACCAAGCATGAGGCACCAGGAGGGCCTGAGCAGGTCCCCTCATGGCAGGGAGCCTGGATGCACAACCCAGTGTTCAACAGCGACACCCTGTGGTGGCAACAGAAACAACCTTGGTCAAACCAGGGACCCTGTGGATTGATGGTCTAGTCCCCTCTGTCTTTGGCTTGGAAATCAGAGTAAATCCTATGGGCTGTGTAAGTCCTAATGTTCTTGGACAGTCTACATTGGTGGGTGAGGCTTCAGGAGGAAAAGCCTAGGCTTCCAGCTAAGATGGACAATGATGGTACAATGAATTGGAAAATTTATTCGATGGTTTAGGAAGAGACTGCTCCTATATCTAGGTGGGTCCTAGTCATTCCGCTGGTAGTATCCTCATGGGCTGCACGTGTGTGGGCGCTGGACCCTGCACTTGGTTTTCCTGGGACGCGTTTTCCTGCTGAAGTAACCAGCTCTCTCTCTCTCCCCCCATGACCTGTGGAGCTTGGTCAGCCCTGTCCAGTTCTTATGACTTTCCAAAGTATTCACCAAGGCCCCTCGGCCACTTTCAGGGTCGCCTGGCTCCATGGGCTGAATGGTGATCCAATAAACCAGCCTCCCTGCCTCCATCCAGCCCTCCTGGGGGCCAGTGTGGGCACCTGCCACACTGCAGCACCCAGAGGCAGAGTCTGGTTATGGGTGAGGCAAGCACAGGGCAGCCTCGCACTTAGAAGGGAAATCCCTTCATTCTCAAGATTGCAGGCCCACACTGTCTCATTGTTCCTGCCCCGTTTGACATCGAAAGAGTTGCCTCACCACTCTGGAAGAGGGCTGGCCTGTGTGAGTCACCTAGAAGTCCCCAGTGGGGAGCCTGAGCCTTAGCACAGGGGTGACATCACCTAGCAAGTCCAATTCGACCCATAAGCCCTGATGGCCAATTCGAGAGCAGCACACGTGCCCGCGAAGCTGGCCACATCCGTGAGCTGCTGCTCAGCATCCTGATCCCGCTAGGAGCCAGGGCCTGGCTTGCCCCAAATTCTTCCCAGCAGTGGACTTAATGGGCCACCCAAGGTCCCTAAGAGCCACCCTCCGCCCTCCTCCCAGCCCTGTGCCGTGGGTGCCAACCTGCAGGGCTGTGCGTGCCCCTGTGTCCTCCTTGCCCTGCGTCCTCCTTGTTTAGTTTGGCCGATGGGAGAATCATTTTCAGGGGAGAGAGAAGTTGAGGAAAGTGTCCCTGGCTCCCTGTCTGCCATGGCCTGTTTCCGCTGCTAAAGGGGGCAGCTTCTCCTGGGTAGTCCTTCCTCCAGCCTGGCTGCAGCCTGTTCGGCCCCCTTTGGGATGAGGGACACCACAGCTCCCACCCGCGGCTGCCAGTGTGGGGGCTCTGGGCATGCCCCCTCCCTTGGGTTTCCCCTTTCTCTGCTCACATCTTTTATAATAGTCCCTTCATTACACTCTCTTGGATCCCCCTCCCGGGTGGGTCACCGTCACCCCTCCTCAATGGTGCACTTCTAGGGCTAGGGGCTCATTCCTCCGGGAGGCCAGGCAGCACAGCCTGCCAGAGAGCTCTTTCTCTAATCCTTTAAAATCTGTCCCTTATCACGGCCACTCCTGCTCCTGAGGACAGCACAGCTGGCTGCTCCCTCCGCCATGAGTCAGCCCCACAGATATCAGGAGGCCTCTAGCCCAGTGCTCCTGGAAGTTTGAGCCACCCTGTCCTGTCCTTCCCCTCCCCTGTCTGGTCTTTGTTCTCTGGACACACCCTGGTGACTCAGGGTCCCCTTGACGAAGTGAGCCGTGTGTGAAGTTGTGCCCCCCTTGCTGGTGTCAGGCAATGGAGGGGCTCAGATAGGCAGGGAAGACCCAGGATCTGGAGGCCAGTGGGGAGCAGGGCTGGGGAAGCTCATCCTCACTCGTGGGCACGTCTAGGAGAGCGGCAGGGTGGGGGCTCACTGAGGCTGTCTGTGGACTCGGCATTCCCCACTCAGCACAGGCTCTGGGATGCCAAACGCACGCCCACTGTGAGGGGCAAAGGCTGCCCTGGCAACCAGGAGGAACTGCAGCTCCACCTGGCTGTGAGTCAGAAATACCAGGGAGTTTTAAAAAAGCACCAGTGCCCAGGGCCTTTCATAGACCCACAGAACCAGACTTTCCAGGGATTTCAAGAAAGTTCTCAAAGGATCCTGAAGTACAGGAGGTTGGGTTGTGTGGCCTGGGTATGGCCATCTCCGGCTACAGGGCCAAGCCAGTCAGCTCAGGTGGGTGCCACGGGATGGGGTGAGGCTGGGCGTTTTCCCTGTGCCAAGGAACACCCAGGTGAACTGGGATTGGTGTCACTCAGAGCTGAGGCCCTTGGGGGATTTCCATGAGCTGTAATGCTCAGAGCTGCAGGACCTGGGGTTGCCCCAATGTTTCAGAGTGTTAAATGGGCCTGAACGAGACCACTGACCTCTCCAGGTTTTCATCTCTTTGTTTCACAATGTAGAATATTCGGGAAGGATGGAATCTGGACTCGTGGGTTTCGCTGCCTCTAGGCTGCTGAATTCTGCCTTGAGCTCACACGAAAGGTGTCCTTACTTTTAGATTGCTTCTAGAATTGTGGCAACTTTCTGCAAGTCAGATCAAAGTGCTCCTTCTGCAAGACACACCATTTCCACCCAGCAGAAAACCATGCAAAGATGCAGATGTACAGTGCCTGTGTTGGGAACAGTGCTCCTAAGGTGCCACGCTCTCCTGCGAGGCAAAATGCACACCGATGTGGGGGCGTGGCTTCCACTGAAATCCAGGCAAACTCTGAACTTGGAGGTTTTATATTTAGGTTGTATCAGTAATTTCATAAAGGAACAGAGGGGTGGAATTGCTATGGACTGAATGTTCGTGTCCCCCCAAAATTCATATGTGAAAACCCTAATCTCCAATGAGATGGATTTGGGAGAAGGGGCCTTTGGAAGGTGATGAGGTCGTGAGCTTGTGGTCCTCATGACGGGATTAGAGTACTCACCAGAAGAGATGCAAAGAAATGCTTTCTCTGTGTGTCTCTGTCTCTGTGTGTCTCTGTGTCTCTCTATGTCTCTGTCTCTGTGTCTCTCTGTGTGTCTCTGTGTGTCTCTATGTGTCTCTGTGTGTCCCTGTGTCTCTGTGTGTCTCTGTGTCTCTGTCTCTGTCTCTCTCCCCACCGTGTGGGCACACAGTGAGAAAACAGCTGTAGTAGTCATGCTGCTGATAAAGACATACCCAAGACTGGGCAATTTACAAAAGAAAGAGGTTTAATTGGGCTTAAGTTCCATATGGCTGGGGAAACCTCACAATCGTGGCAGAAGGCAAGGAGGACCAAGTCCCATCTTACATGGATGGCAGCAGACAAAGAGAGAATGAGGAAGACGCCAAGCCAAAACCCCTGATAAAACCCTCACATCTCATGAAACTTATGTCCACTACCACGAGAACAGTATGGGGGAAACTGCCTCATGATTCAATTATCTCCCAGCGAGTCCCTCCCACCACACGTGGGAATTATGGGAGTAAAATTCAAGATGAGGTTTGGGTGGGGACAGAGCCAATCCATATCAACGGCTATCTGCAAACTAGGAATTGAGAAAGTGAGTCCTCACCAGACACTGTGTCTGCTAGAACCTTGGTGTTGGACTTCCAGCTTCCAGAAACGTGAGCAATAAATGCCTGCTGTTGCTAAGCCCCTCAACAACAAGACATCGAGCTAGAAAGACAGACGAGCACGTAGCACTCCATGGCAAATGGTCTCAAACATCCCCATAAACACATCTTTTCTCTACCACAGGTGTCTGTTTTTGTTTGTTTCCCTCTTTGTGGCCATCAGAGCTCCACCTTATCTGCCCACCTCCTGCCAAGGGCCTCTTCTCTAAGTCCTCAGCTTCCCTACGTGATGTCAAATCCCCTTCAGCAAAGACAAGCCTACTTCCTCGAGAGGCTTCTCTGTTAGCAGAGCAGCGGCACCACCATGTTAAAGCTTAAGCCTCAGCTTGGAGGGGTCGTGGCCCTCCCACCTGTGCCCCAGTGGCTTATCATAGCATGCCTTCTAATTACCTCTGCACTCCCCAGCAGGCATTCTGGTAAGTGGTTTCCCCACTTTGTTTCATACAGAAGAATACAAAGGAGAAAATTAAAACCATAAGCAATCTTGCTACCGGAAGGCATCTTTTATTAGTCTTTTGTCCACTGTGAAACACCTTTCTATGATATTGGGGTTCCCTGCTATGGAGCATCCCTGAGACATAGAATTCACTCACTCACCTACCCAGCCATTCACCTACCCACCTACCCCATATCTATGCATCCATCCATCCATCCATCCATCCATCCATCCATCCACCCACCCATCTATCCATCCATTCATCCATCCATCCATCCATCCATCCATCGATCCATCATCCATCCATCCATCCATCCATCCACCCATCTATCCATCATAATCACCACATCTATCCATCCATCCATCCATCCACCATCCATCGATCCATCCATCAATCCATCATCCATCCATCATCCATCTATCCATCCATTCATCATCCATCCATCCATCCATCCATCCATCCATCCATCGATAATCCATCCATCCATCCAGCATCCATCACCCATCCATCATCCATCATCAACCCATCTATCCATCCATCCATCCATCATCATCCATCCATCATCCACCCATCTATCCATCCATCCATCCTCCATCCATCCATCCATCATCCCACCCCATCTATCCATCCTCATCCATCCATCCATCCATCCATCCATCCATCCATCCACCATTGATCCATCCATCCATCCATCCATCCATCCATCCATCCACCCATCTATCCATCCATTCATCCACCCATCTATCCATCCATCCATCCATCCATCCATCCATTCATCCATTCATCCACCCATCTATACATCCAACCAACCATATATTCGTCCTCCAATCCATCCATCCATCCATCCATCCAGTTACCCACATATCCACCCATCCATTATCCATCATTCATTCACACACAACCCATCCACCCATCTATCCATTCATCGTCTGTTCATCCATCCACTCACATATCTATCCATTAATCCATCCATCCAGTCATCGATCATTCATCCACATATCCATCCACCCACTCATCCATCCATCATTCTCGTTTCCTTCCTCTTTTCCTTCCTTCCTCCCTTCCTCTCTCCTTCCCTCCCTCCCTCTCTCCCTTCCTTCCCTTCTCTTCCCTTCCCTTCCTTCCTTCCTTCCTTCTTCCCTCCCTCCCTCTCTCCCTCCCTCCTCCCTTCCCCTCCTCTCTGCTTTCCTCCCCTTCCCTTCCCTTCCCTCTGTCCTTTCTTCCTTCCTTCTACCCATCCAGCAAATACTTGCTAGGCACCTGTCATCTCTACTGTTCCTGCTTATTGTTGACTGTAAAATGAGTCTTTCTTTATTGAGGTCCCTCAATAAAGATGGGAGCCAGGGGAGGGCCCTCTGGGTTCTTCCAGCTCAGCAAAGTGTGGAGTGACAGCAAAAAACATGGCGTTCTCTTTGCTTGACCAGGTGGAAGATTAAAATCGCCCCTGCTAGAAAGGAATCTAGTCTTGCCAGTGTTGCAGATTCTCGGTAAGATCACTTCAAATGCTTAACTTGATACATGGTTCCACCAAGTGACAGAAACGTGAAAGCAGGTGAGGCAGTGGAGCCAGCCCTGTCCTGGGTAGGAGATGATGAGGCCTGGAGGAAGGAGGGAGGCAGGGATTCAGCAGAAGGTGCAGAGGGCACTGAGAAAGACTTCCCACTGCTGCTACCATGTTTCTCCAGGGAGTCCTGACATCTGACCAGAGAGAACGAAGGCCCACAGACAGCAGGCGGGGGGTCCTGAGAGTGCTTTCCTCCATAGTGTGGGGGATAAGGTCTTCTCCCAGCCCCAGCCTTCTCTGACCCAGAGCCAGAGCCCAGAGCCCCTGGCTCTGGCAGGTGGTAGATCGGCTGGTGCTGCCAAGGGTGGGTCTAGTGAAGACCTTGGCCTCCGGAGTCCTAGAGAATAGCAGCCTTTGTGAACTCCATTGTGTGTGCTCATTCTGCTCATGGAGCTTCTGTCTCAGTTCCTCTAGTGTTCCAGCCCCTTCTGCTCGCCGGGTGGGAGCCTCTTCCAAAACCCTGTGCAGCTTGACTGGGGTCTGGGGGCCTGACTCTTTGCCAGCCCTTTCCATTCCCCAGACACTAAGCATGTGGCACCACCATGGGTCGGGAGGAGACCCTCCTGCCCTGTCCACATCCCGCAGGCCCTGAGCAGGCACAGTTCCAGAGTGAATGAAAAGGAGGGACTCTGCTGTCATGTGAGGTGCTGATGGCTTTATCAGCGGGAGTCAGCATTTCCAGGGAGATGTGTGTTTGTCAAGAGACTTGGTGGTAGGAAGCATTTGAAGTGATCTTATCGAGAATCTGCAGCCCAGGCAAGACTAGATTCCTTTCTACCAAGGACGATTTTATTTTTTTTTTTTTTTTTTTTTTTTTTTTTGAGACGGAGTCTGGCTCTGTCGCCCAGGCTGGAGTGCAGTGGCCGGATTTCAGCTCACTGCAAGCTCTGCCTCCCGGGTTCACGCCATTCTCCTGCCTCAGCCTCCCGAGTAGCTGGGACTACAGGCGCCCGCCACCTCGCCCGGCTAATTGTTTGTATTTTTAGTAGACGGGGTTTCACCGTGTTAGCCAGGATGGTCTCGATCTCCTGACCTCGTGATCCACCCGTCTCGGCCTCCCAAAGTGCTGGGATTACAGGCTTGAGCCACCGCGCCTGGCCCCAAGGATGATTTTAATCTTCCACCCAGTCCTGCAAAAAGAATGTCACGTTTCTACACTGTCACCCCACCCTTTGCTGAGCTGGAAGAACCCAGAGGGCCCTCCCCTGGTTCCCACCTTCAAACAACATCCCCAGCATCCCCAGCACCTCCAGCACACCCATGGGGAACGGGCTGCTTCTCTTTCAATGCCTGGAGCCCAAGGATTGAAGGAAGGGCTTTCCGGGGTCCTGGGACCAAGACCTGGAGCCAGCCTGGGGGGCCAGCCCAGGACAGTGCCTTGTTCTGCAGTCAGTGCCCGGCAGGAACAGAGTGGGCACTGAGGAGGTCCCTTAAGCTTCTCGGCAGGGAGTCTTCACGGCTGTTCTCACAGGGCTGGTCCTCGGAGACTCCCAGCACTGGCTTCCGGGTTTGCTTGGGTCAAGCCCTGTAATAGCCTCCCTCCTGGGACCCGGTCTCTCCATTGCAGCTGAGGAGGAGGCGTGGGAAACAGCAGCAGGCTGAGGCAGACTCAGGGCCCCTTGGACGTGGCCCCCACCTCGCTCAGGTCAGCTTCCCCAGGAGGCAGGAGGGACCCTGGGGCAGAGCAAGCTTCCTGTCCTCTGTGTCTCCTCCCTGTGCAGTGGGAACATCCACTCCCCCCACACCACTTCCCATTTTCACATGGGCCACTGGGAGACTCCTCAGGCCTCAGGCTCTGAAGGAGTTCCACTCACAAAGCTCTACTTTCATGGATCCCCTTGTGTTCCCTGCCTGCCAGGTCTCAACAGTGGACTGAATTCATGGCAGTAGTCTTGGTGACCCCTAGTGGCCTTCCCTTCTCTGGAGTAGACCTGATCTAGCCTCAGGGCCTGGCTCAGCCTCAACACCTAACTGAGACCTCAGGCTCCCCACCATCCCACAGATGGGTCCCCAGTGCCATTGCCGGCCTTCAAAGGTTTCCACCATCTAGAGGAGAAGCCGCTTGGGGCACCGGTGGCTGGGCTGGACAGTGCCCTCAAGAGCTGACTGCAGTCTGGAATCTTGCCCTCTGCAGCCAGAAGGAGAGACAGCCCTTGTCCAAGCCTATTTCTTCCATTTATTTACCCACCCAAAGGCTGTGGAGCCCAGCCTATGGTACAGTTACTGTTTGGTGCTGGAGATAGACAGTTTAGCAAACCACAGCCCAGCCTACCTTCCTGGAGATTAAAATCCAATGGGAAATCAGACATTGATCAAAAATTTACACAAACATGGAAAACAACATCTGGAATTGATGGAGACAGAGTAGTCCCCAACGCCTGCATGCATTCGTCCTTGCTGGGGAGGGCAGGGCACGCTTGAGTTGAGATCTGAAGGCTGCAGAGGAGAGGAGGTGAACCTCCAAAAGGCAGAGCAGGGTTTGCTTTTGGGGTGGGACATGCATCAGAGGGGGCAGGATGGAGGTGGGGTGGGCAGCTAGGGAGCCAGGGGAGGTGTCAGGTGGGAAGTGATGGTGCCAGGGCAATGTGGCGCAGATGGGGAAAGTAGACACATTTGCCATCTCTGCAGAGCCGCTTTCCCTCCTGAAATGAGCCAGGTGACAGCAGGCTCTGGTCCTGACCTCCAGCATGAATGCGCCTGAGCTCTGCCATGGCTCCCCCTCGCTGGCTGTCCCTGGCCTTTGCTCTGCTGATATTTCCAAGGTCACCGCCAGTGGACGGGGGACCCAGAGGTGATGATGCTGCCCATGCGGTGGTCCTGGACCATGGGGCCCCACTGTGGCTTCCCCCAATGAGTCCAGCCCTCCTTTGGCTGACTCCTGTGCACCCCTTTGCAGTAAAGGCCTTTTGCTTTCCTGCCCTGCTCCAGACAGTCACTGTGCACTCAGCCCTGCCGTACCCACTCAATCCTGCCCACTTGGCCCAAGAAGGAGCCTCCCCTCCTGTGTTGAGTGGGGTGGGGAGGGAGCAGCCCAGCCAGGCCTCAGGAGGCAAAGCTTGATATCAGGATGGGACCCTTGCTTTCTCCCTCCCTCCTTCCTGCCACCTGGGGTCTGCAAAGCCTCCCAGGGAATGGGTGGGCTGCTCAGAGCAGGGGTTCTTAATCAGGAAGAAGTTGCCCCCTGGGGACTTTGGCTATGTCTGGAGATACTTTTGGTTGTCACAACTTGGGTGGTACCATTGGATCTAGTGGGGAGTGGCCAGGACACAACTGAGATGGTTCCAGTCCCAAGTGTTAGTAGGGCCAAGGGTGAGAAGCCCCGCCCCCAGGGAGCCCAGCCCAGCCTTGGGGGGCTTGGTCTTGGGGTTCCTGTGATTCCTCTGTACTCTCATTGACCTCTCTGGGACTGAGAGCAGGAGTCCACTATTTTTCCATCTTTTGTAAAACTTTGCTGTGGAAACTAGTGTGGAGATTCCTTAAAGAACTAAAAGCAGAAAGACCATTTGATCCAGCAGTTCCACTGCTGGGTATCTACCCAGAGGAAAAGAAGTCATTATACGAAAGAGATACTTGCACACGCATGTTTATAGAAGCACAATTCACAGTTGCAAAAATGTGCAACCAGCCCAAATGCACATCAATCAACGAGTGGATACAGAAATTGTATATAGATGGAATACTACTGAGCCATAAAACGGAATGAATTAGTGGCATTTGTAGCAACCTGGATGAAATTGGAGACTATTATTCTAAATGAAGTAACTCAGGAATGGAAAACCAAACATCGTATGTTCTCCCTCATGAGTGGGAGCTAAGCTATGAGGATGCAAAGGCATAAGAATGACACAATGAACTTTGGGGACTCAGGGGGAAAGGGTAGGAAGGGGGTGAGGGATAAAGGACTACAAGTTGGATACATTGTGTACTGCTCGGGTGATGGGTGCACCAAAATCTCACAAATAATCACTAAGGAACTTACTCATGTAAGCAAACACCACCTGTTTCCCAATAACGTATGGAAATAAAAAAAAGATTAAAAACAAAACAAAACAATATAAAGATATATTGTTTTTACCGATCACACAACCAGGAAATAAAAAACTAAAAACTAAAAATGCCAGCATCACCCAGGACCGGTGAGAGTATAAGGAAACAGATACTGCTCAATGTTGCTTGGGCTATATAATCCTTGGAATCCAATTTGGCCACGCCTAATAAAAATAAGCTTTTTTTTTTTTTTTTAAATTTCAAATCCCACCTTGGAGAAATGCGTATTGAAGCATTTTATGTAGTGACAAAAAACAACCTCAACATTCACAAACAGGAGAAGTGATTGAATAGATTCTGGACATCCATAAACAAAAAATGTGTGGTGGGCAGTGGCTGTGCTTTAGGAATACTAAAGAGAATAGGAATTGAGGTGTGCAGGAAGAACTCATATCAGTGGGACGGCGCCAAGACCAGGGGCAGCTGCAGCCTAATGTGGTCCCTGCTGTCATGGGGGGTGACGGGGGCAGCTTCCCCCGACTTTGGCAGACTCCTAACCAGGAGATGCACCTGCCCAGTGGACACAGGCTTTGAGGGGGATGGAAGACAACCCAGGGAGAAGGGCCCGGCGCGTGTGCAGGCCCCGAGGAAGCGCCTGCGGAGAGTGGGATAGGTTCGCCCTGGAGCCCCTCGCAGCAGGCCCGGCCGGGCAGTGACTGCTCTTCTAGGTTCCTCTGTCCTTCCCTGGGTGCCCTGGGTCCCCAGCTCACACTCATCCGGCCTTTGTACGTCACGATCTCTGGGGGAAGAAGGTTGGTGGCAGCCAGACCATCAACGCGAACTTTAAACATAAGAAACGATAAATCCTGGGGTCACTGCCCTGGCGGCACCGAGAAGAGACATGAAAGAGAACAATTTCCCACTCCCGCACTGTGGCCGGAAATACGCCCGGGACGGCCACGCTAATGAGCCTGGGAGTCTGCCCAGCGCCCAGGCCTCAGCTATCCACCGGCTCTCCAGCACTGAGTGACCCCTTCTCACAGCACACAGGCCGGGGAGCGGGTGGTGCCAGGGGAGGGGGGGAGTCGCGCCCTGCCTCGGCCCCTGGGCACCCAAGGGTCCGGCGAGCCCACGGAGGGCCTGGCTGGAGGACGGGCGCTTTGCAGCTGTGTCCCCCCGCTCTGCTGTGCAGCCTCTCACCCTAGCGCCTGCATTTCCCAAAGCGATAATATCCTAGCAACCTCTCCAAGTGGCTGAGTGCAGAGTTGTTTACGCTGGGTCGCAGGGCGCTGGGGAATGCAGCGAAGCTGGGGTTATTCAGAACTTCCCAAAGTCCAGCCTGGGGGCGGCGGGGCCTGGAAACAGACAGGCTGACGTTTTAGGAACGTGACATCTAAACTTTCAGCACACCCTGGGTGCTTGGGCCTGGGAGTCTGACTGTCTCTGCGGAGCCTGAAAATTCCCTGAGTCCATGAACACTGGCTCCGAGGTTCCGCCTCCCCGGGCTCCAGGCCCTGGGCACCTCTGTGGCTTTGAGCTCTGAGCCGCTGCTGCCTCCCTGGGAAATCTGTGTGTCGAGGGATGCTTAAGGTAGCTCAGAAAAAGAAGCAAAACTCAGGAATATCCTTAAGCGCAGCCTCTAAATCGGGGCCTGGCACATAGGAGGTGTCCCTATTGGTTGAAGGAAAAGGAATGTGTGCGTTTAATAGTGATGGTGATCAGGATTCTGACATGGCTCTTTTCTGTTGTTTTACTGTCATTACTATTTTGAAAAGATCCGGGGATAACGCCAAAAAAGAAAAAAAAAAAAAAAAGGAGCAAAAAAATCTGAAACCATCGGTCATCTGAAAGTTACATCCGTCCTTGAAAGTTAAAATAAAACAGAGCTAGGACAGAGGTCGGGGGAGACTAGGTCCCCGGGGAGTGCCACGGCATGGTGACATCACCCACCCCACCCCACGTGGCACTCTAAACGTCCAATTAGCTCCATAATACAGTCAGTGTTTTACATTTGTTTTTGAATAGGTGGTGCCCATGCTTGAAATTCAAAAGATATAAAAAAGCAATTTAAGGCCGGGCGCAGTGGCTCAAGCCTGTAATCCCAGCACTTTGGGAGGTGGAGGCGGGCAGATCATGAGGTCAGGAGTTTGAGACCAGCTTGACCAACATGGTGAAACCCTGTCTCTACTAAAAATACAAAAATTAGCTGGGCGTGGTGGCATGCGCCTGTAATCCCAGCTACTTGAGAGGCTGAGGCAGGAGAATCACTTGAACCTGGGAGGCGGAGGTTGCTGTGAGCCGAGTTCATGCCACTGCACTACAGCCTGGGCAACAGAGTGAGACTCCATCTCAGAAAAAGAAAAAGAAAAAAAAGCAATTTAATAGAAAAGGGGAACAGAAAAAGGTGATCAGGGATCTCTGAGAAGGATACACCTGCATGGCTGGCCAGCAGGTGAAGTGCTCATTAGTAATTAGGCAAGGCCAATTCACACGACAAGGGCATTTCATTTTGCACCAAAAAGACAGCTAAAAGGTCACGAGTCGCCCTTATCAATGCCTAACCATGGTGCTGGGAAGCACCTGGAGCTCCTATCTGCGGAGTGGGGTGGAGGGATCAGGGTCCATTGGAATCACACTTCGGAAGACAAATAGGTACCACTGGGCTGTAAGTAGCCATGTGGCCTGCGACCCAGTGAGTCCTCGGAGCACTGTGTCGTGGCAAGGCTGTTCTCCGCGGCTCTGCTTGTAATAGCAAAATCTTGGGATCAACCAAGTGGGAGAAGGCTGGATACACAGCCGTGGTCATGCTGTCAGGGGCGCTATGCAGCCAGGATGATGAGTGAATGACTGGCGCAGCCACAACTTGCATGCATGTCGGTAACAGGGGGTTAGGTTAAACAAAACAAAACAAAACAAAAAAATGAACAATGGAAAAAACACATGGTAGGCCAGGCATGGTGGCTCACGCTTGTAATCCCAGCACTTTGGGGGGCCAAGGTGGGTGGATTGCCTGAGGTCAGGAGTTCGAGACCAGCCTGGCCAACATGGTGAAACCCTATCTCTACTAAAAATACAAAAATTAGCCAAGTTTGGTGACACGTGCCTGTAGTCCCAGCTACTCAGGAGGCTGAGGCAGGAGAATCACTTGAACCCGGGAGGCAGAGGCTCCAGCGTGCCGAGATGGTGCCACTGTGCTGCAGCCTGGGCAACACAGCAAGGCTTTGTCTCAAAAGAAATAAAACAAGAAGAAAGCACATGGTATATTTCCATTTATATACAATTCAAAAGTTTGCGATTAATGTTACTGCCTAGGGATACAGATATACATGGGGTAACTACAAATATTTCACTATCAGGTTGAATATTTAATGGATGGTTGGAGACCCTGGAGCTCTTTCTTTTCTACCTGGAGTGGTGGACTGGCAATGTTTGAAGGGGTCCCTGAGTACCTGACAAGCAGAGAATGTCCACAAACCCTAGACAGACATGTACTCCAAGCCAGAAAAACCCCTGCAGTGCTAAGCCACTGCAGTTTGTGGTCTGTTTTGTGAGTGCTACATAATGTATCCCAGATTCACTGGCACTTGGTTTTATCAATTCATAAAAGCTCTTATTCATTAGAGAAATTAGCCCTTAATCTATGCTATGAGTGGTTTATATTTTATATAGTTATTTTCTTTTGACATTGTGGAATCCCTTGCCATTAAAATATGACAATTTTTGTGTAGTCAAATTTACCCGTTCTTGTGCCATGGATTTATATATATATATATTGAAAAAATTGACCCTTTTTTTCCTTTTCTTTCTATGGTTTTATTGAGAGGTAACTTAAATACTATAACATTCACCCATTTAAAGTACACATTCAGAGTTGTACAAAGTGACCACAGTCTAAGTTTAGACAATTTCATCACCCCAAAAAGATACCCCTTACAGTCACTCCCCATCCTCCCCTTTCTCTACCCTTAGGCAATCATTTATCCAGTTTATTTTCTGCCTCTGCAGATTTGCCTATTCTGGAATAAATGGAATTTACACAATTGGTGCTCTTTGGTGACTGGCTTCTTTTCCCTTAGCCATGATTTCGAGCTTCTTCTGTGTTGCAACGTGTCATCAGTACTCCAGCTTTTTTCATGGCTGAATAATATTCCACTTTCTCAGTTGACAGACATCTGGGTTGTGTCTGCTTTTGGAGTATCATGAATGATGCTGTTATGCATATGCATGTACAGATTTTTGTGTAGTCGTATGTTTTCATTTCTCTTGGGTATCAAAATGATTGGATCATATAGTAACTCTATGTTTACCATTTTGAGGAACTGCCAAACTGTTTTCAAAAGTGGTTGCATCATTTTCCATTCCCACTAGCAATGAATGGGGATTTTAATAGCTCTACATCTTTGTCAACACTTGTTATTGTCTGTCAATTTAATTTAAGCCATCCTAGTGGGTGTGAAGTGGTATCATCTCATTGTGGTTTTGACTTGCATTTCTCTAAAAACTCATGATGTTTGGTGTCTATAATGTGCTTACTGGCATATTGTATATCTTCTTAGGAGAAATGTCTATTCAAATATAATGTCTAGGCCGGGCATGGTGGCTCACACCTGTAATCCCAGCACTTTGGGAGGCCGAGGCGGGCAGCTCATGAGGTCAGGAGATCGAGACCATCCTGGCTAACGTGGTGAAACCCTGTCTCTATTAAAAATACAAAAAACTAGCCAGGATTGGTGGTGGGCACCTGTAGTCCCAGCTACTTGGGAGGCTGCGGCAGGAGAATGGTGTAAACCCTGGAGGCAGAGCTTGCAGTGAGCCGAGATTGCACCACTACACTCCAGCCTGGGCAACAGAGCAAGACTCCATCTCAAAAAAACAAAAAACAAACAACAACAACAACAAAACAAATATAATGTCTATTCAATTGCCCATTTCTAGGTTGGATGATTTATCTTTTTATTGTTGAGGTGTAAGAGATCTTTGTATATTCTAAAAATGACTCCCTTATCAGATATATGACTTAACATTTTGTTCTCCCACTTTGTGGGGTGCGTTTTCACTTTCTTCGTGTTATTGTTTGCAGCACAAAAGTTTTTAATTTTGATGACGTCCAATTTATCTGTTTGCGTTTTCCTACTTATGCTTTTGCTGTTGTATCTAAGAAGGCTTTGCCTAGACCAAGATTTACTCTTAGATTTCCTTCCTTCCTTCCTTCCTTCCTTCCTTCCTTCCTTCCTTCCTTCCTTCCTTTTCCTTCCTTCCTTCCCTTTCCTTCCTTCCTTCCTTCCTTCCTTCCTTCCTTCCTTCCTTCCTTCCACACTTGGCTAATTTTTGTATTTTTAGTAGAGACACAGTTTCACCATTTTGCCCAACCTGGTCTCAAGCTCCTGACCTCAAGTGATCCTCCCAAAGTGCTGGGATTACAGGCATGAGCCACCCCACCCAGCCTACTCTTAGATTTTCTTATAGGAGTTTTGTAATTTCAACCCTTCCATTTAGGTCTGTGATCCAAAGAAGGGGTCCAGCTTCCTTCTTTTGTACGTAGATGTCCGATTGTTGAGCATCATTTTTTGGAAAGACGTCCCTCCCTCATTACATCGTGTCAGGAAGGCAGTCTCTGCATGCAGTCTGACCACACTCAGCCACCTAAGAAAGGGCTGTGGGCCTGGCACACTTTCTCATCAAGTAGTCGAGTCCTCACAGTCAGCGCTGGGCTTGCTGCTTGTGTGGGAATAGATTCCCCATTCCAGAATCTATTCCGGAATAGATTTGTCCTGTTAACTGTGTGTATCATCCAGCCCCTGGCCAACCCCATCTGTCCCCTGTGGAGAGGGAACTGGGTCCTTCTACCCCAGAACAAGACAGGTGCCTGCAGGTCAACTGCCCTGCATCAGCTGCCGAGAGGGACCCACTGGGCCCCGAGGGGCTAACGCCTATCACTGACTGGTCTTGCTCCATCCCTTTTCCATGTGAGTGAAGTATTTTGCCTCCCATGCCTGACTGCCTTGTGATTTTCTTGGTGACTCTGATACCATGATGCAGCCGGTAGCAGTGCTCCAACTTCTGTGCCTGGTGATGAACAACGGCTCCCACTTGCTTGACCGACAGCCTTGGTGCCCTTGTCAGAAATCAACTGGCTGTCAATCTGAGGGTTAATTTCTGACTCTATTTTGTTCTATTCCTGTATGCCCATCTTCATGCCAGTGCCAGTCTTGATTATTGCAGCCTGTAGCAAGTTCAGTGTTCTAGTCAAGTCCTCACAGTCAGGGCTGGGCTTGCTGCCTTGTGTCGGAATGGATTCCCCATTCCAGAATCAATGTGTCCTCCTTTGTCCTGATAACTGTGTGTATCATCTGGCACCCGGTCAACCCCACTGCTATATCTGTCCCCTGTGGAGAGGGAACCATTGGAAGTGTGACCCCTCCAATGTTTTCTTTTTCAAGATCACGTTGGTTACTCTGGGACCATATGACTATTAGGATCATGGCCGGGCGCGGTGGCTCACGCCTGTAATCCCAGCACTTTGGGAAGCCGAGGCAGGTGGATCACTTGAGGTCAAGAGTTCGAGACCAGCCTGGCCAACATGGCGAAACCCCATCTCTACTAAAAATACAAAAATTAGCTAGGCGTGGTGGCAGGCATCTGTAATCCCAGCTACTCGGGAGGCTGAGGCAGGAGAATCACTTGAATCCGGGAGGTGGAGGTTGCAGTGAGCTAAGATCATGCCACTGCACTCCAGTCTGGGTGACAGAGTGAAGCTCTGTCTCAAAAAAAAAAAAAAAAAAAAATCATCTTGGCAATTTCTGCAACAACAAAAAACTCAGCTTGGATTTTGATAGAGATTGCTTTGAATCTGAAGATCAATTTAAGGAGCATTGTCTTTTCAACAATGCTATTTTCTGATGCAGGAACAAGGAATATCTTTTCATTCATTGTAATCTTTGATATTTCTTTCATTTCAATTCTGTTTTGCAGTTTTTAATGTACAACTACTGTATTTCTTTGTTACATTTATTCTTGAGTGTTTTATTCTTTTTGCTGCTATTGCAAATGGGGTTGTTTTCTTTTTATTTTTTTTTACACTGGATTTTTTTATTATTGTATAAATTGACAAAATTGTGTATATTTATGGTACACAACATGATGTTTTGAAATATGGATACATTGTGGAATGGCTAAATCAAGCTAATTCGCCTATGCCTCGCCTCACATGCTGGAATTTTTTTAAATGTTATTTTTAGATAGGTAGTTCATTGCTAGTGTATAGAAATACAATTAATTTTGTACATTGATCTTGCTTCCAGTTACATCGACGGACTTGTTTATTAGTTTGAAGAGTTTTTTCAGTGGGTTTCTTAGGATTTTCTACATAAAAGATCATGTCATCTGCAAATACAGACAGTTTTTACTTCCTTTCCAATCTGCATGCCTTTTATTTCATTTTCTTGCCTAATCACCGTGGCTAGAACTTCCAGTGCAACATTGAATGGAAGGGTGAGGGCAGATATCCTTGTCTGCTTCCTGATCTTAGGAGGAACGCACTTGTTCTTTTTCCATTAAGTACGATGTTAGATATGAATTTCATAGATGGCCCTTATCAGGTTGAGGAAGTTCTCTTCTACTCCTGGTTTATTGATTCTGAGTGTTTTATCATGAAAGCATGTTGGATTATGTTCAATGCTTTTCTATATCAATCGCTCTGTAGTATTAAGTAATATTTTATTTTAGGAATTTGTCGTTTTCTTAAGAGATTGGTCGGTCCTTTTTAAACTTTTTATACTCTCTTTATTGAATTTGGTATCAGTGTTACACTAGCTTTTTCTAAAGACTTTTGAAACTCTTCTACTTTTTCCATGCCTTGAAACAGTTTACATGGTATTAAAATCTTCTGCTCCCTCCAATGACGATGGAATCCCCATGTGAAATTACTAGCCTGGTGATGTTTCGGCCTGGGATAGGGCGATGGGGGATTAAGAACTTTTTTTTTTTTAATGGTGATGGAGTTGCTTTTTTTTTTTCTGTCTCTTCTAGAGTTAAGTTTTATGACTTACTTCTTTTTTTTTTTTTTCCCGGAAGAATTGGTTTCATCTGAGTTTATAAACTTATTTGCATAGAGCCAATCAGAGCATTCTCTTGTGATCCTCTTATCTCTCTGTGTCTGTTGCTATCTCTCTATTTGTATTCTCTTATTCTGTGTATGCCTGCGTATGCATTCATCCCCTTTTCCTCTTGATTACTTTAGCCAGTTTAGCTGCTTTGTTTCTTCCCTTGAAAGAGTCTGCAGGGCTGAACCTGAGTGGAACAGCACTGCAGGTTGAGACTCCTCCTGTCCACTTCTGTTTCCTTCCTTCTCTCCTTTCACATGGATCACCTCTGTGTTGTGGCCTGAAGCCTCTTCCATGCTCTCCTGCTTCCTCCCTGAAAAACCTCTTCTCTGTCAGAGCCTGTCTTTGCATACAGCCCTTGGCAGGCCCAAAAGAGGCCCTAATGCTTCCAGCTGCAGGTGGAGAATGGACTGGAAGGGGGTGGGAATGCAGGTGAAGGGCGCCAGCCTGGCTGCAGTGGCCTGGGAGGTAAAGAAGCTGCGGCTGGGAGGGGCGTGTCATGGAAGAATGGGTTGAAGAGTGGCTTAGAGTCAGCAGGGCTTTGGGATCAAATTGCATGGCTTGCATTTTGCCATTTATTGCCTTCAACATCCCTTCCCAGGATCATAGGAATCAGGCGAAGTTACAAAACCGAAGACAGAGTTGAAATGTTGATTCACAGTCTCTCAACTCTGCTCAAAAACCCCCGTCAGACCTCAACAAGATCTTGCATGAGAGAGAAAGGAATGGGGCGCTAAGAATTGTAGGCAAATGTTACTGAAAGAGCCTGGAAGGGCCAGGACCTCCACTGTCCCCGCTGGCAGAGGCTAGGGGGCAGCGGTCTGCTGCTGGGAAAGCCACCGGAGGGTCTGGCTGGCTCTGATGTGGCCTGGACAAGGTGTCTGGACCCAGGGTGCTGACCTGGGAAGACTGGTGGCCAGTAGCCCTCCTTCCCCTGAAATTCTAAGAGAAGAAAAAACCCAGCAGAAACAACACATTTTTGATTTTGCGGTCATTTGTCTTCTTTGGCTGTCATGCACATTGTTTCTTCTAGGAAATAGAATCAGATGGAAATGGAGGGAACCCCAATGGGCACCTCAGTCACTTGGGTTTCAAGCCACTTGGCAGAGGAGGGAACTGGCCACCACAGCCTCATCAGGGTCCTTTCCACAAGTGAGTGAGGCCCTAAACGTGGAGTTGTGGCGTGAGAAGCAAGAGGTGGATGGGGAGGGGGCATCTCCACCAGATGACCTTGACCCCGAGGAGCCCACCCTGTGCAGATGGGTGGGGGACATTGTTAGCAGAGGGCCCCACAGCTCAGGCCAAGTGTGCCAGCCGAGAGAGCACTACTGGTCTGGGAGTCAAGGATGAAGGACTTGACTAACTGGGGTCAAGTCCTTCATCCAAGGACAGGGAGCAGGACAGGAAGGCTATGGCTAGGGCTGTCCGAGGGGCTCCCAGAGGATGTGGCAGTGACCGAGGATGCTGGGCCACAAGGAAGGGTGACTCCAGGGACCATGTCCTGGGCTACCTTAGTCGCCCCATGTCCTTGGGACCCTGGAGACCCTGCTCCACCTGGGCACTGATCCCTGAGCCTCCTTCCTGCTGAATGCCAGGACCAGAGTAAGCGGGGGCTGCAGGAGAATCAGATGGCCCCATTCCCAGTGGCTGGGACCCTGGTGGCATCTCTGTCCTGGGCAGCTGCCCCAACCCTGAGAGGCACATAAAACAATGCATGAAGTCAGGCAGGCTTCATGAAACGGGCATTTGATGAGCCCCAGGGCAGTCACGAGCCATCCTCAGAGGTTCAGCCACCTGCACTGAGTGGCCCAAGACAGCCCTGTGCAGGGGCCAGGGTTAGGGGTGGGGGTAGGCCACACCCAGGGAGGAGGAGGAGGGAGCCCAGAGTATTCCCTTCTGCGGCCCCACCTCCCACCCCACCCTAACCACTGGGCAGGTGGGGCCTGGCTCTGTCTCTGGCGTGCTCAGAGCCCTGCTCCCAGGCCTTGCACCACAGAAGGAGGTGGTAATCAGGGTCATAAAATCATGGTGGGTTTGCTCTTCTAGACCATGCAGTGCATGCCAATCCCCTGCCACTCAGTGCTGGGACGAAGTGCTGTGGGCATCAGGGCCTCTGATACACAGGGTCTCTGCCCTTGCAAGGCTCCCATGTGGCAGAGGCAAGGTTGAGGGAGACAGCAGTAAATAGAGGGATAATAGGATGGGGCTGTGAAGGAGGATCAGGTGGCTCTTGGGGAAGGGGCTGTATCCCAGGGGCTTTTCAGAGCTGATGTTGGAACTGAGGCCTGGAGGGGTCTGGGGGATGTCGGGGAAGAGCAGACTGCAGTGCCACGAGCCCAAGGCAGGGGTGTGTGCAGCTGCCACTGTGGAGGCGGTGGCGGCCTACAGACAGAAGCCAGGACTGGAGGTCAGGGAGACTCCTGCCAGGGGACCTGGTTCCAGGCTCCTGAGAGACCCATAGGCTGCCAAATTGGCATCCAAAAAATGCTGTTGCTGTTTAAGCCAGTTCCAGGTGGTGTCTGAGAAGGGCAATAAAGGGAATGTTGACAGGGATGAAGGGCCGTGGTCCTTGGGAGTTTGGTGGTCAAGATGGCCAGGTGAGCCTGGGACTCGGCCTGTGCTGGCTGGTTGCCTGCCAGAGCGCCTGGAGGGAATGGCCTGCTGGCCTTGGGCAACGGGCTGTGTGTGCTGCCAGTAGGGTGAGGCTGCTGCTGTTGGGGCTGTCACTGGAGAGGGGCCTGGCTCTCTGGGACCCTCACCTCCATCCCAGCTCGGAGTATGATTTTCCCCATTGAGAACCCAGGCTGGCGCAGAGGAGGGTGGGAAGGGCTGCCTCCACTCTGAGACCCCCACAACGGGTGCACTGGGGGCTCTGTGCAGGTTCACACTGCTCCTCCTGGCTCCCTCCTTTGCAGAATAGCAAAGTGGTCATGGAGCACGAGCTCTGGAGGCACTGGAGCCAGGGGTTCAAATCCTGCACCCCAAGAACTACCAGCTGGTACCTTGGGAATATGCCTTTGACCATTCTGAGTCTCATTTGTCTCCTCTGCAACAGGGGCTGTAGGGATAGGCTACCTAGGTCCAACCTCAGGACTGTCCCTGCCTAGCTGGGTGACCTTGGATCAGAGGAAGCGGGGGTTGCATTGTCCTCTCCCCTCCTGTGAGCATTAAGTGCGTCAATACGCAAAAAGTGCTCAGGGCTGTGTCTGACTCACAGTAAGAGTGCAGTTGATTGTAGCTAAGAGATGCCTACTGTGATCAATAACTCGAAAATGGCAATGGCTTTCACACAAGAAGATTCTTCGTCTCTCATGTCACAATCCAATGGAGGCAGGTGGTGAGGAGGGGACTCTGCTCCACAAAGTCATTCAGGGATCCAGATCCCTTCCAGCTTCTGGCTCTTTTAGAGGGCCGAGTCCTCCCTGAGTCCTCTGTAGATGAGGGAAGAGGCAGACGTGGAGGATGACAGGGGGCTTCCCATGGGTCATACCTGAACCATTTCCACCCACATGCTACAGCCACACTAACTGCCAGGGGCTGGGACACGCAGGTTAGTGTGTGCCCAAGAGGAAAGAGGCCAGAGTTTGTGGAACAAACAGACTCTGTCTTAGCTACTTTCACTCTTCTTATCTCCTACAGCTGCTGGGAACATTGAGGAGGAGGATAGGTGTGCAGTACACAGGAGGGTGCGCAGTACACAGAAGGACCTGGAACAGGTGAGTTATGGTCACAGTTGTGTCAACGCTGACTTTGAAGTCCCCGAGTGCAGTTACAAGGGTGATCTCAGACCTCACAGAGCTCCTCATGCTGGCTCTTCTCATGAGTAATAGCAGAATTTTCTCCTTGGGCAGTATGTAGATGTCACTAACCATTTCTTTTAAACCCCTTAATCTTATTGTTCCTTAGTGAGAAGGCTCTAAACATTTCTTTTTTCATATTAAACAAAAAAGCTAGGCTGGGTATGGTGACTCACGCCTGTAAACCCAGCACTTTGGCAGGCTAAGGCGGGAGGATTGCTGGAGCCCAGGAGTTAAAGACCAGTCTGGTCAACATGGCAAAACCCAGTCTCTACAAAAACTACAAAAATTAGCTGGGTGTAGTGGCATGCGCCTGTGGTCCCAGCTACTTGGGAGGCTGAGGCAGGAAGATCACCTGAGCCCAGGAGGTTGAGGCTACAGTGAGCCATGATGTCACCACTGCACTCTAGCCTCGGCGACAGAGTGAGACCCAGTCTCAATTAAAAAAAAAAAAAAAGCTGGATGCAGTGGCTTATGCCTGTAATCCCAGCACTTTGGGAGGCCAAGGCAGGTGGATCACCCAAAGTCAGGAGTTCAAGACCAGCCTGATCAACATGGAGAAACCCTGTCTCTACTAAAAATACAAAATTAGCCGGGCATAGTGGTGCATGCCTGTAATTCCAACTACTCGGGAGGCTGAGGCAGGATAATTGCTTGAACCTAGGAGGTGGAGGTTGTGGTGAGCTGAGGTCATGCCATTGCACTCCAGCCTGGGCAACAAGAGTGAAACTCCATCTCAAAAAAAAAAAAAAAAAAAAAGACTGACAAGTTTCTTTAATAGCCTAACAGCCTTCTTTTTATACCTCTGAATTTCCTACAGATCATTCCCTGTTGGGACAAAGGGCAGGATCCTGCTGGGTGTTGAGGAAGTGAAGGCAAAAAAAATGTCTCCTGGGGCCTGGTGCCTGCTGCAGCCACCCCTGGTGACAGATGTGAGCTCTCTGCATGCCCAAAGCCCAACCAAGCCAATGTCTTGCCCTCCTTCCCACATCACTACAGCAGGGAGGGGAGAAGGTTCCTGAACCGGGCTCTGCATTCATGTCACTAGAGGCACTTGTTAAAATGCAGATCTCCAGCCCTCCCACACCCGCACCCAGGTGCGCTGATGCTGAATGTCTGGCCGGAGAGCCGAGGAATCCGACTTTGCAGAAGAGGCTCCCAGGAGATGCTGACAACCTGTCCTGCCTGGCATCTGGGAAGCCTGGCTACAGGGGTCAGCAAAGCAGGACAGGCACACCTCTGTCTCTGGGAAGCTGGCAGTGTGACAGGATGGCAGAGAGATGGACCCAAATTAGAAGCATCGCCAGGAACAAGGTGATGGTAATGGCCCTGTGCCTCCAGCATGGCTTGGTGCTGGGGCTGGGCTACGTGCTCTCCAGACATTGCATCTGTGGCTTCCATTTTATAGATGGGGAGACTGAGGCTCCTGAAGTTGAGTCATTTGACCCAGTTACCCACAGCGGTGGAGCTGAGTTTGAGTCCAGAAGTCCCTGGAGGTCCCATGATTTGCCGAAGGAGGGGCTGATGTCGAAGGCTTAGCTATCCGTGCCTCACTCCTGACAGGCCTGTATGGGTAGGCTACCTGCTCGAGCTGAGGGGCCAGACGCCCCACGCAGGTCCTCCTGAGAGACCCTGCTGATCCCAGATGCAGTTTTCTAAAACATGGAAATGGAATTCACATGACAAAATTAATCATTTTACAGTGCACAGTTCCATGGCACACAGCGCGACCACAATGGTGTGCAAACACCTCTATCTAAGTTCCAAAACATCTTCACCACCCCAAAGGAAGCCTCTTCCCAGTCTAGTAATCACCCCCCATCCCACCCCCACAGTCCCACACACTGACAGTCAACACTGTGAGTCCTATCTCTGTGGGCTGGCCTGTTGTGGACATTTTTTTTTCTTTTTTCTTTTTGTTTTTTGAGATAGAGTCTCTGTCGCCCAAGCTAAAGTGCAATGATGCAACCTTGCCTCACTGCAACCTCCACCTCCCAGGTTCAAACAATTCTCCTGCCTCAGCCTCCCAACTAGCTGGGACTACAGGCATGTGCCACCACGCCCGGCTAATTGTTGTATTTTTTTTAGTAGAGACGGGGTTTCACCATGTGGGTCACGTTGGTCTCAAACTCCTGACCTCGTGATCCGCCCACCTCGGCCTCCCAAAGTGCTGAGATTACAGGTGTGAGCCACCGCACCCGGCCTCTTTTTTTCTTTTTTTGAGATGGAATCTCACTCTGTCACCCAGGCTGGAGTGCAGTGGTGAGATCTCGGCTTACTGCAACCTTCACCTCCCAGGTTCAAGCGTTTCTCCTGCCTCAGCCTCCCGAGTAGCTGGGATTACAGGCACGTGCCACCACATCTGGCTAAATTTTTGTATATTTCATACAAATGAAATCATGCAATATGTGGCGTTTTGTGTCTGGCTCCTTTCTGCACATGAGTTCCAGGGGCATCCATCGTACAGCAGCTATCAGGGCTTCATTCCTTTCTGTGGTTTCCCCACATACACTCTACACAGAGCGGGAAGCCACACGGAGGGGATACCTCTTAGTGGGGAGTGAGGACCGAGGACCCTGCAGACTGAATGCTGGCCCCCGGGAAGGGACCTCGGCTTTCCTTAGGACTTCTCTTCTGCAGTCCTGCAGCTACTCTCCTGCGTCCTCCTGCCCGCCCCCAGGAGAGTGTTGGGCACAGGAAACCACAAATGCATCTTGGATGTTAAGGACGGACAGAGGCAGCAAATGGATCACTGCAAGCCGCAAGCTGGGGCTCCATCGCCTTCCTCCCCTCCAGCCCCAGGAGTCAGTGCAGATGCCAGCAATTTGGCCATTTATAAATAGCTTTGTTTGGACTTTGTTTGAGAGCACTGCCGGGGTGGACTGCTCCAGGCTCCTGTTATCCTTAAGACCAATTTCCTCCCGAAATAGCCTTGGGGCTGGGCAGTGATGCTTGTCTTATATGGGGTGACCATCTTCCCACCAGCCAGGGGATGCAGATTTCAACCAAAACCCATCCACGTTCCTGGGGAGCAGGAAGGCTAAAGACGGGGCTAGGTCCCGACTTCCAGAAAAAGGGAGTGGCACCATCCTTGCACCTCATGGGAGTGAACAGGCCGACCCTTCTCCTGCCTTTGGCTCCTTCTCTTCTAGAATCCAGCTTGCAGTGGGAGGTCCTTAAATCCCACAGCCCTGGGAAGAGCAGGAGGCCATAGCTACATCCCTCAGTTCATTCTGTGTCTTCCTGTATTTTGATAGTTGTGGGGGCCCTGGGATGAGATAAGCAGCATTCTGCCGCTGGAGGACAGGCCGGGATTGTGGGAATTCCAACGCGGGAGCATCTCCCCATGGCTGCCTTTCTCCTGCCTTTGATGGCCACAGGTTCCAGCCAGCCATGAGGTGTGACCCACCCCCCGCAACCCCACTGATGGCAGGAGGAAGCCATTTATCATCACAGAGAGATCTGGCTGCTAGCGTGTTTATCTGGAGGAAGGAAATGAACTCTTTTCATCTCCTCGAACCGGCGTCTGGCCCGCTGTGCTGTCCGATCTGTCGGCTCGGGGAATTTTAAATAACGCGTTCCACATTTGTCGGTACCTGTTTTGTGTCTGTCTTGGAGCTCTCTGTTCATCGCTCTCTGGGTGTCACGCTTTATTGCTGCTTCCTCCTTCAGATAAACTCTGTCATAAGTTTATTTTTTCTCGGAGCCGAGTTTAGAAATCTGTCCCAGAGCCATGAGCCAGCAAGGCAAGGCTCCCTTCTCAGGCTGGCACATCTGGAGTGGGCTGCCCAGGACACCTGGGGGCACATGACAGTGCTGTCTGGGATGCCTACTGTGGTCTGGGAGGCCGCTGTCCTGCAGGGTCGGGGATGACTCCATTGCTTTTCAGGATTTCTAAGTCAGGGGACAAGTAGTGACAAAAATCCCACACTGTGCAGCTGGCAGGGAAATTGCTGGAGTATGATTGAACAAATGCAGCAGCCTGTGCCAGTCTGGATACTTCTGGCCAAAAGGGTCATTCAGATGAGAGTATCTCCTGAATTAATAACCATGGCAATAGTACCTCCAGCCTCTCCCAGATGAGGTGATAAGGAGTGAGACCGGGGTAAATTACCCTCCATGCATCCACCCACTGAAATCATCCATCCATCCATCCACCCATCCACCCACCCACCCACCTATCCATCCATCCATCCATTCATCCATCCATCCATCCATCCATCCACCCACCCATATATCCACCTATCCACCCATTCATCCATCCATCCATCCATCCATCCATCCACCCACCCACCCACCCATCCATCCACCTACTCACCATACATCCACCCTCCCATCCTACCATCCTCCCATCCATCCATCCATCCACCCACCCAGATATCCACCTACCCACCCATACATTCTCCCATCCATCCATCCATCCATCCGTCCATCCATCCATCCATCTCCCCATCCATCCACCCAACAACTCACCCATTTATCCATTCACCCACCCATCTATCCATTCATCTAACCATCCACCATCCATCCATCCATCCACCCACCCACCCATCCATCCATCCATCCATCCACCCACCCATCCATCCATCCATCCACCCACCCACCCATCCATCCATCCATCCACCCACCCACCCATCCATCCATCCACCTACTCAACCATATATCCACCCACCCATCCTACGATCCTCCCATCCATCCATCCATCCATCCATCCACCCACCCACCCATTCATTTATCCATTCACTCACCCATCTATCTGTCCATCCATCCATCCACTCATCCATCCATCTATCCATCCATCCACCTATCCATCCATGCACCCACTCACCCATCCATCCACATACTCAACCATACATCCACCCGCCCATCCTCCCATCCTCCCATCCATCCATCCATCCATCCACCATCCATCCATTCATCTACCCATCTATCCACCCATCCATTCATACAACCATCCATTCATCCATCCATCAATTCATTAAAGATTTACTGCATACCCAGCATGTATCAGACCCTTTGGGTACTGATTTGGGTACCAGATCCTTTTGGATCTGCTGCTGTGGACCAGTGACAAGAAGGACAGACTCTGCCAACAGTGGGGCTGACAGAAGGGGAGGGGAGTGTTGAGAAATTGCAAGTGTGGAACATGAAGAAGGAGAAGCAGAGGGAGCATGTGACAGGGAATTGGGAGACCCTCTCTGAGGAAGTGACATGCCAGCTGAGAGTGAAGGATGGGGCAGTGTCAGCAAAGCCAAGAACAAGTGGGGTGGGGAATCTCAGGCAGAGGAAGGAAGCAGATCTGTGAGTCTGGAGCATGGGAGGAACAGAGGGGCATTCCGGGCCGCTGGAGCAGAGCTCTGAGCTTAGCATGTGGTGTTGGGAGGCAAGGAAGTTCAGCAGGCTGGGCTGGAGGGTCTCACGGGCTCTACTGAGGGCAGGAGCTGGACACATCTCCATCCCTCCCAGCTTGATCCTCTTCCCTCTGCTCACCCCCAATGACAGGGGTTGACCCGGGGCTGTGGGTATGGTTTCGGTCAGTGAGGGGCTGGGGGATGAAGTGTGGCCCCAGGGGGAGCCATGAGGAAGGATGGTGCTTGCCTCTCACTTTCCTCTCCCCAAGCCAGTCGCCCGCTGCCAAGCCCCAGACCATCTCTTCTGTTGTTGCTGGACCTGCCTGCTTGGCTGCCTTGTGGAGACTCCAACCCAAGGTGGCTGGAACCTGTGTGGCCTCATCCTCCAGCTGCCTGCTGCCCACACCAACCTGGGGCATGGCACAGGAGCATGAGAAGGGGCCTGTCCTGGATCTGCTTGGACTCACTGAGAGCATGAGAAAAAGAGGGCAAGGGTGAACCCCAGATTCTTGGTTGCAGCCATTGATGGCCCGAGCTTCAGTCCTCAAGAAGGGAGATGGTCAGGAGCAGCTCTGGCAGGGACCTCAGGGCTCCGTGTCAGGGGGATGGACTGGAGAGGCCTCTGAGGCCCCCAGACAGAGCTGCGGAGCAGACGCTGGAGGCTGGGCCGGTGATCAGGGCAGAGGGTGGAGATATGAATTTGGAGACCATGAGTGTCTAGATGTGTTCAAGCCACAGGACCCATGAGTCCACCTAGAGAGTGCCTGTTGGAGGAGAGAAATCTGAGGCCCGGAGCAGTTGGAGAGAAAGGGAGATCAGGAGGGTGTGGGTGTCCCGAATCCAGACCCATCCTGCTGAGGCATGAGCCTAGTCAGTTCAGCATCTCCTGTATTCTGAACTCAAAAATCTTTCCTCTCTGTTCTGGCTCCAGCTGCATTTCATGAACCCAGATCTGTTATGGTCCTCTGCTGGGGCCGCGTCATCCCAGAAATAAGTCGAAACTCTGCCTTTGGGGGCGTTTGGGAAACCTTCGCAGCTGGGCTGCTGGTGACCCCTTCAGTCATTTAATGTCCCTGCCTCCTCCCTCACGGGTTCCATCCAGCCATGCAGAACCCTCCCAGTGACTCAAACATGCATTTCCAGACCCACCACCGCCCCCGCAACTGGAGCAGGTCACGCTCTGCCTCAACCCTATGCTGTTCCCACGGTGCACAATGTTCTTACCCGCATTCTTCCCCTGACACACTCCTCTGCATCCTTCACGGCCCCTTTGTGTTGATCCCTCTGGTTCTCAGGCAGTATAGTAAAGTGTGAAGGGTGCAAACTCTGGAGCCAGACTCTCTGGGTTTGGATTTGAACTCTACTGGTCATTGTGGGGCTGTGCCTCAGTTTCCTCATCTGTTAAATGGGTGTGGTCATAGTTCCTGCATCTTTGGGTGCTGGGAGAATTCAACCAGTGACACCTGGAAAGCACCAAGCCAGTGCCTGGGACTCAGTAGGGACTTAATCCAAACAGGCCACTGCAGCTTTCTCTGGGATCTCATACCCTCTGGCCCACAGACAGTTCCCAGCCGACACGTTCCCAGGCAGCCAGGAGGCTCTGAGCTGGCGGGGGCAGAGGCAGCCTCTGACATGCCAAAGATAGTGGCCTCCACAAAGTGTCCCAGCTGGCCAGGGGACCCTGGGGCCGCAGACACTCTTGGTCAGAATAGGAAGTTGGGTTCTCCTGGACAAAACCCCATTAAATACAACTTCACAGAATGATGGCCGCTCCCCAGGAAGCACCAGCTTTCCCTGGGGGCAGACAGACTGAAGGACAGTGCTACCAGGCCAGGGGGCCCAAGGTGCAGGGAGCAAGTCCTCCCGGGGTGGAGCCAACTCCACCATGGGCACACAGATTTGGGAACTCCAGAGCCCAAGCTCACCCCACTCCTCCATGCACTGAGCCTGGTCATCTTGGAGATTCCGTGGGCTGGACTCCTTGCAGGCCGGCCCAAGAGAATAATGCCCTAGGGCCATTACATGGGGTATGACATGGAGGGGGGTCTTGGACAGCTGGGGGAGGCTGCTGGGCTGTGCTCAGGAGGGAGGGGCTGCTCCAACCTGCTGAGGGCTCTCTGGGAGGGTGAGCTTTGACGAACGGGCCCCTTCTGCCCCCCACCCCGCCTTTTTTCTCACAGGCCTGGGGTAACCAGAGTTAACAGGCAGGTTCCCTACATCTGCTGGGTCTGCATTCTAGGACTGCTGCAATGCTCAGCGCTGGAAGCTGAGGGCCCAGGATTAAGGCGGCGGCAGGGTCAGTGCCCAGCAACTCTGCTGGCTTCTGCAGGCTCCTTGGCCTGCGGCAGTAGAACCCCAGTCTCCCTGCCATGTTCACCTATGTACATGCCTGCGGTTCCCCTTTCTAGAAGAAGAACTCCAGGCAGATCAGATGAGGGGCCACCCTGCTCCCTCATCTTCACTAATCACATCCGCAACACTCCTATTTCCAAACAAGGTCACGTTCTGAGTCCTGGGATTAGGGCTTCAGCATATGAACATGGGGCGTGGGTGGGTGAAATTCAGCCTGTAACACCTGCCCAGGCTAAAACCCCACAGAGCACCCCTGGGACCTCCATTCTCCGGGAGCTGGGTCCCCGCTGGAGGAACCGTGGTTCCTGTGGGTTCCTTCCTGCTTGCCCGGCACTGAAGGCCAGTGGGCTTCAGGGGCCCTCCCAGAACACCCAGTTCCACCCCTGACCCACCTCGCGGCCTCCCCCAGGCCATTCCCAGCAGCCTCACTCCCCTGGGCCTTCCCGGTGTCCCCAATTCCCAGAACCAACCCAAGGACGCTGTTCCGGGAATGGGCTTCCTGGGACGTTCGCTACCCTGCTCCTTCTCACCTCCTCCAACCCTTGCCTGCTGCATCCTGGAGGCTCTGAGGGTCCATTCCCACTGGAGCTGTGCCCTAGGCCCCCACACTGGCCTGAGGCCCCCCTCCCCGCTCCTTAGCCACTTAGAGAAAGTGGGGAGGGGGATGGTGACAGCGGGAGGTGCCTGAGTCCCTGGAAGGGACAGCTGCGGAGCCAACCATCACAAGTCACTTTCCCTCTTCTCCTAAAGGCACAGATCCCACAATGACCCCGTGCACAGCAGGGCCCCACTTTCCACACCCCCATGATCCAGAAGGCGCGGCTCGAGCCGAGTCCTGCCTTGGGTGGGTGTGGAGGTGCCAACAGCCACGTTGCACCACCCCTGCCTGCTCCCCAGTCCCGGGGCACACCCTGAACTTTCCAGCCTCCAGACCTTATCTGTGCTGTAGCTTATCTGCCCCTCACTACCCAGAAATGCACTGTTCCCTCCTCCCATAGCTGAAATCCAGCCGCCAGGAAGCCCTGGGGTCCTCGTACCAAGAGCCCCGGCCCTTGATTTTCATTTTTCTCATCTCCCAGTTGGACTGTGAAGCCAACGAGGGCACGGGGGCCTGGCTGTCCAGCCTCAGCCTTCCTCGGGGTGTCCTGGCTCTGTCCCATGAGCTGTGTGACACAGACCCACCCACAAGTGGCGTGATGCAGGCCCATGAGCCCCAGGCTGGACAGCTCCACTCCTGGGGACTCAGTCTGTGGATGTCACAATGCTTTGCTTGTCTCCATAGAATAAAATCCAGCCTGAGGCCTGGTTGCTCCTGGGGTCAAGGGATGTCCAGTCTCTCCCTGGCGGG
The DNA here is from genome assembly GCF_009764315.1 of Trachypithecus francoisi. Classification (NCBI taxonomy): domain Eukaryota; kingdom Metazoa; phylum Chordata; class Mammalia; order Primates; family Cercopithecidae; genus Trachypithecus; species Trachypithecus francoisi. The sequence continues at coordinate 4,594,750 of NW_022681473.1, forward strand.
GGGTCAAAAGGCCTTGGGTAGGGGTTTTCAACCTGTGGTGCTCTCGGCAGGATGCCCAGAGCCTCCCCTCTTGGTCCTGCTGCCTCTCAGTGACTCCCGGTGACCCCCTCCCCAGAGGCCTCAGCCCTTTACCCTCCTCCTTCTCTTGGGACACCCCCTCTCCCAGGCTGAGCCCAGCCTCTCTGGGTCACCCCAGCTTTATTTCTTGTAGGGCAAGTAGATCATTTTGTTTTTGACAGAAGGTGGGTAGTGCCCCTGGGGGGTCTGAAAAGCCAGGATGATATAAGAAGCCAGGACTTGCCCCTCCCCACCTTCCTAGGGGTGGTACGGGGTTGGAGTCTCACTGATTATCCAACCTGACCCTAACCTCACGTACTGGGGTGAACGGTGAGTAGGAGCTTCAGAGGCAGCCTCCGAGTCCTCAGAACACCCTAAGGAGGCTGTCCTGCCACACTGCACCTTGAAAAGTCTGGAGCCCTGAGCGGCCTGGCCTGCCTGTGTCATGCTACTGATGGGCCGAGCCGAGCAGCCCTGAACCCTGGCCCAGGCCCTCACTGAGCAGCACCGAGCTCCTAGGGACTCATCTAAGGGCTGTCCCCAAGCAGAAGGCAGCTTGGGCACTGATAGCCTCTGACAGCCTCCCTCACCCCCTGCACCTGTGGCTGCTGCAGGCCACGATGGGCCCCGCTCCTGGGGCAGCAGGAGGACCCCGCCTGTGTACCCCAACATTTCCCTACTGATGCCACAGGGCTTCAAATTCATGTCCCCCCGCCCCATGGCACTTTGCTGCAGGTCGGAGCTTCGGAGCTCAGTGGTTGCAGGCCTTATGCTGGCCACACCTACACTGAGGCTGCAGCACTGGGGCAGGAGCAGGTGCACAGACGTTTCTGGGAGGTGGGATCGGGCAATGCCACCCCGTCCATGCAGCTGGTGCATCCCCCGCAGCCCCGGCAGCTGAGGAAAAGGTCGAGAAAGAATCTGGCCCTCCTGGGGGGCTGGCACACACCAGTTGGAACCACTGAAGAGGCCCCATGGAAGCCGACTGGGGAGAGGAGGTGGACCTGAGGGAGGACTCACCCCAGGAGGGAGGACTCAGCCTGAAGAGGGAGGACTCACCCAGAAGGGGGAGGACTTAGCCCAGGTGGGAAATTCACCCCACGAAGGGAAACTCACCCAGAGGAGGGAGGACTCACTCCAGAAGGGAGAATTCAGCCTGGAGAGGGAAGACTCACCCAGAAGGGGAAGGAGTTACCTCAGGAGGGAAACTCACCCCAGGAGGGTGAGCTCACCCAGAGGAGGAGGACTCACCCCAGGAAGGGAACTCAGGGTTGAGGAAGGAGGATTCACCCTACGAGGAGGACTCACTCTGAGAAGGGAGGACTTACCTCAGGAGGGAGGACTCATCCCAGGAGGGGGACTTGCCCAGAGGAGGGAGGACCCACTCTAGGATGGGGACTCACTCTAGGATGGGAACTCACCCTGAGAAGGGAGCATTGACCCTAGGAGGGGGAACTTACCCTGAGGAGAACTCACCCTGAGGAAGAGGAAGTCACTCAGAGGCAGGAGGACTAACCCCGGGAGAGAAACTCACCCTGAAGAGAGAGGACTCACCCTGAGAAGGGAGGACTTACCTCAGGAGGGAGGACTCACCCCAGGAGGGGGACTCGCCCTGAGGAGGAAGGACTCACCCTGAGGAGGGAGGACTTACCTCAGGAGGGTGGACTCACTCTGGGAGGGGAACTCACCCGGAGAAGGGAGGATTCACCCTGACGAGGAAGGACTCACGCTGAGGAGGGAGGACTCACTCGAGGCAAGAGCTGGATGGCTAGTGACAGGCCCTGGAGCTAGCAGGGAGGGGCAGCTCTCCTGGGAGCTTGGTAACAAAACAGAGGACCTTTCCCAAGAGCCCTGGAGGAGTGTGTACCTGTATGTGTGAGTGTGTGTATGTGTATTTGCACGTGTGGCGGAGTGTGTGCATGTGGGTGTCTGTGAGCTGGTGTGGAAGCGTGTTCCCACTGCATTCATGTTCTTGTGAGCACACATTGCAGTTACGTGCATGTGAGCAGCAGTTGTGCCCGTGTGCGTGTATACACGAGTGTGCGGGCACGTGTGTCGATGTGTGCCTGTGTGAGCTGCAGGGAAAGGCGCCTGTGGGTGAAGTGAAGGAGCACTGGGGCTAAACGTGGCACTGGGACTTGGTCACCCCAAGGCTTAACCCACCCGGTGGTGGCGCCTCTGGGTCTCTCTCTGGGGGAGGAAGCATGGGAACCAGGGGGTGGGAGCCGGCCCAGGAGCCCAAGATGGAGAGGCAGGGGAGGAGGGACTCTCGGACGGCCAGCCAGGGAAGAGGGGCCCCGAAAGGAGGTGGGCACAGACTCAAGGCCATTGCAGGCTCCCGGGGCTCACAGGGGTTCGCGGTGGGGCCGCTCAGATGTCCTTGGCCTGACCAGGCTGGGAGGTCCGCCCCTCAGGGCCCGGGTTTCATGGCGCTGAGTTAATCCCGGGAGTCCACTCTTCCTTAGGTTTGTAAGAACAAGGAAGTGGGGTCTGGGAGGGCCAGGCAGGCTTTCTCCGTGCCCCGTCCTCGATGAACCCGGAGCTCTGTCCTTTGGGGAGCGGCCCCCACGGGGCTCCCGGGAAGGCTCCGCCGTGAGACGCGATGCTGCCCCCTGGCGGTGGGCCGGGCCCCGTCCCGCTTAGTGGAGTGAGTGTCGCGTCCCTCACATTTCCTGTTGCACAACTTGGCAGCAAGACCCCGGGGCACTAAAATAGAAGGTGCATTATATGCGAAACCTTCCTGGCGAGCTGCGTGATCCGCTGGCCTGCCTGAGGAGACTTCTCCATGTACCGGGGACATTGCTCCATTTCATCCCCCACTCCCTCTAAGGCAGGGGCCGTCGAGGCGTTTAGAGTGAGGAAGCCGTTTCTCAGCTTGGTCCTGGTCGCTCTGCCCGTGGGTGCCAGAATCCAGATTTGAACCCCAGTCTCTCCGCCTGACCCCACAGCCCAGCTCTTCACACTGTATCCAGAGCGACTGAGGCTTCTGGGGGAAAGGCCATCTCAAACGCCCAGCAGTGCAGGGCCACCCTGCCCCTGAGGCACAACCCTTGGTGGTCCAAGGCACTGGGGGCATCCAGAGCCTGGGCACACATCCTCACAGGGTGGGGGTGGGGGGTGCTGAGGGCACTCAGGAAAGGCCCTGGCGTCCGGGGCGTCTGGGCTGAGTCTTGGCTCTCCGCTGGGTGACCGTGTTCCTCTGGCCGAGCGTCGTGGCCTTGCTGAGCCTCTGTGCCCCAGAGAGCCAAATGCCACGGCCTACCTTGTGAAACTGGCACCAAGGCTGGCTAGACGCTCCCTCGAGGGTCAGGCTCCTGCTGCAGCTCGTGCTCCCTACGATAACAAATCCCAGGGGCACCGACTGTGTACCAGGTCGGTGGTCAACCAAATAATGGAACCTCCCACCAAAGGTGTCCACATCTGAGTGCCCAGGACCTATGAACATGTTCTCTTCCGTGGCCAAAGACACTCTGCCGATGTCACGAAGCAAGCACTCTGAGGTGGAGATGATTCCAGACGGCCCTGAGTAATCTCGAGGTTCCTGTAAGAGGAAGGCAGGAGGGAGTCACAGAAAAGATGACAAGAAGAAGCAGAGGGGAGAGAGAGAGAGAGAGAGAGAAAAGAGGAGAGGGGAGAGAGAGAGAGGAGAGGGGAGAGAGAGAGAGAGAGGAGAGGGGGAGTGAGAGAGAAGGGGGGAAGAGGGAGAGAAGAGATGGGGAGAGAGAGAGAAGAGAGGGGAGAGAGGGATAGAGGAGAGAGAGGAGAGGGGGAGAGAGAGGGATAGAGGAGAAGGGGGGAAGAGGGAGAGAAGAGATGGGGAGAGAGAGAGAAGAGAGGGAGAGAGAGAGGAGAGAGAGAAGAGAGGGGAAGAGAGAGATAAAGGAGAAGGGGGGAAGAGAGGGATAGAGGAGAAGGGGAGAGAGAGACAGAGGAGGAGGGGGGAGAGAGAGCGGAGAAGGGGAGAGAGAGAGGAGAGAGGGAGAGAGAGAGGAGAGAGGAGAGAGAAAGGAGTGAGGGAGAGAGAGAGAGAGAGAGAGAGAGGGAGAGAGAGGGAGAGAGAGAAGAGAGAGGGAAGAGAGAGATAAAGGAGAAGGGGGGAAGAGAGGGATAGAGGAGAGAGAGAGAGAAGAGAGGGAGAGAGAGAGGAGAGACAGAGCGAAAGGAGTGAGGGAGAGAGAGAGAAGAGAGTGGGGAGAAAGAGGGAGAGCGAGAGGAGAGAGGGAGAGAGAGAGGAGAGAGGGAGAGGCAGAGGAGAGAGAGAGAGAAGAGAGGGAGACAGAGAAGAGAGGTTGGGGGAGGGGAGAGAGAGGAGAGAGGGAGAGGGAGAGAGAGGGAGAGAGAGGAAAATCTTCCCAGGAGAGACAGTGCTGCTGACTTTGAAGATGGAGGAAGGTGCCACAAGCCAAGGAGCACAAGCCTCCTCTGGAAGCCGGAAAAGGCAAGGCTTGGATTCTCCTAGAGTCTCCAGGAGAAATGCAGCTCTTTAGACATCTCGATTCTAGACAACTGGTATTCCTTTATTTCTTTTCTTTCTTTCTTTCTTTCTTTCTTTTATTTTTCTTTTTATGAGACAGAGTCTTGCTCTGTCACTCAGGCTGGAGTGCTGTGGCACGATCTTGGCTCACTGCAACCTCCGCCTCCCAGGTTCAAGTGATTCTCCTGCCTCAGCCTCCTGAGCTGCTGGGATGACAGGTGCACACCACCACGCCCAGCTAATTTTTTGCATTTTTAGTAGAGACAGTGTTTCACCATGTTGGCCAGGCTGGTCTCAAACTCTTGACCTCATGATCCGCCTGCCTTGGCCTCCGAAAGTGCTAGGATTACAGGAGTGAGCCACTGCATCCGGCTGAGATGAGGTTTTGCCATGTTTGCCAGGCTGGTCTTGAACTCCTGACCTCAAGTGATCCGCCCACCTCGGCCTTCCAGAGTGCTAGGATTACAGGTGTGAGCCACCACGCCCAGCTGATGAGTGGCATTTCTGACTTCCAGGACTGTCAGTAGAATCCACCTGTGCCATTTCCAGCCTGTAAGTTTGCAGGCATTGATTGCAGCAGCCATTGGAAACAAACACAAGTCCCGTTCTAGATTCCTGTGCCTTCTAAGTGAAAGAGGTCCCTTGGGACAGTTTCCTGTCCTCCCAGTGGCCAGCAGGTGGACTCCAGCCCCACTCTGCCCAGACCCCAAAGCTGGGGGAATGAGGGGAGGGGGCCAGCTGGAGGCCTCTGGATGCCTTTGGTGGGGAAGTTGAAGGAGCCTGTGTTCTCCCAGGGGAAGCAAGGCCGCCGTGCCTGCTCCTGGCTGCCTGAGGACAGGGCAGAGGCTGGGGTGGGGGTCTTAGGGAGAGAGCTTCCCCCTTCCCCCAGCCGTGCCCTGGCCCTGCTCTGCTCCTCCCTGCCGGAGCCTGCCAAAAGTGACCCAGGCGGAAATCACAGAACATTCTTTTGGGATAAGTTTTCTCCTATTTTTAAACTGTTGCTTTATTTTCTCATAATTTGTTGAATGTTTAACTTCAGCATCAGAGGTGAAAAGGGGCCAGGAGCAAGGATGCTGTCCCGTTTGTCCTGCCCTCCCCACCCCCACCTCACCGGGAGCCTTGCTCAGAACACTTAGTCCCACTTTATAGGGGGTTGAGGGGTGCAGGGAGACACTGAGGCTTGGGGCGGAAGTGACTTGGCTCCCATCACTCAACTGCTGAAACGGCAGGGGCTGGATCCTGGATCCAAGCCCAGGTCCCCGAAGTCACGTCCGGCTTTTCCCAGTGACACTGTGCTGCCCCCCAGAGGCGGTTGCTTTTCCAGAAAGTGCTAAGCTGACCTGAGCTGCAGGCTCCCAGGACAACCATCCCCTGCAGACGCTGTAGTCAGCTCTAGGGCTCCAGCATACCCCATGGGTCAATTAGGGAATAAGTGTGCACCAGGTGGAACACAGCCGGTAACAATGCAGGCAACAGGGAAGAGCCAGCACCCCGTTCGTGGAGTGGGGTTCCCGGGAGACTGGGAACCAGGCTGTGATTTCACTTCAAGTAGGGGCCTTAAAAACATAGCAATGAGTGCCTCGTTTATTCAGTGAGTGTACTGAGTCCTGCTATGTCCCAAGGATGGCTCAGACAACTTCCAGGGAGCATCCTGGGGTCCATCCGTCAGACACGTCTCTTGCACCACCTCCACCTTCCTTCAACTTCTTTCCTCTTTGCCTTGGCTGCTAGGAAGCTCCCACCCAATTTGTGTGAGCTCTGAAGCCTCTCCCCTTGGACCCTGGAGGATGCCCTGCTCTGCTTTGGCCTTCTCTTTCCAGCTTCCTAGCACACTGCCTGTGCCTCCCAGCAGGGAGCAAGGAGCAGGGCAAGGGGAAGGCATGGTTGAGAAGTAGTCTTGGGGACAGGGGACTCTCGGGTGGGGTCCCAAGGTGGAGGCCCCCCTCCCACAGGCCAGTTCTTGGCACCCGTGATTACCCACCTGGGCCTCCCGGTACCTCCAGGAGCCAGCTCCAGAGTCTCTCAAGGACACACAGATAACATCTTACCAGATAAGGATCCATTGACCCCGGGCATGGAAGGAGACAGCAGGGCCTCGAGCTTAACCACATCCGCCTGGCATCAGACCCACCTGGGAATAAAAATACCAGGTGCGGGTGGGTGTGGCGCCTCCGGAGACACTTCCCAGCCTGGCACAGCCCAGCCAGGACACCTCTCAAAGGTGAGGAGGAACAGGAAATTCCAAACCCGTCCCCACCCCGGGGTCAGCCTTAGAGTCCCTGCAGCTTCAGCCGCAGCCTGACCTCCTGGGCCCTCAGTTTCTCCCCCTGTAAAGCAGAACCATAATAAGCCCCCTACACAGGGGGGCTGAGAGGCTCAGGCGGGAAGGCTGTGGGAGGTGTCGTGAAAGCTGGGGGTGTTGTGCTCTCAGTGAAAGCCCTGGCCTCCTCTCCCAGGACTCTGCTAGACAGAGCCGGTCCCCCTTGAGATGCCCAGCCCCCTCCCCAGCTGCAGCCTTCTGGGGCTTAGACAGGTAGAGGGAAGATGAGGCACTGCCTCCAGCAGCTCCCAGGGCTGCCCAAGGGTTCCTGAGCTTGGCCGAGGGGCTCCAGCTAGTTTAGCCCGAGACCCTGTGTTCCCAGTGAGGCCCTAGGGCTGCAGGGCTGGGCCCAGCCTAAACGCTGCTCCCTGCTTCTGGCCAGGGAGAGGCTGCTGGTCACAGGGAGGTGGGTCTCAGAGTTGCTGCAGAGCGGACCCCTGGAGTGTGGGTGCCTTACCATCTCCTGTCCCCACCACCCAACCCCTCCATCATGCTCCAAAGGGCTTATTTCGCATCAGTGGATCTGGCTTCAGTGAATCTGTGTGCCAGCCACACCTGCCCCATCACGTTGGCCCATGTTCCCACTCAGGTGGGAGATCATAAAAACTGGGATCCCTGGGTGTCGGCCCCAAAGAGTCCCATTTGACAGGGGTGGGTGGGGCAGGGCTGTGGGGCTGTAGGGAGGCGGGACTCAGGGAGGCTCCTGCCTTCTCTGCCTGGCCCAGCACCTGGGCACACGGGGCTGGTGAGCCACCACCATCTGCCCAGTGAACGGATGATGCTGCTGGCTGTCCCACGGCCCCTGGGGAGTCCCTGACCCAGAAATGGGGTTCTTAGGGGACCTGGAGTCCCAAGGAATCCTGTGAGGTCCCCTGGTGAGTGAGTGGGCCTCGGGGTGCCCATGTGGGAGTCTCGGGCAGCAGTTGGCCCACAATTCAGGCATTGCAACGGGGCCCAGGATCTGGGTTCCAGCCTAGTTCCTGGCAAGTGCACCCCAGGTACAGAACCTCTGGGACACAACGGAGATGTAAGCAGACAACTAACAAGATAGTTGAGACTGTCTCTTTATCCGGACACTGGGGATAGGGAAGTCTGGTGTTTACCTCCTGGCAGGAAACAAGAGGTTGGGGTGGAGTCCCAGGGACATGCTGGGTTTCTTGGAGGGGTCCCTTTCTAGCCCCAAGATGCAGGATCTGGGATCTGGCCCTGAAAGGTGTGACTTGGGGTTTCCATGGGGGCAGGAGCAGGGCCCAGCTGGCAGCAAGATGGCCAGTGGCCCACCTATTCCCTGCAGTCCCACCAGCCGAAGGGACCACCCAGCGGAGCCCTGGTGGTTGTCATGACTAAGGGAAGGGAGCAGTCACCTCCCGGGTCCCAAATTCAAAGTTTGTGAACCCAGGAGCTGCGTCCAAAGCAGGTCCTACCACGTGGTGCCTGGGAGTGCACGCCCCATTGCGTGGGCAGCAGATGGCAGTGTGCACCCCATCTTCTCACTCCTCACCCAGCCCTGCCCGAAGGCCATAGTCCTCCCTGGGCCACAGGGTTGGCGAGAGTCACAGCCGGTCCCCTAATGCTGCAGCAACCTCCTCTGGGATTGCCCCGGCCTCGGTTTCCCTCATGGGAGGCAGGGAACTGCTCTTCAGCACAGCACCCTCCTTGGCATGGCACTGCCCCGTTCTAGAGTCCACACCGGCTCCCCGTGCACCTTGGTGCCATCCGAGTTCCTCAGTGCACAACTCCATTTAGAGACCACATCTGTTTCTTCCTCTGCTGCCCAACCCGCTCATGCTCCGGCCTGGGCCCAGGGCAGGGCTGTGGCTTGGCCTCCTTCACCTGCCCTGGGCTCACAGCTCTGGACAAACCGGAGATGCTTGATGGAGACGGCCAGGGTGGACTTTAGGGTCTTGGGTCTGTGGCCCTGGAATGCCAGCTGGTTTTGACTCTGGGCCAGGCCAGGGGTCAAGTCGGGTGGACACCAGGGCAAGCACCCCAGGCCCCACCTGGGCCCTTGTTCCAGCCAGGGGATGGCTTGGTACGTGCTGCCTCTGCTGCTTGTCCACGGAGTGGCGCTCATTCATCGGACATGTACTGAGTGCCAACTGTGTGCCAGGCATCCCTGAGGGTGACCAAGATGCAGGTTCTGTTCTCAGGAGCCACTGCCCTACATGGCGTCCTAGCCAGGCCAGCTGGGCCACGGCCAGGGGTTTCAGGGCCAGTGCTGGGGCTGGGACCATGTGGCTCCACATAGTGGGGGGCGAGGGGAAAGGGCCAGAGTGGGCCCCTAACAGTGTTCTGGGGGCCAGCAGGGCCACAGCAGGGAGGGCAGATGTGGAGGTTGCTCCCCTGGCTTGGGTCCGCTGGTCTAACTGCCCACTAGGAGGTCCCGCCTGCGTGTCCTCTGGAACCTGAGTTCTGTGTCTGCCCAAAGTGGAACCCGCACCCTCCCTCCAAACCTAGTTTGCCTTCTGGGCCACCTTCACCCAAGGCCCCCATTCTTATGGAACATCCTGTTTGCTGTCATCGCCACACGTTTTACCTAATTATCTTGTTAACTGTCTGTTTACATCTCTGTTGTGTCCCAGCAGAAGACACTGCCAGCTCCCACTTCACTGGAGCCAGAAAACTGTGCCTCTGCCTGGCCTCCCCCTGCAGGAACCCCAGGTGGGGCATGGGGCTCTTGTCCTGGGTCCACCTCCCTTGGCCCCTGGCCTGGCCCAGAGCCAAAATCAGCTGGCTTTCCAGGGCCACAGCCCCCAACACCCCTACCCTGAGCACTCGACCTCCTAAATCTAAATGCTCACTTCTCACCATCCCCGCACCCAGCCTCAGGTCCAGGCGCCACCACCTCCGCAGGAGCTCTCACTGGCCCCATCGGCCTCCCTGGGGCTGACGCGGCCTCCCGCTGCAGTCAAAGTGAGTCCTGTGAGGCACAGTGCCTGCAGCTTCCGAGTGAACCCACCCTTCCTGCTTGGACCCAGCACTCTGCTCTGCCCTGCTCTCTGGGGCCGCTGCAGCCCCTGCCACCTCCTGTCTGCCCCCCACCCCCGCTCAGGAGGAATCAGGGTCTCCAGGCTGCCGGCTCTGCTTAGTCAGCTGTGCCCTTCTCTCCGGTTGGCCTCCTCAGTACGGTCCAGCAGGTGGCGATGTCCCGTCCTTCTGGACCTGCTTCCTGTGGCTCCCCTCCCAGGCACTGTCTGGGGAACGGGCTGTTTTCAGATTTGGGGAGAACCCCTCACAGCCATGTGTGCCCTCGCTGCAGGCACCCAGTGCTGCCAAGCTCAGAGCCAGGCGGACCTGCCTGGAGCCTGCAGGCCCGCTCACCCAGCACACGTTGCTTCTGACTTCTCAGGGGAAGGGAAGGACTGTCCCCTGGTGGCTTCTGCCGGCCAGGGGGAAGGGCAGGCCTGGGAGGGAAGTTCGGGATCCCACGTGAATGTGCATGGCACGTCAGCATTCCTGACCGAGAGGTCTTGAGGTGTCCTGGGGAGGGGACTTGTATATGGCCCTGTCCTGGTCATGTCTGCTCCCCAAACGTCATTTTCAGGAGGTGCCTCCCACCCAAATCTTCTGTCTGGGAGAAGGAATGAGTGGCCTCCCCAAGCTCATGTCCCTTGATACCACGCAAACCAGGGCTGGCAGCAGGACTGCAGGTGAGGGACTGTTCCTTTCTCTGCCGAGGTTGGGGGAGCTGCTCTCCTGACTCCCTCAGTGACAATGATTCTACTTCCCTTGCCAGGAGGGGTCAGAGAGGTAAAGGACCCCGTCAGGAGGGAGGCAGCAGCAGAGACGTAAAGGACCCCATCAGGAGGGAGGCAGCAGCAGAGACGTAAAGGACCCCATCGGGAGGGAGACAGCGGCAGAAAGGTAAAGGATCCTGTCGGCAGGGAGACAGCGGCAGAGAGGTAGAGGATCCCGTCAGGAGGGAGACAGTGGCAGAGAGGTAGAGGATCCCGTCGGGAGGGAGATAGTGGCAGAGAGGTAGAGGAACCCTGTGAGGAGGGAGACAGCGGCAGAGAGGTAAAGGACCCTGTCGGCAGGGAGACAGCGGCAGAGAGGTAAAGGATCCGTCGGGAGAAAGTGGCCTCTCCTGGGACTGGTCAAGACTCTTAGGAGCAGGGAGGGACCCAACCCTATGGGGGGTGCCTTTGCTGGAGTCCTGCTAGGATGGGCCTGTGGTTAGACACTGACCCCCGCCCTCCGTCCCACCACAAGCTCCACCGGGCTGGGGCTTCTCAGTGACCGTCAGCACCCACACTGCAGATGTCCGGTAGGCCTGTGTACTGGGGGACACCCAGCCCTCACTGTGTCACCATGACAGAGTCCAGAGCTTCAGCCTCCTTGTCAGTAAACGAGGGCACAGCAACCACTCCACAAAGCTGGAGGGGAAGACATGGGCCCGTGGGACTTCCTGGTGACATTGGTTGGCGCCTGTGAGGGGCCTGTCCAGGGCCTCATGAGCCCTCGGGGATCCCCAGGACCCCTCGGCTAGGAGTGTTGCTGAGGTCTCACCCCCACGATAGTCACAGCCCCACTTAACATAGAAACTCAAGCTGGACAGGGTGTCCCCAGGGCCATGTACTCTCTGTTGGCTGTCACGTCACTGTGGAGACTTTCAGGCCCTTTGGGTGGGGGTCTGCAGCAGGGACCCCGGGGGGTGGGGAGTGGGCAAGAGGAGGGTGGCAGCCCCTAACAGAAGGGCCGTGGCCCCTGGGGATCAAGCAGAAGCTCCTGCTTCGGGGACGGTTGGGCCTGGCCTGGCCACACTGTGTGGGTGGGAGGGCGAGAGGCTCCTATGGGAGGGATTGTGGGGAGCCGCGGCCTCATCCTGGGGCCAGGGGATGTGGGTGGGCACTGACCCTCCCGAAACCTCGCTAGATCTCCCTGCAGGCTTCCAGACAGCCCTGGTTGGCCCCAGGAGGAGCCCAGATGTGGAGATCGACTCCAGCTCCCAGGGCCCTGCCTGCTCCGGCAAGTGTTTCCTCAGTGTTCACAGCCATGGCTGGCCAGGCCGTCCTGCCGGTCCTGGGTCCCGGCCCTGTCTGGCTGGAGGGAGAGCAGAACAGGCCACCTGCTGTGCACATCTGTGCGCCCCGCGTCCCTTCCAGGAAGCTGTGCACGCTGGCTCAGAGAAGGGGCCCGTGGTGGGTGGGCGCCTGCTGCTGGCTGAGCTGGATGAGCACACATGTGGTGGGAGGGCCTGGAGGAGGGCCAGCTGGTCACCCCACAGCCCGCCTTCAGAGAGGAGGCTGGGGTCACGCAGCAGCCGCCTCTATTTTCCCAGGCAAAACCCCTTTTAATATTCACCAAGCACGTCTCCCCCATCTAGGTGCACTGCTGGACACCTGCACCTGGTCCCACTGTGTCACTGACCAGCAGTGTGATGTGGGCAGTGTCTTCATTTCTCGTGCCTCAGTTTCCTCCTCTGTTAGATGGGGGTAGCGCTGCCACCTCCCTCCCTCCTGGTAGGGCGCTGACAAGGGAGCTGAGGCTCAGGAACCTCTCATGGTGACCCAGAGAGGAGCTGGCGTCCAACAGCACTCGTGTCCATTTTTTGTAACAATTACCTGTGTCCCTGCAGGTCAGGGGCTTGGCCCTGTGCACAGTAAGTCCTCACTAACTAGTACTATTATTCAGCGTGGGACATGAGTACCTTGGAGCACTAATTTTGGGCCAGCCTCCCGTGGGGCGTGGCCACGATTCCTTCCCTGCAACTTCCCCACTGTCACTGGGGCTAACCCTATTTTTCCGATGAAGAAGTGGTCACTTGGGGAGATGAAGGGACCTGCCTTGGGATGAGGGATTCCAAAATTCAGGTCACCCTCGCCTCACCCTGGCACCAGCCCTGGCCACATCAGAGCTGACCAGCATGGTGGCCCTTACAAGGTGCTGGTTTTCTGTAGACCTCGGTTTCCTGCACCTGTAAAACGTATTCATCTCCCCCAGAGCTGGGTTAAGACTTCACAGACTCAAATTGCTGGGTGCACACCCCCCTGTGAGTTTCCCATGGTGTGTAATGAATGACCACATGCTTGGTGGCTTAGAACAGAAATCCATTCTCTTGCAGCCTGGGAGCCAGAAGTCTGAGATCATGGTGTCGGCAGGGCCATGCTCTCTCGAAGGTTTCTAGGGAAGGGACCTTCCTGCCTCTTCCAGCTCCTGGGGCTCTGGGCATTCCTAGGCTGTGGCTGCGATGCTCCAGTCTCTGCCTTCTCCTTGCCCTGTCTCTGTGTCTCTTCTCCTGTTCACTTATAAGGACACACTTCATTGCATTTAGGGCCACCCTAATACAGATTAATCTCAGCTCAGGATCCTCACCTTCATTACACCTGCAAGATCCTGATTCCAAACAAAGCCAGCTTCTGAGGTTCCAGGGGTTAAGAGGTGGATGTATGTTTTGGGGGGATAGAGTTGAACCCACTATACCTACAAACAAAATTCATGATAAAAATATTGTTACATGGTAACATCAGTTCCAGCTACATTGGTGTTTGTGTGTTTTATGCATTTTTTTTAAAAAACAACATTTTAAAATACTTCTTCAAATGTGCTGGTGTCCCCCTCTGGGCCTACTGAGTGGCCCTGCAGGTCACAAAGTAGGGATGAAGGTGAAATGAGAAACTGTCTGTATGAGACACACCACGGCACCCCACATACGGTATGTGCTTAGAAGTGTTTTAAAGGAAAACTATCCCCGCCCCCAACCAGGAGCTCCTTGTCAGGGACAGGAGCCCTGAGGGGCAGGAATGCCGGGCCCAACCCAGAGTTGAAGCTCTGTGGTCTCTCCCTGCCTCAGTTTTCCCACCCTGAAAGTAGGGTAAGGAGTAGCTTCTCGGCAGGAAGGATTCTGTGAGTCAAGGACGTGTGAAATGTGTAGCATGGTGTCTGGTCCTCCTTGCGGGCTCGACGCTGTGTCCCCTCTGGGTCGCAGCCCCAGCGTGGACGTCCATCTGCCAACCTGCTCCAGCCTCCGTGGAGGCCCAGTGTTCAGCCGCTGGGCACCACCTCCTTCCTTGCTGCCTCTAGTCTCTGAGCTCCCACTGTGGCCCGAGGGGCTGCAAGGGCCTCCTGCCTGCTCACTCTGCTTCTGCCCCGCCCCTTCAGTCTACTCTACCTAGCAGTGAATTCATCTCTCAAGCAAGGTGCTAGGCACGGCGCGGTGGCCTACACCTGTAATCCCAGCACTTTGGGAGGCCGAGGTGGGTGAATCATCTGAGCTCAGGAGTTTGAGACCAGCCTGGGCAACATGGCAAAAACCCATATTTACAAAAAGTACAAAAAGTTAGCTGGGCATGGTGGTGTGCACCTGTGGTCTCAGCTGCTCAGGAGGCTGAGGTGGGAGGATGGCTTAGCCTGGGAGGTGGAGGTTGCAGTGAGCCAGGATTGCTCCACTGCACTCCATCTTCAGTGAAAGAATGACATCCCGTGTCAAAAAAAAAGCAAGGCGCTGAGCCCATAAACCCATCCTGTTTTTCTTCTGCTCAGAATCCCCCAGGCTCCATCCCACTGGCTTCACAGCCAAAGACATACCATGACCAGTTACCTGCCCCTTCCACCTCCTCTCTGGACCTGGTACTGATCCCTCACCTTCTGTCCCTCTGGCCTCCTTGCCATTCTCTGCACACATCCGCTCCTGCCCCAGGGCCTTAGTTCATGTTGTGATTGCGTCTGGACCCCAGAATCTCCGCATCTCACTCTCTCATCTCTTTTGGGTCTTGACTCAGTTGTCGCCTGCCTGGCGAGGCCTTTCCTAACCACATGATTGAAAATTGAATTTCCATCTCCACCCCAGACGTCCCCGTCCCCATTCCCTACCGAATCTTCCTGCTTTGTGTCATCATCATACATTTTACTTATGTATTAGGTTGGTGCAAAAATAATTGTGGTTTCTGTCATTAAAATAATGGCTGTTAAAAGTTTTTGCCATGAAAACGAATGACAAAACAGTTTTGTCATTAAAAGTCATGTCTTGTTTGTTGTCTGTTTCGATCTCTATCGTGCCCCCAGCACACATGCCTGGCACATAGCAGATGCTCAGCGAGTATTTGTTGAATGAATGAATGTAATGGTTGCAGCCTCTGTTTCAAGGACTCTCCCCACCCAGAAGATGAGAAAGCTGGGGCTCAGAGAGGTGCAGTGACATGCCTGTGGTCACAGGGCAGTAAGTGACAGGACAGGACAGGAGCCAGGCTCTCGGCCTTCAGCTCTACTGCTCCTGGGAGGTCCTGAGCCCACAAATCCAGAAACTGACCCAGGCTCCCATTACAATCTGATTCTCAAAAGCAGAAGGAGCAAACAGACCCTCGGGGGCCCTAGGGAAGAGGTGGAGGCCTTGGCAGCTCACAGGGGCCTGGAGTTAGAAACCGCTCTCCAGACCCCGGGGCTTAACCAGGCAGCTGCCTGTTGCCTCAAACTACAAACACCCCGGGACAGGGGGAGGGGGGGACCAGACTCCTAGGACCTTCTGTGAACTGTGACACACGGGCTGGCCCATGCTGGCTGGCCACGGGACCCTCGACGCTGCCCCCTCCTGGGGTTCCCCATGGCCATCCTGCCAGGCAGGTGGCCCCATACCTTCTGCTCATGTTACAGGTGAGGAAACTGAGGCTCAGAGGACAGTGGAGGCACAATGTGAGGATCTGATTCCAGCCTCCCAGCTTCCAGTGCAGGACTTGGCCCACCCTCTCAGGCGGGACTTTGGAGACTGGGCTGGTGAGATCAAGGTGTATCCAGCGTAGGGGAGAGCAAATGGGCAAACAAGAGAAGGTGTGGGGGCCACCTGGGGTGTCCTTCCTGAAGGCTCCTCTTCTGATCGCCTCTCCTGACAAAAGCCCCTTGAGACCACCACGGCCTCCACTCAGGCACCCACCCATGCAAGATGCCCACAGCAGCTGCAGAGCCAGGGCTGGCATGGGACCAGCGCTTTAGGAGGAAGGAACCCTGCTGCCCCCACAACCAGGCACCTTCAGAGATTGCTCAGTGATTCCCTAGCAGCAGTAAACTGCACTCATAAAAGCATAAACCAGTGACTGGCAATGAGAAGCTGTGGAAGATAAGGTGGACCTGCAGGCCCAGATAAGCCCGCTGTAGTAGCCAGCCCCATTTCTACACGCGCACTCCAGAACCAGGCCTGGGGTGAAGCAGAGGCCAGTTGAGCTTGCAAAAGACAAGAGGACAGAGCCAAGGGCTTCCTGTGCCCACCACTTCCCTGGGGGACAGGGTTGTGGGACGCACAGCGGAAGGCCGTGGCTTGGGGGCTGCATGGGGAAGGAAGACCTGTGAACAGTGGTGGCATTTGCAGGGTCTTCTCCAGGTGGAGGACTCAGCCCAGTGGGCTTTGGGTGTATTTTTATTTGTTTTTTCTTGGTAGCCAGTGAAGAAACCATCTCAAACAGACTATGTGCATCTGGCCCACAGCTGAGTGAGTGGCTGATCTCTGTTGTTCTGCGAGTCTGGTCTCTGCTGGCCTCGCTCTGGGGCAGGCACCCTCTCCCCATCACCCAGTAGGAAGCCTCCGGCTGCTATAGGCTGGCATCTCCCACCTTTGAGTCCTGCAGAAGGAGAGCATGTTGTCCCCACATTTCTGCAAAAGCTAGGGGAGAGAGAGCTCCACACACCTCAGGGTCAGGAGTGCAGCCTGACCCAGGCCTTCCCGGAGGACACTGGGAGGATGGGGGAGGCCACACTATCCACCGGGAACTGGGGACACTGTGTGGATGGGGGTGCCCACACTACTCACCAGCACCTGGGGAGGGACAGTGGTCTCCATGGAAAATTGGGACGAGGTTGTGGGCGGCACCCTTGGATGCTGAGAGCAGATGCCAGCGAAAGCTACAGAGGTGAGAGACCCCCATGGAAGCCAGAGGCTGTGGGAGCAGCTTGGCGTGGGGAGGGGGGCTGATGTTGCTGCTCTCCTAGGACCCCATGCCCTGGGTTCTAGAGGGTTCTAGGGGGTGCTGGGTCAGAGCTTGCCGGGCAGCACGGGACAAGGGTCGTGGCTCTGCCTGGTGTGGGTTATCACCCACCACTTCCCGTGTGCGCTTCATGGTTTGACCATACATCTCGGGAGGAAGGTTCTCAAATCAATGTGCCTTGGCACCCCGGGCTCTCGTTAAGGGGGTTAAGGGGCAGATTGCTGGCTCCTAGCCCTAGAGATTTAGACGAGTGAGATGACGTGTGGTCCTGAGCTCGCAGCCCCTGTGAGACTCCTTGCCTGGCTCTTCTTTGTCTTTGTATTTTTTTTTCAAGGGGAGGGGAACGGGATGAGAGGGAGTGAGGTGATCGGGGAGGTGAAGTCCCCCCGAGGACAAGCCTGGCAATGACGGCCAATGGCGAGTCCTAGGTCCTTCTCCCTGTGTTCTGTGAGGTGATCACTGTCCCCATTTTGCAGAGAAGGAAATTGAGGCCAGAGACTTGCCCCAGGCCCCTCATTCATACAGGGTGGAGCTGGGCCACTCCCCAAGCTCCTCGGAATTTGAGGATCTGCTTGAGCGTTAACTCTCGTACATTCTGCTTCTTTGTCCATCGGAGGAAAAGAGAAAAAGAAGCCCCTTCCGGGGGCTGCCCACGGGTCACCTGGGCCCAGCCTCCAGGGCTTCCCTGGAGGAGACCTGAGGACACACCATGTTTGGAGACCTGGCTTTCTGGAGCAGCCGGACTGAGCCTGGGGCTGGCATGTAGCCCCTGCGTGTCCACACTCAAATTGTCATGGCCAAATGCCCTGGCGGTGAGTGGGGCCTCGCGGGGCCTCTTGGCTGCCAATTCTGCTCCTAGGGTGAAGCCAGAGACCATGAAGGCTGCCCCATCCAGCCTCCATGTCTGGCCCTAGGGCTGGCGATGTTCCTCAGAGATGGGCTTAGTTGTCTTTAAATAAAAGCAAACCATTCCTTTGTGGTTAGACAGAAGACAATCACATACTTCGGGAAGTGTGAAATTCTCACTTCCCCACACCCAAACCCCCCGACAGCGTTTCCAGAGACGAGGTCCTCCCTCCTTTCCTTTTTTCCTTCCTTCTTTCTGACAGACTCTTGCTCTGTTGCCCAGGCTGGAGTGCAGTGACATGATCTCGGCTCACTGCAACCTCTGCCTCCCAGGTTTGAGTGATTCTCGTGCCTCAGACTCCCGAGCAGCTGGGACGACAGGTGCGCACCACCATACCCAGCTAAGTTTTGGTATTTTTAGTAGAGACCGAGTTTCACTATGTTGGCCAGGCTGGTCTTGAACTCCTGTCCTCAAGTGATCTGCCCGCCTCAGCCTCTCAAATTGTTGGATTACAGGCATGAGCCACCACATCTGGCCCGCTTTGTTCTTTTCTGAAGTAGTCAACATTAAAAATATATTGTGAAAGACACCCCCTCCCATGCACACCCTTTTCTGGCAGTGGAGGTGATCCAGGCGTCTGTGACAGCCCCCAAGTCTGGGTTTCCTGGGGATGTGACCGGCAGGTGACCTATCAACCACTGTCAAAATAGGGACACCAGCCATGGGGAAGTAGTTTCCTTGCCACTTCCTCATGGGTCCGTGTTCAGTGCTCTCACGTGTCTGCAAACACGCTCCAGACACAGCCATCCCGGGGAGCACACAGCCAGGCCTGGCGTGCCCAGTTGTGCCCTCGCTCTGTCTTGCTTGACTTATTGAGAGACCTCTGGCTCTGCTCAGATAGGTTTTGCTTATTCTTTTTCATGGTTTTGTGAGAGTCTGTTCTATCAGTTGTCATAGTTTGTCACATTGGTTGCTATTATTTTTCTATCAGCAACACAGCAGCAGCACCCTTGAGCCTCTGCCTCTGCGCAGCGGTGGGAAGGTATTAGTGGGGTAAACTCCAAGACCATGAAGTCCAGCTCAGAGGACGTGCTCATTTAAACACTGGTAGACACAGCCACGTTGCCCTCCAAAAAGCCTGTTCCAGCGGACTGTCCAGAGCAGCGACGGGGGTGGGTTCGGGCAGAGTGTGACCTCAGGGTACACCAGGCCCATTGCCCCAAGAAGAATAAGCTGATAACAACACACACGGTGTGATGCCGTCTTATAAATGAAAAGAAAAGGCCGGGTGGGGTGGCTCACGCCTGGAATCCCAGCACTTTAGGGATCTGAGCCGGGCGGATCACCTGGGGTTAGGCATTCAAGACCAGCCTGACCGACGTGGCAAAACATGGCCGTCTCTACTAAAAATACAAAAAATTAGCCAGACGTGGTGGCACACACCTGTAATCCCAGCTACTTGGGAAGCTGAGGCAGGAGAATCACTTCAACCTGGAAGGCGGAGGTTGCAGAGAGCTGAGGTCATGGCACTATACTCCAGTCTGGGTAACAGAGCAAGACCTGGAAAGAAAAGAAAAGAAAAGAAGAAAAGAAAAGAAAAGAAAGAAAGAAAGGAAAGGAAAGGAAAGGAAAGGAAAGGAAGAAAGGAAAGGAAAGAAAGGAAAGGAAAGGAAAGGAAAAGGAAAGGAAAGGAAAGAAAGGAAAGGAAAGGAGGAAGGAAGGAAGGAGGAAGGAAGGAAGGAAGGAAGGAAGGAAGAAAGGAAGAAAGGAAGAAAGGAGGAAAGAAAGAAAGAAAGAGAAAAGAACCTGAGCCCCAAACAAGTCAGGTGCCAACAGCGATGTTTAAAGGAATGAAGTGCGTTGCCCAGAATCCACGAGGGGATCTCCCTGGGAAGGGGGAGGGGATAGAGCCAGGGGAAGGCGGAAGGAGCTTTAGTGTGGTTGGTAATACCATCTTTCCGTCATTCTTTTTTCAGGGCAACATATTCTTATCTATTCATTCTATGATTTCAAGATAATAAATACATATTTTAACAGACTAAGGAAGTGAGTAAGCTATTAAAATATTAATGATTATTAATTCTGGGTGAGGAATATGATGATTCCTACTTTTTGCCCCTCCCTCCCTCCCTTCCTTTTTTCCTTCCTTCTTTCTGACAGACTCTTGCTCTGTTGCCCAAGCTGGAGTGCAGTGACACGATCTCGGCTCACTGCAACCTCTGCCTCCCAGGTTCAAGTGATTCTCGTGCCTCAGACTCCCGAGTAGCTGGGACGACAGGTGCGCACCACCATACTCAGCTAAGTTTTGGTATTTTTAGTAGAGACCGAGTTTCACTATGTTGGCCAGGCTGGTGCTGAACTCCTGTCCTCAAGTGATCTGCCCGCCTCAGCCTCTCAAATTGTTGGATTACAGGCATGAGCCACCACATCTGGCCTGCTTTGTTCTTTTCTGAAGTAGTCAACATTAAAAATATATTGTGGAAGACACCCCCTCCCATGCACACCCTTTTCTGGCAGTGGAGGTGATCCAGGCGTCTGTGACAGCCCCCAAGTCTGGGTTTCCTGGGGATGTGACCGGCAGGTGACCTATCAACCATGTCAAAATAGGGACACCAGCCATGGGGAAGTAGTTTCCTTGTAGTTTGGCCAAGAAATTTCTCATTCCTATGACTCAGTAGCAGCTACCAGGCACCCCAGTGGTGGCTGGGGACATACCCTGCTGGTCACTGACCCTGGCTGGCCAGCTGGGCACTCATTCTGCTCTCACAGCCCTGGGGAGCTGGCCTCTAGTCTCATCCCAGCCCTCGGTGGTCACTCCAGCATTTGTGTTTGCTGTCTGGGCGCAGGATGGCAGGGGTGTGCTGGTGGCCGGGACCCAGGCAGGATAGCAAAGGTTGGCTGGGGTGAGACCAGGGCAAGGGGACCTTTCGAACTTTCCCCTTCTTGGGGCTGGTCATATAGGTAAAATTTCTACTAGCTACAATAAAAAAGTAAAAGGAAACAGGTGAACTTAATTTTAACCCTATATTTTGTTTAACCCAATAAACCCAATATATTAACATTTCAACATGAAATCGACATCTAAATAGTATTTGCGAGATATTGTCCCGTTTATTATTTTGTCTTTTTCTTTCCTTCCTTCCTTCCTTCCTTCCTTCTTTCCTTCCTTCCTTCCTTCCTTCCTTCCTTCCTTCCTTCTTTCCTTCCTCCCTTCCTTCCTTCCTTCCTTCCTTCCTTCCTTCCTTCTTTCCTCTTTCCTTTTTCTTTTCCTCCCTCCTTCCCTCCTTTCTTTTTTCTTTCTTTTTTTCTTTTTTCTTTCGACAGAGTCTCACTCTGTCACCCAGGCTGGAGTGCAGCGCTGGGATCTTGGCTCACTGCAACCTCCGCCTCCCGCGTTCAAGCGAATCTCCTGCCTCAGCTTCCTAAGTAGCTGGGACTACAGGCATGTGCCACCACGCCAGGCTGATTGTTTGTCTTTTAAGTAGAAAGAGGGTTTCGCCATGTTGGTCAGGCTGGTCTTGAACTCCCGGCCTCAAATGATCCGCCTGCCTTGGCCTCCCACAGTGCTGGGAGTACAGGCATGAGCGGCCACGCCTGGCCTTATTTTCATACAAAGTCTTCAAGATTCCGTGTGCATGTTACACTCACAGCATGTCTTCAACTGGACTTGCCACAGTTCAAGCACTCACATGACCACAGACGGCCCGGGGCTGCCCTGCTGGAATTGCATTCACCCGCCAGTCTAGGCTACCGTGGCCTTAGAGGTCATTAACACCTTTCAGAAAACAGCAGTGGGAAATCAATATAGCAAAAAGATATCTAGGCCACTTCCCCTGCTCTCTCCTTGGCTAGAAGGCAGATGAAACTCTAATGTGTCAGCTCTGTAACCAGACTGGGGAGGGGGCCTCAGCCAGTGTCCACCCCAGCAGAGTGGGCAGGCACCACATAGCAGGTGCATAGCCAGGGGCCCCATGCCTGTAACATGGATGCATCTTTAGAATGCAGCCCTTGGGAATAAAGTCTGGAATTCAGCTACAGCACTGTACTGATGTTGGTCTCTTCATTTTCTAAATCTTCGTATGGCTATGTAAGAGGTTAACATGGAGGCAAACTCAGCAAAGAGCACGTGGGAACCATCAGCACTATCCTGGTAACTTTTTAATAATTCTGCAATTATTCCAAAGGTATAAGTTTATGTAAAAACAACACTTTATTGAAAGTGAAGAATGGATTCAAATCTACAACGAAGTCCTATTCACTTCAATTAAAAATATAGAGACCGGGCACGGTGGCTCACGTCTGTAATCCCAGCACCTTGAGAGACCGAGGTGGTGGATCACCTGAGGTCAGGAGTTCAAGACCAGCCTGGCCAACGTGGTGAAATCCCATCTCTGCAAAAAAATACAAAAATTAGCCAGGCATGATGGCAGGTGCCTGTAATCCCAGCTACTTGGGAGGCTGAGGCAGGAGAATCACTTGAACTTGGGAGACAGAGGTTGCAGTAAGCTGAGATTGTGCTATTGTACTCCAGCCTGGGTGACAGAGTGAGACTCTGTCCTCACCCCCTGCCAAAGAAAAAAGAAAAAATATCTACATATTAGGGTATTATCTTACCACTCAAATGAGTCTGCAGAATTTGACCTTAGTTTTCAAATCAGACTCAAGAATGATCTTTAGTGTGTGTCTGTGTGTGTGTGTGTGTGCGCGCGCGTGCGCGTGCGTGTCTTGGTCATGGACACAATAGCTTCTGGAAGTCTTTTCCACAGAGATTATGGGGACTTCTTTGGCCAAATTGGGCAGGTGCAGGTTCCATCTGCTTGGCAGCTTCCGTCTGGGCCACAGCACGTCTGCAGCGTCCTGCTCCTCTCCAGAGGTTTCTGCCACAGAACCTGTCCCCTTGCTGAGCTCTGGCCCTGTGCTTTCCAAGAAGAAAGACCACAGGGACTGGCAGGATCCCACTCCCTCGGACCCTGCAAGTCATACAAAGCATGCCTTTTGAACAAAGGAAATTAAATTAGAAATTAATAACAGAAAAACAACTGGAAAATCCCTACAGATTTAGAACACAGATACACTTTTAGATAACGCATGGGTCAGAGAAGAGATCGTAAAGGAAATTAGAAAGTAGCTGGAACTGAATGAAAATGAAAAAAACAAAAAACAAAAAAACAGCATGCCAAAAATTGTGGGATGCCGTTGAAGCAGTATGTAGGGGGAAATCTAGGTAACACTAATGGTCTATATTAGAAAAGAAGAAAGGTTTCCAATCAATGACCCAAGTTTCTACTTTGAGAAACTAAAAAAAGAAAAGCAAATTAAATCCAAAGTCAAGGTGTGTATGGACATAAGTATAGATAAATATATCAATAAGCAGAATGGAGAGTCCAGAACTAGACTGAAACACTTGGAGAATTTATTTTAAACAATTGACACTACTGCAGTTCGAAGGAGAAAGAATAGTCTTTTCAACAAACGGTGCTACTATTCACAATAGCAAAGACTTGGAACCAACCCAAATGTCCATCAATGATAGACTGGATTAAGAAAATGTGGCACATATACACCATGGAATACTATGCAGCCATAAAAAAGGATGAGTTCATGTCCTTTATAGGGACATGGATGCAGCTGGAAACCATCATTCTCAGCAAACTATCGCTAAGGACAGAAAACCAAACACCACATGTTCTCACTCATAGGTGGGAATTGAACAAGGAGAACACTTAGACACAGGGCGGGGAACATCACACACAGATGCCTGTCGTGGGGTGGGGAGAGTGGAGAGGGATAGCATTAGGAGACATACCTAATGTAAATGATGAGTTAATGGGTGCAGCACACCAACATGGCACATGTATACATATGTAACAAACCTGCACGTTATGCACATGTACCCTAGAACTTAAAGTATAATAATAATAAATTAAAAAACGGTGCTAGAACCATTGGATATCCACGTGCTAAAACAAAGCAAAGCAAAAAAACAAAAGGAAGCTAAATGCGTGCTTTGCATCACATATAGAGATTAACTCAAATGGATCACAGACCTAAATATAAAACCTACAACATAAAACTTCAAGAAGAAAATAAGAGAACATTTTTATGACTTTGGGTTAGGCAACTATGACTGTGCTGTGGCACTGCTGCAGTTTGAATGTGTCTCCTGAAGTTCATGTGCTGGAAACTGGATCCCAGCGCAGCAGTATTGGGAAGGAAAGTGGGGCCTAATGGGAGGTGTTGGGGCCATGGGGGCACCACCCTCATCAACAGATTAATGCCAGTATCGTGGGAGTGGGTTTGTTATCAGCAGGGTGTGTTCCTTATAAAGATTGGGTTTAGCCCCCTCTTGTGCTCTCTCCCTCTCCTTCCCCTTGTTCTTCCTTTATGTTCCTTACAAGGCAGTAAGAAGGCCCTTGCCAGATGCAGCCCCTCAATCTTGGACTTCCTAGCCTTCAGAACAGTAAGAAATAAATGTCTGTTCTTTATAAATCACCCAGTCTGTGGTATTCTGTATAGCAGCACAAAACAGACTAAGACAGACATCAAAAGCAGGACCCATACAATAAAATAATTACTAAATTGAACTTAGGAAAAGTGTTAAATGCCCGCTTGTTCAAAGACATTATTCTGTTAAGAGAATATAAAGATAAACCTCAGACGGGGAGAACATATTTACAAGTCACATATCTGATGAAGAGCTTGTATCCGAAATGCATGAAGAACTCTTAATTCTCAAAAACAGGGAAATCAACAATCTAAGTTTTAAATGGGCGAAGGATTTGAGACAAATTCAACAAAGAAGATATGTATGGCAAATAAGCCCATGAAAAGATGCTCAGTGTCATTAGGCATTAGGAAAATAAATGATATCCCACAATGAGATATCACACTAGTAGAATTTTAGCCAGTAGAATGACTAGCATTCAGAAGTAAGCATGTTGAGGAGAAACTGCAACTCCATCTACTGCTTATGGAAATGTAACATGATGCAACCACTTTGAAACCTAGTTGGGCAGTTTCTTGGAAAGCTAAGCACCCATCTACCATACAATCTAGCCACTCCACTCCTGGGCATTGACCCAAGAGAAATAAAACCATACATCAAAAAAATGTTTCTAACAGCTTTGCTGATAATAACTAAAAACTGGAAGCACCTCAAAGGGCAGGTGAATGCATAAACGAATCATGGCTTCACATCCACATCATGAAATATTACTTAGCAACAAAAAGGAATGAATGGCTGCTACAAGCAACAGCATAGAAGAGTCTCAAGATAATAAGCTGAATGCAAAAGCCAGACAAAAAAGAGCATATGCAGTATGAGTCAATTATATAAAAATCTAGAAAATGTAAACTTCTAGGGGCAGAAAGCAGACCAGGGGTTGACTGATGGGGTGGGGAGGGGTGGGAGGGAGGAACTACAAAGGGGCATGAGGAGGCTTTTTGGGTGATGGACATGTTCATTACCCTGAATGCGGTGGTGACTTTGTAGGTGTATTCATGTAACAACTGGTGGAATTGAGCACTTTAAGAACAGGCAGTTTATTGCACATCGATTGCACCACACTACATCTATCAACAAAAGGTCCATGCCTCCAAAACAACAATATTATTTCTTTCTTTTTTTTTTTTTTTCTTGAGACAGAGTTTCACTCTTGTTGCCCAGGCTGGAGTACAATGGCGCAATCTTGGCTCACCGCAACCTCTGCCTCCCAGGTTCAAGCAATTCTCCTGCCTCAGCCTCCCGAGTGGCTGGGATTACAAGCACGTGCCGCCACGCCTGGCTAATTTTTGTATTTTTAGTAGAGATGGGGTTTCTCCATGTTGGTCAAGCTGGCCTCGAACCCCCGACCTCAGGTGATCCACCCGCCTCGGCCTCCCAAAGTGTTGGGATTACAGGCGTGAGCCACTGAGCCCAGCCAACGATGTTCATTTAGCAAGACCACATGCCCACTAAAAGGCATACAATTCCCATTAGAAGGGCTGTTATGGGAGGGAAGGAACTGGATTAGGGTGTTGGGATTAAATAAGTAAAACAAGCAAGACAAAGGCTGAGAAGGGAGTTTGACTGACCCAAGCCAGCTTCTCTGCCAGCCTGTGTGAGACTTACCCATTCAAGTCCCTAGACTCCCTCAGGGTCTATCAGACCTCCAAGCCCCCTGCATGGAGGCATGAGGATACCCACAGTCAGGTGCCTGTTGGCTGGCTACATCATTGGTCAGAAAACACTTGCTTGGGATAACCAGAGAAATGAATGGATATTTAGAATGTGTATTTTTTAGATATCTGAGTACCCTATGCTAATGGATTCGTCATTCAACAGACACTAACTACATGCCTCGGGGCCAGGCAGCAATGGAAAGGACGTATGGGTGGAAGAGGCTGCCCAGACCCCGGCTGGGTGGGCGTCTGGGTGCTGATGGCAGGAAGACCCTACAGATGGTGTGTTCCTGGGCACAGGGACCAGGTCTGTGTTATTCGCCAACAGGGCTCCATGGCTGGCACAGACAGGGCCCTGGAGTCAAGGGCAGCCTGGCAGTTGAGGACAAGCCAGCTTAGGAAGGCACCACACAACAGAAGGTTCTTTCTTACGAAGGTTAAAGCAACCCAAAGATTTTCACATCCAAAGGCCTGTGCTTCCGGTGGCAATTGCTTCAGGTAAGCATGCCAGTCCAGATTCCCCAGAGGAAAGAACCAATAAACAGAACCAACAGATCCATCGGGGATGAGAGACAGAGAGAAAGAGAGAGAGAGAGAGTCACAGAGGAGAGAGAGAGACAGAGAGAGAGAGAGAGAGAGAGACTTATTTTAAGGAACTGAGTCACTGCCATGGGGGTTGGCAAATCCCTAATCTGTAAGGCAGGCCAGCAGGGTGGAAACCCAGCAGAGTTTCTACGTTACGGACCTGAGGCAGAATTCCCTCTTCTCCAGAAAACCTGTCTGTTTGCTTGTAAGGCCTTCAACTGGTGGGATGAGGCCCACCTACATGATAGAGAATAATCTCTTTGACTTTAAGTGAACTGACTGCAAATGTCAGCCATGTCTACCTAATACCGTCCCAGCAGCACCTAGACTAGTGTTTGACCAAACTCCGGGCACTACAGCCTGGCCAAGCTGACACGGAATGTTAACCATCACAATAAGTGAACCACATCCAAAGCCTGAAACTGCAGGTGTCACCTGTCCAGGAACAAGTTCCACTTGACTGGCTTCACAGGGCCCGGCCAGATCTTTAGGGGCAGCACAATTTTTGACAACTCTGTGCTGATGGCAACTCTGAGGCCGTCCACACTGGCTCCTAGAGCTGTAAAAGCCACACATACATGCCCAGTGCTTGCTGCAAGAATGCACAATTCAAGTGACACTTCAGCTAAGCTCCAAGGGATGGGTTGGCCAGGCGAGGAATTGGAGGTGGTAGGCAGAGCCACAGCGTGTCCTTGAGCTGGCAGGGGCAGGGAGCATGCCAGCTATCATGCTGGATCTGTAGGTCTGAACTTTCCTAAACCGTGAGATGGCCTCTGGGGATAATGAGGGCCCCCAACGTGGTAAAGGGCTGCAGGGTTTGCAGCAGGAAGGGACAAGGTCAGTTTGGTACTCTGGAAGAGTCCCTCTTACTGCCATGAAGATGATAGATTTGGGGTGGGGGGCCTGGGGTTGGTCATGGCAGGTGGAGGGACTAGTTAGGAGGCTGGTTTAATAACCCAAGTGAGATGGCAAGTGGGGACAGGAGTGCAGAGCCACCTGATATTCAGGAGCTTGGATCTACAGGACATGGCAATTTTTGGTGGTGGGCGGTGAAGGCAGAGGAAGGCATCTTGATGTCTCACTCTCGCAGAGCCCACGGGGCCTTCCCCCTGGCCCCACCCAGGCCTGGGCTCAGAACCTGAGGTCAGCAGACCCTTGAAATGATAGCAGAAGCAGCGTGTCTGTGCACAACCTCATTTCCCCGTTTTGAGTAGAGATTTCGTAGCTTTCATCAGATTCCCAAAGGGACCCCTGAGGCTGAGAGAGTGAGGACCACGGCTCCCAGGGAAGGAGCCCCTGGCCTAGATGCTTGTCAGAGTGTCTAGCTCCAAGACCGATCCATGTGTCCCTGAAATGAAGTGTGGGTGGGGAATCATTCTTCGATTTGCAACAATGCAATTGGTACCCAGCTCTGACAGCCTAAAGCACTCCTGGATTATTAGCACAAAACCAGGGACACAACCCCAGTCCTGCAAAAAGGGGAGGCCGGGCGGCTCTTCCTGTGGGAAAGAGGCCAGGAGGACATTTGGGGATTTGATTCCCAATTGTTGTTCAGCATCACCGAGGGAAGTCTGACTGAAAGGCGGTCAGTGCTTCTGGTTTCCCAGGGAGGGGTGTAGCCCTGTCTGGCCTCATCGTCCATGTGACTGTCCCAGAGGCTGCCTCCTGCTTTGGCCAGATGGCACCACCAGCCACTTGATAACATACATTCCTGCTCTTGGATTTATTGACACAAGGCGCACAAAGCCCTGCTTAGGCAGGTCAGGGAGGCTCCCTACCTTCAGTCCAGCCCTGCTTCCCTCGAGGGGTTAATGACCCAGCCTGGCCGCAGGTGCCAGGCTCAGGC
This sequence comes from Trachypithecus francoisi, assembly GCF_009764315.1. Lineage (NCBI taxonomy): Eukaryota > Metazoa > Chordata > Mammalia > Primates > Cercopithecidae > Trachypithecus > Trachypithecus francoisi. The sequence goes on from NW_022681473.1 coordinate 4,622,950, forward strand.
ATCCCCAGACCCCAACTCAGAGCCTTTCTTCCCTGCAGAACCTGGGGCATGGCTGACAGAAAGGCACCCAGAAAGGGAGGGACTGGACACTCACTCCACTGGTCACTCTCTGCCTGCCCCTCCAGGTCCAGCCCCCCACTCCCCACCCTGTTTCTCTGCCACAGGAGACCAACTGGCTCCCCAGCGTCCTGGCTTTGGAGTTCCTACTGGAAGCGGCCAGTGGGGGTTGCCAGTAACAGATCAGAGCTGGGAAGGAGAGAGGGGCTGGCTTCCTTCCTGCCGGGCCGCAGGGGGCGGTAGGTGCCTCCCCTACGCACAGCCACAACAGCTCCCATCCAGCTCCATGGACAGCTCCCTCTCTTGCTGGGTTCTGTAACTGCCTCCTTCTGGCCTCAGACAGTAACAAGGGGCTTCATCAACCATCCTTTCCGGCTTCCTGACCTCGCCCACCGCTCGGGGTGGGTCATCTGCCTTCTGGGGGCCCTTGACAGGCCCCTAGGAAGCATGTGGCGAGAACTAATGGCAACTGCGATGGTAGCAATAATCATCACCACTTACCACACATAAGCGCACTCCACCACGCACTGCACCATGCACAGGTGCACTCCACCACGCACTGCACCATGCACAGGTGCACTCCACCAGGCACTTCACCACGCACAGGCGCACTTCACCACGCACAGGCGCACTCCACCACATACTCCACCAAGCACAGGCGCACTCCATCACGCACAGGTGCACTCCACCACATACTCCACCACGCACAGGCGCACGCCATCACGCACAGGTGCACTCCACCACGCACAGGCGCACTCACTTCACCACATATACTCCACCACGCACAGGCGCACTTCACCCCTCTCACCTCTCTGGACAAGCTTATGGAGTAGACGCTCTTGTTAGCCCCCACTTTACAGATGGGGAAACTGAGCTGTGAGGGTGCTGGATGGCAGAGCCAGTAGTCAAGGACACCAGAACTGGGAGGAAGCCGGAGCGACCTGGGAGTCTTCTCTGGAATACAGTTGATCCTGCACGGGATGTGGGGGATCGCCTCTGGAGCTCTTGCAGGGGGGCCAATGGGTTCCACAGACCCTGGGGCCAGCGCTGCGGGGCGAGACTATGGTGCTGACCGCTTGCCCCTCTGGGGTCTGGACCCTCAGTGAATCCCTGCACGGACACCGTGACCCTCTTCTCTGATCAGGCCTGGGGTCGGCTTACACACTGGTGCCCTCAAGGGCTGGCTGAGCGAGATTTGCCGACTGTGGCAGTGTCGTCCCTGTCCCTGACGTGAGTGTGACCTCGGTGGCCTGTGCACTGCCCCAGACTTACCCCAGCGTTCAAGTGACAGGCACCTTACTCTCCATTTCCTTTCTATTCAAAGAGAAGATTAAAAAGGGAAGTTGGTGACCCCGGGGGTAATCGCGGGCGAGCTAAAAATACTCTCAATCAACAAACAAACCAGGTCAGTGATCAAAACACCATGAGGCAGCGATTCTGGGTGTGCAAAGGCCACCATTTATGACTGTGCGCTTGTTTGCCCAGAGAATGCCATGCCGGAGATATAGGATGGCAGTGTCCCATGGGGTACGCCGGGGCAAAATGACCCATGTCAAGTCAATAACCTCCGCACTGCTTCACCTTCCCGTGCTGGAATGCCTTCTGCGTGCCTTCCTGGAAAGCACCCTGTGGCCCCGTGACCCAGCCTGGGCCGGCACCTTGAGTTGGGCACAAATTCAAGATGATGACTCTTGGAGCCTGTTGGCTGGCGGCAGAATGATGACACATTTCGCCCGGGCGGTTTATTGTCTGTTCTAGACTGAGAACAATTCCCGGCTGTTAAGATGTGATTGCCCTGGGGTGCGTTATCAGCTTGAACTCAGGGCAGAGCAATATCCGTGCAGAGCAGCCGAGGCTATGTCACAGGGAGGGCCCTCCTGCTCTTTCACCCATAGTGGGGCTTGGGGCAATGGGTGCAGGGCTGGAGGAGGATGTGAGGGGCAGCTATTTCAGTCTTGAATATCAGGATTTTAACCCCAAATACATGTCTTGGTTATTATTTCAGCAGGCGTGCCCTAAATCACCTTGGGAAGACTTGAGCCTTTCAGAGCCTTGGTTTGCATAAAGTAGGGGCTGTGTCAGAGCCCCCTTTATGGGGCTATCGAGAAGACTCCAGAAGATTCCACAGAATGAAGTGCTTAGCACAAAGCCTGGCACAGCATAGGTGGTTGAACATTGATGCTTTTGTTTGTTATTAGTACAGCTGTGTTGCTCATTTTATAGTCGAGATTCCACAAGAGGAAATCGGGTTGGAACATAAAGATATTTGCCCCGTGGGTTCTCCAGGGGGTCCCAACACAGTCCCATTCTTGGCTTCATTTATCAAGCTGTCCCTCTCATTAGCCTGCAGAATGAGCTGGACTGCTTCTCGCTGGCAATGAGGAGAGCTCCTTTCTGGGGGACCCCAGCTCCCAGGAGCCGAGCTTCCAGGCTGCCAGGCCTGAGGAGAAGGAGATGACCCAGGGATGCTAGGAGGGGCTGAGCCCTCTCAGGGCAGGCCTCAGGCTTCTCTTGGAAGCAGGGGTTTGCCATCCAAGAAGCAGGCATGGCCCATGCCCATTGTGGGAGAGGGCGAGGCTGCACCACCTGCCTGCTTTCTGCCAGCACCCTTTGGCAGGCAGGCCAGGGTAGGCAGGGCCCCTTTGGGACTCTGCTGGAGGAGATTTGGAGGTAGGGCTCTCAGGCCCCTAAAATTTGCTCCATGCATCCTTAGACGAGGAGAGCTCCCTTGTCTGCAGTCAGAAGCCAGGGTCTGCAGTTAGGGAAGGGCAGAGGACGGCAAGGGCCATGGCCCTCATCTCACAGGCACTGAGGGAAAGCAGGGTCTCATCCTGGGTGACTCAGCTGGTTTTTGGCAACGATGGCTCCAGAGCCTGGGACCCCCATCCCCAGCCAGTGCTCTCTGATTTTGCAAAAGGAAATTTCCCTGTTTTTTCCCTCCTTAGGTCCATGAAGGGTATTTATCAATGGCAAAGGATGACGCCCTGCAGGTGTACGTGCGGCCCATGAGCCAGCTCCGTCCACCCTCAGCGGGAAGAAGCATTTTTCCAAGCATCTCAATGCTCGCATTAGCGCTCGATTGGCAATTAGCAAATGTCACAACCCCCACTCCCTGAGCGACAGTTGTTTCAGATGTCAAATTCCTGCCAAGCTCCACGTCTTGCTCTAAAACCTCTTTCCAGGGGTACTCGAGGGAAATTAGCATGATGCCAGCCGAGAAGAAAATCCCTCGGAGCTTGAGAATGGCGAGTCCTCCCGGGAGAGAATTCAGCCGCAGGTTCCTATCGACAGTGAAAGATTAATTGGTGCAGAGTGAATTATGGAAATGCGTGAGGCCGTTTCTACCGACGATGCCTTTAAAACCACGGTCACCCGCTGCAGTGCCATCGCACACCAGGTCCACAGAGGGCAGTGGAAGCCCCAGCCTCCTTTTGTCCTCCCCAAGAGGACCCTTCCCAAAGTTAAATGTGTTTAGAAGCTGGCAGGGGATTGAACAGCCCTGCAAAGCAAACAACTCCAACCCTAACAGTGAATAAGTGCTTCCTGTGGACCAGGCACTTTGTATGGATTGTATTTCCTTTATTCCCTAAAACAACTCTGAGATAAATTCTATTGCCATTCCCATTTTACAGATGGGGACACAGAGGGGATGCGACTTGCTGCAGGTGACCCATTCAGGGACTGCAGAACCAGGATCTGGCCCCGGTGGCCTGTCTCAGAGCTGGGTCCTTACCTGTGCCCTGCCAGGTGAGTGATCTGAATGGGCAGGCAGGGAGAAATCCCATGCTTCGATTTCCACCAGGAAAGTGTCTTGGTTTTCTGTTCACTGAATGGTTATGAGCCTTTGTTCCTGCAGGCTGGAGGGGAGGGGGACTGAGGACCAGGTGGGGAACAGTCTGTGTCTCAGAGCTGAGGCTTTCGTGGGGGAAGGGGGTTGTCAGGGAAGGTGAGGGGTGCTGGGTGCTGACGGGAGTTTTAGGGGCAGTGCCCAGATCCCCTGGGCTCTTGTTAAGATAAAGTGGAGGAGTCAGAAGGTCCAGGCAGGGCCTGAGATCTCATGTCACTCCCAGGCTTCCAGCAAGGGAGACCCTGGTGGTGAATTCCCAGCGGGTCTCTAAACCAGCCAGATGGAGATGCCCAGGAGGCTTTGCGCTCCAGTTTGATATAGGGGGCGGCCCAGTCTATTCATGGATGCCCCAGGCTCGGAGGCATGGCTGTAGACACAGATGGGTCTGGGCTCTCGAGCATCAGTGTAATAACCTAATTTCATGAATGAGGTGAGTAAAGCCCAGGGACAGAAGGAGGTTCCCAGAGTCCCCAGCAGAGCCGGACTCAGGACCCTGGTCACCCTCGGCTGGCCAGGACGCAGCACAGGGGCCGTGGAGGTGGGGAAAGCCTCTGGTCCAGAGCGTCCCGACCTCCCTCGAATAAAAGGGGTGGCGTCGGTACTGCCTGAGAGTTACAGTTGGCTCAGCCCACCTTGGAAGCCAGATTCTAGGAAAAACCGGAGCTCCCCTAAGGAAGAAGGATGCCGCCTTCCTCCAGCCTGGTCCCACTGGCACCACAAGATGGCGCTGTTTTGCGGGGTTTTTGTTTCTTTTTACAACCTAAGCACACGGACCTCAGAGGTCTTCGCCACCTTTGATGTTCTTGGGTTTATGGCACTGAAGGTAATTCTGTTGTCCTGGTGCAGAGGGCAGAAGATGCCTTCTTGTAGGGCGCATGCGCATGTGTGATCGTGTGTCCACGTGTGTGATCATGCGTGCAGGTGCATGTGTGTGCATACGTACCCGTGTGAATCTTTGTATGCATGGCATATGCCCTTGTGTGTTTGTGCATGTCTTTGCCTTGTGTGGGCATGTGTGCATATGTATGAGTGTGTACATACATGTGAGTATGTGTGGTGTATGCTCCTATGTGTGCAGGAGTGTGTATATTTGTATGCATGGTGTATGCTCGTGTGAGCCTGTACTCAGGGGTGTATGTGTGCCTTTGTGTCAGTAGGTATTGTGTGCATGTGTATGTATATGTACATGTGTATTTGCCTGCATGGTACATGTGTGTGCCAGCATGTGCACATGTGTATATTTTGGGCTGTGTGGGGATGTGTGCAGAGGCACATGTGTATGCCTTTTTGCATGCATGGTGTGCACGTATGTCTGTGTGTGTGTCTGCTGGACAACAAGAAGCGGCAAGATCCATCTCCTGTCGTCAGTAGCCCTTCCCCTCCTCTCTTTCTTGGCTAATGTGGAGCCAAAGCTGGGCCTGGCTGGGGGCACCTCTGGACTCTGCTCCATGTCGCCCTGTGGCCACTCACACCTGGCTGCGGGAGCACTGTCTGCTATTTGTCTCCCTCACTGTACTCTGAGTGCCTGGAGGCCAGGTCTGGGTGGTGCTCAACCAGGGCTCCCCAGGTTTGGGCAGAGGACCTGGCCTAGAGTAAGAAGTTCCCTAGAGACCAATCAGGTCTCCAGGCTGAATACCGAGGGTCCAGTTGTCAGCAATATCTGAGAGTTCATTGAATTCACTCAACAGTCCTCGGAGGCAGGCTGCGTAATTATTCCATCTTGTGATGAAGAAACAGAGGCACAGAGAAGTTAAGTGACTCACCGAAAACCACTAGCTATGAACGGGCAGCACCAGTGTCCAGCCCAGGTTTGAACTGAGGTTTGTGGGTTGAGATGAATAAATTATTCCATGGGCCTGAATATATATTTTTGGCTGGAGGTGCTTTATCTGCATTTTGTTACCAAAGGGATCATAAACCCTCCGTGCCTAGAGCAGGAGGCCATAGGCAAACCTGCTCAAATGCCTCTTCCTCCAGGAAGCCTCCCTGACCTCTCTCAGAGAAAATTTCTGCTTCTCTGTGTTCCTGCAGACTTCAGGTTTCCACTTGGAGGTCCTCAGATGCACAAATTCCTTCCAAGCCTGTGAGCAAGAAGCCAGGGGTTTGGGGAGCCACTGAGGATTGAAGAAACCTGATAAAAGCTCCAGATGCTGGGACCATGTAGGTGTGCACAAAAATCAGCCCGGGTTTGAGAGGGTTCACTAACAATGCAGTGCTCTCCCGATTGCTGTCCTCCCTGTGGTGGCTGCAGACAGCTGTGCACTCCCTCAAACATCTGGAGTGGCCAGAAAAGACTGCAACCCCCATAGCTCTGCCAAATGTTTGTTCTCTGCTCTTCTTAATGGGTTTATCAGATTAATGGACCCATGTGACGTGATCAAGTAGTTGTTCTGTTCCCCCTATAAAAGCTGTCCTTGGCTAAAGTCCAGGTGTGGACCACAGGCAGGACCCTCTTTTTGTGGGGTGTTGGGGTATGCCATCCCACGTCTCAGGCTCTGTCCACCTCACCTTTCTTTTCTGTACAGTATTTAAGTCCAATTTGATTACATTTATTATTATTTTTGAGACAGCATCTCACTTTGTCACCCAGGCTGAGTGCAGTGGTGTGATCTTGGCTCACTGTAGCCTTGACCTCTGGGGTCAAGCAATCCTCCCACCTCAGCCTCCCAAGTAGCTGGGACTACAGGCCCAGGCCACCACACCTAGCTAATTTTTTGTATTATTATTATTATTGTAGAGATAGGATTTTGCCATGTTTCCCAGGCTGATCTCCAACTCCTGAGCTGAAATGATTTACTTGCCTCAGCCTCCCAAAGTGCTGGGAGTACAGGCATGAGCCACCACCCCAACCGAGTTTGATTGAATTTTGCCTTTAGACTCTGAGTAGCATCCCCAGATCCCCAGGCAAAATGCTGACAGTGGAGCGTCCTGCAAGTCAGTGGCAGGTAACTCAGGAAACCCACATCCGTCTAGGGACAGCCTTGCCTCCAGGACTCAGACTATAAAACCAGGGGCTCTGAGGGGCCAGAGTCATGGCTCTGTTTGCCTGCCCTACACGACATGATAGTAGATCGAACACCAGTATAACACGATGAAGGAGAGGAGAGCTTGCCAGAGGAGACAGCACATCCATCCTGTGGTTTGAAAAAGAAAAACAAAATTCCCCCAGAAATTCAGTAAGAAAAGCTCTCCGGAATCCCACCCTCCACCTCGACACCCCTCTTTCTTCCTGGCTGTTGCCTTCTGCCCACACCTCTGTGTCACCCTTCCCTCCCCATCTCTCCATCTCCCTACTCTTCAGGGTCCCCGCAGAACATCTTCCCACCACGTGGTGCTGACCATCCCTGCCCCAGAGTGCCCTCCCCACTCTGCCCTCCCCACTCTGCCCTCCCCGCTCTGCCCTCCCCGCTCTGCCCTCCCCGCTCTGCCCTCATTCCTACAGATTTGCTGCCTGTGTGTTTTCTCTGCGGGGATAAGAGTTGCTTCTCTAGGGTATATCTAGTGCATGGGAGACAGCGCTTCATATATGTTTGTTGACCGAATGCATGAAGTCTGGGTTTGAAAACATGTCTCATAACCCAGAATATTCTACAAGGACCAGGCTTGCGAGCAGAGTCCTTGCTAAGTAGGCAGCCGCTCTTGTCTCAGGTCTTTGGGGACAGGAGTACATTAATATGGCAGAGAAGGCTGCACAGTCGTGTTCAGTAACTGCTCCGGGCCTTGGAATGTCCCCGTTGGTATAAATTAATGGTTTGGAGGTACCAAGTGCTGTGAGGTCTGCTTTTGCGTGTAAGGAAAGAGACGGGCTAAACTGAGATGGCTTCTGACTCTGGACTCGGAGGCATTAATTACTTAAATGAATAAGTATTAAATCAAAGGCCTTGCTTCAAAAATTAAACTCAGATTAGGTCCTTGCTCTACTTCCTGTAAAATCAAAAACATTTGCTTGAAGAATGGACAGCCGGGGTGGGGGTGGGGGCAGTGCCGAGAAGAAAGACCTCAGTGGCTGGCGTCGTCCCCAATTGTGGGGCTGTAGGTGCCTCCCGGGGAGGGGGCAGCTGCTCCCTGCGGCCCTGAATGAAAAGTCCTGGCTCTGGCCAAGCCAATGCACTGCAATGACCTCTCACCCCTGCGCTCCTGCGCGGCCAGGCCTGGAGGTGGGAGTAACCGCAATACCAGCAAGCAGGGGCCCTGGTTAGTGGGGTTCAGGAGACCAAGGTGGGGACTCTCAAGCCGGGAGCATTTGGAGCAGAAGCAGCAAAGGTTGGTGAGAAGACCAACATGAAAAGACCAGGGATGCTGCCTGGGTCCGTGCAGGGACCTTGAGGGAGAATTTGGAGGGGACCTTACACCCAGAGTTCTTACACCCTGTAATTCTCCTGTTTTATCTTAATCAGACTTGCTCTGTTCACAGAATCCCCCGTGACATTTCCAAGTGCCGATCTAATCTTGCTTCCCACCCTAAACATTTCTTCCTTCAGCATGAAGGTCCGAAATCCTCTGTGAATGTCAGAGTCCCTGTGAAGCCGTCCCCAGGCAAGCTGGTCTCCTAAGGAATTTGCAGTTGGGCCTCTGTTCTCTCTGTTCACTGGCACTGCCTGGTGCCCTGGTGTGTCACTCACCATTCAGCTGTCCCTGATTTCTTCTCCACCCTTTTTATTCCCTCCCCAACAAATGCAGCCATTTACTCCTTCCCCGGGGAGCCCAGAATCCTTTTAGTGCCTCCTTGAGAACAGCAGCTAAGGATGGTTACTGAACACAGACTCTGCCCAGTGCTGTTCCAGTCATGGCCCCACGCTGGTGCAGGCAGTGCTGGCGACGGCCGGTGTGGCGTGTGCAGCCTATGTGCAGTGCCCTGCATTCTACTGGACCACCAGCTCCAACCCAAGATATGACTGAAGGCAGAGTCGTAGAGAGAGGAAGCCACCGGCCTCTGGCCACTTAGCAAGTGCTGGCCAAGCAGGGCTCAGGCCCTGGCCCCTGGCTCCCTGAAGGACAGACCCTGGTCTTGTTCATTCTGTTCCCTTTGTTTCTGCACCTGGAAAGGGGGTGGTGACGTGCTTCTCTGTGTCCAGGCTCCTTCCCCTCCAGAGGGACCATGGCATGCTGGCCTTTGCCACCCACTCCCTTGACCAACTCCCAGGGCCCTGTGGGCGGCAGCATCCCTGCCAGTTCCCTGCTCCTGTGTCTGGCCTGAGCTAGGCACTCGGCACCACTGGAAAGGAGCTAGGCTGCCTGAGCTTCCTTCTTTGGGCTCCCCTGGCCAGAGGCAGCTGTTGTCCCCCACCGTGGGTGCACCAGGTCCCTGCCTCAGAGCCCCTCAGATGCCAAGGCTGCCCCCCAAGATGCAGCCAGAATGCCAGTCTGTCTCGGGGCCGTGTGCCTCTGAGCTGGCTCCATGGTGGCGGGACAGCCCTGGCGGCCACAGCACATGGGAACAGATGATTTCTTCGGGCCACCAAAGATCCCGCAGAGACCACACCCAGCATCCCGTGGTGGCTGGAATTCCACACTGGGTCCACAGGCAAGTCTGCCCTGAGACAGCTGGCCTGGGGTGCCAGCCAGGGGAGCGCAGCTCACAGGGCTGTGTGGGTACCTCTCGGCATGGTGTGGGCACCTTCAATGCCTCTGATGAAAACCTGTGTCTGCAGGACCACCCACAGACCCCCAGACCTGAGCTAGAGACGCCCCTGCCCTGGCCCCATGCATCAGAGGCCTGGTAGAGGGTTGATTGGCGGCCCCTAAGCCATAGCTACCTCAGAAGCTGGTCTTATTGGAAAGAAGGGTCTGTGCAGATGTCATTAAGGTAAGGATCTTGAGATGAGATCATCCTGGGTTACCCAGGTGGGCCCTAAGTGCAATGATGGGATCCTTATAAGAGGCAAAAAAAGAGAAGACACAGAGAGGAGGTGACCGTGTGACCACGGAGGCAGGGGCTGGTGGGAGGCAGCCACAGCTAAGGGGCAGCTGGAGCCCCAGAAGCTGGAAGAGGTGGAGCAGGTCCTCCCTTGACAACTTCAGAGGGCATGTGGCCCTGCCAACACCTTGATCTTGGACTTGTGGCCAGCAGAATTGCAAGGGATAAATGCCTGCTATTCATACTACCTGGTCTGTGGATTTCACTGCAGCAGCTGCGGGTCACTGGGGCCACCTTGCCCGTAGGCTGTCAGGGCTGGAACTGAGGCTCCGAGAGTGGAGGCATGGCCATGACCAACACACTTCTCCCCACGCCCCCATTTCCTTTTTCCTGCAACTCAGGAGGCAACGGGGCCTACCCTGTAGGGTTTGGGGATGACTAAATAGTCTTATCACTCAGGGGGCTGCAGCAGGATGTACACCTAGTTGGTGTGGCATCCATTTTCACTGACATGGTCATGAATCTTTATAACTTGCCCAGTCCTTCAGCTTGTAGTGGGGAGCTCCTATTTCAACCCAGGTCAGTCAGCAGGCAAGGCCCAGGCTCATGAGAGCTTTGTGGCACCCTGGAAATGGGCACACATGGATGGCCCCCTGAAGGGCCTGTAGTGTTGTCACTAAAGTTAACACTGGTTAAGCTAAACAGCTCCGTGTGGAGTTCAGGAACTGCCTGATCCAGGAGTGCAGGAGCTTCGTCCAATGACCACCTACATCTCTGGCACTTCTGACCCGGGCTGGCTCATAGTCTGTGCCCAATGCCTTGGATCAGTGGACGGAAGCAGGGATGGGGGTCTCTAGCCCAGTCATGCTGGCAGCAGGGGTGGAATGTCTGTGAAGACACACAAGTCAGAAAGGGGAAGTGAGACCCTGGAGGCCCACCCCACACGGGGGGCCTGAGGTCAACGTGAGGCGCCAAGGTGTCCAGCAGAGGGAGCTGTGGGTGGGCGATGGTTTACCGGATTCCTGAGCAGAGGCCTGTGCAGTGCAGAGGTCTTTGTGTGGGAGGGTGGACGGCAGCTGGCAGGCACTGGAGGAAGCCAGCTTGGCCGTCTTCTCCTGTCCTGTCCCCAGCAGCAGCCTGGCCAGGGGCGGCTCTGATGGGCTCAAAAAGGTGGGCGGCAAGCACCGGCCCGGCTGGCACTGACTGCCATGACCACACGCACCTGAGAAGAACTTCCCGCTGCCAGTCCCCCAGCGGGGCTGTGGGGTGAGTGCCAGTGAGCAGGGTTGAGCCCAGGAAATGGCCTTGGAGAGGAGCTGGGAGGCCTGACCACGCCTGGCCACAGAGAGGCTGAGCACTGAGCAGACTTGGTCCCGTGTCCCAGGCCACATTGCCTGGATCCAGTGGCAGAGGGAGGCCAGAGTACTTTCCAGAGCCCTGTTCTGCTAATCCACTCAACCAGGCAGGGGCAGCTCTGGCCTAGAGGTGGTGTGGCACCTAGGGCCTCTTCTGGGGCACCCAGGGCTCTGTCCCAGACGGCTGGGTCCAGGGAAATTCTAATTGGAATACAGAACACCTTCATGTGTCAGCGTCTTCCCATCTCATCAGGGTGGACAGAGCCCAGCGTTTCCCACACACGTGACAGGTGGTCACCCATGCTGATCTTCCCTGTCAAGCCCTCCTAGCCTAGGAACCAGCATTGGTCCCAGGACAGCTGTATCACTTATCTGAGCCTCTCAGCTTCTGGGTGGTGGTGTGGGTTTGAATGGGCTGTGGGGCTCAGGAACTGCACTGGTGCACCCCACAGCCAAGAGGGGCATGACCAGTGGCACCCAGATGGGTGGGGCAGTGGCTCCTGATGGTACTCAGGCAGGGGGCCTGGTGGGAGCAGAGTGTGGTCAGGACCCCAGGCCAAGGGCAGCCTGCAGGCAGCAGGTGTCTGGGTGGCCTTCCCTGAAAATCCTAAATGCCAGCCCTCTGTCATCACCCTGGGACCCCGACATTGTCCTACAGCCCCTGAGAGTGTCTGAGCACTTTCAAATCCAGAGTCTGTCTCAGTCTGGCGAGGTGAGTAGGTAGATGGCATCACCCCATTGGCCAGAGCAGGGAAGGGCGGTGCCGGGCGTGAGACCCCGCGGGGTGGGTGGTGGGGCCAGCCAGGCCACCTCCCGGGCAGAGCCTCCTGGCAGGTTCTCCTGACGTGCAGTGCAGCCAGGAACTGAAGCTCGGTGCATCCTGTCTCTCACTTTACCTTGCTTCTGGGCTCTGTCCAGGGTTCCCTCATCCAATCCTTAGAGGGATATTTACTGAGCACCTACCATGTGCCCCACGGAACTCGCTGTAATAGAAACATCAGTAAATAAGCACACTCCCGAGCAAGAGGGGGTGACCAACGCAGGGAGGGTAGCAAAGCAGGGGCACCTAGACAGCAGCTGGGGGTCTTTTGGGCTGGGGGTTCAGAGAAGGCCTGGGGGCTCTCCGGCCTGAGCCCTGCTGAGCTCCGTCAGGGCTACAGGCCCAGGGCGGCACCTGCACGGAGCAGGAGCTTGTCAATTCCTGAGGACAACTGGGGAGAAGGCAGGAGCCCGGCCAGACAGGCAGCCTGAAGGCTGGCGGGGCTCTCGTTTCAGGTCGAACCACCCAGTCCAGCCCACCTGCTGTCTGTAGGAGCCTTGAGGTGGATGGGAATTCCTCGAGAAAGGGAAGGAGCAGGTCTGATAAGAGGGCAGGGAAAGACCCAGAGTGTCCCAGCTTCTGTCCCCAGTGGCTGGACCCTCAGCTTCCCCAGCTGTGAAGTGAGGAAGAGCTGGTCCTGCCCACCCCTTACAGAATCCGTGAGTGGGGGATGCCTGAGAAAAGACTTGGCCAGCCCGGCTCCCACTGAACAAAGTGTCTGTTGAGGACGGGAACCAGATACTGGGACCTGACCTTCCCCACTCGCTACCCGTGAGTCTGTGTGCGTGAACAAGCGACCAGGGGCTGATGGGCAGCCCCTGAGCATGAGCAGCTGACCCTGGGCAGGGCCACCCCTCCCTCTGGCAAGGGGCCCAGCATTCTCCACCCCCTGCTTCTCTTAAGGCTTCCAAAAAGGCGTTGAGATGCATAGAGTTCATTTGCTATTTTTAAAAAACAAACATTTTAGTCCCTTTGAAAGCCTCTGTCCCTTTTTCCTCAGAGGCCTGCCCTCCAGGAAAGTGACATGGGCTGGTGCGGCAGATGCTGATCTCTGTGCCCAGGAAGGGGCCAGGCCTGTGGCAGCCCAGCCTCCTTGCTCTGCAAAGAGGCCTGGCCGCAGCAGCGGCAGCTGCCCAGGGAGGGGCTCTGTGCAGCAGGCCCTGGGAGGAGGAAGGCTTGTAAAAGAAACCTTCCCGGCCCCTTCTTGGGTCTCTGCAGGACACCGTGCCTTCCTGGCCCCTTCTTGGGCCTGGGTCTCTGCAGGACACCGTGCCCGGGTGAACTGTGGAGATTCCAGTGCCCCTCCCCCCACCAAAAAGGGTCCCACCATTTGGCTCATCAAAGCCATTTCGTCCCTGGCCAGGGCCCAATTCACACCTGGTTGCAGGTCAGTGAACAGGCCAAGAGGAGCTGAGATGTGTTTACCATGGGGGCAGGGGTGGCGGCACAGTCTGGCGTCCTGGCCCCGGGAAGCTGGAGCCTACAGAGCTGACACCTTTTGGAGCTGCTGGTGGGCTCTTTCTCCCCCTGCACATCCCACCCCCACTTTGCCCTGGGCCAGCAGGAGGGTGGTCCCTCAGAGCCAGCTCCCAGAATGCAGCTAGGGTCATAGGCCTGGGAAGTGGCCACAGGTGGGTGTGCTAGGTCCTGCTTCCTGCAAGAAGCGGCAGCAGCTGGGGACCCATGGAAGCCACCCGCTCCGGGGCCGCCACTGCCACTTGCGCAGCCAGTCTCCACAGGGCAGCAAGAGTGGTCTTTACGAAAGTGGATGGGATCCCCAGACCCTCAGCTTACAGCCTTCCAGAGCCTTCCACCGGGTTCAGAGTGCTGGCTGCCCTGCCACTGTGGCCTCTTCCCTGAGGCCCCCTCCCCCGGGTCTCGAGGCCCTGCTCAACCTCCTCCAACATCATGCCTGGACATCCCCTCTGCCAATATCAGGGCAATTAGCATCTCCTCAGGTAGGTCTTTCCAGACCTTCCTGACCCCCTTCGGCCCCCAGGTGCCTCTCCTCAAACTGATACTGCCTTACAAATGTGATGACTGGATGAACATCTGTCTTCCCCGCTGAACTCTGGGCTCCCTGGGGGAGAGATCCTGTTAATGTTTGCTCACCTCTGTGCTCCCAACCCTATAGCACAGGCTGGGCATGGCAGGCGTGTTGGTTGGACTGAGGATGGGGCAAGGTATTTGCAAGTGTCCTGGTCAACTCTGTCTGTGGGGCTGAGGCTGTGTCCTTCTGTGTTCAGACAGGCTGAGGGGGGCCCAATGGGGATCTTTCTAGAGAGGACCCAGCCTTTCCTCCCTCCATGGAAGGGTCATGCCTGAGGCTGGGGCAGCTGAGGCCTCAGGTGACTCCTTGGGCAGAGCCCTGGGGCTTCCAGCTTGAAACCTGCTCCAGCCCTCCCTCCACCAGCGGGCACCTGCCCAGCCAGAGACAAAAGTAGGGGCTTTGCACTTTGCCCAGCACCTCAAAGGCCCATGAGGAGACTGGGGCTCCGGAGAGGGGGCAGAGGTAGAGGACACAGCTCTAGGCTACATCTGAGGCCTGCACAGGCAGGATGAGAGACCCATTGGATGTTTACTGTGGCTGCTGTAATAAATGACCCCAGATGGACTGGCTGAAGGCAGCACAAGTGTCTTCTCACGACGTGGAGATCAGAAGTTTGAAATGGGCTCACTGGGCTAAAATCAGCGTGTCGGCAGGCTGGGTCCTCTTTCTGCTGTATCGGGCCCTGGCTTCCTTCTTACCGGCAGGACTCCCCTCAGTCCCAGAACAGCCCTCTCAGGCAGGTGTCAATATCATCCCTGTTGCACGGGTGAGAATTATAACCAAACCAAAGTCGGCCAGGAGAATCGGGACTTCAGTCTGACCGAGGGAGTGGGGACCATTTGACCCCACAACCCACACACCACTGTGCCCCAACCCTGCAGCCCTCTGTGCTTGGTTTTAGCCTTAACTTAAAAAGAAAATGGGCATATGATGTACATACAGGAAAGTGTGCAGCTTTTTCTCGAATTAGCTCACCCACATAGCCATCATTCTGGTCAATAGGACTCACCAAGCTACTCATAGCTCATTGTTAGGGATCAAGACAGAAACACAGGCCGGGTGCGGTGGCTCTGCCTGTAATTCCAGCACTTTGGAAAGCCCAGGCGGTTGGATCATCTGAGGTCAGGAGTTTGAGACCAGCCTGGCCAACGTGGTGAAACCCTGTCTCTCCTGAAAATACAAAAACTAGCCGGGCGTGATGGCAGCCACCTGTAATTCCAGCTACTCGGAAGGCTGAGGCAGGAGAATTGCTTAAACCCGGGAGGCAGAGGTTGCAGTGAGCCGAGATCGCGCCACTCCACTCCAACCTGGGTGACAAGGTTGAAACTCCTTCTCAAAAAAAAAAAAAAAAAACACCATCAACACCCAAAAGAGCCCATCACCACCCAGCACCTTCCTCCAGGGCCAGCCACGATCCTGCTTCTAGCACCCTCTGGGGCTCGCCTGGTTCTGTGCTTCGCAGACAGGAATTGTTTGTCTATGTGTCATGTGTGGCTTATTCACCCACGTGTGTCAGATGCAGCCCTGTTCTCAGGGGCCGGTTCGGGCCGAGTGCTCTCGCTGCTGCACAACACTCCACTGTGTGAAGACCCCACAGTCTCCTTACTTGTTGAACCATCTAAGGGCCTCTGTGTAGAGTCCAGCTCAGAGCTCTGGCTGAAGCTACAGTGACCATCCCAGCACAGCCCTTTGATGTGGGGGTGGTAAACACCTCCGCTGGACACCTACTGGGAGCAGACAGGCTGGGAGAGGCTCATTCACTTCTGGTAACAGTTTTATTGAGATATAATCCACACACCATACAGTTCGTCCATCTAAAGTGCGCAACGTACTGGTTTGGGTCCATTTAACAGAGTTGTGCAACCATCATCACAGCCAATTTGAGAAGATTTCCTTTCCTTTTTTGGGAGGGGGGGCCTGTTGCCCAGGCTGGAGTGCAGTAGCGCAATCTTGGCTCACCGCAACCTCCGCCTCCCGAGTTCAAGCCATTCTCCTACCTCAGCTTCCCGAGTAGCTGGGATTACAGACGCGTGACACCATGCACGGCTAATTTTTTGTATTTTTAGTAGAGATGGGGTTTCTCTCTGTTGGTCATGGTCAGGTTGGTCTCGAACTCCTGACCTCAGGTGATCCACCCGCCTTGGCCTCTCAAAGTGCTGGTATTGCGGGCGTGAGCCACCACACCCAGAGAACATTTTTATCACTTCAAAAAGAAGCCTTTTAGCGATGAACCTCCCCGCTTTCTTCCATCTCTCCTGGCTCTAAGCAACCATTCATCTACCTTCTGTCTCTATAGATTTGCCTGCTCTGGACATCTCATGTGAATGGATCGTATGAGGTGTGGTCTTTGGTGACTGATTCTTCCCCTGAACATGCTGTCTGCAAGGGCCATCCATGTTGCGGCGTGCCAGCCCTTCATCCCTTTTTAGGGCTGAATAATATCCCATGGTGTGGGTGGATCACATTTTGTTTATTCCTCTGTCAGTTAATGAACTTTTGGCTCATTTCTGCTTCTTGGCTGTTACGAATAATGCTGCCATGAACATTCCTGTACACGTTTTTGTGTGGACACGTGTTTTCATTTCTCTTGGGTATACAGTTGGGAGCAGAATTGCTGGGTCCTATGGTAGGTCCATGTTTAACCTGTTGAGGAACAGAGAGACTGTTTTCTAAAGCAGCCACACCATGTAGCCTTCCCACCAGCCAGATAGGAGGGCTCTGATTTCTCCACGTCGGCACGAACACTCCACATTATCTGACTTTCTGGCCATCACCGTCCTGGGGCTGTGCGGCGGCGAGGCTGTCAGTCCTGCCTGGATGTGCAGGTTACAACACTGCCCAGGAGGCTTCCTTGGGGGACAGGAGTGCCTATGCCTCTTCCTGTTTCTCTCCAGCTTGGGAGGCTGTGGGATCTGGGGTCATCCCTAACGTCAAACCTCAGTGGTGTCCCCTGCAGCCCCCAGGCTGGATCCACAGTCACCAAGCAGTGGAGCCACCAAGCAGTGTCTCTCTAATTTCCACTGTGTGCTGCTCTTCAGGACTGAGGTTCCCCTGGGGCTGGTCTCTGAACCCTTTGTTTTCAAACAGGAATGAGAAACTCAGCACCTCCTGATGGAACACCTGCCGTGCATCTGGCCATGTTCTAGAAGCTAGAGCTTCGGGGGGGAGGGTCCTGGCCTCCTGGACCTCATGTTCTGGTGGAGCAGACAAATAGATACATGCGATTATTCAAATCAAAAAAACTGCCTAAAGGCACTAGTGGGGTGACGCCAGCAGGGATCTGGGGCCAGGGGCCCCAGGGCGGGGTGCAAGGGGCTGGGGCCGCCTCTGGGGTGGACGGTGAAGGCTGGTGCCCCTGGACAGGCTCAGCAACATGCTTGCACGGGTAGAAGCCCAGGGTGTGGATTTGAGGCAGAAACGGCTCTTCTCTGTAACCCGGCCTGTGAGCTGTGGGCCACGCATTCCTGAGCTGGGGCCTTCGAGCGGTGTGTCTGAGTGGGGAGGTGGGTTGGCGGAGCCTTTAATCAGGCCAAAATTGCTGTGGCTGCCCTGAACGGGCACACGAGGAGCCGCGAGGCTGGCACAGCCATTAATTCTAGTTTGAGCCAGTTTAATAAATAGCTAAATAAAGAAACTGAGAACAGCTTCACAATTAACCCGGATTCCTCGCTAAGTGGTAGGTAGCTTCTCGTTTTCCTAAAAATAAGTTCTTTCCATTGCCTGGTGGTGAAGCCGTCAGAGCCCTCTGCAGGACGAAAGGCCCTCCTGGCTGCTGGAACACAGTTGTGGTGGATGTAAAAGTTCCCTGCAGTCGGAGCAAAATAACTGAGGAGTTAACTCTAAGTAACTAACTGGTGAGTCCTTTGTAGTTCCAAAGCAAACAAAACCAAACACACGCACAAAGACTCCAGATGCCGGCAACTCCTCAGGCACCGCAAAGAAGCCATTTGCACCTCAGCCTGCCGGGCTGTGGACCTGAAACTGTCCCCAGGGAGCCAGGGAGACTCATGAGCAGTCCCCATGGGCCACTCCGGGGAGATCTCCCTCCCATCCAAGATCTTCCTGGCAAATCACAGTGGAGGCCGACATCTGGGTTCTGATCCCAGCGCAGGGTGAGCCCGGGAGGGACATTTAACCTCTGAGCCTCACTTCTCCTCCATAAAAGTGAGTGCCTGGGGGGCCTCACCCACAGGGTTGTGGGGTTCAAAGGCAGGAGTGTGGGAAGAATCCTGTGGCTGCTGTCCTGATACCAGCTATGGTTCTCAGAACTGCCATGGCAGGAGAGAGGTTTGGAAGCAGGTAGGGTTGTCTGGGACAGGAACTCAGGTCTCCTGCCTCTCTGTTTTGGGGTTTCTCAGATGCCAATTATCATAAAGGATCCTACCTCCTTTCAGCATTCCAGGAGCTGCCCACGTCCTCAGTCTCATGTACCCTTACAAAAAACAATGGGATCTGAGGGAGCGTTCACCCATTCTATGCAGACGCAGGGCCAGAAAGCCATCAGGGCCACGTGGAAGCTGGGCCAGCCCAGGGCTGGACCTCGGATGCAGCTGTATCATCCTTTCTTCTCTGCAGCAGCCCCCACCCCACCCCAGGACAAAGCCTCCCAGGAGACGCTCCACCCGCCTTTACCCGCTTCTGAGTTCATGTCTCAGCTGCGCCTGGCCATCTTCATGGTGGGACCAGGTCTGTGGGTGTTTTAGAAATTCACTGAGGTTATGAGTTGAATTGTGTCCCCCCAAAAGTTTGTTGGGGTTCTGACCCACAGTGCCTCCGAATGTGATTGTATTTGGAGATGGGTTTATGAAGAGGTAATTAAGCTAAAATGAGGCCTTTGGGGTGGGTCCTAATGCTGTAGGACTGATGTCCTTGTAAGAAGAGGAGATGAGGACACAGACACACACAGAGGGGTCTGTAAGCCAAAGAGAGAGAGGCCTCAGGAGGAGCCAGCCCTGCCACACCTTGGTCTGGGCCTGCAGCCTCCAGGACTATGGGGGAATCCATTTGTGTTGTGGAAGCCACACTTTGTTCCAGCAGCCCAAGCTGATGAATACAGCTGGGAATACGCTGGCCTCTTCTGATCTCTCTGAGAAGATTCTCTACCCTTCCCTCCCTCAGCCAGGGCACATGAGCTGCCAAGAAAAAGGACACTTATCATGAAGTTCTCCCAATGTGCTGGCCACACTCTCTCCTGTGATCCGGGAGCTGTTTTTAAGTGTAACTTTCAAAATCAACCTGAGCACAGGGAAGCTGAGTAACTGGCCCAGTCTCCCACAGCATCCGAGCCCTGCGTTTGACCTCTTGCCTCCTGTCTTTGGGGGCCTGGAGCCCACGGTCCGGTGAAATGGGGCCTGGAGCTGCTGTCTATTGTGGGACTGGAAGGTTCTGGAAGCTCGCTCCAGCCATGTAGCTTTATCGGACTCCCAAGTTGTTTGTTGATAAGCTACGTGTAAACAGGGAGGAGTTGTGATAATTAATGCTATTAAGTGATAAGTGCTGAAGTACGTGGGGCAGCCGAAGGAGAACTTGGCGGAGAATCAGAAAACCGGCAGCTCCAGCAGGTGGAAAGGACGCCTGTCACCTACCAGAACTCTGCCTCTGCCTCTTGCCTCAAGCTACAGCCTCTTCCACTTCTTGGACGCCTCACACCACTTCCTTTTGGTTGGTTGGTTGGTTGTATTTTTTTTTTTTAATAATTAATAGACTATTTTTAGTACAATTTTTGATTTACAGAATAACTGATCAGATATTACATAGGGTTCCACCCACAGTCTCTCCTGTTGTTGACATCTCGCCTTGGTGTGGCACATTTGCTGCAACTGAAGACCCAATATCAACACACTGTCATTCTCTAAAACCCACAGTTGACATCAGGGTTTACTCTTGGTGTTGCACAGCTCCATGGGTTTTGCCAAATGTGTAATTTCAAATCCAGTATCCTATAGAAGGGTTTCATCACCCCAGAAATCCCCTGCACTGCACCATTTAAAACATGGGCAAAAAGCCAGGCTTTGGTTGACCCGTGAGCCAGGTAGGCACACTCCAACACGTGTTCCAAACAAACCTGATACACAAAGACTGGGGTTCAGGTGAGTGTGACGGGTATAGGTGGGCAGGTGAGTGTGACGGGCATAGGTGGGCAGGATGGGCCCAGGTGAGTGTAATGGATCCAGGTGGGTGTGATGGATCCAGGTGGGTGTGATGGGTCCAGGTGGGTGTGATGGGCCCAGGTGGGTGTGATGGGCCCAGGTGGGTGTGATGGATCCAGGTGGGCGTGATGGATCCAGGTGGGCGTGATGGGTCCAGGTGGGTGTGATGGATCCAGGTGGGTGTGATGGGTCCAGGTGGGTGTGATGGATCCAGGTGGGTGTGATGGATCCAGGTGGGTGTGATGGGTCCAGGTGGGTGTGATGGGCCCAGGTGGGTGTGATGGGCCCAGGTGGGTGTGATGGATCCAGGTGGGTGTGATGGATCCAGGTGGGTGTGATGGGTCCAGGTGGGCACGATGGGTCCAGGTGGGTGTGATGGATCCAGGTGGGTGTGATGGGCCCAGGTGGGTGTGATGGGCCCAGGTGGGTGTGATGGATCCAGGTGAGTGTAATGGATCCAGGTGGGTGTGATGGGTCCAGGTGGGTGTGATGGATCCAGGTGGGTGTGATGGATCCAGGTGGGTGTGATGGGCCCAGGTGGGCACGATGGGTCCATGTGGGCACAATGGGTCCAGGTGGGTGTGATGGGTCCAGATGCTTGTGATGGGCCCAGGTGGGCACGATGGGTCCTGGGGGGTGTGATGAGTCCAGGGGGGTGTGATGGGTCTATGTGGGTGAGATAGGTTTAGGTAGATGTGATGGGCCCGGGGGATATAACGGGTTCAGTGAATGAGATGGGACCAGGTAGGCATAATGGGCCAGGTGGATGTGATGGGTTCAGGTGAATGTGATGGACTTAGGCAGATGTGACAGGCCTAGGTAGAAATGATTGGTTCAGGTGGATGTGATGCATTGGTTCAGGAAGGTGAGACGGGTCCAAGTGGATGTGGTGGGCCCAGATAGGTGAGGCATGGCATACAATTTTCCCTCACTGTGTTTTTCTCCTCTCTGTCTCCATATTTAAGGTAGATTAACTACAGGCTACATGTGATTGGACCTCACCTTTTCATCCCCTTTGTCTGCTTCTGCCTTGTACCTGGGCCATTCCATTAGATGCATTTCCTGCCGTGGCTGAGCCAGCATCTCCCATGGTGCTCTCCGTTTCTCTCTGTCTTGCATTCTTGGTCCCTGTCTTTCCTCTTCCTCCTCATTCTTTTGGATCAATTGAGTATGATTTCATTTCATCTCCTCCACCGGCTGATTGGCTTTACCTCCTTGCTTTCTTTCTTTGGTTATTTGTTGAGTACAACGTTGTCCAATTCATGGCCCTAGGGCTGCATGTGGCCCAGGACAGCTTTGAATGCGGCCTAACACACATTTGTAAACTTCCTTAAAAGATTATTAGATGTGTTTGCATTTTTTTTTTTTAAGCTCATCAGCTGTCGTTAGTGTTAATTTTATGTGTGGCCCAAGACAATTCTTCCAATGTGGCCGAGGGAAGCCAAAAGATTAGACACCCCTGGTTTAGCATTTGCTTTGAGGTTTCTGTGTTAGGATCTACCATTCCAGAATGTCGTGCAGTTTCACATTTGGCAGAAGAACCATGCAACGTATTTACTCTCTCAGCTTTTGTGCAATAGTTGTCATCTCTTTCCTTCCACAGATTTTACAAATTCCAGAACACTCTACGCTGACCTTGGCTTTAAACAGCCAGTTATATGTTAAGGAGGCTTTACAAATAAAAGGAGAATGTTGTTTCATTTATTTCACCACCTCTAAGAAGCAGCACATGAGAGAGCCTGTTTCTCTGATTTTTTTTGCTAATTCTGGGCATTATGATTTTTCAAAAAATATCTGACCTTTAGGGCAAAAAAAGTAGTGTTTTTGTTTTTTGTTTTTTGTTTTTTGTTTTTTTTGACGGAGTTTTGCTCTTGTCGCCCAGACTGGAGTGCAATGGCACAAGCTCAGCCCACCTCTGCCTCCCAGGTTCAAGCAATTCTCCTGCCTCAGCCTCCCAAGTAGCTGGGATGACAGGCAGTAGCCACCACACCCAGATAATTTTTGCATTTTTAGTAGAGATGGGGTTTCCCCACGTTGGATAAGCTGGTCTCAAACTCCTGACCTCAGATGATCCACCCGCCTCGGCCTCCCAAAGTGCTGGGATTACAGGCATGAGCCACCACGTCCAGCCAAAATGTAGTGGCTTTTTAAAGCTCTTTCTTTTTTGCGTGTTTTTTACTGGCACATAATTGATGAGGACAAATTGTCCATGTTTATGACACACAGTGTGATGTTTTGATACATGTACACATCATGAAAAGATTGCCACAATCAAGCTGATTAACATGCCCATCATCTCACAGGTTATCATTTGTGAGTGTGATTTTCAGTTATATGACACATTATTAACTAACTTTGTACAGTCACCATGTTGTACAAAGACCTCCAGAATTTATTCTATGTAACTAAAACTTTGTATCCTTTGGGAAAATAGTATGGTTGTAGCGGGCATTCCTTTGATTCTAGAGCATTGATTGTTTTTGTATTGTATAGAGTAATAATATTGAACACTTACTGAGCACTTGTGTGATAGGCCCTGCTGTGCCGTGTGTGGCGATGAAGTCACTGATTCCCTAAAACAATTCTACGAGGTGGCTTCTATTATTATGTGTATTTCTACATATGAAAAACTGAGGCACTCAGAGATTATCCCTGCCTTGCTCCCACTGCTGACAAGCAGCATAAGGGCCCCCCATGGATGCCTCCTCAGGCAGCCCAGGCCAGGCAGGGCATGGTGGAGGCCACCTGCGTGAGCCACTACTCAGCAAACGTCTGCTGGGAGCAGAAAATGCCACTGCTGCTGTAGCCCATTCACAGCCTCGTCCCCATCCTCTGTGGCTGCAGGCCCCACTCTGTTGCCATGGCACCTTGGCACACACTGGCTTCCTGGCCTTCCTCCCTCCACCCCTGACCTGGCTAACACCTTCTCTCCTTCAAAGAGGCCAAGTGGCTTTGTTCTGTGTCCTGTACTCCAGGGATCTCATCTCACCCATTTCTGTCGTTTTATCATCTCCCATCATGCTGAGAGTTGGTGAGTGACCACCGAGGCAGGTGTTGCCTGTCATTGAATGCCAGGTGGGCATGAAGCTGGCCTGGGGGTGGTCAGGGCCACCCCAGTGGGAAATCTATGCTAGGCTTCAGGAGGTGGCCAGCCTAGGACAGGGCCACTGGGGGCTGTGTTCTCCTTGGGAGCAGTGGCCACACAACCCTGAAATCACCCAGGTGGTGGTAGGGCAGGATCCGTTATCCACACTGCGTGACGAGGGTCTCTCGCCTGCCAGCCCGTGAGCAACCAGAGAGCACAGGCGGGAGCATGTCCTGGGGTCCTGGGGTGAGACACTTGACGTCCCCAAGCCTCAGTTTTTCCTCTATTAAATGGAGTAATGACTGTAGTCCCATCTGATGGAGCTGAACAAGGCAATGGGTGTGAAGGGCTCGGCCAGCATGGGGAGCACGCAGAGAAGTGCATCCCTAGACTGAAAAAGGGGCCGGGCCCACTGAGTGCCTGTTACAGGCGTGGGACAGTGAGGGGTGCTGGCCACTGGGTATCCACATCTGCCCACCAGGCATGGACAGCAAAGAGCCCAAAGAAACTGTGGGTTTGGATGCTTTTGATGTGTGTGGGGACAAGGTGACTTCAGCTCTGTGACGGTCTCCCTGAAGGTGCAGAGGCAGGGGCTGAGCGGGGACCCTGTCCCGAAGCGTGGCCACAGAGACAAGACCTCCCTCTACTGCGGGGGACTTTGTGCGGCTGGCCTGTGTGCTGGCTCTGGCGGCCAGAGACAAAGGGGGATGCGGCCGGGCCGGGGGCTGGCATAGCGAGCCGGCAGCCAAGCAGAACAAATCCTCCGAGGCCTTCCTGTGCCTCCCCCGCCTGCAACCCGAGCTGGTGCGCGGGGCGGCTGCCCGGGGTGGGGGCTCCGCGGCGGCCTTGGGGCAGCAGTGAGTATTCACGGTAATTTGAGGGCTTCCACTGGGGGGTTCCCAATCATTTGATGTGGCAATTAGCAAGGGGACTTTTGTCGTCCGGAAAGACACAACCGCCTACTTCAATCACCCTGTTTATGCCCCACAGAAGCCAAACAACCCCAGCGGCAGATAACGGGTGGACTTCAAACGACTCCAGGTCGGGCGTCCCTGGAACCCCAGGCCGTGCTGCACCCCCCACCTTTCATGCAGCCAAAATGCTCCTTTTCCCATGAGAAATTCCGGCCTTAATGGGACTGGATGACAAAGGAAGGCGCTCGCCCACCTCGAGCCCTTTTTATGTGGGACCTAGCTCTGGTGGTGGACGGAAGAAGGGACAAGGTACAGGGGATTCCGAGGGTACACGGACCCCATGAGGGGGGTGGGCCAGAGACTCCCTGGATGCCCATAAGGGCCTGGGTCCTTGCCCCGCACAAGGGGTGGCAGCTCAGGACCTGGGCTTTGCTCTCCTGTTCCCCGTGAAGAGCCCCTGCTTCCAGAGGGCGAGCTCCACTTTGGGTCAGATGCAAACTCCCCAGTCGAGGACGGTGACGATGCCGACGATGATGATGTCAGCACGCTGCTGCTGGCAGAGCACATGCTGGTGTCGGGCCCTGTGCCAGGCACATCGAACTGGCTTCGGCCCTGAGGGAAGCCTGTTTACAGACCAGGCTGGACAAGGTTTCGGGACTCACTCCAGGTCCCACATGGGGCAGCTGGAGCAGCGGGGCCCGGAGAAAGAAGCCAGTGGGAGTCACTGGCCCGGATGCCATCCAGCTGAGGCCCTGGCCTGGCAGCTGAGGACAAGCCTTGAGGTCTCGCTGAGTCTCACCCGAAACATGGAACTCATGAAACCACCAGCTACTGCTGCAGCACGAGGCTGTTGCGAGGAACAACAGCAAAAGCCAAAGCATTACATAGGGCGAGTCCTCAGCCCGTGCTCAGTGCTTGGAAAAGCTCAGGAAACGTCCCCTCTCAGCCTCTGCTTCCCTGCCCTGGAGATGCTGATGGAGCGTCAGGATGGGGAAGGGGGTCAAATGCCTGGCACGGCCACCTGTGGCTAAGCCTGTGTTGATCTATTCCTCGCTCCCCATTACTCAGACATGCTCGGGACCTGGCTAAGACTACACCTGATCATCTGAGCCTAGGCTCTCCATGGGCTGTGGCAGCAGGAACAAGCAGAGGGAAGAAAACGGTGGTGGGATGTCCAAGCTCATCCTCTTGGCAGCCAGCTGCTATCCATGTGTTCATAAAATAGACACACACGTGCCCTGTGGGAGGAATCAGCCCATCCGTTGATTGATTGACTCATTTCAAAGCCCTCTGTATGCCCTGAGCTGTGCATAGTCTGGTGAGCAGGACAGCCCCATCCTGAGTGAATTTGTGCTTGGTGAGAGGCAGGCCATGACGACACAGACAACAGGATAGTTTCGGATTGTGGTCGGTGTGTTAAAGACAGTGAAGCTGGGCAATGTGGGAGGCGAAGGCAAGAGACGTGAAGGGGCTCTCCGGGGAGGTGAGCCTGGGGAGACCTGTGGGAAGAACACATTTGTCAGCTCAAAAACAGAGAACGTGTCAGTATGGCTGAAGCAGTGTGTTGGGGAGGGCGTGGGGCGGGGGGCACTGGCAGGGGTCACTGATAAGGGCCTGGTTGTAGGAGGCCTTGCGTGCCAGCCAAAGGAGCTTGGTTTTAGCCTGAATGTCCAGGGGCTATTCAGACATTGCTCCAACCTTGCAACGTCCCTACTCCAAAGCCTTCAATGGCTCCCTATTGCCTCCCAAAGGCCCTCTTTCTTGCACAGGGATTCAAGACCCTGTACAATTTGGACCGAACACCCTTGATGATCAAAACTCCAGACATTCCGTTTAAGCTTCAGTCCGCCGAGAGACTCCCCAACTCCTAAATGTCTCCCTGGTCCTGCCTCTGCACTTTTGCTAAGCCATGCTTCTGTCCAGAACGTCACAGGGAACGAATGTCTTTCCAACAGAAACTGCACCATTCATTAAGGCCCTGTGAAAACATCAACATCCCAGGAGGCTGCCCCAGCACCTTGCCCAGGCTGTCTGACACTGTCCAGCCTCCGTGGGTAAATTGCTGTGTGGCCTCAGGTGAGGTGTTAACCTCTCTTATCCTCCTCTGTAAAATGGGATAGTAATAGTAACTACCTCCTGGGGTTATTGCTAGGATTAAAGGAAAATAGTAAGGCGCTGTTAGAAATGGGAAATGGTTGGTATCACCATATTTCATAGAAGATAAGGCACCACCAATTGTTGTAGGAGATAACATTATTTTATACTCCACTAAGGGTGAAAAAAAAGCTGACAGACCATGACACAGCCCAGAAAGGCCCTCTGAGTGAGCAGAGGAGTTAGAGAACTGTCCGAACGTTAAGTTAAAGAAGCACAAGGACATATGTGGGCCCCAGGGAGCCTCTGGTGACCATCTTCCTGAAATTCTGCCCTTGGAATTCTGCAGCTGGGAAGGGTTGGCAAAAGCTACCCATTTTTCCAGATGGAGAAACTGAGGCACAAAGAGGAGGAGGTCAAGCTTGTGATCACATGATGCATTGAGCCTCTGAGCTGCAGATGCTGGAGGGGACTGTGAGCATGGGGCGAGGGGCCTCCCTGGGGCACTGCCTGTTCCCAGAGGTGCCAGAGGCCACCGTGCTCCCTGCCTTTCCTCCCCCACAGCCTGGCCACTGCATGGCCCCTACTCCTGCCATTTCTCCTGCTGCACCACGCCACCGCCCGCCACTGCATGTTCAGTGGCAGTTCTGACAAATGTCTAGGAAATTGAGTTTTCGGGGCTCAGTTCCCATGGCAAACATAACAATCAGGGAGTCAGGGTTGACCTCACGGGTCCTGGGGTGAGCCCTTTTGTGACGCCCCCGCCTTCCACACATCCACTTATTTAGTTCAAAATCACATCTTCTGGGTGCAGCCAAAGGGAAATGGAAATAAAACACTGGGAGTTGTGGTCCAGCAGGGGAAATGGGCGGGTAAACAGCAGGAGCTTACTGGAGCACCAGCCGGGGAGGGGACATCTGGGCAGACTTCCTGGAGGAGGCGGCTATGGTGGAGTTGAGCCCTGCAGGCAGATGGAAAGGTGGGCTGCAGCAGGCCAGGTGCTGGCAGGAAACACAGCCAGGCTTGTCTCTCGCAGGCCTGTGGGACACCATTCTCGGCAGCCACTCTCAGGATGGAGGCTTGAGTCAGTTCTGGCCCCTGGTTTCTTCTCTTCAATACACCCACCTTGTCGGGTGCCTTGGGTTCTCCCTCCATGGGAGCCTCCTGTATGTGGGGCTCCTACGGCTGTCTCATGACCGGCCCAAGCCGAAGAGAGGGGCTGAGAACCCAGCTCTGTGACTCACCGGCTGTGTGACCGTGAGTAGGAAGCCACCCCTCTCTGGGCTGACAGCACCTCGTTGCTGATGTCCAGAGCTCAGGCCGTCACCCCCTCCTTGCCGGTGTCTCCACTCCAGTGAGAGAGGAAACGGATGCCAACCCAGGACTCTCATCCCCAAAGGCCAGGCTCTTTTTACTCCCTGTGCACCTGCCACCCACTCACATCCAGGCCCCAGCAACTGCCTCTGCAGTCCCAGGGATCCTCCTGGCTGAACCTGCCCCCACCACCCCATCCACCATCCTGTGCTGGGCACGAGGAGCTAGGTCCCCACCATGGGAAGGTGCCCAGCCAGTCCTGGGCTTCATCTCCAGCAGCTGCCCCTGCCCACAGTCCCTCCTGCATCCCCATTCCCGGGCACCGCTCGGCTGTTCGCTACCCTCTGCTCAGAGGTCACCCTCCCGCCTTAACACTGCTTTCACGTCCCCCTCCCACGCTGCTCCGGCTGCCTCCTGCTCACCTCCGCTTTGCCTTCTTCCTCTCGCTTCTCCCCTCCCCGGAAACCAGCCTGAGCACTGGTTCCCTCCCTCCCTGCAGCGTGAGCTCAGGGAAGGAGACACCACTGGATGGGTCCCACGGCACCTCCGGCCCTCACAACGCACCTAGCATGGCCTTCTCTCTATTTCCTTGTATTTTCGATCATGTCACCCAAGCCCAGAGATGTGGAGGGGCCTTTCCAAGATCACACTGCAGGTCAAAGGGGCCTCCCTGGGGCTCTCTGCCCGTTCCTAGAGGTGGCAGGCCACCGTGCTCCCTGCCTTTCCTCCCCAACAGCCTGGCCACTGCACAGCCCCTACTCCTACCGTTTCTGCCCCCGACTGCACCCACCCCACCTCCCGCATGCTCAGTGGCAGTCCTAGCAAATGTCTACAAAATCAACTTTTCCCAGCAGGATGCAAGGCATCTGCTTGGCCTGAGTCACCTGCCCCACGGCCCACAGAGCTGAAAACTTGGAGCAAAAGGAGGAGCGGCCTCGAGGGCGCCACAGCCTGGCCTGCCATTTACGGGGGCAGTGGGATGAAAGGAGGGGTGAGGGAGAGAAGGCAGCATTGACCTAAATCAAGGTGGACACTTGGGGACCCAGCCGTGTGTGGCTACGTGTGGCTCTGCAGGGGGAGGGAGGCCCTCTGCACCCACCTGCCCTGTGAACCCAGGTCCAAAGCCGCAGTGAGGGCCTGGAAGCTGCAGGGAGCCAGGATGGAGGCTGCTTCTTTGAGGGCCAAAGGGTTTCCACGCGTGTAAAGGCGGGGCACTGCATTGGATGGGTCCCAGAGGCTGTCCTGCCGCGGCTACACCTCTCTGTGCCCCACCCCGCCCCGCCCCACCAAACCTCACTGGGAAAGGAGGAAGCCTCAGGGGGCCTTTGGGGGCTCAGAAGGCCCAACTGCAGGAGGCGCTCACCAGTGCCTGAGCCTCAGAGCTGGTAGCCCTTCCTGGCCTTGGGAAAGGACAGGGCCGTGGGCTTGGAAGCATCCATGCTGGAAAATGTGACTCAGCAGTGGGCCCAGTAAAGCATGGAGCCACGCGGCGGCTCAGACAGACCTTCCTGAATGGCCTGGATGGAGAGAAGTCACAGTGACCACAGAGGAGCACATCCCGCGGGATCCCACGTACAGAGGGCTGCAAAGAGCCCAGATGAACCTGCTCAGGGACACAGGTGGGCGGTTACACTACACAGACGAGCAGGGAAGTGAGTCCCCGAGGGTCAGGGCTGAGGAGCAAGTGGTCTGGCGGGACACTGGTCTCTTCATCACCTGGGTGGGTGTTGTCCGAGAACGAGTGTGCAGCTGCCTGGGCTCTGGAGGGGGCTGGCTCTCCCACTGGTGCGGTGATGTGCGGAGCTCACATGACCTCTCCCTTTCTTATCTGTGAAATGGGGCTACAGGACTACTTCCCTCCTGGGTGGTCATGAGGGCTAATAGAGTGTGGAAGCCTCGGTTATGAGTGAAGGAAGCTGACGCTCAACCCGTAGCCACCACCACCACCACCACCATCATCATCCATGTCTTCAGGTCAAAGGCCAGGGAAGGCATTGCTGCTGCTCTGCTTTGCTGTCTCTGAGGCCTGGAACTTGGGAGAGGAAGAGGAGGTCTTCTCAGCTGACTCTGAAGCCAACAAGGATTCAGGGTTATGGGGATCCCAGGGGTGGGGACAGATGTCAGCCTCTGGCTGCAAAGGGCAGTAAGTGGGGTCAGGGCAGCCTGACCCCCAGAGGACCAAGGAGTTGCTGGTGGGTGCTGCAACTTCTTTAGTGATCAGTAAAACCTCCCACCTCTGCCCCTATAGAAGGCCTCCCGGAGGGAGCCGTCTCCTGGGGCCCGGCCGCTGACACCTCCATGGACAGGCTGAAGTAGTTGGCTTTTGAGTGTCCCTCCAAGACAGCAATTTGCCACCTCATTATGAGCTTGATGGATGAGCGCTGACCGGGACAGCTATCCCCTTGGGTGGGGGAGTGGCCCTGGGCCACCCGAGGCCCAGAGAAAGGCAGCTGACGTGCATGACAAAATGTTTTCTTACCGCCCAGTGCCAGTGACAGCCCCTCAAAGGAAGTGCAGTCTCTGCAGAAGTGATTCATGTGCCCGTCTTTGTGCGGCCGAGGTTGGCTGTTGTTTGGCGGTTGAAGAAAGGGCCACTGGCTCCTTGTAGTCTCTGGGAATGCCGTCCCCGTGGGCCACCAGCCCCCTGGTCAGCACGCACAAGGCCACTCTTCATTTTGATGAGGTTTCCAAAGGCCCTGGCTGCAGCCGGGGCCACTGCTTGGCCGGGTCCGGCTCGGTAGCAACTTTTGCTGGCCGTGCTTGATTCCATAAGAGAGAAGGGGCCCCTGCCAGCCCATCTGTAATCCTCGATAGCACCAGGTCCCCAGGGCCCTGCACCCACCAAGGGGTCATCAAATATGCACTATGTCATTGGCCGATTGACACCTTGCTCCCACTGAAACGTAAGCTTCACGAGGGCCGTTCTTACAGCCCCAGTATTCCCCCACCATTCCCTCCACGGGTCTCTGTTTGCCTGTTGCCACGCTCCAGGCTTTGGATACCCCTGTGAGTGGGACACACTGGGCTCATGTGGCTGTGTCCCACAAGGGAAAGCAGGACAGTAAACCAACGCGAGGGTGAGGTGTCCAATGTCATCAGTGTTCAAAGGCAGGCAGTGGTGGGGCTTGCGTCCTTCCTCGGGTGGTCAGAGAAGCTTCTCCAAGGGGGTGATCCGGGGTGATGATGGACAATTTCTGCATTTCTCTGAGTTTCCTCCCCTGCAAAACAGAGATAATAGTAGTTGTTGCATCATATGGTTGTTGCATGCATGAAAGGACACACAGCGTGAGACACGCTCAGCTCCATCAGCAATGCAGTAAGACCTCAATAAACCGCACAGCTATTACATTGCGGCTGCCATTGTCATTAATCTTTAGTTTCAGATCATTCCAGTTAGAAGCCTTTCCAGATCCTATAAACCTCTGTTTATCAATCTTTCACTTAGCCAATGCTTCTGGGGCAATGTGTCCTCAGAAACTATGTTTGCCCCGAGTGTGGGAGGCCCCTCCAAAAGTGGGGGCTGGCAGGACCACAGCCGTTCCCTGCAGGAGAAAGATGAAGGAGAGGTAGAAGTGGCCACTGTCCAGGTGAAGCCCTGGTTTTTGACACCTGCCCCAGGTGGGCAGGAGTTCTGGATTGCCAAGGTCAGCCTTGGGTCTGTGCAGGTGAGCCCAAGGATTTGGAGCTACTTGGTCTGAGGAGTGAGCGCTGAGCTTTGGGGAAGAAGTTGTCAAAGTAAAAGCAGAAAGGGTCCTGGGAAAAGCACTCGACTAGGAAGCTGGAGTCCGAGGTTCTAGCCCCACAATATGCCTGTGCCTTGCTGTGTCCCTTCGGGCAGTTCACCTGATCCTTCTTGGTGTCATCCCTCCTATAATGGGTTGGACCAGGCAAATGCTCCGTGCACTGCATCCCAAGAGTCCTGGGGATCTGCTGGAGGTGTTGCGGGATCTGAGTTTAGAGTAAGAGTGGCTCAGGAAGGACTGTACCAGGTAGCTATCACTGCACAGCAAACCACTCCAAACTCCATGACTTCACATGAGGAGTGCTTCTCCTATTCACAAGCCCAGGGGTCAGCTGGGCAGTCCAGGTTATCTGGATGAGGCTCGGAGGGTCTTGGCTGGGCTCATGGTGTGTCTGCAGACAGCAGGTGGGCTGGCTGGACTAGGATGCCCTCATTCCCATGCCTGAAGGTTGGCAGCTCTCAGCTGGAGTCACGGTGGACCACTGGGCCACTGTCTTTCTTCCTCCAGCAAGTCAGCTCCTGGCAAGAGTCCTGGGTCCTCTTAGGGCCTGGCTCAGAACTGGTGACTGGTCACGGTCACTGCTGCCACATTTTTTTGTTGTTGTTTTTTGAGACAGGGTCTCTCTGTGTTGCCCAGGCTGGAGTGCAGTGGTGTAATCATGGCTCACTGCAACCTTCATGGCTCACTGTAACCTTCCCCTTCTGAGCTCAAGCAATCCTCTCACCTCAGCCTTCTGAGTAGGTGGGACTACAGGTGCATGATACCATGCCAAACTAAATACAAACTATTTTTTTGTAGTTTTTTATAGAGACAGTGTTTCACTATGTTGTCCAGGCTGGTCTCGAACTCTTGGATTCAACAATCTGCTCTCCTTGGCCTCCCAAAGTGCTGTGAATACAGGCATGAGCCACTGCACCCGGCCGCTACTGCCACATTTTATTGGCCAAAGCAAGTTACAAGACCAGCCCAGATTCAAGGGACAGGGAAATAGACTTTGCCTCTTGCTGGGAATTGCTGCGACCAGGAGTGTTGAGTTGGAGAGGAAAATAATTAGGGACATTTCTGCAGTCATTTAACCAAGAGGACCAACAAACAAGACTTGAAGCGGGGTGGGGCCAGAAGCAGGAGAGATGCAGCGTAAACGAGATCCTCTCCAGAGGGCAGCATGGAGTCCAACTCAGAGGTGGAGCTCACATTTTCCTCCAAAACAACACGTGGCTGTTTTCTCTTCCTGGAATTACCCCATCCCCTTATGTGTATATTTGTTAAAGAAGAAAACATTCTCTCAGATTAAACAAAATTGTACTTGTGATCACAGTCTCAGCTTTTACACCGTGGAACATCGGAGGATTTGTGTAGGAAGCCTGAAGGTGTGTCGCTGTGGCTGACACATGGGCCAGTCTGTAGAAAAGACAAGAACTGCACGTTTGTGTAATACAAAAGCCTCCCCTGCTGCCTGGGAATAAACGGATCTGGTACCTTAGAACTGGGGAGTAAAGGGATAAATGAGAAGAAGCGATAGCACTTCCTTACCAAAGAATCCAATTAATAAATGTAGGAAGAACTTGGAAAATAGAAAATCACCATTAGAACAACACAGTCATCACAGTCATCATGTGTCCAGATTGGTTCCTGCTGGTGGGTTCATCGTCTTCCTGACTTCAAGAATGAAGCAGCAGACCTTTCGCAGTGAGCGTTATAGCTCTTAAAGATGGCACAGACCCAAAGAATAAGTAGTAGCAAGGTTTATTGTGAAAAGCAAAAGAACAAAACTTCCACAGCATGGAAGGGGACCTTAGCAGGTTGCCCCTGCTGGCTGAAGTGGCCAGCTTTTATTCCCCTA
This sequence comes from Trachypithecus francoisi, assembly GCF_009764315.1. NCBI lineage: Eukaryota > Metazoa > Chordata > Mammalia > Primates > Cercopithecidae > Trachypithecus > Trachypithecus francoisi. The sequence goes on from NW_022681473.1 coordinate 4,656,078, forward strand.
TTGACCCCGCCCATGTTCTGTTTCTGTCCTATCAGAATGCCCTTTCTTCAATCCTTCCCACGATTGGTTACTTTTAGAATCCTGCTGATCGGTGCATTTTACAGAGCGCTGATGGGTGCATTTTACAGAGTGGTGATTGGTGCGTTTAACAGAGCCCCGATTGCGTTTTACAGAGTGCTAATTGGTGCATTTTACAATCCTCTTGTAAGACAGGAAAGTTCCTGAAGTCTCCTACTCGACCCAGGAAGTCCAGTTGGCCTCACTTCTCAATAATTGTTGCAGGTAATATCTGCTGGTTGAGGCTAAAATTAGTGGGTAAAAGTTTGAGGAGAAAGAGGATATTTGCATGGTCTGAAAGTATTGCTCCTAAAGTTATTAGTTACAACAGGAAAAGTAGTAAGTATGTAGTAAAGAAGTTGGAAGGCACCACCTTAACCAAGTGATTTAGGTAGGTTAACTTCGCCACTAATGAGATACAGTGACATGGGCATTGCTTCTAGGGTAATCTTGCAAAAATGCATAACCTCCACCTTATCATGAGATAACATCAGATAAACCCAAATTAAGGAAAATTCTGCTAAATAACTCACCATCACTATTCAAAAGTGTCAAAGTCACGAAAAATAAGGCAAGGCTGAGGAACTGTCTCAGACTGAGGAGGCTAGGAGGATATGACAAGTAAATACAATATGATATCCTGGACTGGATTCTGGAACCGGAAAAAGACATAGCGATGAAATTTATGAAATCTGAATCAGGTCTATAGTTTAGTTAATAGTGTTGAACCCGTGTTAATTTCTTAGTTTCGACAATTATATTTGGCTGCTTGAGATACTAACATTAAAGGATGCTAGGTAAGGAAGTCTTGGGACTATTTATTGCAACTTTTCTTTCAGTTGAAAATTATTTCAAAATAAAAAGTTAAAAAAAGAAAAACTATGTGAAGCAAAGTAATTTTGGTTCCAACCATGCTGTATTGAGTATTAAGATCACCCTTTCACCATAAACAACTGTTCAACTGGGTGCAATATTTAAAATAACTTTTGAAGGCATCAGACAACAGAAAAACAGGGCTATTTTCCTTAATGGTGAAAGACATATGGTAATAAGCTTTGCCTTCATCTTGGCTTTATACTTGAGGGAAATTTCTAAACTGAGGCACAAGGCAGCAAAACCCAACCTAAAGCAGCATTCTTGCCACTGTGGCCCTAGAGCAAGGGCCCTTCTAGGCCCACAATAACAAGGAATAAAAATAATCTTTGATCAAACTGCTTCACCAATAAATTAACAGCCTGTTATGGGGGGAAAAATTCTCAAGATTCTTTAAAGGAAGACAATAAAATCCAGACTAAAACAACATAGCATTTGCAATGTCTAGCATACAGTAGAAAAATTACTAGACATTCAAAGAGGCAGAAAAACTGTGACCCATAATCAGAAGAGAAAAAGTAATTAATCAAAACAAACGCAGAGATGACACAGATGATTTAGCAGACAAGACTTTAAAACAACATGAGAGTTAGAGGTGCCAACACCCCATACGTCAAAAATCCATGTTTAACTTTTGAATCCCTCAAAACTTAACTAACAGCCTATTGTTGACCAGAAGCCTTACCAATAACAAATAGTTGATTAACACATATTTTGTAAGTCTTATGTGTTATACACTGTATTCTTACAATAAAGTAAGCTAGAGAAAAGAAAATGTTATTAAGAAAACCATAAGGCAGCCTGGTCAACATAACAAGACCGCATCTCTACAAAAAATTTAGAAGTGAGTCGTGTGGTGGCACATACCTGCAGTCAGGAGGCTGAGATGGGAGGATAGCTTGAATGCAGGAGTTTGAGGCTGCACTGAACAGCATACTTCATAGTGAAAAACTGAACACTTCTTTTAAGATTAGGCACAAGGTATGGATGCCTGCTCTCACTGGTTCTGTTCAAATCACAATAAGCCATTGCAATGAAGCAAGGAAAGGCACATAAAATGGAAATGTTTGGGATGTCCACAACCCTGCACGTTCCAAAGAAAGTGCTGGTCCAGGGCTAGAAGGAACTCTGCGCTCTTGAAATACACCTGCCTGGTGACAATTTCTTTGCTCACCTGAGACCTTCAGCCTCTCGGATCCTTTTGAGCTCTGGAGAGGCTGGAGGATGAGTAGCTAAGGTCAGTCACGTGGACTCTGCATGTCTGTGAGATGGACCCCCTATGAATTCCCGCACTCTGAGGCTCTGGAGAACTTCCTGGTTGGCAGTTCTCCATCTGTGTTGCCACACACTGTTGCCAGCAGGATTAAATATTGTTCATGCAACTTCACAGTAAGAGACCAACTGGGAGCTGGTACCTGCTCCTTCCAGGACGCTGCCCCATGTCCCGCTTACTTTTGTTGATTTCAGTGTGTAGCCTTTCACAGTAATGAACCACAAATGTAACACCTTTTTTTTTTTTTTTGAGACGGAGTCTTGCTCTGTCACCCAGGCTGGAGTACAGTCGCCGGATCTCAGCTCACTGCAAGCTCCGCCTCTGGGGTTTACGCCATTCTCCTGCCTCAGCCTCCGGAGTAGCTGGGACTACAGGGGCCCACTACCTCACCCGGCTAATTTTTTGTATTTTTTAGTAGAGACGGGGTTTCATCGTGTTAGCCAGGATGGGCTCGATCTCCTGACCTCGTGATCCACCCGTCTCGGCCTCCCAAAGTGCTGGGATTACAGGCTTGAGCCACCGTGCCTGGCCTGTAGCACCTTTTTTTAGTTCTGTGAGCCCTTCTAGTGAATTATTGAAACTGAGGGTGGTCTTGGGGACTCCCTGACCCTTCACAGAGGAGGAGGCAAGGGAGCCAGATCCTGAAAGTTGAGAAGGAGTCCTCCAGGCAGAAAGGAAGGCGGGATTCCCAGGTAGAGGGGCCAGGTGCCCAAAAGCCTGGAGGTGGGAAATGGACTAGAGTCTCAGCCTCATTGCCTCTTTGACTCCAACAGAAGACAAAAAGGTAAGTTTTGACTTTAGTTAGTGTGCAAAAGGAAGAGTTTCCCCTTTTAACATGCAGCATGACCAGTGCAGGCTTTGGTGCCGTGTCTCTTAGAGGTGCAAGGGTTATAGCTGTTGTAGAACCACAAACCCCAGATATCCACCTGACTGGACGTCTGGAGGAGTCCATGGGGCATAGAGAGTGGGGATCAGGAAGCAGTTTGGAGTCTCTCCAGCCTCTGGCTCCCCCCAGGCACTCCTGTGACTTGCCGAGGAGGGAATTTCTAGTTTCTAGAACCATCCACTGGCATTAGGACCATCAAGGAGATTGGTTCTGACCAAGGAGATTGTTGCCTGCTCAGACCCACTTGAAGACTGAGGCTTTCAGGAGGCAGAGCAGCCTGGTGAGGAACTTGCCAAGAATTCTTGCTGCTGTAAGTCAGCCTCAAATGACGTGTGCTGCTTACACCCAGCCACAAATGTACAGCACCCCAACTGGGCTGAAAATTCAGCAAAAGTTGATCTGAAGACCACCATATGCCCTGAGGATGGCTCTCCTTTGAATTTCTATTCTTACAAGGACTTTGGAGGATACAGCTCCCAGGAAGCTTGGAAAACAGAGACAAAAGGTTAATAATGCTTGGGAAACAGGACAGGCTATGCTTAGCCACTGCCAGCTTCACCCTAATTATTGAATTCTGTTCTTTCCTCGGTCTTCTAATGGATAACTGGGTTCTCTCCTCTGCGTGAATCTCTGGTGCCTCCTCTCCTGTCCTCATCTTCAGCTGATCACCTTGTTCTCTCCTTCACTGAGAATTGCAGGCACCATCAGAGAGAATGATCATAAGCCACCACCACCACTCTGACCCCCAACCTCCCACACCTGTCCCCACATGCATCCCCTTCTTGGTTACTCTGCACAGATGTCAGGCTCTGGTCTCTGCACTTGATGTCAAATACCAGCCTGCCTCCTACCTAGGATCACAGCTCCACTAGTGCTCTCCTCTCTCGAGAATCCTCTATTTGTCCATCTTAATTGGATATTATTTTCTTTTATTTTGAGGCAGGGTCTCACTCTGTCATCAAGGCTGAAGAGCAGTGGCCTGATCATGGCTCACTGCAACCTCGGCTTCCTGGACTCAAGTGATTTTCCCACCTCAGCCTACCAAAGTGCTGGGATTACAAGCATGAGCCACTGCACCCCCAGCCTCTTTTTTAAATGTACATTATTATATCTCTCATTTGAGAGAAACCTGAAAGTCAGTTAAAAAAAAAAAAACTGTATGATTCCACTTATATGATGTACCCAGAGTAGTCAAATTCACAGAGACAGAAAGTCGAATGATGGGTGTCCAGGACTGGGAGAGGGGATGGAGAGTTGGAGTTTAATGGGGACAGACTTTCAGTTTGGAAAGATGAGAAAGTTCTGGAGATGAATTGTGGTGATGGTTGCACAACATTGTGAATGTACTTAAAGCCACTGAATTGTGCACTTAAAAATTATGAGGATGGTAAATTTTAAGCTATGAGTATTTTACCACAATATAAAAAAACTGTCAGAATTTTTCTCTTCACTCAAGCTATTGTTCCCCTCTATCTTGTTCAGTTCCTTCCTTTGAAAGGGTGATCTAAGCTCACTCTTGACCTGCCTCCCAATATTTCTTTTTTTAAATCACGCTGGAGTGCAGTGGCATGATCTTTGCTCACCGCAGCCTCCACCTTCTGCTTTCAAATGATTCTCATGCCTCAGCCTCCTGAGTAGCTAGGATGACAGGCTCTCACCACTATGCCTGGCTAACTTTTGTATTTTTAATAAAGAGGGGGTTTCATCATGTTGGCCAGGCTGGTCTCGAATTCCTGACCTCAAGTGATCTGCCCGCCTTGGCCTCTCAAAGAGCTTGGATTACAGGCATGAGCCACCGTGCCTGTCCCATGAAAATTTCTCAGCAGTAAAAAAGTTGTCCAGGTACAGTGGCTCACACCTGTAATCCCAGCACTTTGGGAGACCGAGGCGGGTGGATCACGAGGTCAAGAGATTGAGACCATCCTGGCCAACATGATGAAACCCCATCTCTACTAAAAATACAAAAATTAGCTGGGCATGGTAGTGTGTGCCTATATTCCCAGCTACACGAGAGGCTGAGGCAGGAGAGTTGCTTGAACCCAGGAGGCAGAGGTTGCAGTGAGCTGAGATCGTGCCACTGTATTCCAGCCTGATGACAGAATAAGACTCCATCAAAAAGAAAAAAAATTGACAGAACAGAACCATGAGAAATGAATGTGACTAAGATAATATGTAATGCTGTGTAATATATTTAATTAACTTGTGTATTAGCTTCTTGTCGCTGCTGTACACTGAATTACCACAAATTTGGTTGTTGGCTTAAAACAGTACAGATTCATTGTCTTCAAGTTCTGGAGGCCAGAAGTCCAAAGTTGGTCTCCCTGGGCTAAAGACAAGGCATGGGCAGGACAGGATTCTTCTGCAGGCTCCAGGTGAAAACCTTTATATCTGCTTCCTCCAGCTTTTGGAGGCCACCCCAATTCCTTGGCTTGTGGCCTCTTCCTTGCACCACTCCAATCTCTTGCTTTCATCATCCCACCTTCTACTTCCTGTTGTGTGGTTAAATTTCCCTCTGCCTCCCTCTTATAAGGAAATGTGCGGTCCCATTTAGGGCCCACTGACTAATCCAGGATAATCTCCCCATCTCCATACATTTGATTTCATCACATCTGCAAAGTCTCCTTTATCACGTAAGATCACTTTCACAGGCTCTATAGAAGAGGACCTGGGTATCTTTGAGGGTCATGATTCAGTTTACCACATGCTGGTTATTGTTCTCCCAAACTCCCCAATTCTTCCATCAGAATATAACCTCCATGAAGGCAGGGATTAAAAAAATTTAAGTACAACATATATACAATAAATACAGATCATGAAGGTACAGTTTGATGATTTTCAAACTGAACACGCTTGTGCTGAAGAATTAGAATGTTAGGCTGGATATGGTGGTGCATGCCTATGGTCCCAGCTACTCAGGAGGCTAAGGCAGGAGAATCACTTGAGCTCAGGAGTTCGAGGCCAGCCTGAGCAACTTAGAGAGAACCCATCTTAGAAAGGAAGAAAGAAAGAGAGAGAGAGAGAAAGAGAGAAAGAATCAGGATGTTTCCAGCATCCAGAAACCTCCCTCAGGAGGCAGGGGTTTGTGTCTGTTCTGTTCACTATGATGTACACTATACACTGTGGAACAGTGCTGGGCATCAAGCAGCATTCAACAAATACTTGGAGAATAAGTGGATGAATTCCAAGACTGTGAGAACAGACTTATGTGAGTTTGGACAAGTTTTTACTTCTCTAAGCCTCAGTTTCTTCATCTGCAAAAGGAGGATCACAATAGTTTCTATACGACAAAGGTGCAATGAGAATTAAGTGATATAAAACACATAAAGCCCCTGGCACAGAGCCTGGCACATAATAGATGCTCAGCATGTGTGACAGCTCTCTGCTTTTGCCTTCTGAGAGCTAAAGAAGCATAAGAAGAGGGAAGTTATGCATTATAGAAATGGTGACCTTAGATGTATAGGGCTTGGAGCAAAGCTGAGAGAAGTCTGGGTGATGTGGCAGTGTTTTGGTGCCCTTAAAAGCTCCCCCAACTATAGAGAGCACAGTATCATATTTCTGAGGTACAGTAGAGGCCTCCAGATTCAGTCTTACACTATGATATGGTTAGGCTTTATGTCTCCACCCAAATCTCATCTTGAATTATAATCCCACAATCTCCATGTGTCAAGGGAGAGACTAGGTGGAGGTAATTGGCTCATGGGGGCTGTTCCCCCATGCTGTTTTTGTGATAGTGAGTTCTCAAAAGATCTGATGGTTTTATAAGGGACTGTTCCCCCTTTGGTTGGCACTTCTCTTTCCTGTCGCCTTGAGAGAGAGGTGCCTCGCTTCCCCTTCACCTTCTGCCATAATTGGAAGTTTTCTGAGGCCTCCCCAGCCATGCTGAACTCTGAGTCAATTAAACCTGTTTCCTTTATAAATTACCCAGTCTTGGACAGTTCTTTATAGCAGTATGAAAACAGACTCGTACACACTGGAATGAGATATCCTGCTCTGTCTGGAACTACTTTCCAAATTCCTATCCTGCTGCTCATTCCTGAGTCCCCCTGCTCTGCTCAGCCTGTTAGATAGATAACCCAGTTGCCTTGATGGGCTTTTATTTTACTGCTCCTCTTGGGTGGCCCAAAGGAAGGTCTTCTGGATACTGTGCTCTCCTTGGGTATATGCTCATCTGAAGCCAGGAATTGAAGAACAGAGAAGAGGCAATGTGGTGTATACAACAGTGCAGAGAGAGAAGGGGGAGGGATTTTGAGAATAAGTGGTCTTTTATCCAAACTCGTTTTAATTGTGGTAGATTTGCCTTCTCACCCAGCTGCAAAGGCCCTTGATAAAATAATGAACTAGAGTATTTACCTGCTAGGCTTTTGTGTCCTAACAGCTGGACTTTGTACCCGTGGAGCTCTTGTTGTTGTCCATACCTTGTGTATTTCTTAGAATTTAAGCTACAGGATCAGCTGAGCCAGATTCTTTTGTTGCCCTGATGGAAGATTGTGGATTGAATATTCCTAGGCCTCCCTCTTCTTTTCTTCTCCTCCACCTCAGCTTACTGCAGCTCACTGACCTCTCTGTAAATTTGTGTAAAAACAACTTGGGGGTTCCACTTTGTCATTCAAAAATTCACTGACTGAAAAGGAAATGAAATGTTTAAAAATATGACCATATCATACCCAGTTTTCTTAGTATTTATAAACAACTATTTCTCTGCCCCAGAGGCCACATGGCCTCTTACCTCCCACTGAAATCATATCTGGTCTGTTTGGCTTATTAGAGGGACCCAACCATGCTCATCTCTTTCCAAAACCACTTATAACACTGAATGTAACTGGCCAGTTGTGCATGGAGTGACCCCTGAATAGGACTGCTCTAAGCCAGGCATCACCTTCTTATAACTGGATGACCACAGACATTTCCTAGCTAGTTTCTTAGCATCTTTCCAGAAACCCAGCAGCCAGACCTGTTCTTTAAAATGCACATCAGATGCCATCACACTCTGCTCTTGGTCCTCCAATGATTTCTCCTCACATCCAGAATAAGGTCCAGAGCCCCCAGGGTACCTTATGAAGCCCTGCCTGACTGAACCCCTCCCAGCCTCTGGCCCCCATGTCACAACTTGCCTCTGTATTAGCTTCCAAGGACTGCTGTAACAAATAATTTCAAACTGGGTAGGCAAAACAGCAGGAATTTATTCCCTCACAATGCTGAGGGAGAATCCAAAATCAAGATGTCTACCGGGCCACACTCCCTCTGAAGACTCCAAAAGAGAATTCGTCCTTGTTTTTTGCAGCTTAGGGTGACTGTGGGTATCACTCCAATTTCTGCCTCTGTCTTCTGGCCTCCTTCTCCCCTCTGTGTCTTCTCCTTTGTGTGTCTCTCTTATAAGAATACATGTGAGACTGGGCATGGTGACTCATCCCTGTAATCCCAGCATGTTGGGAGCTTGAGGCAGGTGGATCACTTGATGCCAAGAGTTTGAGACCAGCCTGGCCAACATGGGAAAACCCATCTCTACTAAACACACAAAAATTAGCCAGGCATGGTGGCACTTGCCTATAGTCCCAGCTACTCAGGAGGCTGAGGCATGAGAATCACTTGAACCTGGGAGACAGAGTTTTCAGTGAGCAGAGATGGCACCACTGCACTCCAGCCTGGGTGACAGAGTGAGTGAGACTCTGTTTAAAAAAAAATTTAAAAAGAATACATGTGATTTCATTTAGGGCCCACCTGGGTTCTTCAGGATAAGCCTCTATCAAGGTTCTTAACTTATCCTGAATTTCCCCAATGAGGTAGTATTCACTCTTTTGCCATATGGAGTAATACTCACGGGTTTCAGGAATTGGGGCATGGATGTGTCTTTTGGGAAGCTACTATCTTGCCCACTGTAGACCCCAATGTCCACATGACCCCAGATCCCTGATCCCTGGCTGTTCCTCAGACACATTTCCAAGGCCCTTCTTCCTTCTGCATGGACTGCCTCCCCACTCCCCACCCCATCACAAGTAGAACAATCTGATCATTCTTCATCCGTGCACTTGGCTTTACAACGCCTAACTTGAATACATTTGCTTGTCTGTTGTTTTATGTCCTGTCTCTCTCAACCAGCGCAAATGCTCCACAGGGCAGGGGCTTTGTTTCTGCATCACAGGTGAGCACTCAGCACTGGTGTGATGTTCTATGGTCATCAGGGACCCTGGCCCTTTCTACTTGTCTGCTCCCAAGGAAGCATGTGACTTCCTTTCTCATAGCTGCATGATCCAAGGTAGCTGCTCCAGCTCCAGCCATCCTATTGGCATCCCAGGCAGAGGGAAGGAAGCTGGAGTAAAGGCAAAAAGAGATTCTCTTAAAAATCCCATGCAAGAACTCCTGCTCATATCTCACAGGCCAGACGGTCACACCAAAGGTCATCTCAGTCAGATGGTCACACCAAAGTACAAGGGCTGCTGTTACTAAAGAAGGAAGGGGGAGAGAGAGATGGGGAAGGAGGCAAATGGCAGATTTGACACATCTGAGGAGTTATGCCTGAGTCATCAAATTCTGGGCACTCATGAATCCCAGGAGCTCATGCAAGGACTAGACCAGTTGCTTCAATTCAAGGTGGTAACAAGGGCAGAGGAGAGAGCACTGGAATGGGCATAAGGAGCCTTGGGTGCCAGGTGTGGCTCTCCCCGATTTGCTTTGTGACTTTGGGTTACTTTCTCCATTTTCTGCACCTCTAAAGAAAGAATTGGATTAGATCTTCAGCAGCAGCACCATAATCACCATCATCTTCATCTTCTTCACTATCATCATCACCATCTTCATCATCACCAACTTCATCATCATCATCACCATTTTCACCATCTTCATCTTCACCATCTTTATCTTTTTCACTAAATCCTCATTGCCATCGTCTTCACCATGTTTATAATCATCTTCAACTTCTTCATCATCTTCATCATCACCACCACCATCTTCATCTTCTTCACTATCATCGTCATCACCGTCTTCATCATCACCATCTTCACCATCATCATCACCATTTTCACCATCTTCATCATCGTCACCATCTTCATCTTCTTCACTAACATCCTCATCACCATCATCTTCACCATATTTATAATCATCTTCATCATCTTTATCATATCACTAATCACCTTTACCACTTTAATTGATATAATCTTCATCATCTCATACCATCCAGCACTGTCGCCCTCTTCTTCACATAATAACATCATCCTCACATCACAAGGGAGCATAAACTTCTTCACTATCTTCACTGACATCATTATCTTCATCATCACACCATCTTCACCCACCATCATCATCTTCATTATCTTCTTCTTTGTCACCTTCATTGACATTATCATTTTCATCACAATCACTACCACCATCATCATCTTTGACAACATTGTCTCCATGGTTATCATCTTTATCACCATAGTCATCATCACACCATCATTATCATTATCATCATCACCATCTTTCCAGCTCATTCTGAGCACCTGCTGTGTACCTGGCACTGTGCCAAACTGTCATGTGCACCATCTCATTTAATCTTCACTACAAAGGTGTCATTAGGTGCCATTTTCCTCCCCTACCCCATCCTCATTTTTAAAATGGGGAAACTGAGGCTCATGAAGAATAAGGGACTAGCCACGGACATATGGCTGAAAAGTGCCAGAGCTGAAATGCAAACCAAACCTTCATGTGCCCAAAGGCCCCCTCTGGATTTCCTCTGTGAGGTTCCATCCTCAGCCACCACCCACTCCATGACCCAGGAACCTCAGAGCCCTGGCTTCACCCGAGTGCTGACAGAGTCACTATGCAAATTGCTTTATAGCCAGTTAACCCCTTTCCCTGCCCACTCCTTTGCTCCCCCTTGGCTTGAGACAGAAGCCTCTGCCTTTCCTGCCTTGGGAGAAGGCTCCCTCTTCAAAGTCGGCCTTCCTGGGCAGGGCCTGCCTATTGATGAGGTTAAATTATCAAAGGGCCACATCAAAGCCTGCCAGGGTGGCTTTCTGAAAGGCAATTTACAAAACAAAACAAAACAAAAGCTGCCTGGGCTGTGGGGAGTGGTGGGGCTGAGTTGGTGAAATCTGCCTTGAAAATGTTAGATAAAAAGTTGGTTTTGCTGCTAAAAGAGGTCACAGAGCAGCCCCCACCCAGCAAAATCTGCACATTGAGATGGGGAGACCTGGGCTCTAGGCTGTACCTGCTCATACGAGAGTCAGAACATAGGGATGGAGGCACCCCTAGCTCCGTGGAAGCAGGTAAACTGAAGAAGGTGCCAAGCTCCTACCTCCTCAGAAGCCAGGAAGAGTGGCCTGTGGGGCCCTTGGCCCATCTGCAAGTGCCCTCAGGGGCATGGGGTCTGGGGTCCCTAGGACAAAAGCCCTGGAGCTATGGTTCCTTGTGCTGACATCTGTCCTGTTAAGCCTTAGGTTACCTTTAAATGTCAATATTCCCATTCTGTAGATTGGGGAACTGAGGCATAGAAGTTTCATTTCTGGCCCATTTCTTGTCCCCTCAGGTGGCACCTGGCCAAGCTGGGATCTAGACCAGGGCAGCCTGGCTCTGGTCCCTGGGTCCTGTCCTTGTGTCATTGAAAGTCCCAGACTGTAGTCCTCAAGCCAGCTCTAGCCCTCAGACCAGTTTTACTTGGCCAGCATTGGGTTTTCAGGGTTTTCAAGTTAACAGCCAATGGATGAACAGTCTTCCAGTGCAGATTTCTTTGTGGCTTTTTTCTGCACCGCAGGTCAAATTGGAATGCCCTCTTAAAAGTCCAGGCAGATATTTCCTGATTGGTCCTGGGAGTGAAGCAGTGGTGTGCATTGAGCAGAGACTCAGGGTCTACCAGTAAGCACAGCGTCCTTTGCACACTGCCATTCTACTGGCTCATCAGCTTGGGAGGCAGCCTGGCCACCTGGTTCCAGGTGCAGGTTCTGAAATCAAACTGCCTGTGGTTTGGATTTTGAGTGCCCGATTTTCCAGCAGGGGGCAATCTCCTGCACCTCTCCAGGCTTCAGTGTCCTCATCTGTGAAATGGGAATGATGACAATCACATCCTTCTCTGAAGGAAGCAGCTTGAGTTCGGTGTTTAAAAGAGAACCTGGGGCGCGGTGAAAGCTTCGTGAGTGTTGGCTGCTCTCTGCCCTCACTCATCCAAGAGCTCTATGGGAATTAACACATTTAACCTTGACAACAGCCCAGGACAACTGTGAGCATGCTTATTTCATGGACGAGGAACCTGGATTGTTGCCATGGCTGCTGCTGGTGGGAGTGAGGGTGTCACTATGACTGCTGTTGTCAGGGTGCTGCTGTCCCTGCTAGTGTTACTGTCACTGCTGCTTTTGTTATTGCTGCTAATATTGTCACTTCTGTTGCTATTATTGCTGCTGTTGTTGTTGCTGTTGTTTTTGAGGTGGTTGTAGTTGTTGCTGTTGATGTGGTTGTTGCTGTTGATGTGGTTGTTGCTGTTGATGTAGTTGTTGCTATTGTTGAATATGCTGTTGCTATTGTTGCTGCCATTGTTGTTGCTATTGCTGTTGTTGATGATGCTGTTGCTGTTGTGGTTGTTGCTGTTGTTTTATAGTGGTTGTTGCTGATGATGCTGTTGCTGTTGTTATTGTTACTTCTGCTGTTTTGTTGTGGCTATTGCTGTTGTTAATGATGCTGTTGTGTTGCTGTTGTGGTTGTTGCTGCTGTTTTGCAGTGGTTGTTGCTGTTGTTGCTAATGATGCTGTTGCTGTTGTTATTGTTGCTTCTGCTAATGTTATTGTTGTGGTTGTTGCTGTTGTTTTGTGGTGGTTGTTGCTGTTGATGATGCTGTTGTTGTTGCTTTTGTTGTTTCTGCTATTGTTATGGTTGTGGTTGTTACTGTTGTTGATGATGCTGTTGCTGTTGTTGATGATGCTGTTACTGTTGGTGGTAGTTGTTGCTGTTATTGTGGTGCTCGTGATTGCTGCTATTTCTGTTGTGGTTGTTGCTGTTGTGGTAGTTGTTGCTCTTGTTATGGTAGTGGTGGTGGTTGTTGCTGTTGCTGTTGTTGTGGTTGCTGCTGATGCTGTTGTTGATGATACTGTTGTGGTTATTTCTGCTTTTGTGGTTGCTACTGTTGTGGTGGTAGTGGTCGTTGCTCTTGCTGCTGTTGTGGTTGTTGCTGTTGTTGATGCTGCTGTTGTGGTTGTTGCTGTTGTTGATGCTGCTGTTGTTTTGGTAGTTATTGCTGCTTTTGTGGTTGTTGCTGTTGTCGTGGTGGTTGTTTTGCTGCTTGTTGCTCTTGTTGATGATTCTGTTGTGTTGTGGTGGTGCTGGTGGTTGTTGCTGCTGCTGTTGCTGGGAGGGTGTTGGCTGTGGTCAGCCTGTGGGTCCCAGGCTCTACCACTTGGCTCCATGTGTGACCCCAACCTGGTCCCTCCCTTCCTCCTGCAGCAGGGGTTCAGGAAAAAGCCCAGGACTGCCAGGGAGGTGGTGGAGGAGGGGCTGCTTTGCCAGCCAGGAGCGGTGGGCTGACCTGGCACACCGAGCCATTCAAGGTGTGCCAGACTGCAGCTGCCCCCCACCCAACCCCAGCCCTTTCTTCTTTCTGCTCTTTGTTCAGGCCCTTTTGATTTGGGAACAAGGCCCCTTTATGTGGCACTGGCTCCGCCAGTCCTCCTTGTCCCACCCGTGGCTGGGGATTTCCTTTTCATCTGGCACTAGGAACCCCGGGCTCACAGCGAGACAGCAGGAGGGATTTGGTGGTGTCACAAAACCCAGGTGACTCAGCTTTCAGTGGGGCATTGTGGCCCCGAAGCTTTGATATCTTAAGTGGGAGTCACAGCAAAGTGGAGCCGGGGTGGCAGCAAGGCGATGCTGCCCGCGAGGGCTGCTGGGGGCATGGTGTGCCTGCTGAAAGGGGGGCCCCTCTCCCAGGAGGACTATTCCATTTCAGTGGGAGGACTGGCCTGTGACCCTGGACTCTTAAGGATGACATTGAGCAGGGTGGCTGCCTCAGGGCTCGGGGGTCGGCAGCTGCCTCCCACCTGCACTTAGTTCCTGAGGCTTCCCAGGGGATGCACTTGCAGGCTGCTCTGGCCAGAAGTTTCTAGGCAGAGAGAGGCTTGGCCCCAAGCCCAGGGCCAGGTGAGTCAGCCTGGAGGGGTCTGGGCAGCCCAGGGAGCCAGTCAGGAGGCAGAAGCTGGAGGGAGGCCAGCAGTGAAACAGGACAGCTGAGGACCACAGCTCCCTTCACTGTCACTCTTGCCTCTAAGCGGTTTGAGGCCCACGTGGAAGCATTTTACCAAATGAGGCAACTGAGACTTGGGATGAAATGTCTTGGCTAAATTTAGAGCTATGAGTGGCAGGGCTGGGCTTTGAACCCAGACAGAAGGATCTCATGCCTGAGCTTAACTGAGGAAGCCTGTGCCTGCCTGGCCACTCCAGGACACCAAACAGCTTAAGCCTGCACCTCTGAGTAGGAAGAGACACTCTACCCACTGCACTCATTGAGCTGAGAGCAGGAGCAACCCCAGACTCAGAAAACGGACAGTCCACCCCCTGGAAGGGCAGCAATCAGGGATCCTCAGGTTCCCATGAGCCCCGCCAGGGCTGGAGTCGTGGGGGACTCTCTCGTGTCCCTGGGAGTCCAGGCAGCCTGCTCCCTTCGCCCACACTGCACTGTGAGGAGGTGCTGGAAGGGGCAGCTCCATGGCAGCTGCTTCACAGAGAGTGGTCTTGGTGGAGGTTTTCAAAAATGGCCACAAGCTCTTTGACATTCCTCCATTGGGAGGCAGGGCCTGTGTCCCCTCCCCTTGAACCCAGGCAGGCCAAGTCGGCTCCTAACCAGTAGAACTCTGCAGGAGTCATGCCATGTGCTCTCTGAGGCTAGGTCAGAGGTGGTAGCACAACCTCTGCCTGTTCTCTTGCCAAGCTTGCTCTGGGAACACTCTCTCTCAGAATCTGGTGGCCATGCTGGAAGAAGCCCAAGCCACGTAGCAGGGCACACACAGACCTGGCCCAGCCCATCTTCGGGGCCATCCCCACCCAGGCACCAGACAATGAGTGATGGAGTCACTGGATGGCCTGGCATCCAGCCCTGCAGTGGCCCCCAGCCTTCCTGTCTCCCCAGCTGAGGCCCAGAGTGTGTGAGAAAAGACACAAGCCATCTCCACTATGGCCTATCCAAGTTTCTCACCTGCGGAAGCTGAGAGTGTAATAAAATGATTGTTGGGTACCACCAAGTCTTAGGGCGACTTGTTACGCAGCCATGGTGACTGAGACTATTTCCCGTGGGCAGAACAGGAGGCTTAACAATAAGTCCTTGGCTTAGGCCACCCAACAGCCCTGATACCTCCAGTCAGATTAGCCCACAAGGAGCTCCCTGGTGTAGATGGGGGTTCCATAAATGGGCCAGGAACAGGGTGTGTGAATGGTTTAAAATTGTACACAAAATGCTGTATATGTGAGTGTTTGGACGTGGGAAGGTCAGTGTCCTTCAGATTCTCAAAAGGGCTCATGGGATCCATGGTATATAAAGGTGGGACTGAGATTCCCCATCCCTCTGGCCATACCCCTTTGTCATGGGACTCTGAAGCTCCTCCCATCAAGAGACGGAGCCTATTTTCCCACCCTCTGATGCTGGACAGGTTTGTGACTGGCTTTGACCAGCAGAATGTGCTGGAAATGATGATGGGCACCTTCTGAGATGAAGCCTTAAGGGGCCACACAGCTTCCATTTTCACCACTGGGAACATGGACCTGAGATCTTCTGAGGCTCTGGGACCTCTGGACAGCCTGGGCTAGCCTGCTGGGGAAGGTAGGGGATGGCCTGGGCTAGTCCACTGGGGAATGAGAGGCCTCATGGAGGAGAACCAAGGGCCCCAACAAACTAGTGCTAACCAGCCGACATGGGGGTGAAGCCATCTCTGACTCTGGCTCCAGTCGAACCACGAGGTGACCTCAGCCATGTGAGTGGGTCGAGGCAAGGCCAGCAGGAGAGTCGCCCAGATTTCTAACTCACAGGACTGTGAGAAACACAACAGTGTTGGTATTTTTGGGGGATTCGTCCCAGAATCCCTGGGGGTGCCAAAATCCACAGATGCTGAAGTCCCTGATAGAAAATGGCCTGGTGTTTGCATGTAACCTCCCACAGACCTTAAATCACCTCTAGGTTACTTATAACACCTAATACAATGTAAATGCCCTAAAAATAGTGATTATACGGTATTGCTTAGGGAATAATGACAAAAAAGAAAGTCTGACCGTAAGAGATTCAGGCAGGGTCTGTGTCATGGTGTTGCAACCTGTGCTGTAGCACAGGGCCCTGTGATCTGTGATTGGTTTGACATTTTGCTGGTGCTATCCTGAATTTTTTTATCTTTTTTTTTTTTTTTTTTGAGACAGAGTCTCTCTCTGTTGCCCCGGCTGGGGTGCAGTGGCGCAGTCTCGGCTCACTGCAAGCTCCGCCTCCTGGGTTCATGCCATTCTCCTGTCTCAGCCTCCCAAGTAGCTGGGACTATAGGCGCATGCCACCACGCCCGGCTAATTTTTTGTATTTTTAGCAGAGATGGGGTTTCACCGTGTTAGCCAGGATGGTCTCAATCTCCTGACCTCATGATCCACCCTCCTCGGCCTCCCAAAGTGCTGGGATTACAGGCGTGAGCCACCACGCCCGGCCCTCTTGATTGTTTTTTTAACAACAGGCCCCACAATTTCATTTTGCACTGAGCCATGAAAACGTAGCTAGTTATGTAGCTAGTTCTGGATACAGGCTTCCTTACCATGCCAAAGACTGGGCATGTCAGCTGCTCCACTGATCCCCCTCATTCCATCAATGTTTCTATCACTCTCCAGTTCCCTTTTCTCTGCAGATCAACAACGCTGACATACCAGCTCACCTCCAATGAGAACATCCAAGGCCATGCTCTTGCAGGCACCACCCCTGTTTACAAATTTCCTTCTGAAACATCCTCTAAAAAGACAAGGAGAAATCTCTACTACTCCTCACGAGGCCTCACGTGGAAAACTCTGTATTCAGTGTGGAGAGTTTTGTGAATTTCCTCTCTGATAAGTATACATTAGCCATGTGTTAAAAAAAAAAAAGAAAGTCTGTACATGCTCAATAGAGATGCAATCATCCTTTTTAAAAAAAAAAAAACATTTTAGACCCAAGTTGGTTGAGTTCATGGATACAGAGCCCATGGATACAGAAAGCCAACTGTAAATAGTTTTGCTTTGGTTTGGTTTTCTGAATGTTAAATTGTGGTTTGTAAGCCACTCTCCTTCGGGGTGATTTGTTATGCAGCAAGAGATAACTGAGACCATGAACCACATTCTTTGTCACAATGGTGCAAAGCATTGAGTCATTTCTGGAGGCCATCAGATGGGAATGGGGTCCAAGTCAGCTCCCCCTGGTTGTGGCTTGATGGTTGACATGGCTTAGTCACAGAGGACCCTACATCCTGGTCTGCTCAGGACAGTCCCAGTCAGTGCATGGGCTCCTAGCACCCTCTTCCACTGTCCTGGGTTGGGTGATAAATCATTAGTGACCCACTAAACTCACGCTGGAAATACAAGTGCAGGGGTGGTTGGGCCCGGTGGGAACAGCAGCACTGCCTGGACCTGACCCCATACGGCATCACCCTCTCCAACCTCCTGCAGACAGCCACCAGAGCTCTCTCTGAGAATTGCTGGATGCCTACTGTATGTGCCTGGAAGACAGGATACGCCTACTGTGTGCACCAGGCTGCAAGAGCCTGCCTGGAAGATACAATAAATGCTTTAACTCCTGCAACATCTGAAATGCAAACCATGGATCTAGACCATTCCAATTAGAAGATATCATTTCTCCATTTTCTGGCAACCACATTTAAATAAGTGAAAAGAGGCCGGGTGCGGTGGCTCATGCCTGTAATCCTAGCACTTTGGGAGGCTGAGGTGGGCAGATAACCTGAGGTCAGGAGTTCGAGACCAGCCTGACCAACATGGAGAACCCTGTCTCTACTAAAAAATATGAAATTAGCTGGGTGTGATGGCGCATGCCTGTAATCCCAGCTACTCAGAAGGCTGAGGCAGCAGAATCGCTTGAACCCAGTAGGCGGTGGTTGCGGTTGAGCTGAGGTCACGCCATTGCACTCCAGCCTGGGCAACAGGAGTGAAACTCTGTCTCAAAAAAATAAATAATAAATAAATATGTGAAAAGAAACAGGTGAAATTAATTTGAATAATATTTTTAATTAACCCAATACATGCAAAACATGATCATTTCAGAATGTTATTGATTAAAAAAACACTAACGAGCTATCTTATATTCTTTTTGGGCTACTAAGTCTTCGAAATCCAGTGCAATAAAACATCCCAATTCAGATGCTAAATTTTCCTCAGATACATCTGCTCAGATATATATCCTATATCTCAGATATAAATTTCATAAATCTGTGGTTGAAAAAGTATATTCACAAACCCAAGTTGTTCCAAACCTACATAAAAGTTTTCCAGTAACTAAATCAAGCATCTGTTTTTATTTTATATACATGTATTTATTTATTTAGAGATAGGGTCTCACTCTGTCATCCAGGCTGGGATGCAGTGATGTGATCACAGCTCAGCTCACTGCAGCCTTGACTTCCTAGGTCTGGGTGGTCCTCCCACCTCAGCCTCCCAAAGTGAAGGAATCACAGGTATGAGCCACCATGCCCACCTAGCGCATCTGTTTTTAAAACTAACTTTTAATTCATTAAGATATAGTAAAATGAAAGATTCAGTTCCTCAGTCACACCAGCCAAATTTCAAGTCCACAATCACCACACACAGCGATGGTTATCGAACAGTACAGACTGAGAGGTTCCCCGCTTTTCCAGTTGGGTAAACTGAGGCTCAGAGAGGGGAAGTGTCTTATCCAAGGCTTCGTATCAGGTTCTGCCTGAGTGGGGACCAGATCGCATTTTTTGGCCCCTGGTCCCTGTTGTTATGCCTCATGAATTCACAACTCAGCCTAGCTCAGGCACTAAATGCCTCCATATCTGTCCAGTCTACAATCCACTGAAGCCACAAGCCTTCCTAGGGTGGGGTGGGGCAGTCGCGTGGGGTGGTGGGCAGTGCCCAGGCATGGAGCCTGACAGCTATGGCTGCCGGACAGCAGGTTCCTGAAGCTCCCAAGGCTTCATTGTCCCCATCTGTGGAAGGGGATCACCGTCCTTTCTCATATAGCCGAGCTGCCTGGGTTAGTGGCTGACAACAGCTCTGTGCCTTGGTTTCTCCATCTGTAAAATGGAAACAGTGCAGACAAGACCCACGAGCCTCCTCCGCAGGCCCGTTGTGTGGGAAAGAATCACTGCCACAATTTGGGGCAGGAGCTGGGCACCGTGGGAGCCAGAGGAGAGAGTGCAGTTCTAATCGTGTCCCCCAAAACCCATGTCCCAGTCCCAACTCCCAGTACCTGGGAATGGGACCTTACTTGGAAAGAAGGGCTTTATGGAAGTAATGAATTCAGATGAGGGCATGCTGGGGGAGGGCGGTCTCTGCTCCAATGACCGGTGCCCATGGGAAGGAAGAAGAGAGACACTGTCATGCAAGAAAAGGCCACAGGTGGACAGAGACAGAGATTGGAGTGATGCGGCCTAGAGCCAAGAAACCCCGTGGCCAGGAGCGGTGGCTCACGCCTATAATCCCAGCATTTTGGGAGGTCGAGGCGGGCGGATCACGAGGTCAGGAAATTGAGACCATCCTGGCCAACATGGTGAAACCCCGTCTCTACTAAAAATACAAAAAAAAAAAAACAACAACAAAACTAGCAGGGCGAGGTGGCAGCGCCTGTAGTCCCAGCTACTCAGGAGGCTGAGGCAGGAGAATGGCGTGAACCCGGGAGGCGGAGCTTGCAGTGAGCTGAGATCTGGTCACTGCACTCCAGCCTGGGTGACAGAGGGAGACCCCGTCTCAAAAAAAAAAAAAAGAAAAAGATACAAAAGTTAGCTGGGTGCAGTGGCATGTGCCTGTAGTCCCAGCTACTAGGGAGGCTGAGGCAGGAGAATCGCTTGAACCAGGGAGTCGGAGGTTGCAGTGAGCTGAGATGGCGCCACTGCACTCCAGCCAGGCGACAGAGCGAGACTCCATCTCAAAAAATAAAAAAGGAAGGAAGGAAGGAAGGGAGGGAGGGAGGGAGGGAGGAAGGAAGGAAGGAAGGAGGGAAGGAAGGAAGGAAACGCCTTGGAAATGTGTTGGAAGGCGCCTGGCCAGTGCGCGACCCTGCTGGCACCCGAGTCTCAGACTTCTGGCCCCCAGCACAGTGGGTGGATGCATTTCTGGTGTTTTAGGCCCCTCACTTTGTGGGACGTAGTGACAGCAGCCCCAGGACAGTGAGACAAAATTGATATGATTCTAATCTCCATCCCAGCAGGGCCCGCCGGAGAGCCCAGCCCAGTGGGCCGGACCCAGGGGTTCTCTCCGTATCTCAAACCAAAGCCAGGAAGCAGGACTTGGGGTTGTAAACACCACTCAGCTGGGCTGTGGGGCCAGACTCGCCGCCCTGGCCTGGGAAGGGGATGCGGCTCCTGCCGCCACTCCGCCCGCCCTCCCCTAACCGCGACCGCGTCGCCTCCTCCGCCTGCCGAGCTCACAATGCGGCTCCACTTGGCCCCTTGAAAGTGGCCGCCCGGGTTCCAATTAGTTGTCATTTAAGGACCTTAAGTGATGTCCTCCCAGCCGCTCATAACACACGCTCGGCCCCTCTGGAGCCTTTTCTCTTCCCCCAGCTTTGAAGATAAACGGTTTTTTGAAGACCACAGCGTTTTTTCAAAGCCAGAAAAATGGGGGTGGGACGGCTGGAATGCAGAGTGCTCTGAGGTGGGGAGCAGTGGGCTCCGCGGATCCTCGTCCTGCCGAGCAGCCTAGGGTGGGTGGCTGTGATGCCCTGGTATGGATGCCAGCAAAAGGCTGATGGATGGGGGTGAGCCCACAGGTAGAGGACAGAGGTGTGAGAGCGGGCCTGAGTTCGAATCCTGCACTCACTTCCTGGCCATGAGACTGAGCGTGTCTTTCAGCCCTCTGTGCCAACTGTACCTCGGAACCTGGTGTTGGGAGATCCAGTGTGATCTCACTACAGTCGAGATCACTGTATCTGTGATTGTTGAATATAAAGAACCCAGCCTGGAAGTGAGGGGTTGAGCCTATTGGGTCTTCTTGCCTGCTGTATGACTTCTCCAAGTCTCTTGACCTCTCTGGGCCCCTGACGTCTACTATAAATAAGGAACCGGGTAAGGGGGTGAAAGGGAAAACTCCTGAGAAGGGAGGTGGGAGCAGCTGCAGGAGGCCCCAGCCCAGCTCAGGTGCCCCCTCACTCTTTGCTTTGCAGCAGGGCAGCAGTACAGCCCAGGATCATGCCCTCAGGGACCCCAGGCCACAGCTCGGATGCTTGTCTGGCTTTCTACTCTCCCAATCCCAGCCTGTAGGCCCAGGGCCTGGCACATTGCTGCCAGAAGGTGAAGCTGACTGGGCCAGGGGCCAGCAGGCAGCTTGGCTGAGGGAGCAGATGTCCTCTGTCAGGGAGGGAAGAGTGGCCCGGGTCCCCTCACACTCCAGATGATCCAAAGTGCAAGAGAAGCAGATGCCCCCAGCACCAGAGGCCTGAACCAACTGGCATCTGCTGGTGCGATGAGGCCCTCTCCCACTACTGTAAAGAACCCAGGTTCCTCACAGGATGTCCCCCAGCCAATGGAGGGAGAGGCCCGGCCCGCAGCCACAGGGGCCCACGGGGATCAAGGTCCTCACAGGATGTCCCTCAGCCAATGGAGTGAGAGGCCCGGCCCGCAGCCACAGGGGCCCGCAGGGACCAAGGACTGCTCTGCATGCAGGGGAGTCAAGGGGTGTGGGTGTAGCATCGTGTAGCGAGGGCACCCCAGTCTCTTCTCGTTCAAGTTTTTTTTTTTTTGAGATGGATTCTTGCTCTGTCGCCCAGGCTGGAGTGCAGTGGCATGATCTCGGCTCACTGTAACCTCTACCTCCCAGATTCGAGCGATTCTCCTGCCTCAGCCTCTCTAGTGACTGGGATTACAGGCGCACACTACCACGCCCAGCTAATTTTTGCATTTTTAGTAGAGACGGGAGTTCACCATGTTGGCCAGGCTGGTCTCGAACTCCTGACCTCAGCTTATCTACCCTCCTTGGCCTCCTAAAGTGCTGGAATTACAGGTGTGAGCCACTGTGCCCAGTCTCTTTCAAGTTTTCTAACCCAGGTCCACCTGTGACCCCTCCTCAACACCGGCTGCTTGCCCCTTACCCAAACAAGAGCAGGTGCTCATGTCTCAGCCTGTCATTTAATTGGCATTTGAAAATACTGTTTGGTCAAACTTATTTTTACAGTTACATTTGAATTAGAGCAAG
The DNA here is from genome assembly GCF_009764315.1 of Trachypithecus francoisi. Classification (NCBI taxonomy): domain Eukaryota; kingdom Metazoa; phylum Chordata; class Mammalia; order Primates; family Cercopithecidae; genus Trachypithecus; species Trachypithecus francoisi. The sequence goes on from NW_022681473.1 coordinate 4,678,496, forward strand.
TGATGCTGGTCTCTACTGACAATGAAGGTTCAGAGTTTGCTTTCAAATAAATTGGAGTAGAAAAATCACAATGAATCCATATATTCTTCGCAGATAATTTCTGACTGGCAAGACGTGTGCTGGGACGGTTTTAGCTGCCGTGAGCTCTGTCGGGGAGTTCCTGCTGCAGCCCAGTAACTGGGGGTCCCGTGATGCTCACTCTTGCTGGGACACCGAATCAATGAATGGCCCACGCAGATATAGAGCTACAACTAATCACCTGGGCTGGTGGCTCAGCTTCTCTGCCCTTTGAAGCTCCAGTCTATGTTGAGTTATTTGAATATTTAATACACGCTTGGGTGGTTCTAAATATTTTATCACCGCAAAACCCATGAAGTAAGTGTGATGGGGAAACTGAGGCACAGAGATGTCACAGGACAGGTCAGGGTGAGGCCGGTGGGGGGCCTTGTGAAGCTCTGTGCTGTGGTCACTGTGTCGAGGACTGTGCAGACGCTCATTCATGAGGGCAAGGCCACCCTCAAACCTTCCTTCCTGCACCGTGCACAAGCAGCTGGGACAGAAGTGTCCCCAGACTCTTCAAACCCATTGTAAATAGTGCTGGTGGCTGCAGCATCTTTTGTAGTCTGGATCTGCTAGAATATCTGTTTGATTTCTCATTGGTAGAGACTGTTGCCTGAATCTCTTTCATGTCCTGAAGCTGCCAGCCCATCAGGAAACATTTTCATACACGTTCAACTTAGCGGGCTGTGGAGTCGTCCCTGTACTGGTGGAAGGCCAGTTGTCCCGTGGCCCGGGTCCCGGGAGCCTCAGTGCTTCAGGAGCCTCTGAGGCTCTGGGAAATGCCCATGCAGAATTACACAGGGCCGACCAGGAGGTGGCCTGAGCTGCTGAGCTCCCGTCCGCTTTGTCACATGGAGGCCACGGCGTTTCTTTACCCGGGTCTGATTACCCTCCGGACGTTCCAGCCTGCCCAGGGAAATGTCGTTTTTCTTTCAGGTGATGCATTCTGAGCATGAAAGCCCAGGACAGGCGGGAATGCTGTCCCTCTGTCCCCGGATAATGGGCTGCCTTCACTCCCATGGCAAGCACCTGAGTAAGCCTGGAGAATCCGAAAGGAATTGTGAAGTGACACTTTCAGGAAACCCATTCATGGGGAAATGAGTTATTTTTGTTGTCAGACAATGGGGTCAGTCACTCCCCACCCCATTCCTCCACGCTAATCACTCTGGTGTCTTATGCTTTGTGTCTGCGCCCTGCCAGGACATGCCCCAGGTGATATATGCATGTCATCGTTTTTTATATAAAAATATGTGTATACTTTGTCTCCTGTTTATATATACGATGTCCACTGCTACTTTTTCCCCTTATCTTATCATGACCTCTTTCCCACCCAACACACAGTCTTCGTAATTGTCCTTAAAGCTGGGTGATAAGTAGTTCAGAGAGAGGTGGCAGAGCCTGGTAGTCAGGAACATGGCTCCGTGCTGTCAATCCTGGCTCTGCCCCTCAACTGCTGAGCACTGCAGGCAAGTTGCTCCACCTCTCTGTGCCTTCGTTTTCTCATCTCTGGAATGGGGCTATTAAAAGTCCTCACCCCTGGGTTATAAGGATTAAATGAGTCAATATTTATAAAATGCCTAGAAGGACGTGCCATGCATTAGATCCTCATGACCTTAGCTCATGGCTGGGCATGAAATGGGGACACAAAATATTGCTGAATGAATGAGTGAGTGAGTGAATGAATGAATGGACAACACATGTTAGTGGAGGAGACTGGGAGTGGTGACTCAAGCCTGTAATCCCAGCACTTTGAGAGGCTGAGGCAGGCGTTCTTTGGGACGCTGCACTTTGGGAGGCTGAGATTAGGAGTTTGAGACCAACCTGGCCAACACAGTGAAACCCGGTCTCTACTAAAAATACAAAAATTAGCCAGGCCTGGTGGTGCATGCCTGTAATCTCAGCAACTTGGGAGGCTGAGGCAGGAGAATCACCTGAACCTGGGAGGTGGAGGTTGCAGTGAGCTGAGGTCATGCCACTGCACTCCAGCCTGGACAACAAGACTAAAGCTCCATCTCCAAAAAAAAGGGGAGGAGTTATCAGACTGTACTTTGGTCTCACAGATGGCCTAAGGTGGCGATTTCCATAGTGGGCAGACCATGGGCTTGCCTGGAGAATCCTGACAGACATTTGGAGGCCACTGGAGCCTGGGTTACTTATCACAAAGAAGGCAGAGTCCCTTGGTGCTCACACCAAGTGCCTTCCAAGGAGGCAGCCAGGCAGCAGCCTGGGGGAGCCCTACTGCAAGGGAGGTCTCCAGGTGGGCATCAGTGGTCCCCAAGTGGGCACCAGTGGCCTCCAGGTGGGAGTCAGTGGCCTCTATGTGGGTATTGGTGGCCCTAGGTGGGCGTCAGTGGTCCCGGGTGTGTGTAAGAGCCGTGGTGCTGTCTGTCAGACTTCGGTCATACAGTGGACCTCCACTGGCTTGAACACATTCTCCTGAGGCCACCGTAAGAGGGTGGCACCCTGCACAGTCATCCCAGTGGAAGGTTTATAAACACAGATGCTCAGCGGCTCTCAGCGAACTCTTTTGGAAAGGAAAGTAGGCTCTGACATTTTTAGGGCATTTTTGCAAGAGGTCTGTGGTGAGGAAACTCCCCTCCTGGGGCATCTTCCCAGATGGACTGGCACCTCTGGATACATGGGACTCCAGGGTGGGTCCCTGGGGCTCTGGCTTCTGTGGCTTTCCTGTTCTTTCCCCATTCCAGGCGCCAGAGATGGGATTACACATCCCGGGACAAAGATGGACTGTTCCAGTTTCAAGTCTGGGGGTCTGGCCCTTTTAAGGGCATTTTGAGGTGGCATCCTCCTTCTCCTCCTACTCCTCCTCTTCCTTCTGAGTGCTAGACGTCCTCTCTCAGGCTGCTCAGCTCCTCCAGAGCCCACTGCTCATCTAGGAGGGCTGGAAAATGACGCGGGGCTCACACAGCCCCCAACTCATGGTCCCAGGCAGAAAAGGATCCCAGGAAGTTGCAGCTGCTGTACATGGGGGTTTGGGGGAAAGGAAGAGAGGGAAAGGGGGAGACAGAAGGCAGGGAGAGGGAAAGAAAAAGGGGGAAAGATAATATGCTGCGGTGCATGTGGGATCTGCCTCCTGCCCTCTCTGGCACTTCCCAAGTGCACAAACATGAGAGGACAAGAATATTCAGTGCTGCCCTAGTTTGCGTTATGATATTAAATAGAATCCATGCGGCAACCCCCACGGGAGTCACTGAATTAACTGGAGGACAGTGGAGTCCCGCTTTAGCTGTGAAAGGGATGGAGCGGTGGCCTGGGCACTGTCGCACAAAAGTGTCCCCGACGTTTGGCTCCTGGCAGAGCAAACGGCTGAGCAGCCTGTGTGTTAGATGCAGGTGTGTGCTGGCAATGCATGGGGAAAGGTCCGAAGGAATCCGCACTGGAAATTGTCAGGCCCTGCTAGCCTGCTGCACAATGGCTTAATATGAAATATTTATTGTCCACCTCTCCACGCTGGAACTGAAGCCCCACAGGCAGGGACTTTTGTCTGTTTATTCTTGTTGTCGACGTTTCCAAAGCTCCTAGGGCAGACCCTGGCATATAGTAGGAGCTTCAGAAACAGAAACTGAGGCTGGGCACACTGGCTCATGTGAGGCGGGCGGATCACCTGAGGTCGGGAGTTCGAGACCAGCCTGGCCAACATGGTGAAACCCTGTCTCTACTAAAAATACAAAATTTAGCTGGATGTGGTGGCGAGCGCCTGTAACCCCAGCTACTCAGGAGGCTGAGGCAGGAGAACTGCTTGAACCCAGGAGGTGGAGGCTGCATTCAGATCATACCACTGCACTTTAGCCTGGGTGACAAGAGTCAGACTGTCAGAAAGAAAGAAAGAGAGAGAGAGAAACAGTTTCTGAATAAATGGATAAACAGAGAATGTGCACTTTTCATGGTGTATTTCCTGAATAGTTTGTACTTTCCGCAGTGAACATAGCTTACCCTTATATTACAGAAAAAATGGCCTTGGGAGATAGACAACTCCCATGTGTATTCTGTGGCTGGGAAGCCTCCAGGAGGAAGATGGGCAGGTTCTCGGGGGGACAGGGGTTGCTTTGCCCCCTGTCTTTCCCCCTGGCCTTGCTGGCCTCACAAACTCCCTCAGCAGACCTCACAGGGTCTAGAGCCCTGTTGCCTCTTGGCTGCAGGTTCCTGCTCTGAGACTGTGTCCTGGACACCTGGGCGCTGGGCCAAGCACCAGGATTGAGCAGCAAGGACCCTGTGTCTCTCTTTGCTGTGGTGCCAAGTTATAAAAATGTGGCTTTGTCTCAGTAAGAGGGAGAACGCATTTAGAAGTTCATCAACAGCGGTCGGGGTGCAGCAGAGAAAATGACGGTTTCACAGACACATCTGCCCAACCAGTGGGCGGGTGCCTTACTGTGGGGTGAAGTCCAGGCCCAGGCGGCCTGGGGCTTTCTCTTCGGCTTTTCCTCGGCTCTTCAATCTGTCCCTTGGGCCCATCATAGCTGGCAACACTGACCCTCAAGGCTCATGTCCACGGAGTTTCTCTGCGGGACAGAGATGGGGCACCCACCCTTGTGCCTTTCTTCCCCAAATCCATACGCGACTCTGGGGGAGCCACAGAGACGGTCAGACCCTGCCCTGCACCAGGGCTCACAGTCCAGTGAAGCCTGACTCTGGCCATGGCATCAGCCCCCTAGGTGCCACACTATCTCAAGATGTCAGTGGTTTTCTAGGGCATGAGACCAGCAGACTTCGGCCCTCTGTGGGCTCTGCTTTGGGGACAGGCAGACTGTGTAGAGTCTCAGCTTCAGCAAAAGAAGAGAGCTGGGCTGGGGCTGGGAGAGGTAGAGTGATGAGGTTGCCCGGCTCTCCTGGCTGAGTCTGCGTTTGAGGGGTTCCATCAGGGAGAGGAGTAGGGAGGCAGGGAAGGAGAGAGGAAAAGCAAGTCCTGGCTGGTACCTCCTCAGCACAGGCTGCCTGTGCCCCTATGTGTAGGAGCCTCACGCTGCTATTGCTGCACCCATTTTTCAGATGTAGAAACTGAGGTTGGTCCTATCGCTGCCTGGATCCCCATATTTGGGCAGCGGAGGCTCTGGGGAATGTGATAGGGAGGTGAGAGGAAGAGACTGCTCTACGTCTGGAAAAACAACCTCCAGGCTTGCAGAGGTTGGAGCCCGGCTCTTGGAAGAAGACAGAGATGGGACCAAATACTGGTACTGCCAGGTCTCAGTGGGTGACCTGGGGTTTGTGCTGGGGAGGATCATCTGCCATTTCAAATGCCCAACGCTGATCTGGCACAGAATCTAGGACTCATTGATGACTCTAAGACTGTCCTTTCCCTAGGGAATCAGCCAGCCTGGTCAGAAGTGGGCAGGCTCTTGAGAGCCCCCTGCGGGTCTCTGACCCTGGTTTTGAGACTCTAGCTCAAAAGAAGTGGCAAAAACAACTGCCCTGTCCACACCAGGTCAGGGCTGGGCCCTGGCCACTCTGCAGCTTGCAACATGAGGATGCCATTGGGTGCCAAGGTAGGGGGTGCTAGGGAAGGGAGGGTGCCTTTTCTTTAATGCAACAACAGATTTGGCGGGTCACAAGAGACTCTCAATTGTGTGGTCAATAGATATAAAATGTCCAGAACATGGCCGGGTGCAGTGGCTCATGCCTGTAATCCCAACACTTTGGAAGGCCAAGGTGGGCGGATCACCTGAGGCCAGGAGTTCAAGACCAGCCTGGCCAACATGGTGAAACCCCATCTCTACTAAACATACAAAAAAATTAGTTGGGCATGATGACGGGCACCTGTAATCCCAGCTACTTGGGAGCTGAGGCAGGAGAATCACTTGAACCTGGGAGGCGGAGGTTGCAGTGAGTCAAGGTCGTGCCACTGTACTGCAGCCTGGGTGACAGAGTGAGACTCGATCTAAATAAATAAATAAATAGTACAGAACAGGCAAATTCATATAGGCAGAAAGTAGATTCGTGGATGCCAGGAGTTGGAGGGACTGGGGGAAGAGGAGAGTGACTGCTAATGAGTAGAGGGGTTCTGGAGGTGAGGAAAACATTCTGAAGTTGATAGTGGTAATGGTCATACAACTCTATGAATAAAACCTTCTAAATTGCATGCCTTCAAGGGGTGAATTTCATGGTATATAAATCACATTTCAACAAAGCTGCCATAAAAACAAAGAGATTTGCGTCTTGGCCTGGAGGAAAGCTCCCAGTTTCAGCCCTAAGGCAGTGTCCGTGCATGCCCAGCACATACTGGGCAAGGTGGGCAACTCAGCCAGGCTGTCCACCCCAGGCACTGGGCCGGGCACCAGGACTGAGCAGCAAGAACCCCAGGTCTTTCTTTGCTGTAGTGCCAGGTTATGAAAACATGGCTCTGTCTCGATATGAGAAAGGGTATGCTGAAAAGCTCATCAGCAGTGGTAGAGGTGCAGCTAAGAAAATGTCAGTTTCACAAAAGCACCTGTCCAGCCAGCGGTGGGGGCCTTGCCGTGGGGCAAAGTCCAGGCCCAGTGGCCTGGGGCTTTCTCTTCGGCTTTTCCTGGGAGCTCCATTCTAGGGGCCTCATGCTCTCCAAACTCCCTTGTCAGTCCCACACTCGCAGTGGGGGTGGTAGGACGGGACCTTGGACCCTCAGAAGAATTATTTTCTAGTCCTGTTCTGGTCTGGCCAAAGCCTGTGGCCCCAGCACCCTGGGGACAGGTAGGTGCAGGGCCTGCAGGCAGGGAAAGGGTTAAGGCTGCTGCAATGGGGCTGGGAGAGCCATGGCTGTCAGTCTGCAGGCAGGCGTGGGACAGGGTCTGGGCAGGCTCTTTCCCTGGGTGACAGGCAGGTAAGATCAAAAGCTGTTGGGACAAAAGGGACTGAGGTGAATTGTCCTGGCCAAAGGCAGGGCACTCTGGGAGAGCATGCAGCCCCAGCAAGGCCTCAGACATGCACCCCAGAAGAACCCCCACCCTGACAGCAAGCACCACGTGGGGGTCAAAGGTCGGGGTGTTTGGCTTGGATTGTGGTGCCTGCCTTTCACCCAGATCAAGAAAGCCAGAGAGCAGGATAAGAACCTTCCGGATTGGAACTGCCAGGAAAGGCTCCTTTGTGAGCCACGGGTAATGAAAATGTCATTGTGGCTCACAGACATTCTTTACATTTGTGTGCATGTCCCCAAGAGAGACACACGGCACTTCTATATAACCCGGTAACGAGACTCGCCCAGGAACAGCCAAGCCAGCGTTTTCCGCCAGCCTAATGACGGCCCCAATGAGTTCGGCCTTTGTTGCATAATCTGTTGCTAAAAGGATTTAAAATTCAAGAAAGAAAAATGTTAGGGCCAATTAGCTACACTGTGCAGGCCTCGATGTCTATGTGGGCCCCAAGTTCCTCTGTTGAAGTCAAGTGGGGGCTTTGCTTAAGCCTGTCTGCCCATCAGACCCCAAGCTGGACCCAATTGATCTTTCAGGGTCAGATTTTGTTGTGTAACATGGCATGGGAGAGAAGGTCTAGGAGCTCAGGGCGGGGGGCCCAGATAAATCCTTCCCAGTTCACTACTTACACTACTGACACACAGGGAAGAGGAAGGCTTTTATTTCTCCCAAGATGTCAGTGTAAAATACATCTCCAGGCTGGGTGCAGTGGCTTACGTCTGTAATCCCAACACTATGAGGCCAAGACAGGAGGACTGCTTGAGCCCAGAAGTTCAAGATCAGCCTGTGCAACATAGCAAGACCCCATCTCTTAAAAACAATTTGGATTTAGTTTAACAAATAAATAAATAAATATAAAATAAATCTCCAGGGTGGCACCACATTGTTCTAGCATTTCTGCTCACAGGTCTGTGCTGATGACGGCAAAACAGCAGGCCGTGGTGTCAAATTCCACTGGATGTGAATCCAGCCGCACGGTCGGTCCCCACACTATGAGTCCTTGCCTGGGCTTCAGCCTTCACATCCGTTCCTGGGCAGAGTTAACACCAGAGGAGAGAGAGACCACGTACAAAGGGCAGTCCTGGTCGCCTGTAGTCATGTCTGGGCCTTACAGTGAACACCCTGCACACCAACTGGCTTGTTCATCACCAAAGGAATCCCTGCTTGCAGTAAAAATCTAGTCAATAGCAAAATTAGTACCAAAGGCTCAAAGAGAAAAGTTCTTCCTCTCACCTCTTTGTATCCTTACTTCCCAGAGGTGGTCATTCCTACCGCTTCTTGCCTATCTTGAAGAAGGGCCCTGTTTATAAATCACATGTGTGGGCCGGGTGCAGTGGCTCACGCCTATAATCCCAGCAGTTTGGGAGGCTAAGGCGGGTAGATCACCTGAGGTAAGGCGTTCGAGACCAGCCTGACCAACATGGAGAAACCCAGCCTCTACTAAAAACACAAAAATTAGCTGGGCGTGGTGGTGCATGCCTGTAATCCCAGCTGCCTGGGAGACTGAGGCAGGAGAACTGCTCTAATCCGGGAGGTGGAGGTTGTAGTGAGCAGAGATCATACCACTGCACTCCAGACTGGGCAACAGATGGAGACTCTGTCAAAAAAAAAAAAAAAAGAAAGAAAGAAAGAAAGAAAAAAAAATCACATATGTGAATACCAAACAATAGAGGCAAACACTGATCCGGTGTGTCCAGCTCGCTGGACACTGTCACAGCTCTTCACCCGTATAGATTCATGTTGGCCTTCTAAGAACACTGTGGCACATTCCCATATTACAGATGAGGACCTCGAGGCCCAGAGAGGTTACTATGCCCAAGTCCTCACAGGTCATACATGGCAGAATCTGGATTCCAACCCAGCAAGTCATACATGGGAGGGCACTCTGGTTGCTACTGTGTTGTTTCCCTTCCTGGCCGCCCTGAGCACAATTCTGACTGTCTGCTGTCCCTAAAGCTTCATAGTGCATGCTTCTGTGGCCACCGGTCTCCGACAGGAGGGTTCTTTCTGGTCTGAAATCCTGCTGAAGGATGCTGCTTGTGAGTATTTCTTTATAGACTCTGCAAGATAAAGTGTCAGAGTGTCAGGTGTGGCGTTCCTTGAGCAAAAGGCATTGCGATGGACACTGTCACAGTCACAGCCCAGTGTTCCCTGTGATGATGGCCCTGGTTTGCATGCCCCCGCCCCCGCCACCTCTGCAGACAGAGGCTCAAGGCCCGTTCTCGGTCTTTTTAGTTGCCCTGATGGTTTTATCTATTGGATGAACTCATTCAAGTTTGAGAAGTGCCTGGAATTTGCTCTGTGCTTCCAAGCAGTAGTTCTTTTGTGGATGATTTTCTAGTCTATTATTTTTCTGGAGTTTCACCAAATCAAATTTTGCAGAAAGCCTCCGGCATCCTTACTGAAAGGTCTCCAAGTGGGTCATGCCACCCTGCTGGGGGTGAGAGGAGATGAGGCTGCTTGTCCCCGGCTGCCCTCTCCCTCTTTGTCGAGATCTATGTAAGGACCTTTCTCTCTCCATGTTTTCACTCAAATGACGGACATTGTCAGCTCAGGGATGCCACAGAGGTTTCATGCAATCATTCCTGAAGCATCTCAGGGGGACTCTGGGCCAAGCCCTGGGCAGGGGACAGGATGAAAGCAGACCCCACCTGCCTGCTCCAGAGCTCACAGCCGAGGGCCAGGGGTGGCACAGACACCCCTTGATGAGGAAGGTGACTGTGCAGTGCAGGAGGCTGAGAGTCGGGAGGAGGACACTGGCCCAGCCCGGGAGTGCAGTGGCAGGGCAAGGGGATTTAAGGACCGCCCCCCAACCCCGAGGAGAGACTCTCTCAGCTGCATCTGGAAGGACATGAAAAATCTAAACAAGCCAAAGGTTTGGAACAGGAGAGGGAGCAGTAGCTGCAGGCTGTAGTAACAGTCTGTGCAGAGACCCCTGAGTGGGGAGGAGCCGGTGCTCACAGGCAATGTCCAGGTCACAGCAGCTGCTCAAGGCCAAGGGTGGGCCAGGAGGAGCTGGAGGGATGGACAGGGCCCAGACCACACCCACATCCAAGCAAGGAAGATGGACTTCACCCCAGCGATGAGGGGCTGCAGCCCGGCCTCAAAGAACAGAAGGATGCAGCATGCTCACAGGTGACTCACCCCCATGCAGCTGCCAGCGAGGGAGCCTCCTGAGGCAGGGGCCAGGACAGCCATTGGATGGGTACAAGCAGGGGTCTTGCCATGGTGGGCCCACAGGGGCTGTGTACAGCTTACTCAGTGACAGTCGAGTCCCTGGTGCCAGCCTCTGGAAGTCTGGAAGTGAGCGATGTTTCCCATTAAGGAAGTTGTGTGGCCGGCCATGCCCCCCAACGTCGCACACTCAGTGCCTTTGCAGGGTTGGGGCTTCTGGCCACAGGGTCCCATCCCCACACCGCCCAGGTGGCTGCAGAAGGTCCCTTGCAGTCGTGAAACCAAGGGAGGCTTGGGAAACCACATCTGAACGGCGTGGCTTTGATTTGGCGAGAGGGTGGGGCTGGGCCGGGCAAGGCCACTAGGTCTGAGTCAGAGCCAGAGGCAGGAAGCTGGTCCCCAGGCACTGCCCGACACCTCTGCTATGTGCTCCTCCTGGCCACCGGAGAACAGCCTGTAGAGAGGCAAAGGTGCCTTTCGGACTTCCTCGAGAGTCCCTGCAGCTTGGGCATTGATGGCCAGTCACCGGGGCTACAGGACCCTGAGCTCACACAGGCCCAGTAGGGCCAGGCCAGCGCTTGACCCCAGAAACTCCCTCCCTGGAAATTTCATGGGAGTTGTCTCAGCTCTTCAGCCCCTTCCTTATCTCAGGGAAACAGGTCAGAGGACGCTCAGTCCTGGTGTTGGGAGTGGGGTGCGCTACTCCGGGACTTGAGGTAAACGGTAGACATCCTGCTTGTCCTTTAAACTTAGAATAGGGTTTGGACACAGTGGCTCATGCTGGTAGTCCTAGTGCTTTGGGAGGCCAAGATGGGAGGATCCCTTGAGCTCAGGAGTTTGAGACCAGGCCGGCAACATAGTGAAACCCCCATCTCTACAAAAAATACAAAAATCAGCTGGATGTGGTGGCCCATGCCTGTAGTCTCAGCTACTCCAGAGGCTGAGGGAGGAGGATCACTGGAGCCTGGGAGGTGGAGGTTGCAGTGAGCCAAACTCTCGCCACTGCACTGCAGCCTGGATGACAGAGTGAGACCCTGTCTCAAAAAAATCCAGGGACTTGCAATTGATATCAGGCTGACAGCTGTAGGGGTGTTGATGCAGGATAATGAATAGAGCAGAAAATGGAATCTGGGTGGTCCTGGACCCACGTGCCACCACCCCCAAGATAGACTTTGCATACCTGAGCCCATCGGGTCCATCGATGCCGGCTCTTGTGACTGTATTTCTAGCGCTCCCCAGCCTCCCCCAGTTGTAGGCGGCTGAGTGAAGGCCTCAGCAGCAGAACCCCTTTTTTTTTTTTTTTTTTTTTTTTGAGACGGAGTCTCGCTGTGTCGCCTGGGCTGGAGTGCAGTGGCCGGATCTCAGCTCACTGCAAGCTCCGCTGCCTCCCGGGTTCACGCCATTCTCTTGCCTCAGCCTCCCAAGTAGCTGGGACTACAGGCACTCGCCACCTCGCCCGGCTAGTTTTTTTTTTGTATTTTTTAGTAGAGACGGAGTTTCACCATGTTAGCCAGGATGGTCTCGATCTCCTGACCTTGTGATCCGCCTGTCTCGGCCTCCCAAAGTGCTGGGATTACAGGCTTGAGCCACCGCGCCCGGCCCAGAGCCCCTTTTTTCTAGCAGACACAGGAGCCTCAAAGCAGCACCGTGATGGTTTAAGAAGAACATAGAACACGCAGGTGCGGAGGAGGAACATCCTAGACTGGGGGTGGGGAGCCCAGCGCTCCTCCCTCCACCCCCACCTCACCATCCCTGCCTCCTGCCCACTGTCCAAGCGTCCTAGCCACACCTTGCACAGGTCAGCACTGGGGAGAGGTAAGAAAAGCCTGCCTGCCCTCCAAAGCGAGCCGCCCTGCCTGAGCCGCTGCTGATGGGAAACGGGCCTAGGGATCAGGGCGGCATGGAGGGAGCAAGGCCCAGGGAGGCCAGAGGAAGAGACTCTTCCCTGGGGGGTGGGCACTTCCAGGGGCCAGGGACCGGGTCTTGCAGGAGTGGCAGGAGCTTCTGGATGGAAAAGGTGAAAGGGCCCCCAGGTGGAGGAACTGGCCTGGGCAAAGGTGGAGAGAGGTAGGGGGATGCAAGGCGGGGACACAGGGTGATTGCATTGGAGGGGGTTTGCCACCACAGCTCCCCATCAAGCCTGGCTCCGCCCAACTGCAGTTGACTTCATGGTGGGAGGAGGTGGGGGTGTGAATTGCTTCCTTTCCCTCCACCCCACCTCATCCACAGGACTGGGGGCATACCTCATCATTTGCACTTGCTTTGGGTTGAGCGGTGTCCCCCAAGGTTTGTATGTTGGAGCCGTATTCAGCAGGACCTCAGAATGTGGCTGCAGTTGGAGCTAGGGTCTTTCAAAGGCGATTAAAGTAAAGCAAGGTCTGTGGAATGGCCCCAGTCCAATCTAACTGGGGTCCTTATAAGAAGAGGCGATGAGGGCACAGGCACACACAGAGGGACGAACCTGTGAGAACACAGGGAGAAGATGGCATCTACAAGCCCTGCCAGTTGCTCTGCCTGAAGTCCGATGCCAGGCACTGACAGGCTCAGGGGATGCAGAGGCTGGTGGCTGCCCTTGGTGTTGTGGGGAAGAAAAAGAGCAGCTGGAGTTGTCTGTCCCTGGGCCAGGGGGTCCTCTGCTCCCTCCTCTCCTCTACCCAGAGAGGATCCCTCCTTTACGTCTCAGCTTGGGACTTCAAAATAGCCAATAGCCAGGAAATAACCCGAACATCCATCCATGGATGAAAAATAAGCAGCGTGTGGTCTGTGCACACAATGGAATGCCACAGGGGCGGAAAAGGTGAAGACGCTCTGGTACACGCCACACCGTGGATGAGCCTCAAAATGCTGCGCAGACCCCAATGTGGGGAGCTGTACGTGCCTTCCATCCCACCCCTGCCTGCCAGGGCTTCTAACATTGCCGGAAGCAAAGCCACAGCTTTGCTCTGGGGACTTTGAGGGGCAACGGTTTCCCTCTCCCCACTGCTCAGGTCCTGGGTCTCTTAGCCAGAAGGGGTATTCCAGTCTTCTCACCTCATCTCCCAGCTGTGTGACCCCGGGGCAAGTCACTTCTCCTCTCTGAGCCTCCCTTTCTCATCTGTAATGTGGGGCTGATCAGGGCTGCTCCTAGGATTTCAGGGACCCACGGTCTCCCGGTGACACAGGCAGGCTGAGTCTCTCTCCCACTGCTCTTGGGGACAAGGATAGGGTAAGGGGATGGGGGGTGGCGGGTAACATAATTAGAGTGAGTTAGGGGCTGGGAGTCAGCATCACATCTGACAGTCCCTGGCCAGCCACCTGCGGCCACAACACAGGACCCTGTCCTCTGTCCTCTCTCCACCCCAGCTCTCTCTCCAGGGGAAGGGGCTAGGGGCGGACTCGGGTACCAGATAGGGGTGGGAGTGCTTTGAGGGACAGGGTCCCAGTGCAGAGGTTCGGGGGCTGCTGGTAGGAGCAGCTGGGCCTGGGGTGTCCAGGCTGGGCTCTGGAAGAGACCAATTAGTCAAATGGCTACAGTTGACCATTTGGAAGCAATTAACAGGGTCGCTATTAGCGCATGGTGCACCCCCCACCTGGCTCCGACTGGGAGGGACAGGGGCGAGGTCACCATTATGTGGGTGCCTCTGCCCCACCCCACCCACAAGACTTTGTGGCCCAGACCCCTGCTCCTGCTGGGCAGATGTAGAGGAATTAGGTTCCCCTCCCTTGGCTGGGCCTGAGGGTCCCAGAGTCCCAGGGTGGGGCTCTGGTGACTTCCTGGGCTGAAAAAGCCGCAGGTTTAGATGAGGAGGAACTCACTAGGTGGGTGAGCAAGGGCCTGGAGGCCCAGCCCGGAAGCTGTGGGAAGTGAACTAGAGGTCCACGCGGCTGGGTGGGCATCCCCAGGGTTCCCCCAACACTATGACCTTTGTCAGTGGGGCTGGGGCATCTGGAGAAGGCCGCTTTGGGCTCCAGACAATTTCCCGTGACTGCAGGGTGGACCGCGGATGGAAGGACCGGGCTGAAGGCCGTCACCAGCGACTGGAGAAGAGGGAAAACATGGCCCAGAGAGCTTGGCTGCCTCAGAAAACTCATGCTCCCCAGAACAGCAGACAGTGAGCCAGGGCCACCAGCAGGGATCTTGGGCAGGGCACCGGCTGTCCTGGTGTAACTGCGAATTGCACCCCCTTTCACTCTCAAAGGCAGCAGGGTTTGCGTCGTAAACTGCGGTCCCCTGCGACTGGAGTGTGCCCTGCACTGATGGGTGGTCGGAGACTTTGCAGGGGTAATGCCACTCAGTTTCCGGCCCTACCTTTGGGGTACCACACACATGAGAAACCAGCATCTCAGGAGCGACACTACACGGCCAAGTCCTCATGGCAAGGAAGTGACCAAGCCATTCATTCATTCATTTTAGGAGTATGCACTGAGTGGCTAGTGTGTCAGGCGCTCCCTAAGAGTCGGAAACCTCTTGCCCATCCCGGAGCTTCTCTCCTTTAGAGGGGTCACCCTTGGACTCCTGCTTCAGGATAGCAGCTCCTGCCCTCATCTTGGGTCCTCGGGCACAGGGCAACCTGGTGGTGGGCAGGGCTGGAGACCAGAGCCCGGGAGTCTCCCTGGGAAGTGCTGGGGGCCCCAGGCGTGGAGCAGGAGGGGCGTGTACACCCAGATTGCCTTGGTCAGATTTTTCTGGCTCCTCCCAGTCTTCCAGAGGGGGTCCTGCCAAGGAGGCAGCCCAGGCCTCAATAGGAAAGGGCATCGGAAGTCCACTGGCCCCGGCAGGCTGCTCTTGCTCTCTCTCAAAACGTGACTGTGTCCTCTCTCCTGTCTCTGTCAGACTGTGTCCCCCTGACTGTACCCCTCTCTGAATTTTTTGTGCACCCCCTCTCCCAGTACATCTCCTCTCTTCTTGGCCAGGTGTCAGGAGGTAGAAAAGCTGAGGCATGTAGAGCAGGGACCTCCTTCCTGTGCCTCTTCCCTGCCTCTTAGGGAGCCCAGGTGGCCACATACCCCAGTCCAGGCCTGCACAGTGCTGCACTGGACAAGCTCTCCTCTTGCTTCTGTCCTTTGGGACTTTCCTGGCACCGTTCTCTGACCCCTGTAACACAGTCTCCATCACCAGGAGGCTGAGGCTCCAGCAGTTCGGTGGCTGGCCTCTGGCCTGTTCAAGAATGCTCACAAGCTGACCCTGGGGCAGTGGCTAGGAGATCCTGACTAAGACTGAGGTGCTTGGGGACGGCTTGGGGGCACCCTCCTTCAGGAGGGCCACCTGGACCCTGTGCACGCTGGAGTGGGCTCTCGGAGGACCTGCTGCCCTGTGTATTGGGCCATGGGGGTTGGACATGTCCTGGGGTGTGTGCTCACTGCCACAGCTCACAGTGCCCTGCACACTTGCCTGACCCCAAACCCTGATGCAGATGGCAGGCTGGGGAATGTCAGCCCACCCAACTCACTCCAGAGCCCCTGGTCAACTTGAAGCCAAAGCTGTGGCCTAGACCCCTGGACCCCACAGTGGTGCCCCACTCCGAGGCGGGGTTGAGAGAGGCAAAGCCCCTGTGCTGGCCCCTGCTTCCTGCTGGCCCCGGGACCCTGGGGGACAGAGGACCAGGAAGCAAGAGAAATGGGTGGGGAGGTGGCTTTTCTGGGTACTTTCTGAAACCCCTCTTCACAGGGCCCCCTGAGATACACCTTGACCCCCACACAGTCCAGGGGACCACACCCGCATCTGCACTGCTTCAGATCCTCCAGGCCAGGACTCCCCCACATCCCTCCCCAGCCTCTGCGGGGCTCCTCCTCTCATCACCGTCCCGCTGCGGCTGCCAGACTCCCCGTGCTTTTCTCCGGGTGTTCTCTGCCGCTCTGTCTTCTTTCCGTCTCCCCTGCCTCCTCTCTCTGGCCAATCTCTGTCATTCACATTTTCCATGTCTTTCCCGTCCTTTCCTGCTCCGTTTTTCTCTATCTGCATCTCTTTCTCTCTGTCTGCGCCCATTTCTCTGGCTCTCGCGTCCCTCCTCCCGCCTCTCCAGGACCCTCTCTGGACCGCCACAGGGACGGGATCCTCCGAGGCCTGCCCGACGAGCGCTAACTCCACCACTCCGGGTGCCCGGTTGGGGTGCGCGACAGAAGATAGCATCTCCAGTCCCGGCCCGCCCGCGCCTTGCAAGGCTGAGGACAGCACCGCTGCTCCTGCAGGAAGCGCCGGGCGCAGACCCAAACCCGGGGCTCCCCACGCGTGCCCTCGCCCCGGAGCCTTCCCGCCGCCGCCCTCCGCGGTGCCCTTCATTATGCGCCGCCTTTAATGGGCGTTTGTCAGCTCGACTTCCCCGCAAGTTGTTTTCACGGACATCAGTCATTGGCGGCGGCCCCATTGTGCAGGGGGATTGATGGGGAGCGGGAGGGGGTGACAGGGCCTGGGGCGGCCGCCTCAAGGCCTCGGTCTATAATTTTCGGAGACATAATTGGTCTGGGGGAGGGGCGGGGGAGGGGCGGGGAAGGGACCTTTCAGAGCCGGGAGGGCGTTCGGGGGCGTGGGGCGCGCTGCGGAGCGGAGCCGCGGCTCGACGGCCCTGCGCTGGGGGCGAGTGTATGCAGGCGGCGCCCGGCCCGAACCCCGAGCCCCGCGGGGCTCCCCACCCGCCGGCCTCCCGCCCCTCCCGCGCCTCCGCCTGGGGACCACGTCGGCCTTTTGTTGCCGAACGGTCCTTTCTTTCAGCGCTTTGCGCAGCAACGGAAATTTCATTGCTCCTGGGTGGAAATTAAAGCGACTCGCGATCGCTCTCTCCCTCTCCCTCTTCGTCTCCCACTCTCCCTCTCTTTCTCTCTCTTGCCCACCCTTTCCCCTTCTTTCCCCACCTTTCCCGCGAAGCCGAAGTCAGCATCGCCAAGCGCGGGAGCCCGCTCCGAGCACCTCGCCGCGGCCCGGCTGCCGCCCCTTCCATGGGCGCCGCGCTCGCCTGCAGCCGCCGCCGCCGCGGGGTGGGCGCGATGCCACGATGGGCCTAATCTGGCTGCTGCTGCTCAGCCTGCTGGAGCCGGGCTGGCCCGCAGCGGGTCCTGGGGCGCGGTTGCGGCGCGATGCGGGCGGCCGCGGCGGCGTCTACGAGCACCTTGGCGGGGCGCCCCGGCGCCGCAAGCTCTACTGCGCCACGAAGTACCACCTCCAGCTGCACCCGAGCGGCCGCGTCAACGGCAGCCTGGAGAACAGCGCCTACAGTGAGTGCCCGACGCTGCGGGACCCCGCGGGGGAAGCGGAGCCGGGGAGGGTCGGGCCCTGGAGAAGGCACGGTGCGCTCGGGGTGTCCGGGAAAAGACCGGTCGCTTTCCAGGGTGTCCTCCTCGCCCTACACGTCCGGGAGTAGAGCGCGCGCTGGGGTCCAAGCCGAACTCGGGGGCATGGGCGTTCACGTCCGAAGAGGGCGCCGGCGGCTGTCACAGTCCGTCCCCGGTCCAGCCCGCTGGTCTGAGGGGACGCGAGCTAGGCGACCCCTGGGTTCCCGGCTTTGCTGCTTTGGGCAGCGCTGACAAGTTTAAGCCCTTTGAATGTGTCGGAGAAAAGGAGCCGGACAAGGCATTTATCATCCTCTTTATTATTTTGACGACTTCTCCTCCTTCTGCCGACCCCTGGACGCCCCGCCGTCCCCTCCACCCTCCCCGCTCGCGGCTGCCCAGGTGGCCGCCCCAGCCACTGCCTCTGAGCCGAGGACTGTTGCCCTGCGGAGCTCGGTTCCCCAGCCGCGGCCGCCACCGACAGTTATTCCCCGCTCTGGAATCTGCACCTCCCCCGCCTCCGCCCTGGCTGCACAGCGACAGGGGGGTGGGGGCTCTCGCCGTCGGGACGCGAGGATCAGGAGCGCGGAGCGGTGTCCTCCCCTACCTGGGGGTGCAGACACACAGCCTCCCCCCCAGCACGCAGGACCCGCGGGAGTCCGCCGGGCAACACGGTTAGGCTCCTCTGGTCACAGGGACCTGAGGCCCGCGCCGAGCCCTTTAAGGAGCAGGATAGCGGAGCTCAAGGCCGGGAGGACCGCGTGGGGAGCGTGGGAGGGCAGTCAAGACCACAGTGGTCCTCCGGTGTGCCGCGCGGCGCTGGGCTCCGGCCCCGGGCTCAGGAAGCGGTGCGGTGGATTGAAGGTGACGGCGGCAGTGAACCGCGGCTTCCTCCAGGAAAGCCGTAGCCCTGTAAGGGCGTCCTGGGGACACGCGCCTCCGGAGCCGCATGGTGGGCACCAGCTGTTGCCAGGGGGTCCTAATGTGCCGAACTCGTCTCACAAAGACACCCCGGTTCTCTCCAAAGCCAGGCTCCCCCTCGGAGTCGCACCACATCCAAACTTCTTGGTGCTGGCTGCTCAGGGGGAGGGGAGGGCTCGTCCCCGCAGCCGCCCCCGTCCTGCGTCGAGACTCTGGCTTCGTTGGTCCCTGCGCGGTCACCTCCGAGGCCGCCCAGCCTGCGCACTGGGAAGGCGGGAGGCTCGCAGCCTGCACCGCAGCAGCCCTGCGCTGGAGCAAAAGCCCGGTGGCGACCGCGACTGTGCTCAGACCCCGTGCCAGGAGCGCGGTCCTGAGAGGCATCCCCTGGAGAGGGTGCAGGTAGTCGCCCCAATCCCTTCGCAGCCTCTGTTGGGAGACAATGACCCTAACCCGGCCTTCGATGCAGTCCCCCGCCCCCAGCCTCCACCACTGCACTCGTGTATCCAGAAGGAAAGGCGGGAGAGGAGGTTTAAACTTTCTTATCCCTGGGGAGTGGGTGAGACCCACCCAGCTTCCTTCTGCGGGCTCCAGGGTCTAAACCGGCTTCCTGCCCTTCCAGCCAGGTTTAGGGCCAGAAGGGTTTGGGTGGCAGGCACCCTGGCTGTGTTGTTGTCAGTGGGTTTTATTACCAGCCTGGCTCATCAGGGCCCAGCTTTCCCGCTGTCTGGCGCAGGTATTGGGGACCGTGCAGTCCCAGAGCTCAGACTCTCATGACTACCGTGAGGACTTGATTTCCCGCTCAGGCACATATGCAGGGGCCTGACAGTCACCCAGCCATAGTGGTCCCCACTTGCTTATCTGTCGGATGATGAAGGCAGCTGGCAAGATGTTGTGAGGTTGGAATGGAAACCATTGGGCAGGCAGCGTCAGCGGGTGGGAATGTTAATTTCATCGTTTCCCTCCCGTGAATGAGGACAAACCTTCCCTCAGGTCTCCTTCTCTACCTCCTGTCTGCTGACTTCTCCCTCCCTGAACTTCCACTCACTCTGCGACCTGTGGGTTGTGTGCTACGCTCCCCAGCCCTGAGCCCAGGGTGTGGCTTTGGGCAAGGCCAGCTGGGCATTAGCCGCCCCCTCCGTGGCTCTGTGGGGGGCGGTGGGAGTGAGGCACCTCTCATTTCTTCCAGGTATTCTGGAGATCACGGCAGTGGAGGTGGGCATTGTGGCCATCAGGGGTCTCTTCTCCGGGCGGTACCTGGCCATGAACAAGAGGGGACGACTCTATGCTTCGGTGAGTCCAGACTGTCCCGTGGGTGGGCGCTGTGGGAGTAGTGGTCTGGCCTGCACATCACACCAGAAGATGGGGGATGTGGGCAGCAGAACACTTTGCTCAGGGTACATGGGACCCGAGCTGGGAACAGACCCTGGCCCAGGGCTCCGCGCCCAGTGATCTTTGGCTGTGTCCGTTAGAGGCTGCTCCGTGAGTGACCTGGAGCCTGGCCCTGGCAGACCTGGAATCTAGAGCATGCCAGGTTAGCAAAGTTTCCCCCCATCCTCGTCATCACTACCACCCTCCCTTGAGAGCAGGGAAGTGATTGTCCCCCCAAATTTCCACCAAAATAAAAGGACCCAAGGCAACGTGGGAGTGTTCCTTGGGGTAGCCAGAGCTCTCCTGGGAGCATGGGGAGGAGGGCTCTGGGCCAGCTCTGCTGGCTCCCTCCAAGGGTGGAAAGGCGAAAGCTGAAACCTAGGAGGGGGAGGGAGATGGCGCCCATGTCCCAGGCACACAGGAGCCTTGGAGCCCAGGCTTGGGACCCAGTCTGTTTACTGCCTGGGCCTCCATGTAACCAAAAAGGGTCTCCTTACTCTGTGGGTATGGCAGTGCCCCTCCTCATAAGGGGTAGGGATGGGGAATATGCAGAGTAAAATACATGTAACGGGGAAATTTGCTACCTCCGACTAGTCATTACATGCAATTTGGCTGATACTTCCTTGGGCAATGAGAGGTTTTCCATCCACAAGTAGTCTGGCCGACGCGGCCCGATCTCCCTGCAGTGAGCTCTCCACTCACAGAGGATACATCGCGCAGCTGCCTCTCACATTAGCCGATGATTTCATCACAGATTTTTAGCCGTTTTGATAAAGGAAGGTCCAGAAAGCTGGAATGCACCCCTTCATTTTCTCTGGTCCAGAGGCCACTCCCTCTTTCCTCCCACCCATTCACCCATACACTCATCCATCCACCCATCCACCCATTCATCCACCCATCCACCCATCCACCCATCCACTCATCCACCCATCCATCCACCCATTCACCCATCCACTCACCCATCCATCCATCCACCCATCCACCCATCCACTCATCCATCCATCCATCCACCCATCCACTCACCCATCCATCCATCTACCCATCCGTCTGACATTCAGTCCATTCATCAGTCAGTGTCCTGGAAGCTGTGTCTGGCAGCAGGGGCCCTCATGGTGCCAGCTTCTGCCATATGGGACCCAGGATTTGGGGAGACAGAGTAAAGCATGACATGAGGGGGTCCCAGTGGTTTAGAGCCCACCTGGGGCTTTCATGCCTGAGAGCTCGCAGCCTGGCTTTGAGAAGGGTAGACAGAGGCTCCTAGCCCCACGAGGGATGCTGAGGCTGGGGGTAGCCAAGCAGTCTGGTTGGAGGGTGTGGAACTTTCCAGAGTGCCCAGTGGAGAAGTTCCCACTGCCCTGAAGACAACCTGAGAGGCATAGTAGCCTGGATGCCAATCCCATCACCTGCCACCTGCCACCTGGTACCACAGTCCTGCATGTGGCCAGCTTGCTTAGGAGTGCTGTCCCGCCACGGGGCTCCATGGACTTTGCTGACAGCATGCTTGCCCTTGGGCCAGCTCATTCCTCTGGGCCAGTGAGCACTGCACCCCGACACTCCTGGGTCTGGTCCTGACCTCCCTTCTGAGGTATAGACCACCCTCCCACAACGTCCTGCTGGCTCAGACACTCCAACCGAACTCAGCACCTCCCCGACTCCCCATCTTAATCATTGCCCCACCGGCCACTCACTGTCACCCAGAGTGGGCTGGGAGTCACGGTAGACCCCTCCTACTGTTCAGCCCATCCCTAGACCTCAGACCATGCCCCTGCATCTCTTCAGCCCACGCACCTCACCTCCCTCTGCCTCATCCCTGAGATCACACCTTATAAGGCAGGCTCCTCACTTCCCACCTGGATCACTGCTCCAGCCTCTCCCGCCTCCAATCCATCTGTTTGTCAAGCCATCCTTTCATCTTCCTTCCTTCCTTCCTTCCTTACTTCCTTCCTTCCTTCCTTCCTTCCTTCCTTCCCTCCCTCCTTCCCTCCATCCCTCCTTCCCTCCTTTCCTCCTTCCTTCCTTCTTTCCTTCCTTCCCCTTCCTTCATTCTCTTCACCCATCTCTCCATACACCTCTCCTTCCTTCCTTCTTTCCTTTCTTTCATCCTTCTTTCCATCCATGCTTCTATCTGTTCATCTGTCCATCTGCCCATTCACCTGTCCATCCATCCATGCTCCCTCCTTCCTTCCATCCTTTCACCCATCCATCCATCCATCCATCCATCCATCCACCTATCCATCCATCCACCTATCCTTCCATCCATCCATCCATCCATCCATCCACCCATCCATCCATCCATCCACCCATCCATCCATCCATCCACCCACTCATCTGACATTCAGTTCTTCATTCACCAGTCAGTGTCCTGGGAACTTACTGTGTGTTGCACTCTGCTAGGTACATATTAAGGGGGCTTCCTAAAAAAGCAAATCAGCCCATTTCATGGCTTCTGAGGACTTCCATCACACCCAGGCATCCCACAGGCACCTTAGCTCCACCCACAGAGCAGCAGCCCAGGTGCCACCTGCTCCCAGTGTGGCTGTCATCCAAAGGTTGAGCCTCCTCCAGCCTCCGGAAGCTCCCTCAACTCTCCAAGCCATCTGTGCTGCTCACGCCACACCCTCACTGCCTGGAATGCCCTCCTCTAGAAAATGCCCACTAAAAAGTGCCCACCCCGCCCTTCCAGCTCTCTTCAGAAGCTACCTCCTCAACAAAGTGGCTTTGGAGTCTGCTTTCTCCCCACCCCTCATGGGCTGGAAGCGGCCCTGGGGGAGGGGCCTGTGGAACCAGGTCTGGTGGGATGGCAGTGTCAGGACACACATTGGAAAGTGTGTTGTCACCGCAAGTCCCAACTGCAGCAGCTCTGGAGTCTATGGCCCCGACCCCTGAGCCAACACCTTCTGCCTTGGTCATCTCGGCCGCCCCAGGTGCCCTACCACATGTCAGCAAGTGATCTACACTCCCCCCAATCTCCCACCTCAGGAGGTCCTGAGCCCCTGCCACCTGAGGCTCACAGGCACGTGTCCGTCAGTGGCCCACCCCCCAAGTGGCCCCGCAAAGAGAAAGCCTACTGCCTGGCCTCTCTGGCCCTGAGAGGACGCACCTGCTGCGGGATCGAGAGACCTGGGGAAGCTTGGGTCCTGCCCTGAGCTTCTCACAGTCTGGGCTTGGAGCCAGACACTAACATGGCATACCCAGTGCATGGGGTGGGGAAGTCGGCCCTGAGCCCACCCGCTTATTCACAGATAGCCCCTCAGCCCCAGGCTATGTGGGGGTCAGGCACAGATCAGATACTGTTCTATTCCCCTGTGATGTAGGGCCTGGCACCACCCCAGGCCTCAGTTTCCACATCTATAAACATGGAGACTGGTCTTGGACAGTAACATTCATACTGTGGCTCAGGGGGCCCTGGGCCTCCAAGAGGGCTGGAGAGCAGGGGGGCTTTGGGTCATGGGGAGAGGCAGCCCCTACTACCAGGTCAAGCTTTCCACCCTTCCCTGCTCTGGGCTTTCATGTCGCTAGAAAAGAGGTTGGGGTGCTTGAAGCATCCTGTTCCCTGAGGTCCTGCCGGGTCAGATACTCTGGGTCCAGCCTGGGAGCCCCAGAGGCCATTTCCACTCTCCCTCTCTCCCATGGGACACCACACCCTAAATGGGGACAGACCATGAGGGCCTCCGACTCCTCCCTGTGGCTAGTCCCCAGGAGGAAGGAGAGATCCTGCTGTCTACTTTGCACCTGCTGCTTCCACTTCTTACCACCCTTTCTGGTTTGGAGGGAGCAGCTCCTCTCAGTCATCCCCTTAGGGAGGTGGCCCTAGACGTTGCCACCCACCTGTAGCTGGGACTGAAGCCCAGTGGGTCTGCATAAGGCATACCCACCCCTTCCCTATCCCACAGACTAAGAAGACCCCGTGAGGCACCCCCGGAGGGAACCTCCCATGGCCAGGCCTTGGGGATGCTGGTGTAAGCTCCTTCAGTTCAGAGCTTCACTGTGCCTTTGAGAGGGCAGGGTCCCTTCTGCCCTTCCGCCACTGCACCCCGGGCCTGACAAGGGTCCTGTTAATCTCTGATGACAAAGCGGTGTCCTCTCTGTCCTGCTTGTGGTGGGACACCCCAGCTTCTGCTCTCATCCTAAGAACAGCAGTATCTGTGGCATTGATTGTGCACATGCCTCATGCCAGGCTCCGGCCCCTGCTCTGTGTTGTAACCTCTTCAACCTGCAAGGCAGGACCCTCCAG
Source organism: Trachypithecus francoisi (assembly GCF_009764315.1). Classification (NCBI taxonomy): domain Eukaryota; kingdom Metazoa; phylum Chordata; class Mammalia; order Primates; family Cercopithecidae; genus Trachypithecus; species Trachypithecus francoisi. The sequence goes on from NW_022681473.1 coordinate 4,702,391, forward strand.
CTTCAGAGAGTGCTGCTCAGGGGTCGGTGACCCCAGCCGGGACCCCTGAGTGCAGCATTTTTTGTTTTTGTTTTTGTTTTTTTTGAGACGGAGTCTCGCTCTGTCGCCCAGGCTGGAGTGCAGTGGCCGGATCTCAGCTCACTGCAAGCTCCGCCTCCCGGGTTCACGCCATTCTCCCGCCTCAGCCTCCCGAGTAGCCGGGACCACAGGCGCCTGCCACCTCGCCCAGCTAGTTTTATTGTATTTTTAGTAGAGACGGGGTTTCACTATGTTAGCCAGGATGGTCTCGATCTCCTGACCTTGTGATCCGCCTGTCTCAGCCTCCCAAAGTGCTGGGATTACAGGCTTGAGCCACCGCTCCCGGCCGAGTGCAGTGTTTAACGCAGAGTCTGGGCTCATGAAACCTGGCTGTGTCCCCTTCCCTTCCTGCTTTTCATGTTCTTTCTTCTTTTTTCTTTTCTGCAATTTCTTTTCTTTTCTTTTCTTTTTTTTTTTGAGTCAGAGTTTTGCTCTTGTCACCCAGACTGGAGTGCAGCAGTGCAATCTCGGCTCACTGCAACCTCTGCCTCCCGGGTTCAAGAGATTCTCCTGCCTCAGCCTCCCGAGTAGCTGGATTACAGGCGCACGCCACCACGCCTGGCCAATTTTTTGTATTTTTAGTAGAGACAGAGTTTTGCCATGTTGGGCAGGCTGGTTTCGAACTCCTGACCTCAGGTGATTCACCCGCCTCAGCCTCCCAATGTGCTGGGATTACAGGCATGAGCCACCGCACCCGGCCTCTGTGGTTTCTTTAAAAGTGATCTGGGGGCTGTCATCTTCTTTTGTCCAAATGCCCAGTCCTTGCTGACGTCCACGCTGCCAGCAGACCGCCAGGGCACCTAGGTTGGCCGGCCTGGTCTCTGCTCCACAGATAACCCTACACATCCCTGTGCTGGGTCAGCGCCCTCAGGCGGGGGACAGAGGCTGGAGCCGGCAGTTGTTTGGCGCAGCTTTGAGAGAAGGTGACCTTTGGGCAGAAGGCCAAGTTCACCAGGCACACAGGGGAGGAAGGGCATGCCGGGCAGAGGGCAAGGCCTAGGCAAAGGTGTGGCGGGCTGAGAGTGCGCCGGGGTTTGGCATTGGACCGATTCGCCTCAAAGGAGGGGAGGGAGGCATCGGGCAACTCTGGGCCCCGACGCTGGCGCAGTCTCCCCGGGCCACTGACCGTGATATCTCATCCCCGCAGGAGCACTACAGCGCCGAGTGCGAGTTTGTGGAGCGGATCCACGAGCTGGGCTATAACACGTACGCCTCCCGGCTGTACCGGACGGTGTCTAGTACGCCTGGGGCCCGGCGGCAGCCCAGCGCAGACAGACTGTGGTACGTGTCGGTGAACGGCAAGGGCCGGCCCCGCAGAGGCTTCAAAACCCGCCGCACGCAGAAGTCCTCCCTGTTCCTGCCCCGCGTGCTGGACCACAGGGACCACGAGATGGTGCGGCAGCTGCAGGGTGGGCTGCCTAGACCCCCTGGTAAGAGGGTCCAGGCCCGACGGCGGCGGCAGAAGCAGAGCCTGGGTGGCCTGGAGCCCTCCCATGTTCAGGCCTAGAGACTGGGCTCCCAGCTGGAGGCCACTGCGCACTAGCTGGGCCTGGTGGCCACCGCCAGAGCTCCTGGCGACATCTTGGTGTGGCAGCCTCTCGCTCTGACTCTCCTCCTTGAGCACTTGTCCCTGCGTCCTGCCTCTGGGTTCTCAGCTATTTCCAGAGCCAGCTCAAATCAGGGTCCAGTGGGAACTGAAGAGGGCCCAAGTCGGAGCTCAGAGGGGGCTGCTGGCAATGCAGGGCATTTGTGGGTCTGTGTGGCAAGAAGCTCACAGGGAAGGGCCTGAGTGCCAGCCCTGGCAGACCAAGGAGCCCTCCCAGGAGCAGCAAGGCAGCGTGGGGCTTTGTGTCATCAAAACATTAAAGTATTTTATTCTACTCTGTCGTTTGGTAGATCGTAATGCAGGCTGAGGAGCGCTTGCCGCCTTTACTGGAATGTGCTTGCTTTGAGCACAGCAGAATCCGCGCTGGCACCAGCCTGCGTCAGCTGAGGCTTTAAGAGGAAGACGGTATTCCCAGAGATCGGGCTAAAGGTGCATTTCAGTCCCCTGGTTTTAGAAAGTTATGATTTTTTTGGATGGATGAAAACACTCTAAGGCATGTTTGTGCATGTGTGTGTGTGCATTGTGTGTGCCTGTGTGTGCATTGTGTGTGTGTGCATGTGTGTGTGCATGTGTGTGCATTGTGTGTGTGCATTGTGTGTGTGCATGTGTGTGTGTGCATGTGTGTGCATTGTGTGTGCATTGTGTGTGTGCATGTGTGTGTGCATGTGTGTGTGCATTGTGTGTGTGCATGTGTGTGTGCATTGTGTGTGCATGTGTGTGCATTGTGTGTGTGCATGTGTGTGTGCATGTGTGTGCATTGTGTGTGTGCATTGTGTGTGTGTGCATGTGTGTGCATTGTGTGTGTGCATTGTGTGTGCATTGTGTGTGTGCATGTGTGTGCATTGTGTGTGTGCATTGTGTGTGTGTGCATCGTGTGTGTGCATCGTGTGTGCATGTGTGTGCATGTGTGTGTGTGCATCGTGTGTGTGCATTGTGTGTGTGTGCATGTGTGTGTGCATCGTGTGTGTGCATGGAGAGAAGGATCGTGTATTTATGAAAGCGTGAGTGCACATGTGGGTATGTGTGTTCTTGTGTTATTGTGTGCCTGTGCGTGGACATGTATGTGTGTGTATGTTTCTGGGTATGTCTGAATGTGTGATGTGTGTGTGTCTGTGCATGTATGTGTGTGTGTGTGTGTGTGTGTGTGTGGAGAGAGAGAGAGAGGTTTACTCTCTTCTAAAACTCTAAAAAGCTCCTCCCTCTGGAAGCTGTGCTTCTCCAGGGACTCTTTAGAGCAACTGTATCAGGTCAGGCAGCACAGAAACTTCCTTTATCCTTACAACCTGCTCTTGGGGCCTGTGCACCCCGTCTTTACCTGAGAAGGTGAGGCTCAGAGAAGCAATTACGCAGTGGCCAGGCCCTGCCTTGGACTAGGTGCCTCCTCACACCTGTTCCCCAACAATGGCATGGGTGGGATCACCTGGGCCAGCCCAGGTGAGAGCCAGCATGGGCAGTGTACAAACCTCTCCTGACACTTTGCAGGATGGGCAGGGCCCAGGTGAGGAGCCTGTCCTGAACCTGGGGCTGTGAGGACCATCACTCTCTGTTCCCATGACCTCCCAGAGGTCAGAGAGCCCAGGGTCAGAGAGCCAAGGGTTGGAGAACTTAGGGTCAGAGAGGCCAGAGTCAGAGAGCTGAGACTCAAGAGAGTCCAGGGTCAGAGTGTCCAGGGCCAGAGAGCTTATGGTCAGAGAGCCCAGACTCAGAGCCCCCTGACCGGTCAGTGCAGACTCGCCAAACCCACAGGGAGGCTGAGCTCCTCACACGCATGTGTGCAACACAAGTGAAAATCTTGGTGCCTCCTTCAGCTCCCAGCGCAAGTCAGATCTCCTGGAATGGCTCCCCGGCAGGGACGCACATTCACGGCAGTCAGCAGGCGCAGGGCGCGGGCTGAGCGCTGCTGTGGGTTTTGTTGTTTCTCCGGAGTGGGATGGGGCAGGGGCTGCCATTCCTTCCACCTTGCAGGTGATGACCCTGAGGCCTGGCAAGGGGAACTTGCCCAGGGGTCGTGTCGACGCAGGGGAAGCAGCAGCACCCAGTGCTGCAGGATCAACAGATGGTTCCTGATGAAGGCGTAGGAGACACTGGGGGCTCTTGTTTAACATGTAAAACAGCTTTGACAAGAGAATGTGGATTTTTTGCAGCAGACAGCTATGCCGAGGTCACCTTCTTCCCACACCAGAGTCCAAGGGACTTTATTTTGTGTGTGTGTTTGGGAGATCGTGGGCTGAATTACGTCCTCTCCCCAGAGTTTATCTGCTGAAGTCCCAGTCCCTAGTACCTCAGCATGTGACCTTATTCAGAAATGGGGTCATTACAGATGCAACTGGTGAAGATGAGGTCACATAGGAGTAGAATAACCCCTGAAACCATTGTGACCAGGGTCCTCCTTAAGGGACACGTGGACACAGCCGTGCATACAGGAGGATGTCATGAGAGCGTAAAGGTGGGGACAAGCGTAACACTGCTACAAGCCCAGGAGTGCCAAAGTTTGCCAGCAAACACCAGCAGCTAAGGGACAGGAAAGGAACAGACTCTGCCCTGTAGCCCTGAGAAGGAGCCAACACTACTGACACCCCGGTCTCGGACATCCAGCCCAGAGTCCTACAGATGATAAATGTCTGTTTGAGCCACCTACCCTGCGTGAGGCTACGTTACCACAGCTTGAGCATCAGGCACAACGGACAAGGGGCCTGCCGGCCTCCAAAAGGAGAGCGACCCCACTTCTGCTGGATGAGGGGAAGGAGAGAGAAGGCAGGCCACAGACTGAGAGCATGGGCTCCCTGGGAGGCATCAGAGGGTGCCCGCTGCTTCTGGTGCCACGGTGGGAACTCCTGCTTCCTTACACACAGGAGGGGCTAGGGGCAGGTAGAATTCTCCTGAAAAGAAAAAGGGTACGGGGGTGAGGGGGTCCTGGGACCCAGCATCCATCGCTGTTAGATGGTTCACCTGCTTCACGTGTGTTCGGGGCGGGCAATGCCTGGAGACCCCACACCTGTGGCTCTGTGGGAAGATGCCCTCTGAATCAGGAAAGGCCGCCCCAGGGGCTCCAGGGACAGTGGCCTCCCTGCTTGCATTTGCATGACCCAGAGGGAACCAGAAGGGAGAGAAAGGGGCTGAGCAGGTGGGGCAGGTCTTTGCCTGTTGAGTCTCTGGGACGTTGGGTCCAGAACCTGTCAGGAGTAAGAATGGAAAAATTATGCAGCCTATGAAAAATGGCACGGTGGCTCCTCAAAGCACTAAACAGAGAGCTACCACGTGATCCAGAAATTCCACTTCTGGGCATATCCCCAAAGAAATGAAAGCAGGAACATGGATAGATGTTTGCACACTCATGTTCATAACAGTGCCATTTGCAGTAGCTCAGAGGTGGAAACAAGCCAAGTGTATTAGTCAGGGTTCTCTAGAGGGATGGGACTAATAGGATATATATATAAAGGGGGAGTTGATTAAGTATTAACTTACACAATCACAAGCTCCCACAATAGGCCATCTGAAAGCTTGAGGAGAAAGGAGAGCCACTCTGAGTCCCAAAACTGAAAATCTTGGAGTCAGATGTTTGAGGGCAGGAAGCATCCAGCATGGGAGAAAGATGTAGGCTGGGAGGCTAGGCCCATCTCGCTATTTCACCTTTTTCTGCCTGCTTTATATTCGCTGGCAACTGGTTAGGTTGTGCCCACTAGATTAAGGGTGGATCTGCCTTCCCCAGCCCACTGACTCAAATGTTAATCTCTTTTGGCAGCACCCTCACAAACCCAGGATCAATACTTTGTATCCTTCAACCCAATCACATTGACAGTATTAACCATCACACCAAGTATCCATCAGTAGAGGGATGGATGAATAGAATGTGCTCCATTGATGCAATGGAATGCCATTCTTCCTTAAAAAGGAAGGTGGCTCACGCCTGGAATCCCAGCACTTTGAGAGGCCGAGACAGGCAGATCACTTGAGGCTAGGAGTTCAAGATCAACCTGGCCAACATGGTGAAACCTTGTTTCAACTAAAAATATTAAAATTAGACTGGGTGCAGTGGCTCACGCCTGTAATCCCAGCACTTTGGGAAGCCGAGGCAGGTGGATCACCTGAGGTTACCTGAGGCAGGCAGATCACCGAGGCGGGCAGATCACCTGGCCAACATGGCAAAGCCCCGTCTCTACTAAAAATACAAAAATTAGCTGGGCGTGGTGGCAAGTACCTGTAGTCTCAGCGACTCAAGAAGGCTGAGGCAGGAGAATCATTTGAACCCAGGAGGCAGAGGTTGCAGTGAGCTGAGATCGCACCACTGCACTCCAACCTGAGCGACAGAGTGAGACTCCATCTCAAAACAAAACAACACAAAACCCACAGGCCAGGTGTGGTGGCTCACGCCTGTAATCCCAGCAATTTTGGAGGCTGAGGCAGGTGAATCCCCTGAGATCAGGACTTTGAGACCAGCCTAGTCAACACAGTGAAACCCCATCTCTACTAAAAATACAAAAACTTAGCCGGGTGTGGTGGTGGGAGTCTGTAATCCCAGCTACTCGAGAGGTTGAGGCAGGAGAATCGCTTGAACCAGGGGGCAGAGATTGCAGTGAGCCGAGATCATGCCATTGGACTCCACCCTGGGCAACAAGAGTGAAACTCCATCTCAAACAAACAAAAACAAAAACAAACAACCAAACGAACAAAAAACCCACAAATATTAGCCAGGCGTGGTGGTGTGCATCTGTAGTCCCAGCTATTCAGGAGGCTGAGGCACGAGAATTTCTTGAACCTGGGAGGCAGAGGTTGCAGTGAGCCGAGATTGTGCCATTGCACTCCAGCCTGGGTGACAGAATGACATTGTCTCAAAAAAAAAAAAAAAAAAAAACCATTCTGACACACGCTACAACATGAGTGAACCTTGAGGACATTGTGTTGAGTGAAAAAATACGATACAATTTTACTTAGATGTGATCCCTGAAGTAGTCAAATCTAGAGAGACACAAAGTAGAATGGTGGGTGCTGGGAGCTGGAGGAGGGGAATGGGGAGTAGTGTTTGATGGAGAGATAGCCTCAGTTTGGGAAGATGGAAAAGTACTGAAAATAGATGATGGTGATGGTTACAGGTTGTGGAAGCCCTCAACGCAGTCAATTGTACTCTTACAATGGTGACACTCTTGCAGCACCTTGACTGCAGTGGTTCTGTTGTTCACCTTTGTGTTCTCCCCCTGGAAAGTGCTAGTTGAGAGCATTGGCAGCATCCAATAACCATTGCTGAATGAAGGGAAAAAAGGAAAAAAGGTCTTCTTGGAGTGGCCAGTAGGTTCCCTTCCTGCCCAGTCGGCCTGCACAGTGCTCTCCAGGGTAGGCACAGGCAGGGGGAGCACCTGGCCGGGGTCTGGTCCACTCCCCGCTTGCCCCACAGGGGAAGATGGCCTTGCCTGGGTGAAGCCAAGAGAATAAGGACCCCCGCTGCCTGGCCCCCTGCGTCCCAGCCCTGGAGCCCACTCAACCTTCTGTGCATTGGATGGAGTCGGTGACTTCAATGGGGAGGGTAGGACGGCCGTGGGTGCCTGAGTTTCAGCTGCTCGGAACGGGTCTTTGAACCCCTTGGTGGGTTCAGAGGCCTCCTGCCTCCCAGGGGTCAAAGAACTCAGAAGGGTGAACCAGCAGGCCTATAATTAGCGCCCACCCATTGGAGGGCCACCGCGCCTCAGCATTCCAGGGCTGTGACAGATATAGCCCCTGGAGTTGACCTCTGTCCCCACTTGGGCTGCAACGGCTGGAATACCAGGGGCAGCCCACACTTGTGCCTGAGTGCTTGGCCAGCTGTGAGTCCACACTGAGGAAGGGGACTATGGGAGAAGGGGCTTCTGAGTGGGTAAAAAGCCAGCACACGTGCTGTTTTCAGACCTGCTGAATCAAAAGTGGCCTTAGTCACTTCTGTTGTTTGATCATGAGAGCATTTGCAGCCACGTGGCCGAGAACTGGCCACTGCCCTTCCCCAGCCTCAGTGTTCCCATCTGTCAAGTGGAACTCCCACAGTGGTCATTGAGAGCTGCTGAGGTCATGCAGATGGTGAATGGTCTGTAAATAATAGCTGCATACACAGCCATGAGAGGATGCAGGAGAAAGCCTGGCCCTGCTCTCCAGCCAGTGGCAGGGGAGGCATAGTGGAGAGAATCAGAACACATCTCCACTAGGTGCCCTTTCTGCAGCACTCTCGCTGGAGGGACTGCTGACCTGGGCCCAGAAGGAGGGGAATGAATGGAAAAGTTTAGAGGACACAGGGAGTGTTGGTGGTAGGCTGGAAGATCTTGGGAGCTCTCATGCCTTGGGCAGGCTGGTTTCAAGACAGAAATTTTAAAAATTCATTTATTATCACTGATAAACAAATACATTTATCTGTCTTTTGTATAGTTCAGGAGAAAGGCACTATAATTCATCATCCCTCCATCCACTTATCTACCATCCATCCATAATCCATATATCCATCCATCCATCCATCCATCCATCCATCTTCCATCTTTCCATCCATCTGTCTTTGATCCATCCTTCTATCCTTCCATTATTCATTAACCCATCCATCCATCTGTCCACCCATTTATCTACTCATCTACTATGCATTCATCTATCCATCTTCCATCTTTTCATCCATCCATCCATCCATCCTTCTATCCTTCCATCCATCCATCCTTCATTCATTCATCCATTCATTCATCCATCCGTCATTCATTCATCCATCCATCCGTCTGTCTACCCATTCATCTACTCATCTACCATCCATCCATCCATCCATCCATCCATCTTTCCATCCTTCATTCATCCATCCATCCATAATTCATTCATTCATCCATTCATTCATCCATCTGTCTGTCCACCTATTCATCTATTTATCTACTATCCATTCGTCTACCAAGCCATCTTTCATCTTTTCATCCATCCACCCATCCATCCTTCTATCTTTCCATCCATCCTTCATTCATTCATCCATCCATCATCCATCCATCCATCCATCCATCCATCCGTCCACCCATTCACCTACTCATCTACTTTCCATTCATCTATCAATCAATACGTATTCCATCTTTTCATCCATCCATCCATCCTTCTGTCCTTCCCTCCATCCTTCATTCATTCACCCATCCATCCATCTGTCCACCCATTCATCTACTTATCTACCGGCAATCCATCCATCCATCCATCCATCCATCCATCCATCCACCCACCCTCCCATCCATCCATCCATTCATGCATCTTTCCATCCATTCATTCCCCCTATCCATCCACTCCTCTACCATCCATCCAGCAAGCATATGGGCATCAATCAGTGAGTCTGGAGCCTGGGTAGAGAATGCAGCAGACACCCATGCAGCTAGCTAAATGCCAGATCCTCCAGTGGGCAGGAAGGACAGTGGTGGTGCTACCTCTCCTTGTGCATCAGAACCTTGCAGTTTCACAGGGGACAGAGTGGCCCTGTGATAGGGAAAGGCTCAGATTGCAGGGCTGAAGGAAGGGCGGAGAAGACAAGACAAAGAAAGAACTGGCTGCATCGTGAGGATTGTTTAGGATCTCAGGCCTTGGAGTCAGGTCAACCTAGGCCCCAGGCTCAAAGCTCCCTTCACAGGCTGTGAGGCCAGATAAAGTGCTCTGACATCTCTGTCAATCCCAAACTCTCCCCTGCCCCAGGACCTTTGCACATGCTGTCTGTTGAGAATAATCTTCCCTCCACTCTTCACTGGTTGAGTTCCTTCACAATCTTCCCTTCTAAAGGTGTCACCTCTTCAGAGAGATCTACCATGATCACCCTACTCTAAGCTGGGATCCCTTCTCATTTTGTTCTTACAATGCGTTGTTATTTTCCTTCAAAGAACCCAACATAATCTGTAATTATCTAGTTAATTGTCCACTCACTGCTGTCCCCATCAGCCCCCCACATGCAGGTGAGGAACCTGGGCTATTTATTTCCACCAAGTCAAGTCTGCCTTTGGTTGAGGACTACTCCCAGGGACAGGCACTCCCTGAACTTCTGGCCTGCTCCCCTCAGACAAGAAACCCAGGGGCTTGTGACCGGAAGCCCTGGGGCCTCTTTGTGCAGAAGGGTGAGGACTGAAGGGTTATGGGTAGAAAAACACCAGTGTCTGCTATATTCTGTCATGATTCACCTTTTGCAGATGAGAAAACTGAGGCTCAGAGATATGAAGCAATTTTCTCAAGGTCACACAGCCAATGAGGGACATGTCAGGGCTGATTCCAAGATCTCTTAGGCTCCAATGCTTATATTACATGGAGCCCAAGGAGGGGAGCAAGAACAGGCAGTCGCCAAGAAGTGAGAAGTGGAAAAATAGTGTGACAGTTCTGAAACTGCAGAACAGAGAGTTACACATGACCCAGCGATTCCACGCCTAGGTATACACCCCAGAGAAGTGCAAACACACATCCACACAAAAACCTGCATACTAATGTTTCTAGCAGCATTATTCATCATAGCCAATACAGGGCAACAACCCAAATGCCCACCAAGTGATTAATGGATAAGTACAATGTATCCACTATCTACTGTAGATAGCATATGCAATGCTATATGTATACAGTGCTATAGCCGTAGGATGAAATGGTGTTCACTGACAAAAGGAATGAAGTGCTGATACGTCTTACACCACCTCAAGGCATGAACCTTGAGGGCTGGGTGCTAAGTGATGGAAGCCAGACCAGACGGACACATGATTCCATTCCTATGAAATGTCCAGAATAGGCAAATCCATAGAGATGGGAAGTAGATTAGTGGCTTCCAGGGGCTGATGGGGAAAGTGGAGAGACTGCTTGTTGGTATGGGGTTTCTTTTGGGATGATGAAAGTGTTCTGGAATAGATGGCGATGGTCACCATCATACTGTGAATACAAATAATGAATTGCACTCCTTAAACGGGTGGATTGTATGGTATGTGAATGATATCACATATGAATGATACCTCAATGAATCTGCTGGCACAGCTGCATGGTCTGCAAGTCTTTCTAGGAGAATGGGACTGGGCACGACCTCCCCACTCTTGGGGACAATTTGGGGCATAGGAGGTGGGGGCTGGGTGGTACCAGGTGGTCTGGGAGGGCACCCCCTGCATGCAGTACTGAGGCCTACCAGCAGATGGCAGCGACCTCAGGGATAAGCTTCAGGTGTAGCAGAGTCGGCTGAGGACACCTCGCTGGGTCTTACCATCCATCCATCTTTCCACCTGGTGGGCAATGGTGCCTCTCTGCTGGTGACATGCTCGTGGCACCTGCTGATTCACCCTGACCAGGCAGTCAGGGAGGAGTCAGGATGGACTGTGTCTGGGCATCCCGGCATGCCCCAATGGCACACGGAAGGCAGAGGGCCCCCTCCCCAGGCATAAGGGCCAGGCCTGGCCCGGAGGAGGAGGCAGTGGGCCTGAGGCCTGGGTAGGGTATGCAGCAGGCGCCCATCCTTGCCACTGGAGGAAGGATGGGCAGCAGAGCTATACAAAATGATGATGATGATGATGACAGTGGTGGGGGGAGAGGGGGAAGGGCAGCATTTAGTGGGTGCGTTTCCCACCTGGCCATGTTGTTTTGACTCCACCTCAGCTCTCTGAGTTGAGTTCTAATTCTCCCCATATGATAGGCGAATCAGAGAAGAAAGGCTTGCCCAAGGTCATGCAGCTTCCAAGAACTGGAGCCAAATTCAAACCCAGCTGCCCAGCTGGTCTTGGGCCCAGGTGGTCTTAACCCAATCTTGATTCCTTTATTCCATGTTTTTTGTCTTAGGGTTTGTGTGTGTGTGTGTTGTGTGTGTGTGTGTGTGTGTGTGTGACAGAGTGAGACTGTCACTCAGGCTGGAGTGCAGTGGCATGATCTCCGCTCACTGCAGCCTCTGCCTCCTGGGTTCAAGCGATTCTCATGCCTCAGCCTTCCGGGTAGCTGGGATTACAGGCGTATGGTAGAGATGGGGTTTCACCATGTTGTCCAGGCTGGTCTTCAACTCCTGACTTCAAGTTATCCACCCGCCTCGGCCTCCCAAAGTGCTGAGATTCCAGGCGTGAATGACTGCACCTGGCTTGTCTTAGGTTCTTGATTTAAACCAGTGGTTCTTGAAATTTGCATTTCAGGCCCCACCCCAGATCTGCTGAACCAGAACCCTGAGGGTGACACCCAGTAATCTGTGTTTCGAGCCTGCCAGGAGGGTTGGATGCCCTAGAATTTAGGAACCCTTGATTTAAAGGGGCATCCCCATGGGTTGCTCATGCTGACTGAGCGTAAAAAGTGCTCTGCTGTGGGCTGGGTGCTTTTCACCCATCATCCACTGAATTCACCCAGTGACCCTGCAAGGATGGCCACTATGATTCCCACTTTGCAGGTAGGGAGACTGAGGCCCAGGGGTACAGCCTGAAGTCCCTAGCTGTGAGGGATGAGCTTACACAGGAGGCTGGGTCTGAGAGGCCACTGTGCACCAGGTACAGTGACTGTCACCCCCAACACACACACATTCTCTATGGAGTCGGGGTTCTGGGGAAGGCACAAATATGGGCATCACTGTCTGAAATATGGGCATCACTGTCTGGGGCACCTCAGATCTTGTGCATGAGGGAGATAGGCCATAGTTGGGGTGGAGGGTCACGGTCCCCTTGAGGGTCACCAAGGCCTCATCTGGGGCATCCCCGGACCCCACAGCAGCAGGGTGGATCCTCCCAATGCTCACCCAACCTGCAGCCCACCTTGAGGTACACAGGAAAGACTTGCTTTCAGAACCCAATGTGTTTGGGTCCGCAGTTTGTCTTGGTCCCAGTTGAACCTCCCAGGGTATCTGTTTTCCCTCTATGAGTTATAATGGAATTCAGCCTAGCTATTCAGGCCAGCAAACTTAAGATACATGTACCCTAAACAAGATAAAAACTGGTGTTTCTCATGTAAAGGAAGTCCAGGGTGATGAGGTTGCTCAGATTCATCAAGGACTCAGGTATCTCCATCTTTTTCCTTCATATGTGTCATGCAGCTTTGACTTCATGGTACAAAATGGCTTCTTAGACTCCAGTCATCCCACCCACATTCCACCCAGCAGTAGCAAAAAAGACGGGTTGGTTTCCTTCCTCAAAGGTCATCTCCTAGAAGCCACACCCGCTACTGTTGCATATTTTTCATTGGTCAGCCTTCAGTCACATGGCCACTCCAAGATGCAAGGAAGGTTGGGAAATGTAGTTTTTACTCCAAGCAGCCAGTGCCAGGCAAAACTCAGGGCTTCTATTGCTGAGGAGTAAAGAGAAAAGGGATATTGTCAGTGCAACAGCTCTTCTGAGAGTGGGCATCACAATTCCTCATCCACCCACCTGTGTGCCTCCTGGGGCTGTCAAGCGATCTTTTGTTTGTTTTGTTTTTGTTTGTGTTTTTTGCTGGCAGCTTCTTCAAATGTCAAGAATACAGGAGAATGTTTGGTGAATTGGATGTCCTCCCACCCTGCTGTGTAGTGATGTTATTTACTGCCAGTTCAGCCAGAGACGACCTGCTGGAGGTCAGAGTGCTGCTGGTCCCACTTCAGGCCCAGCCATGAGAGCTTCCCCAGCCCAAACCTATCGGCCTCCGTCAGAGGCTTTTCCGGCATGACGCTGAGTGGCTGTCATCAGAGGGTCCTCCCTGGGTGGCCGCTGGTTTTTTGGGCTGCTGCCCTCAGCTGTCACTCCCACCCTCCCCCCAGGGCGGGGCCAGGTAAGGGGCATTGGCCAGGCCAGCATCTACCTCAGAAGCACAGCCCTGACCGGGCGCAGTGGCTCATACCTGTAGTCCCAGCACCTTGGGAGGCCAAAGCAGGTGGATCACCCAAGGTCAGGAGTTTGAGACCAGCCTGACCAACATGATGAAACCCCATCTCTACTAAAAATACAAAACATTGGCCAGACATGGTGGCATGCACCTGTAATCCCATCTACTTGGGAGGCTGAGGCAGGAGAATCGCTTAAACCCGGGAGGTGGAGGTTACAGTGAGCCAAGATCACGCCATTACACTCCAGCCTGGGCAACAAGAGTGAAACTCTGTCTCAAAAAAAGAGTGAAACTCCATCTCAAATAAAAAAAAGAACCACAGTCCTGAGGGTGAGGGAAGCCTGCAGGGCTAGCGGGCTCTGAGGGTAGCTGTGCACCAGGCCCTGTGTTTGGGCTACACATGCTTGGCCAAGTTAACCCAGCCCTGGACACTGGAAGTGGCAGTTGGACCCGAATGCTGGTGCTCAGTCCCCCCGCCTGAGCCCTCAGCTCCTCTGAGACAGTTCCTTTGCCCCTCTGAGCCTCATTTCTACTCATAAAATGGGGGGTGCCCCTCCCTGCCCCATGCCCCTCATAGGGAGCATGGCAGAGCTGGCAGTGTGAGACTCAAGTGAGAAGGTCTTAGGGTCTCTGCACAGGCGAGACCCCAGAGGTCATTGGCAGCAACCCCTGGTCTGGTGTCCACTCTAGACGGACCAGGTCGGCCTCTTGGAGAGCCGGCCACTCTGATGGCTGGGTCCTGCAGGAGAGGCTGCTGAGTAGGGATGAAGGTAGGACTTGAGTCCTAGTCCAAGGGGAGCATGACCCCTTATCCTTGGGGAGTGACATGGCCCAGCTCCAGGCCACCCTTCCATGCCCCACCCTACCCCCAGCTCCCCTGTCCATGAGGACAGAGCCGGGCAGTGGCCACACGGCACGGCTGCCTCCAGCAGCAGATGGTGCTATCCCACTGATCATGAGGAAGACCTGCACGGCGCCATCCACTCTTCCTGCACAGCATCCTTCTCTGCTCACTGACCCCCTCTCTGTGCCAGCCTGGCACCAGCCCCTGCAGGGAGAGGACGTGAGATGGGCCTGCCCCTGGGTCTGTGCGGCTGACACCAGTGAGGCACTCAGACAATGTAAGAAACAAAGAGCGCAAAGGGCCACTCCAGGCTGTGGCGAGTGCTTCACATGTCTAAAGCCTGAGCAGACAAAAGGGACATGGTAGGGGAGACAGGTGACAATTTGACCAGGAAAACCCGACTAGGGAGGTGACAGAAAGACCGCAGTGGCAAGAAGGAGCCACCCTGAAGGGAGGGGTGTCTGTCAATTCCAAAGTCCCTGGGGTGCAGGAGTTCTAGCTCAGGCCCTGGGCAGCCAGGCCAGCGGGGAGGCTGCCTGGAACCTGCAGAGGGGCTAGGGTGACAGAGGCAGGCAGGGCAGCCTTTGCAGGGCTGAGCCAGGGACCCTGCGTTTTGTTCTGAGTGTAGGCAGGGATTAACTCTGGGGCTGTGGCTTTAAGGGCAGGTGCAGAAGCTCCTCTACTTTTGGCTGGTGATCTTGCTTGTGGCGCACCCTGAAAAAGAGAACCTCGCTGCTCTCAATGGAGTTGCCTGAGATGCTACTACTGCTCTGCCTCAAGGTTCCTCCACCCCCTGCTCCCCTCAGGCCCTCTCTGACCTCCCACAGAACCAAGGAATAGGAGTATCCCCAGGACTTGGCCCACGAGACCGCTAGCACCCGTCTCCTGGAAAGCTCATTGGCAAGTACCGTGAGTGACAGGTGATAGGCCCAAGTGAAGGGATCACGGACCAGCATGAACTGTGTGAGCTGCTCAGGACAGGAAAGGGCTCATATTTACAACCTCTATAGCTGCTCACATTTCTAGGAAAGCTACCAAGACCCCCAGGAGATAAAGGGACATGGAGGAGAAAACCCCAACATCAAAGCAACTCATGGAGCCATATTCGGTCCCACAGCTTCCTTCGGCTGGAACGGAAACCAAGCACCGTCTCAAAACTGACATCCAGGCCGGGTGCGTTGGCTCACACCTGTAATCCCAGCACTTTGGGAGGCCGAGGTGGGTGAATCACGAGGTCAGGGGATGGAGACCATCCTGGTTAACACGGTGAAACCCCATCTCTACTAAAAATACAAAAAAATTAGCCAGACCTGGTGGTGGGAGCCTGTAGTCCCAGCTACTTGGGAGGCTAAGGCAGGAGAATGGCATGAACCCGGGAGGTGGAGCTTACAGTGAGCTGAGATTGAGCCAGGGTGCTCCAGCCTGGGCAACAGAGTAAGACTCCATCTGAAAAAAAAAAAAAAAAAAAAAACTGCCATCCAGGCCGGGCGTGGTGGCTCATGCCTGTACTCCCAGCACTTTGGGAAGCCAAGGTAGGCGGGAGTTCAAGATCAGCCTGGCCAACACAGCAAAACCTCATCTCTATTAAAAACACAACAATTAGCTGGGCATGGTGTCACATGCCTGTAATTCCAGCTACTCGGGAGGCTGACGTGGGAAGATGACTTGAACCCAGGAGATGGAGGTTGCAGTGAGCAGAGATCACACCACTGCACTCCAGCCTGGGTGAAAGAGTGAGACACTGTCTCAAGAAAACAAAAAAACAAACAAAACCTGCCATCCAGCCCGGGCAACATGGAGAGGCCCCATCTCAACAGAAAATTTAAAAATTAAAAATTGGTGGGGCCTGGTGGTGCATGTCTGTAATCCCAGCTACTCGGGAGGCTGAGGTGAAAGGACTGCTTTAGCCCAGGAGTGCAAGGCTGCAGTGAGCTGAGATCGCACCACTGTACTCCAGCCCGGGGGACAGACTGAAACCCCCCATCTCAAAAAGAAAAAAGGAAAAGGAAAAAACTTTCATCGAAGCCGGGCGCGGTGGCTCAAGCCTGTAATCCCAGCACTTTGGGAGGCCGAGATGGGCGGATCATGAGGTCAGCAGTTCGAGACCATCCTGGCTAACACGGTGAAACCGCGTCTCTACTAAAAAATACAAAAAACTAGCCGGGCGAGATGGCGGGCGCCTGTAGTCCCAGCTATTCGGGAGGCTGAGGCAGGAGAATGGTGTAAACCCGGGAGGCAGAGCTTGCAGTGAGCTGAGATCCGGCCACGGCACTCCAGCCCAGGCGACAGAGTGAGACTCCGTCTCAAAAAAAAAAAAAAAAGAAAAAGAAAAATCTTTCATCCAAGCCAGGCAAGTCTGAGAAACTGTCAAAGCCAAGAAGAGTCTGTGAAGATGAGAGAGCTACACGTGACTCGTGTCCTGGCTGGATCCTGGAACAGAAAAAGGACATTAGGGGAAAACTGAGGAGCTCTGTATAAAGCATGGACTTCGGCTAATAATGATGGATCAATATTGGTTCATTGATTATAACAAGCACACCACACTGACACAAGGTGCAAATAACAGGGGACATGAAGCACAGGAACTCTCTGCACTGTCTTCGTAACTTTTTGAGAAATCTGAAGTTATTTTAAAATAAATGGGGTTTTCGGCCGGGCGCGGTGGCTCAAGCCTGTAATCCCAGCACTTTGGGAGGCCGAGACGGGCGGATCACGAGGTCAGGAGATCGAGACCATCCTGGCTAACATGGTGAAACCCCGTCTCTACTAAAAAATACAAAAAAAACTAGCCGGGCGACATGGCGGGCGCCTGTAGTCCCAGCTGCTTGGGAGGCTGAGGCAGGAGAATGGCGTAAACCCAGGAGGCGGAGCTTGCAGTGAGCTGAGACCCGGCCACTGCACTCCAGCCTGGGCGGCAGAGCGAGACTCCGTCTCAAAAAAAAAAATAAATAAATAAATAAATAAATAAATAAATGGGGTTTTGTTTGTTTTTTGTTTGTTTGTTTTTTCTTGTTGTTGTTGTTATTGTTGCCTGTTGTTGTTGTTTTTTGAGACAGAGTCTCGCTCTGTCACCCAGGCTGGAGTGCAGTGGTGTGAGCTCACTGCAACCTCCGCCTCCCAGGTTCAAGTGATTCTCCTGCGTCAGCCTCCCTAATAGCTGGAATTACAGGTGCCTGCCACCACGCCCAGCTAATTTTTGTATTTTTAGTAGGGAGTTTCACCATCTTGGCCAGGATGGTCTTGATCTCCTGACCTCGTGATCTGCCCACCTTGGCCTCCCAAAGTGCTGGGATTACAGGTGTGAGCCACCGCGCCTGGCCTAAAATAAATGTTTATTAAAACTTATTAAAAACTAAAAGTAAAGTATCATCGCCTGCTTGCCAATTAATAAAGACAAAACAAAGTAGGAAAAGAACACACACACACACATACACACATACAATGTATCCAGTGCTGGTGAGGATGTGGTTAAACAGGTAGCCTCCTGTGTGATCCAAACCGCATCAGCTGACACTTTTAAATTGATACATAATAGTTTACTGTTTATGGAGTACATGTGATATTTTGTTACATGCATATGATGTGTTTGTGGGGTTTTTGTGGCACATACGTGTGTGTGAGAACGTGTGTGTGTGTTTTGAGACAGGGTCTTGCTCTGTCACCCAGGCTGGAGTGCATTGGTGTAATCATAGCACTATAGCTCACTGAGGCTTCGACCTCCTGGGCTCAAGTGATCCTTCTCCCTCAGCCTCCTGAGTAACTGGGACCACAGGAGTGTGCTACCATGCCCGGCTAATTTTTTTTTTTTTTTGTAGAGACAAGATCTCACTATGTTGCCCAGGCTGGTCTTGAAATCTTGGGCTCAAGTGATCCTCCTGCCTCCACCTCCCATCTGCTGGGATTACAGGCATGAGCCACCGTGCCTGGCCCTGTGCATAGAATATGTGATGCTCAGGTAGGTGTTTGGGGTGCCGATCACCTTGAGTACTGGTCATTTCTACGTGTTAGAAACACTTCGACTGGGCGCAGTGGCACACGCCTGTAATCCCAGCACTTTAGGAGGCCGAGGCACGTGGATCACCTGAGGTCAGGAGTTCGAGACCAGCCTGGCCAACGTGGCGAAACCCCATCTCTACTAAAAATACAAAAATTAGCTGGGTGTGGTGGCGGGTGCCTGTAATCCCAGCTACTAGGGAGGTTGAGGCAGGAGAATCGCTTGAACCCGGGAGGTGGAGGTTGCAGTGAGCCGAGATTACGCCACTGCACTCCAGCCTGGGCAGCAAGAGTGAAACTCTGTCAAAAAAAAAAAAAGAAAAAAAAGAAAGAGAAGAAAGAAAGAAAGAAAGAAAGGATTTCAAGTCTTCTAGCTACTTTGAAATATAAAACACATTATTGTTTACTTTTGAGGACCCTAAATTTATAGCCCCCAAATCCAGAGATTCTGTTTCTGAAGATAACATCCAAAATACAGAAAGAAAAAATGCACAAAGATGTTCATCACAGCATTGTTTATAACTGAAATAAACTTGGAAACCATCTAATATTAGAAACAAAGCAGAGTGGTTAAATAAGCCATGGCCTATTATATCTGCCCTCTTAACAGAAGTCACAATGTTTACAAAGATCATGTAATATTGTGGGAAAATGACAGAGTATATTTATTAAGTGGGAAAAAGTTATATTTGCAGGATGATTCATCCATCTATCACTTCAGCAAATAAACATGTATGGAGGGCTTGGCTGTGCCAGGCAGGCCCTACACTGAAGAGCTGAGATGTCATGGCAGAAGCAGACCACAGACCAGCAGTTATCGCCTGCTGGAGTAGAGCGCTGATGGGGGTGGCGCTGATGGGGGTGGCCCTGCTGGGCCCTGGAGCACGAGAGCCAGGCAGCTTTTCAAAGATGAGATGCCTTTGAAATGGTGGCATCAGAGAAGGTGGGGACAGCCTTTGCAGGGGATACGTAGAAGAAATGGAATCTGAGGAGTGGAGTGTGACCAGATGGCCCCGGTGGGTGGGGCACTGTGCAGAGGCAGCCAGAGTCCAGCCAAAGCCATCAGACCTTCTAATGCAGCACTGGGGAGCCATGGAGGGTGAAGGAGGCAGCAATGGGATCGGATTGCCTCAGGAGCATCTCTCAGGAGTCACCTCGAGTTGCCTGTCCTCCCACATTGTGGCAAGACCACTCACCGTGACCCACATCCTTTGTAAGAGGAAGACCCCCCGCCCCCGCCCGGGGACCTATCAGGGCCTTCATCTCAGGAGCCTTTCTGCCACCACATTCCTGGCCTGGGTGATCAAGATGGACGGAGTCTGGGCCCCTTAGGGGTGCCACGGTCACTGCTTCTGGCGTGTCCACATCCCCAGAGCCCAACAGCCCCTTCCCCTGGGACTACAGTGGCTCGTGGGAAACCAAACATCCTCTGGCTCCGGCCCCCGCACCCCCGACAACAGGCTGACTTGATGGCTGTCCTAGGCCCCTCCCGCCTCCGCCCAGGCCCTGCGTCCTGGGAAGTAGAGTTGTACAATTAGGGGCCGGGGGCGAGACAGAGGATATCAAAGAGCCTGCTAACCCCCAAAGCACACGCATCTGTGCTGACGAGGGATCCCCATGGGTCCTGGGGGGCCCCTCTGCTGTGACCCAGGGCAGGACCTGCTGCCCACAAATGCCCACCGGCTCCAAAAGGTGCCAGGTAGATAGAGATCAGATCATGCCACCAGCCCATGCACAGGACTCTGCCTCCCTTGTCCACATTCTTGTTGAGGCCTCACTGCAAGGGAAGGAGGAAGTGAGGCTCAGAGAAGGTGAGTAACTTGCCTATGGTCACACAGCAAGCGATGAGCAAAGTGAGCTCCTCAGAGGTCTCCCACCAAGGAGGCCATGTGGTTGCTTCTAAAAATGCAGCAAACCAGCTCACAATGTTGTACAGCACCCCGAGCGGCCTCAGTCAGGCAACCGAGACTCCATTGACCTTCTGCCATGCAGGCTCACCAGCCTAATGACCCTCACTCCTGCTGACGCGCTGGCCCACGTCCTTGGCCACTAAAGGCCAGGGCCCAGATGCTCACACTCATTCCCGGGCCTGCAGCAGTCGGCCTGATTTGTTCTCAATTCAGCCCGGGCCCACTGTACTCGTAACAGCGACCAGGAAATTCAATGAATCCTAAAACTCACCGATGAAATACGAACCTCCGAGAGAGCTGATGTTCTCATGGAAACGTTGTCTGCTTCGGAAAGATTCTGTGAAAATGAGTTATCAAAAAGTCATGCTGGTCAACTGGGATGGGTGGGACTACAGGAAAAGATGAGAGAAGAAATTCACAAGCGCGTCCAGATCCTGCTCCCAGGTTGTTTGTGAGCCTCTTAAAACGGCTTGCCCTGAACTACCAGGTTCACTTCCCTGTGGCTCATTGTACTCGAGTCTCCGCTATCTTTCTGGTTGGTGTACATAACGTGATTCTCCATTTCTTGGCACCAGTGGCTAGTTTCAGGAAGAATTTTTGCCAGCGACTCATACCTCGGCCTCGCCTGGGAGGTGCTTGCAGCAACCAGAAAGCTCTGCTTTTAACACAAAGCTGACCGAGCCCCCACCCAAGCCCAGCCGAGCCAGCCTTTTTAGAGCCCTGCTAGCTTGCAGCCTCTTGGATTCAGCCCCCAGGGCTGCTGCCTGGGTTTCCCTCAGCAAGGCTGCCCATGTCTCCTCCAGGCCTTTGCCCATGCTGGACTTCCTGCCCGGAAGCACTCTCACTGTTCAACCCCAGCTCTAGGTCGACCAGATGTCACTTCTTGGAGGACACCTCCCTGGCCCTTAGACTAGGTCAGTGGCTACTGGCCTCCATCAGACCCTACCTGTAGAACCCTCTCTTCCTCTTCCGTAATCCTCACCCTACAGGTAATTCTTAGCTTGTCTGCTTCTTTCCTGGGATGTCAGCTTCCCCACGGTGCACATGGTGGCACATCTGCTGTGTCTGAAATGCCTGGAGCCAAACTTGCACCCACAGAAGTGCAGCCAACATTTGCTGAATGACTCGCCAGGATTCAAAGTGGGCAATGGACTCCCTAGACTCTAGGCCTGATGCCATCACAGGGTCAGTAAGAGGGAGGCGGTGCAGTCTCAAGCTCGCAGCCCCAGAGTGGCTTTGCAGAGGGGGGGTGCTCCCCCGCGAGGTTGGCTCCTAGGCCTCGTACACCCACTAGGCTTCTGCTCCTATCGCTCTGGAGGGTTCACGGCTGCCACTTATTGTCGCCCTGATGCTGGGGCCCAGCGGAGGCATTGAGGGGCACTTGTCCAGAGATTGGCTTCGCAAGGTGGCAACGTGGAGGAGGCAGTCCAGAGCCAGGCGTAAGACACACACACCTGAGTCACTTGGCAGTTTGCTGTCTTTGCAGCATGGTGCCATCTCTTTAGTAGAATTTGAAGTGGCATTGCTTTATCCATGGGAGTCCTTTCTGCTTGCTTTTTTTTTTGACGGAATCTTACTCTGTTGCCCACGCTGACAGGCAGCAGTGTGATCTTGGCTCACAGCAACCTCTGCCTCTGGGGTTCAAGTGATTCTCCTGCCTCAGCCTCCCAAATAACTGGGACCACAGGCACATGCCACCATGCTCAGCTAATTCTTGTATGTTTGATAGAGACAGGGTTTCACTATGTTGGTCAGGCTGGTCTCGAACTCCTGACTTCAAGTGATCCGCCCACCTTGGCCTCCCAAAGCGCTGGGATGACAGACATGAACCACCACACCTGGCTCTGCTTGCTTTTTTTCAAACAAAAAAGTTTCCTCCAGGAGTGTGGCGACTCACGCCTGTCATCCTAGCACTTTGGGAGGCTGAGGCTAGTGGATCACCTGAGGTCAGGAGTTCAAGACCAGCTTGGCTAATGTGGTGAAACCTCATTTCTACTAAAAATACAAAAAATTAGCTGGGCATGGTGGCGCACGCCTGTAATCCCAGCTACTTAGGGAGGCTGAGGCAGGAGAATCGCTTGAACCTGGGAGGCAGAGGTTGCAGTGAGCAGACATCCCACCACTGCACTCCAGCCTGGGCAAAAAGATCGAAAATCTGTCTCAAAAAAATAAATAAATAAAAAGTTTACTCAGTTACTATGTGTATATTCTATTAAAGGCCCCCCTTCCCCCAAAATTTAGGTGAGAAAAGCCAGCAGCATCTGGGCCTGGAAATCAAGGGGAGGCAAACTCATTTATCTGGGAGCTGCGGCCTCCCAGGGAATTCGACCGCAGTGAGGGGCTCCTGGGCTCCCACATTTCCAAGCAGACTTCATAGAGTGACTCACCGGGGGGCCAGGGGACCGGTCACTGCTCCTCATTCAGCTGGGCACTCTCAGCACCTCCTGAGACCAGCCCTGTGATTTCATGAAAAACGTAAGCACGTCTGTGGCACTGAGAAGTCGCAGGCACCTCGGAGGGCCAGGCAGGTTTTATTTTGGTGTTTGCCTGACGGAATTTCAGCTGAGCCCTCCTTGAAGCTGCAGATGCCAGGGGCCGTATTTAACTTGAATGGGCTGCTAGGAAGAAGTGCGGGCCTGGCCTGACCTGGTTCTCAGGGAGCGACCCCCAGGCCTGCAGCAGCTATTTTAAAGGAGGCTGCCATTTGGTCTTTGCCAAAATAGTTGAAAGAAGACCCCAGAATAGCAGGCTGGGTCTGCCCTGGCTTAGACGCCGCATCTCAGGCTTAGAGGCAGGCGCGTGGGATGTCAGGGAGCAGGCGGCAGAGGCAGAAAAAGGCCTCTTGTCACCGAGGCCAGAGGCCCAGGAATGGCCCTTGGCTGCTTCCTAGGACCCTGCATCCCTGGCCTGGAAGAGGCTGACGGAGGCAGGACTGGCTTGGGAGAGCAGACCAGAATGGACACCTGCTCTTCTAGGCATGAGCTCACCTAACATCAGCCGCCACCCCACTGCCCTAAGATGTGAGTGAGTACCAAGATTGCCCACTTTACAAATGAGA
The DNA here is from genome assembly GCF_009764315.1 of Trachypithecus francoisi. Taxonomy (NCBI): domain Eukaryota; kingdom Metazoa; phylum Chordata; class Mammalia; order Primates; family Cercopithecidae; genus Trachypithecus; species Trachypithecus francoisi. The sequence goes on from NW_022681473.1 coordinate 4,725,613, forward strand.
AGACTGAGGGTCAGAATCTGCTCAAGGTCTCACCCAGAGTGAGGGAGAGCCAGGTGGTCCTTATAGGCCTCGGAGGCTGCAATGAGCCCATGAGCTCCCCAATCCAATGGCAGCAATCATAATGACCATGGCAGGTGGGGACATAATAATTTACTAACATGGGTGACTCCACCTGCTGTTCCCTGAGCCCTGGGGCAGGGATAGGAGAGGGGGTGAGGGAGCCCTTGCTCCCCCTGGCAGGGCTCAGCTTGGCCTCCCCACAATAGATAAGCCTGCAGTGCAGAGAGCACTTTTTATCCAGCATGGTCCCTAAGGGCAAGCTGCCTGCTTCATCCCATCCAGAAGAAAAGCCAGCCCTGGAGGGCAAAATGGCTCTGGGACCTGCTGGGAATTGGCTTCTGGAAGGAATTTTCCAGGACACTGACTCATTGAGGTTTCCTTTGCCCACGCTGACTTTAAGATACCACTGGTACCTGTCACATATGCTTGGGGAAGTCACCTCCTCTCTAGGCCTCAGTTTCTTTACTGGTGAATTGAGATGGATCATCCCCACCCACCTCTTGCATTGGTGAATGAATGGGAAACGGGGTTTCCACTGGCAGGCTGATGGGGGACACCATGTCCAAGGGCTGGGCTGTCTTCCCTGCACCCTCACCCTCTACCCAGCATTGCTGGATCGTGCTGTGATCCACCCCACCCTGTGGGTCCCTCAGGGTCAAGTGCAGCTCTTTACACCGCCAGCCTGGGAGACAGAACATCAGCAGTTTTGTGCACAGCTGGTCACAGGGTGAGTCGAGTCTCCAGTGCTGCAGATGTCCAGGCACAGGTGTCCAGGCACAGGTGAGTTCCCGGAGCCCTCCTGGTGGGCTCCGAGAGCATGAGCTGGCCATGCAGGCTGCTCTCGAGTTCAGGGTGCTTGGTGGTGAGAGTGGAACAGGTCAGGTGGCTCCAGTCCTGCTTGTCCCGAACCGTGCAGGGGTGTACCCCCCACCCCAGGGCAATAGTGAGGGGCACTTCCTTTCTCTCTGAAAAGGCCCAGTTTGGACTGGCCTGTGGTCACCTTGTGATAGGCGACTGGACTTGAAAAGTCAGGCAAAGCTTCCCAGAAAGGTCAAGGTTGAACTGAGGTCTGATGAGCACATAGGGGAAGGAAGAGTTCTCTGAAGCGTCTCTGCTCCATCCCAAAGGCCACACCCGCAGCTGGAGCCCCCACTTCCTCCTGCCTGGTGAATGGGAGGAACAGAGCACCTAGCCGTGGTTCCCTTTCCCCACCTTCCCTTTCACAGCCTCTTTCTCTCACTTTACAAAAGAAAGGAGCGCTTCTTAGGTGCTGGAGCCTCGGGGCACCAAACAAAGCTGCAATGTGGACCAGCAGCCGACACTCCTTCCAGCTCTCCCAGGCCTGGAAGCAGCCCCAGGAGGGTGCAGGGTGGCGGCAGGAGTGGGTACCTGTTTGGCCTGCCCTGGGGGGCTCCTAACAGATGCCTTGGGAGTGGAGGGCCAGAGGCCTGCTTATTTCTTTCAATCACCTGTGCCCTTGACAAAGATGCATCAGAGCAGAGGTGCCCAATCTTTATTTATTTATTTATTTATTTATTTATTTATTTATTTATGAGATAGAGTTTTGCTCTTTTTGCCCAGGCCAGAGTGCAATGGTGTGATCTCAGCTCACCCCAACCTCCACCTCCCAGGTTCAAGTGAATCTCCTGCCTCAGCCTCCCGAGTAATTGGGATTACAGGCATGTGACATCACGTCTGGCTAATTTTTCTTTTCAGTAGAGACAGGATTTCTCTATGTTGGTCAGGCTGGTCTAGAACTCCAGACCTCAGGTGATCCTCCCGCCCTGGCCTCCCAAAGTGCTGGGATAACAGGCGTGAGCCTATTTATTTAATTTTTGAGATAGAGTTTCGCTCTTGTCGCTCAGGCTGGAGTGCAATGGCACAATCTCAGTTCACTGCAACCTCTGCCTCCCGCATTCAAGTGATTTTCCCTCCTTCAGCCTCCTGAGTAACTGGGATTGCAGGAGCTTGCCACCACGCCCAGCTAATTTTTGTATTTTTAGTAAAGACAGGGTTTCACCATGTTGCCCAGGCTAGTTTCGAACTCCTGACCTCAGGTGATCCGCCCACCTCCCAAAGTGCTAGGCCACCGATCCCAGCCACTGATCCCAGCTGGGTGTCCAATCTTTTGGCTTCCCTGGGCCGCAGTGGAAGAACTGTCTTGGGCCACACATCAAATGCACTAACAACAATGATAACTGACAAGCAAAAAAAAAAAAAAAAGGCAAAAAAAAATCTCAAAATGTTTTAACAAAGTCTATGAATTTGTGTTGGACCACGTTCAAAGTCGTCCCGGGCTACTTGTGGTCCCAAGGCCACAGGTTGGAAAGAGAGACCCAGGAAAGGAGGCAAAAATCCTGGTGAGCCTGGAGGTCGCCAGGTGCCCAGCTCCAGGCAAGGATCTGGTCCTTTCTCTTCATCTCTGCAGCTCCTCCTACCTCATAGGGTCAGAAATCAGAAGCGGGGGGTATACTCGGGAGATGCAGATTAACTCGCTTGTTTGAATTGGAAAATACAGTCAGAGGTCTTCCAATGGTAAGTGGGACATGGCTCTCACTGAGAAGACTGGCTTTACTGATTCTGTGGCTACACGGGGAAAGCTGTCTATGTGTTGCATAGGTTGTGTCTGAAGCTGCAAGGTTCAGAAAGAAGTAGATATAAACCCGCAATGCATTGGAAGCTTTGTATCACTATAGTACTGGCAAAGCCATGTTGAAATTAGCAATAGTTTCATTCCCAGTCTCCCCCATTTTCATTCTATCAGGTTTACTAAGTCTCCTCCAAGTAAAAGAGTAACTGGTATAATTCATCGTTCTTTAATAGGTCTTGGTAAAAAAAAGACCTTTGGGCCGGGCGTGGTGGCTCACACCTGTAATCCCAGCACTTTGGGAGGCCAAGGCAGGTGGATCACAAGGTCAGGAGTTTGAGACCAGCCTGGCCAAGATGGTGAAACCCTGTCTCTATTAAAACCACAAAAATTAGCTAGGCATGGTGGCAGGTGCCTGTAATCCCAGCTACTTGGGAGGCTGAGGCAGGAGAATCCCTTGAACCTGGGCAGCAGAGGTTGCAGTGAGCCGAGATTGCACCACTGCACTCCAGCCTGGGTGACAGAGTAAGACTCTGTCTCAAAACAAACAAACAAACAAAGAAAACCTTTGGAGAAAATTTCCTGAAGTTGAGAAAGTGCAATTCCAATGACTGGTGAGTCTTTGCTGTCAAGGAATTAAGAGAGGAACTGCCACCCAGCCGAGGCAGCACAGTGAGATCCCAAATCTACCAAAAAAAAAAAAAAAAACAACTTTTTTACTGGGCTTGGTGGCGCATGCTGTAGTCCCAGCTTCTTGGGAAGCTGAGGTAGGAGGATCGCTTGAGCTGGGGCAGTTAAGGCTGAAGTGAGGGGAGATTGTGCCACTGTACTCCAGCCTGGGTACAGAGGGAGACCCTGTCTCAAAGAATTAAAAAAAAAAAGAAAGAAAGAGCTGCTGAAAGTGTCAGCAGATAGAGCAGGAGACAGCATTTTTGATATAAACCAGGTGATTTCGAGTGTATACCTTGGCAAGCGTTCAAATCCTTGAGTGACCTCACCATAACAAAACTGAAATTCTGTCTTTTCCACCTGAGGACAAGGCTTCTTGGCTTTGCTTTGCCATCAACAGAAATGGAAAATGTGAATGAAATTGAGGCCAAACCCCATATTATTCTAGCAATAAGTAACGGTCATATGGAATTTTTTTCAACCCTGCCCTAACTCCATCTCAAAAAGAAAAAAAAAATAATAATAATAATAAAATGATCAATAAAAAACTTTTGAGGTTAAAATTACCCTTGAATATTTGGGTGAAATTGATGTGGGAAACAGAATGAAAATATAAAGATAATGGGTAAGGGTTTATAATTTTTGTCTGCTGGAGTAAAGCTTAATCACGTATTTTTTTTCTAAAATAAAAGATGGCAGATGTCAAACTGGTATGGCTATAGACTCCATTGCACACATTTTAAAAAGTAACAGAAGAGGCTGGGCGTGGTGGCTCACGCCTGTAATCCCAACATTTTGGGAGGCCGAGGTGGGTGGATCACTTGAGGTCAGGAGTTCAAGACAAGCCTGACCAACATGGTGAAACCCTCTCTCTCCTAAAAGTACAAAAATTAGCCAGACATGGTGGTGAACGCCTGTAATCCCAGCTACTCAGGAGGCTGAGGCAGAAGAATTGCTTGAACCTGAAAGGCAGAGGTTGCAGTGAGCCAAGATCGCACCCCTGCACCCCAGCCTGGGGGGCAGAGTAAAACTGTGTTTCCCCAGAAAATTAATTAATTAATTAATTAGTTAATTAAAAGTAACAGAACGCCCAGGGCAGTAACTCATGCCTGTAATCCCAGCACTTCGGGAAGCTGAGGTGGAGGATTGCTTGTGTCAAGGAGTGCCACACTAGCCTGGGCAACACGGTGAGATACCATCTCTACAAAACATGAAACGAAATGAGAGAAGCATGGTGGGGTGCACCTGTAGCCCCAGCTACTTGGGAGACTGAGGTGGGAGGGACCCTTGACCCTGGAAGTTTGAGGCCTCAGTGAGCCGTGATTGTTTCACTGAACTCCAGCCTGGAACAGAGCGGGACCCCGTCCGCCCTCAAAAAAAAACTAGAACGACAAAAAACAGTAAGAGTATTTTAAATCGTTAATAGTTGAAATGTACTAGAGATTACCCTCATCCCTCTGAGCCCTTGTCCCTGCTGAAGTCCTCCCATCTGATCTCCTGTTTCCTTGGACAAAGACACACACACATCTCCCAAGAATCAAGTCATGCTTTTCAGACTGAGGTCAATCTAAATCCAAATTTGAGTGAAGGGGCGGGTGCACCCTGCCTTCGGTGATCCAGATTTGTGAACCCACATAAGTTATAACACCAAGTTCACAACTGCCTGAGAGCAAAGGAGACGTGACTTCTGTGTGAACAGGGGACTTCTCCCTGATAGGGGAGGGCGGGCCCCAAAGCTTCACTCTAGTTTCTGTGCTATGATCACTTGAGCATCCCTCTCAATCCCAACGGCAAGATTCCAGAATGTTTCCATCCAGGTGCCACCATAGACACCTTTCCTAGGGTCCCCCCTAGATCTAGTCCTCAGGCAACACTTCTCCCAGGGGGTGGGATGGAACCCGGCTTTGCCGTCCTGGAGGCAGAGACGGAGAAAGAGAAGGAACCCACCTGGGGCATGGATGTCTCACACAGCCTGGGCTGGGTGGTCAGGCTTTCCCCAGGCCTCGAGTCCATCCAGGGAGAGGGAGGGGAAGGGAGGGTACAGTTGCCAAGACTGACTTTGAATAGAACTTTTCTTCCATCTCCTCCCCACCAGGATGCTTCCCTTGAGGGGCCTGTGGTCTAAAACCCGGGGAACGGGGAGCCTCTCTGCTTCCCACTGATATTTCCCGTCTTCTCTCATGGAGACAGGCGGAATCCCACGCCCAGCCGTGGTGCTGGGGAGGAGAGTGGGCCTCTCTTTCATGTTGCTGGGAGACCCTGTGCAGGAGGAAAGGGAAGAAGCAAGTGGGGAGGAGGCGCACCCCCACCATCCTGAGGGTCAGCCCACCAGGCCTGTGGGGTGCCCCTTCTGCTAGGGAAGACTGTGACCTCAAGGATTCCCTGGTATGCTCCATGGGGTGAGCTGAGTCCATGGCACCCTGGCTTTCAGCACCCCTCAACGGATCTGAAACCCTTCCTGGGTCCACAAAGTCCTGCCCACCCCTCTGACCTCATGCACCCACTCAGCTTCCACACACTGGCTTCCTGGAACTCCCACTCTTCTACCTTGGCTGGCTCATCCTCACCCTTTCTTTAGGTCTTGGTTGAAATGACCCTGTCCCTAGACCCTGTGACTCTCCTGAGTGGGCACTCCATAAAGGCCCACTCAGCTGATGGGGTGCCGGACCCCTGAGCAGGAAAGGTGGGTCCTTAGGTAACAGGGGAAATGTCCTTTCCTTCTCTGGCCTTCCACTGTCGTCTGTGAAAGCAGAGGGTCATTTTAGCAGCCCCTGCATGAGGAGGTCCCTAGGTAACATGGGGGGGCCCTTTTCCTCTTGGCCTTCCACTGTCTTCTGTGCAAGCAGTGGGTCATTTTAGCAGCCCTTAGGTGAGTCCCTTCTGGCTCTGACCACTTTTTATTTGAAATACTAACGAGACTGCAAGGATTTGGAGGCTTGGTGGTCTGTTTTGTGATCCTCCAAATGAACAAATCAATTGGGGTTGTGATATCAACTCATGGAGCTTAAGCCCCACTCCAGAGCTCGAACCCCTGACATCCCTGTGAGGCAGACAAGGTCTAGATCACGAGTTCCATTTTGCTGCAGGGGAAACTGAGGCAGCAGCAGCGTGGCCCCCACAGCCGAAGTTTGAGTTTTGGCTTAGCTCTTTGCTAGTTCCGTGACCTTGAGTGAGCTGCTCAGAGGCTTTGAGCCTGGTTTAATTCTTCTGTAAAATGGTGATGACCAGCAGGGCCACACCCTACAGCGCTGGGTGAGAAGAAAAGACGATCAGCCTTGCAAAGCAGCCCCACCCTGCACCAAGCCCGCTCCCTGCCAGCACCTGATGAACGTGGCAGCAATGACTTTTATCTGGAGAGGTGCTGGCAATCACGCCAGCCCACAGCCCTGGATAAGACACCGCGCACTTTACATGTCTAATTCTTCTAATTCCCTAGCAAGCAATGAAAGCAGACATCATTGTCCTGAGAGGCTCAGCAAATCACCCACATTCCCTTGGTGAGCGAGAGAGGCCAGGACCTGGCTCCCCAGACCCGCACCCAAGCTGGGCAGTCACACTGCTCAACCAGCGATGTCTGCGGGCACACATCGCCGTGTGCCTGCCTGTTCTAAGGGTTGAACCCACATTCTCTCATGTAACTATTCCAGAAGCCCCCTGAGGTGAAAATTCTGATTTTCCACATTTTACAGATGAGGAAACTGAGGCGCAGTTTGTCTTCCATCCTCCCAGGGTTGCGTATCTGATACGTGCAAAAGATCTGCACTCATGTGCACAGGGAGGCAGGTGGTTTTATTGATTCGCAGTCATTGAAACTGCCCCCAAAGCCTGTTGCCCAGACCTGGCTGGGCCACCTTCAGGAGAAGAGAAACAGGGCAAAATAACGAGAGAGGGGAAACTCTCCTGGACACAGAACTGAGTAAGACATCGCTATGAGCCAAGGAGTGACCTGCTGTCTCTTTAATGCCCTAGGATCAAGGTAACTTGAAAACAACAGTAACCACAAAACAAAACAAAACAAAAACATGGAAAACAGTATAGCAGTTTCTCAAAAACTTAAACATAGAATTATCACCTCTTCCAGCAATTCCGTTTCTGGGTATATCCCCACAAGAAATGAAAGCAGGAATTCAAGCAGATATTTGCATACCCGGGTTCGCAGCAGCATCGTCCACAGCAGCCAAAAGGTGGGAGCAGCTCAGGGACTGCTGACAGATAAGTAAATAAATAAAATGCGGTCCATCCATACCTGAAATATTATTCAGCCTTAAAAAAAGAAAAAAAGAAAGCAAATTCTGACACATGCTACGTCGTGGGTGAATTTTGATGATATTATGCTAAGTGAAATCAGCCAGACACAAAAAGAACAAACGTTGTATCATTCCACTCATGAGGTCCCTAAGTAATCAAATTCCTAGAGACAGAAAGCGAAGATGGTGGGTGCCGGGGCTAGGGGTCAGAATGGGGAGCGAATGTTTAATGGGCGGGAGTCTCAGTTTGGGAAGACGAAAACCATCTGGAGATGGATGGTGGTGATGGTTGCACTAAAATGTGAGTGTCCCTTAATGCCACTTAACCGTGCACTTAACAATGGCTAAAATTGGAGAGGCTGTGTGTGGTGGGGCGTGGGGACAGAGGGTGTATGGGAACTCTCTGTACCTTCCTCTCAATTTTGCTGTGAACTTAAAACTGCTCTCAAAAAAGTCTTTTAAAAATATTTAACATCAGGCCAGGCACAGTGGCTCACCCTTGTAATTCCAGCACTTTGGGAGGCCAAGGCGGGTGGATCATGAGGTCAGGAGATCGAGACCATCCTGGCTAACACGGTAAAACCCTGTCTCTACTAAAAATAAAAAAAATTAAAAAAGAATAATTAGCCGGGTGTGGTGGTGCATGCCTGTAGTCCCAGCTACTCAAGAGGCTGAGACAGGAGAATGGCATGAACCCAGAAGGCGGAGCTTGCAGTGAGCCAAGATCGCACACTGCACTCCAGCCTGGGGGATACAGCGAGACTCGTCTCAAAAAAAAAAAAAAAAAAAAAAGGTTAACATCAATTTTATGTTGTGTATTATGTATATTTTACCACCTTTATTTTTTTTCTTTTTTGAGATAGAGACTTGCTCTGTAGCACCCAGGCAGGAGTGCAGTGGCACCATCTCAGCTCATTGCAACCTCCACCTCCCAGGTTCAAGCGATTCTCCTGCCTCAGCCTCCTGAGTAGCTGGGATTACAGGTAGGTGCCACCACGCCCAGCTAATTTTGCATTTTTAGTAGAAATGGGGTTTCACCATGTTGGCCAGGCTGGTCTCGAACTCCTGACCTCAAGTGATCCACCCGCCTCGGCCTCCCAAAGTGCTGGGATTACAGGGGTGAGCCACTGTGCCCAATTAACACCATTTTTAAAAAAGTTAAAAAAAAATTGGCTCAATCTCCCCTTGTTCCGAAGGTCCTAAAGAAAAACATGCCACTGGTCTTGGGGTGCTTCAGCTCAGTGTAGACCAGTCTATCCCACCGGCCTTATCATCCTCCTGGACTTTTGCTGAAAGACATCATTGTGAGAGTGTCTCACTGAAGCCAAGAAAGGGAAGTTGAATTGAGAAAGTGGTTGAGCTATTTACAAAGTTTACACAGCCTGGGCCCTTGCCCGGGGCTGGGCTCAGTCATTTTGCCCTGAGGACTAGAAGCGGATTTGTATGCAGCACTTTCTTTTTTATTATTATTACTATTAAGCCAAGTAAGTTCTTAACAGCTGAGCTGGTGGGTCTGAGACGCCTCTTCACTCCTTCACAGGAGAAAGACCATCCACATGAAGATCCTACATTGTGGGTTTTTTTGTTTGTTTTTGGAGGTCAAAAAAGGTCACTGTTAGGAGGCTTTCTGGGCCTTTGCTCCTCTCCCTCAATTTATTACCCCTCCAGTGGCTAATGACGTACAGGGAGCCTTCCACCCGATAATGACATGGCTGTGTTTATTTCACAAATTCCCAGCATTTACTGTTAACCAGGCCCAGGCTGAACCACCCCCAAGGGGCTTACAGTCTAAACAGCTCACTTTGCTCAGCCTCTTCCTGGGGTCAGACCCTGTCTTGCTAAGGCTGACATCAGTTCATGCCCATTTTACAGATGGGGAAACTGAGAATGCTAAGAAGTGAAATGGCGTAAGGTTATACAACTAACAAGCAGCCAGCCTAAACTTGAACCCAACCGGAAGCCCAACATGGCCCCAAGCCTTCCTCGAACCCCAGGACTTGGCAAAGCGGGCATCCTGGGGTGAAGTATGGCAGAAGGGCTTTGGGTCCAAGCTAAGTGAGGGTCCTGTTTCTAGATCACCTGTTCAGGTGCAGTGACTCATACCTGTAATCCCAGCACTTTGAGAGGCTGAGGCGGGAGGATTGCTTGAGCTGAAAAGTTGGAGACCAGCCTGGGCAATACGGCGAGATCTCATCTCTACTAAAAAATAAAACAAAAACTTAGCTGAGTGTGTAGTCCCAGCGACTTGGGAGACTGAGGCTGGAGGATTGCTTAAGCCCGGAAGTTTGAGGCTGTAGAGCTCTGATAGCGCCACTGCACTTTAGCCTGGACAATGGAGCAAGACACTATCTCAAAAAAAAAAAAAAAAATTATATATAGATCCCCTTGTCCCTCTGCTGAGAAGTAACCAGATCTGGAAAAGATTAGTCACCTCGGTCCAACTATTTCTTTCACATTAAGAAAAAAAAAAAAAGTCAATGCAGAGCTTCCCATGAGGGTCTGGCAGCTCAGCCTGAGGCCTTTGCAGGTACCTCTGTGTGTCTGCCCCAGGCATAGTGGCAGATTGGGCAGGTTGCAGCAAGGATTGCTGATGGAGGAGCTCCTAGTGTACCTAGCCAGCCATTGACTCACAAACACCTATTGAGCACCTACTGTGTTCCCAGCACTGGAGGTACAACTGGCAACAACACAAATCCGGGCTTGCTCCATGGAGGTGACAATCAAAATGCGGCGGAGGGTCAGCTAACAAGTGCAGAAGGTTCTCTAAGAGCTCAAAGAAGTTCCAACCAGAAGGACCGGGTAGGGGATCCAGAAGGCACCCCCGAGTGGCTACGCCAATGGAGTGGCTTCTCCATTCAGGCAAATCTGAATGGGAGAAGTCATTGGCAGGAAGATCTGGGGCCAGGGGATATCCAGTGGGACGGGGGAGAGATGACGCGGTCAGCATGGCGGGAACACAGGAGCAGAAGGGAAGCAGGTGGGAAGCGGGGTCAAGGGCCAGGGGCACAGAAGGGGGTCAGATGCAGACAAGTGAGTGCTTCCTGGTGCATCCTTCACCCACAATTCATCCTTACCTGTGCTTTTGTTGCCTCCACTGGACATTTGAGGAGGCCAGGGCCTGCAGAGGTTGAGAGTGTGCTCAGGGACCCCCCAGCAGCAAGGTGGAAGCCAGATTCCAGATCAGTTCTGCTGGTAATTTCCAGCTCCCAAAAGCCCTGCTGGCTGTCAGTCCCCAGTCACCAAAAGCACCTATCCTGTGTGGGTGAGCCTGTAGTTCTGGGAGATATATCAGCCGCCTGCAGGGTCCTTTGCTGAAATCACAGCAAATAGGAGAGACAGGGAGAGGTCCTTGGGAAGCCCTAAATTGAGCTTGCCATGGGAGTCCTGGGGAGAAAGGTGCCTCATCCTATCAAAAGCAGGGGGAAGACATCAGAGGCCCTCTGCTCAGGTCAGCTGGCACAGGTGGGTCTCCAGGCCTGGGTCTCACTTCCCCAGAGGGCGTGTTCAGGTGGACCCAGGTTGAGGGAGGAAAGTCCACTTCCCATGTCATTTTGCAAATGGGGAGTCAGGGACCCAGAGATGGAAAGACTACACAGCAAGTGAGGGATGAGTTCTAAGTCCCCTTCACCCTGCACACTGGCCAACGATGTCTTCTTGGCACCAAATCTGCAGGCTCATCTGGGGGACCCAGGGACCCAGAGGCAGCCTGGTTGCATCTTGGCAGCTGTGAGCTGCAGCCCAGGAAGGCCCTGGTCTGGGTGGTGCTGCCCAGGCAGGCTGCAGGCCCAAGGAGGAACAAAGGGCCTCTCAAGGGGTGCAGAGCTGAGGCTCTGGTACTGCCAAAGACGCTTGATGACCCCCAAGTGTCCCCTTTCTGCACCTCAAAGTAGAGCCTTCAAGCCTCCCAGGTCCCCTCCAGGGGCACAAATAAGCCCCAGTAGGGTTCTGAAGGGGTCCCAGGAATCTCCCTGTGGGAATGCGGTGGAGGTGGAGGAGGCTGAGGTGGCCTGGGGACATATCTGGTCACAGGTGCTGGTGATAGGAGAGGTGGGGTAGGCACCAAGCCCCCTGCAGCTGTGGCTAGGCGGGCCTGCAGGAAGGGCCAGCTAGGCTCCTCAGGGACCACAAAGAACAGGGGTTTTCACACCTAGGTGGGCCTGCATCTAGCTAGGCCAGTCCCCATCAGGCCATAATGGGCACAGTGGGAGGTAGAACCATGAGTCAGAGAGGGGAGCCTTCCAGAGGCCTGGCTTGGGTCCCCGCTAGACTGGGGGCTCTGGCTATGGTGCATGGATATTTCTGCTGTGGAATCAGAGGAGCAGGGGATGGTGAATATCCCCTCTGGCCCTGTGCCCTGCCACCTGTCCTTTCATGGAGGGGTGTGTGTGTAGGGGGTGCAGGACCAGGCCTCCCGGGTGCGTCTCTGCCACCTTGCCCTTTGGCTCAGGTGGACCCCCACCAGGTATTCAGAACTGCAGCCCAGAAACGCGCCAAGCCTGTGGGGCCAAGACCTAGGGGGTGGGGGTGGCCTCCCTCCCGCCTGTAGCCAAAAGGCCCTCCCTTGCCCAGTCAGGCCTCGGTGTCGCTGACTGCTCTTACCCACCCCTCCTTCCCAGGCCGGTCCTCAAGGCCCCCGCAAAGAAACCAAGTTCCCGTGAGCCTCCGAAAGGCGAAGAGCAGGCAGCAGCCGCTGGCTTCTGCGCCCACTAGGAGCCTAGGGTGCCCGAGTTAGGGCTGCGCCAAGAGGGCCGGAGTAGAGAAGGAGACAGGCAGGGACAACGTGCAAGAGGCAAAACTGGCTGAAAAGCAGAAGTGTAGGAGCCGCAAGGGGCGGGACGAACAGGTCCGTGGGCCGGGCGGAGCCAAGGGTGGGGGCCGGGGTCCCTCCAGGTGGCACTCGCAGCGCTAGTCCTCGGCCTCCTCCCCTCCCCCGGCCCTGATTGGCAGGCGGCCTGCGACCAGCCGCGAACGCCACAGCGCCCCGAGCGCCCAGGCTAACGCGAACGGCCCCCCGCGGGAGCGGACGAGTAGGAGGGGGCCCCGGGCTATATATATAGCGGCTCGGCCTCGGCCGGGTCCGGCGCGCAGGGAGGCGCGCACTGCTCCGCAGGGTCCCAGCTCCAGCCGCGCGCTTTAGGCCCGGCTCGCTGCTCCATGCAGCCGGGGTAGCGCCCGGCGCCCGGGGGCCCCGTCGCTCGCCTCCCGCTCCTCCTCGGCTACGCACTCCCGCACGAGCTCGGCTGTGCGCTCCCGCGGGCCGCCACAGGCGCAGCTCTGCACCCCAGCTTCCCGGGCGCACGGACCGCCTGACGGACGCACGGCCCTCGGGCCGGGATGTCGGGGCCCGGGACGGCCGCGGCGGCGCTGCTCCCGGCGGTCCTGCTGGCCTTGCTAGCGCCGTGGGCGGGCCGAGGGGGCGCCGCCGCACCCACCGCACCCAACGGCACGCTGGAGGCCGAGCTGGAGCGCCGCTGGGAGAGCCTGGTGGCGCGCTCGTTGGCGCGCCTGCCGGTGGCAGCGCAGCCCAAGGAGGCGGCCGTCCAGAGCGGCGCCGGCGACTACCTGCTGGGCATCAAGCGGCTGCGGCGGCTCTACTGCAACGTGGGCATCGGCTTCCACCTTCAGGCGCTCCCCGACGGCCGCATCGGCGGCGCGCACGCTGACACCCGCGACAGTGAGTGGCGCGGCCGGGCGCGAAGCGGCGCGGGCGGGGGGCAAACGGCCGCCCCGGCCAACGCGCTCAGTCACACGCTGAGGCCTCAGGCGGGCACCTGCTCGCGGGCCCTGGGAACCGGGGCGGATTCGGGCTCCGGTCCCTTCTGACGCGGGGCTGGGGACGCACACTCTTGGTTCCGACAGCCCAGCGCAACCCCTGAGGCCGGGCCCCGCCTCCCGCCTTCGTAAGCTCGGGCTCCCAGCGCCGAATTCCATCGCCTTCGCCCGTGGGCACAGGGCGCGCGGTGCAGCCACAGGGGGCCCGAGACGTGCGCCCCGGCCTGGGCCAGGCTGGGGAACCGCTGGGGTGGGCTCGCTTCTGAAGGTGTGGGACTGGGTGCGGCCGCCGGAAGTTCCCTACACAGGCAAGCTAATCTGAGCTAGCGCAAGCTTGGGCTCCGAAGGCCCTTGGGGGCGGCTGCGCCGGGAACCCCCGGCCCTTTATCCCCAATCCCACCCCAGAATTAGGGTCCCCGGAGGCGAACAGGCCGAGGGGCGGAGTGGGCCAGGAGTCACCTGCCCCGCAATGACCTGCGCCCCGCCCCCAGGCCTGCTGGAGCTCTCGCCGGTGGAGCGGGGCGTGGTGAGCATCTTCGGCGTGGCCAGCCGGTTCTTCGTGGCCATGAGCAGCAAGGGCAAGCTCTATGGCTCGGTGAGTACCGCAGGGGTCTGGCCAGGTACCTAGTTGGGGAACAGCGGACATGGCTGGCAGGATCGTGGCTTCTCCAGCCCCACCTGTGCCTGGGTCTTGGAGGGGTGGCAGGGTCACCGGGTCACGGGACCGGCAGGCCTGCCCAGACAAAGGAAGCAGCCCCAAGGCAGGAACAATGAGGTTCCTGCCACCCCTGAGTGGGCCCCTCCAGCCCGAGGAAAGGGCGCTATCGAGAGCCCTTCTCTTCTCTAGTCCAGAGTGGTGGGTCTCAGCGTTGGAACTGCGGGCTTGAGGCTGGACACGGAGGGGATGAATTCCCTGGCTGCTAGGTGCAGGGCAAGTGGTGAGAGCACCAGCTGTTGTGGGCTGGCCGTGTCCCCTTCTCACCCTGTGAGGGTCTTGACACCCTAACTGCGCAGGAGAGACGTCTCAGCCCAGGGTGGGGTCTGGGACAGAAGGGGGTTCTGACCCCTGGCCTCAGGCTGGGTACCTTGCCCAAGGGGTGCCCCAGCCCTGACACTGCCCTGCTTTGCTCCAGCCCTTCTTCACTGATGAGTGCAAGTTCAAGGAGATTCTCCTCCCCAACAACTATAATGCATACGAGTCCTACAAATACCCCGGCATGTTCATCGCCCTAAGCAAGAATGGGAAGACCAAGAAGGGGAACCGGGTGTCGCCCACCATGAAGGTCACCCACTTCCTCCCCAGGCTGTGACCCTCCGGCGGACCCTTGCCTCAGCCTCGGGAAGCCCCCCGGAGGGGAGTGCCGAGGGCCACCTTGGTGCACTTTCTTCGGATGAAGAGTTTAATGCAAGAGTAGGTGTAAGATATTTAAATTAATTATTTAAATGTGTATATATTGCCACCAAATTATTTATAGTTCTGCGGGTGTGTTTTTTAATTTTCTGGGGGGAAAAAGACAAAACCAAAAACAAAAAACCAACTCTGACTTTTCTGGTGCAACAGAGAATCTTACCACTGGATTTCTTTAACTTGTCAAAAGTTGTCACGAGTGTGCTGCTATTCTGTGTTTAAAAAAAAAAGGTGACGTTGGATTCCGATGTCAACCCCTGTAGTATGGCGTGGAGCATCTCTCTGTCTGGAAAGGCCTGCCTGAGGCTTCAGAAGCCAGTTCAGGGAGCTCCCGGGCTTGGCTCTCTGCTAGCATCCTCAGAGGCCCGCTCCCTTTGTGCCCTGTTGCTATTAATCGGGACATATCGGTTTACTTCGGGTACAGAAAGTGCGGTGTCGACGTCCTCGCTGCCACTCTGTTTTTAGATCTGCCAAGACTGACCTTTGAACTTTCCTGTAGTCAATCTTCCTCGATCTACCAGATGGGAGAGACCCTTGGACAACTTTATAAACTCCTGTTTGCCTTTTTTGGATCAGCGACAGCCCCCATCGCTGTGACCACTGGGGAAAGGACGAAGCTCTTTCATAAATTCCATGGAGCGGAATTGATACCCCACTGGAAGGCTAGAAATGGACAAGATGGTGTGTTTGCAATCACAAGCAAAACCCTAGTGACGAAAAATAATGTGTGATGGCAGATGCTTCTGATGGTGTTGATAGAATATGTTTTTTAAAAGAAACCATCCAAACCCCCTCAAAACGGGCTTCCCTGTGCTTAGGGAGCTTCGGGCTAGAGCTAGCTATTATTTTAAGTGAAATGTCCTTGTAATTGTACAAAACAATTGGTGCAGTGTTTGCATGGAGGAGCCTGCTGCTTTCTGATGCATTCCCTGCTTAAGTGCGTTTAAACATCTACCTCACAAGCCCTGAAACCCGCGGTGAAACCTGCAGAAAGCTCAGACCCGGTGCAGGAGTATGCCATCCCAAGTGGCTTTTTTTTCCATATGTAGCCAAAAAGGATTGCAGATAGCGTCGGTGCGTCCTATTCGAACCTTGTCACGTTTGAGCTATCTTTACCCTGTGATTTACTTTTAGTAAGGGTGATCATGGTGAAAATATTTGCAGACAGCTGTTACATGCACTATATGGTCACCAAGTAACCTTATATTTTTCTTTATATATTTTACAAATGTAACCCCTGTCGTTGAAGCAACCGTGGAAGAGGCAGGGTCGGTGATGTTTAAAAAAAGGTCCGAGGTGATGGCAAACATTTAATTTTAATGAATGACTTTTTAGAGTTTATACAAAATGACCTTAGCTTGCTACCAGAAATGCTCCGAATGTTTCGTCAAGACTTTAATACTCTCCTAGGATGTTTCTGAACTGTCTCCCGAATTAACTTTATGGGAGTCTACAGACAGCAAGACTGGAAAATCTGATTGGAGTTTTTGTCTTTCACATTCCTTTTGAAAACTCTTTGTTCGAATGCAAATCATCGACTTAAAATACTATTCTTAACCAAGGCCTGGAAGAAAGAAGACACTTGCAAAGCCACTGAGACAGGACCACACATCTTAAACTGCTGTTCCTACAATGCAATAAAATGTTTTTAAGTTTTAAACCACACCCTAGGCTCCAGGAGTGTTGAGGAAAGATGCTGTTTGCAGGTCTCCATGCTGTTTGGGGTCGGGAGGCGGGGTGTGGCAGGATCATCCGTGGACTTTCTGGATTTTAATGTATTCACCTAGTGACAAACCATGATTGTGTTAAATGCCTTACATTATTATGAGATTTCTTGTCTCAGAGCCCAATCAGATTGTCAGGAATTAACATGTCTTAGGTTTGATCACCCTTGACCACTGCTTACAGATATTTCTTCAACAAATCATGTGTGATGCCTGTAAGGACGTAACTGTCCCTTTAAAATATTGTTCTCATATTGCTGCGATGGGGATTCAAGGTTCCTGTATGTGCCACTGTTTTCAGAATCTGTAGTTTTATACAGGTGCCGACCCTCGTTGTGATGTATGTGCTGTGCACATTGACATGCCGACCGCAATGATAAGCGTTTATCGTGTATAAAAGACGCCACTGGACTGGATGTACACGATGGGGAAAGGAATTAAAAACTATTAAAACTGTGCCTTGAAATGCCAAGACCTGGTTCCCTCCCCCTGTCTTCCAGGGGTCTTTCTATTTGAGGCCTGAGCCTCACATGGCTGGGGGTGGGGGTGGGGTCAGGAGAGATGAATTTTAGCCAGCTGTGTCCACACAAATGTAGCCTTGAAAACAGGAGCCTGGGGGGTGTGAGTGTCACAAAGTTTTGCCATGACACTGAGTCTTGCAGTTTATTCTCATTCTCCTGATGGGGCTAATTCCCGCCATTCCCACACTGTAACTAGCCCTAAACTCTGTGCCCCTCCCATTGGCCTCCTGTTCTCTAAAGCAATTTGCACTTCCCTGGGGGGAGCAGTGAAGCTCCAGAGCTGGCCATTAGAAGGCAGACTCGAGAATAGTTTTCAAAATCTAAGTAGACACCATCCATGGGTATTGAACTCAGTATAATGAACTGCAGCTAATCTTTTATTTTTAATTAATTACTTTTTTTTTATTGTTTTTTGAGATGGAGTCTCACTCTTGTCACCCAGGCTGGAGTGCAATGGCACGATCTCAGCTCACTGCAACCTCCGCCTCCCAGGTTCAAGCCATTCTCCTGCCTCAGCCTCTCGAGTAGCTGGAATTATAGGCACCCGCCGCCATGCCCAGCTAATTTTGGTATTTTTAGTAGAGACGGAGTTTTTGTATATTGGCCAGGCTGGTCTCAAATTCCTGACCTCAGGTGATCTGTCTGCCTCGGCCTCCCAAAGTGCTGGGATTATAGGCGTGAGCCACCATGCCCGGCCAGCAGTTACTGTTTTATAAGAAGGAAATGGAACTAAAGCTTATAGATATAAATCATCTGAGTGTATCAGTCACAGTAGGGGTACAGACTGTTTTGTGAAAATTTGAGTTCAATTATATACAATTATAGTATTTATAATTAGTCTTTCCTGGGAAGTACTCATGAGTGCAGTGGATGACTTTGAAAAAAGCTAAATGCTGATCTAATGTACCTCGAATCTGGGGTTTCCTCTCCCTGTAAGACATGTCCAGTTGCTTTGCAAAAAGGCAATCAGGGTTGGAAGATCCTTAATCGTACTTAATTTGCTCTCCAAGGCATTATGTTCTTCCCTTTCTAGAAAAAAAAAAAAATTATTATAGAGATGGGATTTAACTTTATTGCCCGGGCTGGTCTCGCACTTCTGAGCTCAAGTGATCCTCCTACCTCGGCCTCCCAAAGTGTTGGGATCACAGGAATGGGCCACCGAGCCCAGCCCTTTTCTGTCCTTATTTCTTGACTCCCATGATCTAGGTACGACAAAGAAATACGTAGGTGATGTTAGAGGGTGAACTATGTCCAAAAGATCTCTTCCAAAAGATATGTTGAAGTCCTAACCCCCAGGACCTCAGCATGTGAGTTTATTTGGAAATAGGGTCTTTATAGGGGTAAAATGAGACTATTGGGGTTGGGTCCAAATCCACTATGACGGGTGCCCTTGTACACAGGAGGCCATGTAAAGAGACACAGGGAGAAGGTGGCGTGAAGATGGAGGCAGATGGGTGATGCTTCCACAAGCCAAGGACTGCTGAAGGGTGCCAGCAAATGCCCAACAGCCAGGCGAGAGGCCTGGGACAGGGGTTCCCTCCCAGCCTCAGAAGGAACCAACGATGTGGACACCTTGACCTCAGACTTGTAGCCTCCAGGGCTGTGGGATAATCAATTGCTGTTGTTTTAGCTCGCAGTGTGTGGTACTTTGCTGTTACCGGCAGCCATTCACACTGGGGTGAGGATGGAACTGCAACCCAGACGATCCAGCCATCTGGATCTGCAACCCTTCATGCATGCAAACCCTGTGGGTCTCTGTCCACGTCTGTCCTGGCCAAACAAGGAATGGCTCATCCAGCTTTTAGGGTGAAAGTCTGCCCATCGTTGGCAAAATCTATCAGCTGAACTGAGCTTTCGTCTTGGCTTTCCAGCTCCTAGCATAGAGGGATGATGGGGACTCAAGGACAGATCCCAAGAGAGATTAAAAAGTCACTCATTCACTTTACATACTTGTTGAGTGCCTCCTTTGTGCGAGGCACAATTAGAGAAGAAAACAAGGATCCCTGCTCACCTAGAGCCTCATCGTAGCGAGGGAGATAACAGTGAATGAAGAACGCGGGTCACCTGGGAAGGTGGATGGTGCCAAGACAGAGAGAGAGCAGGGTGGGGAGGGGTGGGGGTAGGGGTGGGTGCAGTGAAGGTGATGACATCTGAGCAAAGACTTCAAGGTGCCACGTGAGGAAGCTTGTTCCGGGCAGAGGGAACAGTCCCTGCGAAGGTATGGGGCTGGCAGCAGGCCTGGGATGTTTAAGGCACCGTGGGATGGGCAGGGAGGAGGCAGAGTCAGAGAGGCCAGCTCCTGGAGCCTTGGAGGCCATGGTGTGGACTGGGCTTTTCCTTACGGTGAGTTTGTGCCATCTCACAGCCCTGGAATGGAGCAGAGGAAGGTTGAGATGAGATGGTTGGAAGCGGAGGAGTCCCAGGAGGAAGTGATTATGGGGATTCAGGCTGGGTGTGAGGTTGGTCAAGGCTGGTGCGGTGGGGAGTGAAAAGTCAAATTAAAATAGGATATGGGATTTCTCAAAATCAGCCTGCTGCCTAGGGGACCAACGTCTTCATGGCTGAGTGCAGGGTTTGGGACCAGCCTCACAGCTTCGCAGGTGGGTGACCCACGGCTTCCTCGCTGAATGACCATGGGTGAGCCAGGGGACCCCGCCTCACCTCTCCTCATGATTCCCACCTCCTGTGTCTGGCATGAGGATGGAGAAGATGATGCATGTAAAGTGCCTGTCACAGCAAACAGTGACTGTCATCTGCTAGATTAGACCCTACTTATCCAAAGTTTCACTTTCCATAGTTCGGTTACCTGCAGTCACCCTCGTATCAAAATATTAAATTCCAGGGATACACAGTTTGTATGTTTTTGTTTGTTTTTTGTTTCTTATTTTTTTTGAGATGGAGTCTCGCTCTGTTTCCAGGCTGGAGTGCAGTGGCGCGATCTTGGCTCACTGCAACCTCCGCCTCCTGGATTCAAGCGATGATTCTCCTGCCTCAGCCTCTTGAGTAGCTGGGACTACAGGACCGTGCCACCAGACCCAGCTAATTTTTGTATTTTTAGTAGAGACGGGGTTTCACCATGTTGGCCTGGCTGGTCTAGAATTCTGGACCTCAAGTGATCTGCCTGCTTTGGCCTCACAAAGTGCTGGGATTACAGGCGTGAGCCACCACACCCAGCTCCCTAATGGGCTATCTTCAGAAACAAGGCGAATGGCCCTGTGCTGGTTCCACCAGACCCAGCCTCTCAAGAGAAGACCCTGGCCACACCCTAAGGAAGGGCCTTTTCTCGGCATGACAGTGGCTCCTAGCACGAGCTAGAAAATCATCCCATTAACGGGTAGATAGAAAAGGACTGGGACATTAAGACCATAATTAAGTCTTTTAAGGTAATGACAATAAGACAGTCGTCCCTCCTTATCCACAGGGGACAGGTTCCAAAACCCCACTGAATGCCTGAAACTGCAGATAGTACTGAACCCTATACAGGCGTCCCCTTGGTATCTGAGGGGACTGGTTCCAGGACCTCCCTCGGATGCCAAAATCTGAGAATGCTCGAGTCCCTGATATGAAATGGCATAGTATTTGCAAATAACCTACGCATGTCCTCCCAGGTCCCCTAAATCATCTCTAGATTACTTACAATAGCTAATAAAATGTAAATGCCATGTAAATAGTTGTCATACTGTGCTGCTTAGGGAATAATTACAAGAAAAAATAATCTGTACATGTTCAGTACAGACCCAGCTTTTACCCCTCCCCCTGCCCCCCGCCCAAACGTTTTGGGTTTTTTTGTTTTTTTTTTTTGTTTTTTTGAGATGGAGTCTTGCTCTGTCACCCAGACTGGATGGCAGTGGCACAATCTCAGCTCACTGCAAGCTCCACCTTCTGGGTTCACGCCATTCTCCTGCCTCAGCCTCCCAAGCAGCTGGGACTGCAGATGCCCACCACCAGGCTCGGCTAATTTTCTTGTGTTTTTAGTAGAGACCGGGTTTCACCATGTTAGCCAGGATGGTCTTGATCTCCTGACCTCATGATCCACCCACCTCAGCCTCCCAAAGTGCTGGGATTACAGGCATGCGCCACCACGCTCGACTACTTTTGTAGTTTTAGTAGAGACAGGGTTTCTCCTTGTTAGTTAGGCTGGTCGCGAACTCCAGACCTCAGGTGATCCACCCGCCTCAGCCTCCCAAACTGCTGGGATTATAGGCGTGAGCCACGGTGCCTGGCCCATCATTCAAATTCTATATACTTCTTATGAAAGGAAGGAGGGAGGCTGGACACAGTGGCTCCCACCTGTAATTACAGCACTTTGGGAGGGCAAGGTGGGAGGATCACTTGAGCCCAGGAGTTCAAGACCAGGCTGGGCAACATAGTGAGACCCCCATCTCTACAAAAAATTTAAAAAATTAGCTGGATGTGGTGGTGCATACTTGTAGTCCCAGCTACTTGGGAGGCTGAGGTGAGAAGATCCTTTGAGCCTGGGAGGTCAAGGCTGCAGTGAGCTGTGATTGAGGAAAGTGACGTCCGTGCTGGTCCATGTCCTGGGGTGGGGAAGGGGGACAGCAACCCAGCACATGCCCACCCTCCCCTAGGACCCCGTCCAGGCAGGGTCCTGGATAGAGCTAGAAGAACTGCAGCCACTGTAACAAATCAAATTGCCCAGGAGACCCAGGGACTGGGACACCCTTGCTAGGTAACACAACATCATTTTCCCGCCCACCCCTGTCCCCAGCAAGACTCCTCTGCTGGGTCTCAGATCCTCTCCACTGGGAGGTACCAGGGTACCTCGGCCTCCGTGAGTCCACACCCAGTCACAGCCGTCCCCAGCCTGTCCCTTCTTCTGTCCAGGAGCATAGGCCAAGCCCTCCCTCCAACCCACCCCTCCCCCAGCAGCCTCTCACTCCATCTAGTTGGTTTCACCTCATGAACTCTGCAGTCTAAAGACCTCTCCATCTGCACGGGACCTCAGTGCAGGCCCCCTCTCCCTGGGCCTGGGTGGCTGCAGCAGCCCCTTGACTGCCCCCTCTCCACTTCTTCCTCCACACTGACAGGCCCTTCTCTAGGGGCCTTCTCACCATGCAAGCTCCATCCTGCTTCCTGGGCTGGGATGCTTTCCACAGCCCCATGACGTTCTTAGAGCTGCTCCGTGCTTTGCATGATGTTCTCAGGTGTGCATGCCCACTGGTGAGCATCTGATCCATGCTCTGGCCCCAGCCAAAGAGGAGACCCCGAGCCAGTTCCAGCCATCCAGCCAGTGACCCAGCACACGTGGCAGCCACACCCGGCTGGCCAATGGGAAGCACACCAACACTGGCTCAGGAGATTGGTGCATCTTTTTTATTTTTATTTTTTGAGATGGAGTCTTACTCTGGCACCCAGGCTGGAATACAGTGGCATGATCTTAGCTCACTGCAACCTCCACCTTCCAGGTTCAAGCAATTCTCCTGTGTCAGCCTCCTGAGTAGCTGGGATTACAGACACGCACCACCACACCCAGCTAATTTTTTTTTTTTTTTTAGTGAAGACGGGGTTTCACCATGTTAGCCAGGTTGGTCTTGGACTCCTGACCTCATGATCCATTTGCCTTGGCCTCCAAAAGTACTGGAATTACAGGCATGAGCCACCACGCCTGGCCACAGTTGGTGCATCTTTAACACATTCGGTAGCTCACTTACTTCCAAGTCCTCCTTTCAGCCTTGTCTCTTGCATTTATAGCTAAACAGGGTTTTCCTATTGGATGGTGTCTTAGTCCATTCAGGCTGCTAGAACAGAATACCATAGGCCCAGAGGCCTGGAAACAACTGACATTTATTTATCTTCGTTCTGGAGGCTGGAAGTTCATGATGGGGGTGTTGGCATGGGGGGGATATAATGAGGGCCCTTGTTCTTGCACTGCTGTGAAGAACTACCTGAGACTGGGTAATTTATGAAGAAAAAAGGTTGAATTGGCTCATGGTTCCACAGGCTTTACAGGAGGCATGGCTAGGGAGGCTAGTTTCCTAGGGAGGCCTCAGGAAACTTACAATCTTTGCAGGACAAGCTTCACTGGAAAAACATTGTCCCTTGTCATATACAGAAGGTAGCCCACGATAAGAAACACAAAATGATGTTGAGAATTTCTTGCAAGATGCAGGTGTCTGCCAAAAGCTCTGAGCCTCGGGCTTGCTGTCTCTTTTTCTCCCCCCACTCCCCCCCATCCCGCCCCGCCCCAAGAGAGATTTGCAAGTGTTAGAGGGGTGTTAAGGACTTACTGTCACCAAACAGAGACTTGCTCTTGGGAGTGAGAATGGCTGAAAGGGAATAGCTTTCTCACTGGGCGATTCCATGTGACTTAATGTGACCAACCCATGTTCCACCTGGAAGTGTCTCTCCTGCTACGGGCCAGAGTGGCACCTGGGGCAGCACCCTGTTAATCCACAGAAAGGGTTCAGCACAACCCCAGGCCGGCGAGTGCTCACAAGGGTAAGCTGTGATTTCAGTGACTCCTATGGTTCGTTGGACGCCACTGTGGACACAAAGAGGAAGCTGAGGTTACCTTCCTAGACAAAGCAGGTCTGTGGCAGGTCCCTGCAGGAGCTCCCAAGGCATCTGACCCAGGAGGGAAATTGCTCTTGGCAAGTGACCTCGTATCTTCAAAGGGTTCCCTGTCCCCAGGGCCACTCACAGCACCTAAATCGGCCAGAGACTCTGCAACCCTGGGCCGTCCCAGAGCACCCCACTTAGGACTTGCTTGCACATGGCTCTCTGCAAATGTCAGATTCCTGACAAAATGATAGACGAAGCTAAGTGGTGGTGAGTTCTTTGACTCTCCTCTCACTGAAAGGTGGTTGCCAATGTCCCTTCCTCTTCAGTCTGAGTTGGCTTCTAACTGCTTCCACCAGTAGCATTGGCAGAAGTGCCACTGTGTGATTCCTGAGGCTGGGTCACCACAGGTCATGCTTGGAGCCCTGAGCCACCATGTCAGGTTCATACCTGAAGAGGCCATACTGGGAGGAAGCGCAAGCCGCACAGAGATCAGAAGTCCAACCACTGGAAGAGGGCAGAGTGGGAGGAAGCCCAAGTCACACAGAGAGGCCAAGTGTAGGTGTTCTGGCCACAGTCCTAGCTAGATCTGGACTTCAAATTGTCCCAACCCAGACATCGTACATGTGAAGAGGCCTCCAGGGTGGTCCCAGTTCACATCCATTTGAGTCTTCCCAGCTGAAGTTCCAGATGTCGTGGAAGAGACGAGCCATCCTACTGCATCCTGTCCAAGCTCCTTGTAACAGAACCAGCGAGCTCAATAAAATGGTGGCTGCCATGTACCACTGAAGTTTGCGTCTGTTTGTCATGCAGCAAGAGATGACAGGACAGGCGCTAATGGAGATTTGGGGAAGAGAGCGGTGAGGCACGCACCCCATTCTCTCTGCAGCCCACTTCCTCCCTGGGGCCGTGGTGGGACATCCAAGGCAGGATGATTGTTTGGGCATTTGGCTTCTTTGGGCTGGAAGGGGAGCTGGGACCCATGGTGAGGAACAAAGCTTGCCTGTGTTTGTGGCTCCTGGCAGAATCCAGGATTTTCATGTCCTGAAGGGACTCCAGTACCAACAGCCAGTGCAAACCCTTGCTAATGTTCCCAGATGGCTAATAATGCCTGCTGAGCCCTGAGGACCAGGAGGGGTCCCTTAGAACAGGATGAATTGTTCCCAGCCCCCAGAATTGGCAGAGGGCCTTCACCTATACCTGGGGCCCGGGCACTGAAAGCCTCTCACCCCAGAGCCAGCAGAGAGGGGATGGCTGATCCCTTCCCTCTACCTTCCTGAGCTTCCCAGCCTCAGGGCAGAGGCTGCTGGACCATCCACTGTCTGTCTCCCTCCACCTTCAGCCTGACCAGATGGGGCCTGGAGGAAGACAAAGTCATGATAGAGTAAAGACAACAACGGCTTACCCAAAGGCCCTCAGCTGCCTGGGGGAGGAAGGCCCAGCCCAAAGTGTGATGGAGACTCAGTTGAGAATTCTAGCCAATAGGGGAAAGGAAGGGCATTTTCTAGAAGAGACGGAATTAGAAATTACGGAGCAATTAACTTCTAAAATAACGTGTAGATTTTTAAAATAACTTTTAAATGTTCAATAGATGGGTTTAAAAAAGAAAAAGGATGATGGCTGAGTCTGAGAACTAGGAGATCATCTGGCAAAGATATTTCCCAACCCACCGCCCAGTTTCCCTCTGTCTGTGCCCAGCCTCACATGCACGTCTTTTTTCTGTCCTGCCCCCTGGGCCTTTGCACACAGCCCCTGCTAGACCTTCCATGCCTGGCGGCTTCTTTTCATCACGTGGCACTCAGCTCTGGCTCAGGGGCACTTCTGAGGACCTCGTAAGATGCCTCTCTTCCCGGTCACTCCCACCTTGTGGCACTTAGAATTATTCATATGACCATATTCATTTGTTGTTACACAGTTTTAAGCTCTGCGCCCTTAGCAGGGGTTGTTTTATACCAAGCGTTGGCCTTGCCATCCTTCGTCATTGCTGTACCCCAGTGGGGAAGGCGTGCTCATAATGACCCCACAGTGTGAGCTGGTTGAGCGAATGAGCAAATGGAATCTGAACATCTTGTGATCACTGGACTAGAATTTATCATATACGGTTAAGGACAGATCTTTGGTTTTTTGTTTTGTTTGTTTATCGTTTTGAGACGGAGTCTCACTTTGTCACCCAGGCTGGAGTGCAATGGTGCCATCTTGTCTTACTGCAGCCTTCACCTCCCAGGTTCAAGCAATTCTCCTGACTCAGCCTCCCAAGTAGCTGCAGCTACAGGTGCGCACCATCACGCCTGGCTAATTTTGTGTTTTTAGTGGAGATGGGGTTTCACCACGTTGGCCAAGCTGGTCTTGAACTCCCGATCTCAGATGATCTGCCCACTTCAGCTTCCCATAGTTCTGGGAATGTCTCCCAGGGTGGGCACACACTTCTGGTGGCCTAGGAAATGGCTATGGATGGCTGGCAGACACAGCACAGAGTCTTGTTGAACTATGGAGTGGGTGATGGTCCCCTTTTCCTTCTCCTTCATCCTTCTGATTAGGAATGGAAAACTTTCAGCTCATGCCAGTGTCCCCCTCACACCCTGCTAGTCCTTGCTGATTCTCACATTTTAACACCAAGTGCGCAAAGACACCGGTTGGTGCTCTTGGAAGGACCAGTCTTCATTTGGAATTCCGCCATGACAGTGCCCAGAGAGATGAGCCGAGCCAGCCCACGGCAGAAGAGTCACCTGGCCGACTTGTGGACATGGAGTTAAAGAAATAGCTGGGCTTTAGGCAGGGCATGGTGGCTCACGCCTGTAATCCCAGCACTTTGGGAGGCCGAGGTGGGCGGATCACGAGGTCAGGAGCTCAAGACCAGCCTGGCCAACACGGTGAAAACCTGTCTCTACTAAAAATTAACTGGACGTGGTGGCATGCACCTGTAGTCCCAGTTACTCCGGAGGCTGAGGCAGGAAAGTCGCTTGAACCCAGGAGGTGGAGGTTGCAGTGAGCCGAAATCGCGCCACTGCACTCCAGCCTGGGTGACAGAGCCAGACTCCATCTCAAAACAAAAAAAGAAAAAACGAAAACCCTTGTGCTTTTTACACCACAAAGTTTGGCGCTGGTTTGTCACACCAACAAAAGCTACCTCATCTGCTCTTTTTAGTAATTCTCAAACCAAAGATGAAATAAAAACAAATGTTCTGAATTATCCAGAAGGCAAAAAAGAGAACACCTCATAACAAAACGTGGGTATGCAGCGATAGGTGTACTTACAGGGGATTCGCACAGCCCAGGATGGTTTTGTTATAAAAGCCTAAAGATAAAATCTATCAAATATTCAAGGTAAGAAAGAAGTAGAGGAAAGTAAACTAAAAGAAATCAGAATGAGGGGATTTGATAGTATTAAAGCTGAAATTAGTTAAGTCGAAAATAAAAAACAGCAGAAAGCATGAAGAAAAGCTGGTTCATTGAAAAGGTCAGTACAACGGGCAAAGAAACAATTCCTGGCAATTCCAGTTAAGAAAAGAAAAAAGAGAAAGAGAAGGAAGGTTACAAATGTAGGAATGAGGAAGAGGTTATAGCCCCCAATAAAGAAGGAATTCATTGATTATGAGAGAAGAAAGCATGGACACCCTACCACTGCAGCCACACGGGTGAAAATATAAGGGAACTAGGCAATGCCTTGGTGAAATTCAAACACTAGAATTGATCCCTGAAGAGACAGAAACCCTAAGCACACCATGAAACCACAGGAGAAAGGGAAAGCTGGTTGAGAAATCTACTATTTTGAAAAGTCAGCTGGGTGCGGTGGCTCACACCTATAATCCCAGAACTTTGGGAGGCTGAGGCGGGTGGATCACAAGGTCAGGAGACCCAGATCCTCCTGGCAAACATGGTGAAACCCTGTCTCTACTAAAAATACAAAAATATTAGCCAGGCACCTGCAGTCCCAGGTACTCAGGAGGCTGAAGCAGGAGAATGGCATGAATCTGGGAGGCGGAGCTTGCAGTGAGCCAAGATCATGCCACTGCACTCCAGCCTGGGCTACAGAATGAGACTCTGTCTCAAAAAACGGTAAAAGGGTCGACAGGCCTCAGTAGATTTATAGTTGGCTCCTAATTACCTCTAAAGTCCAGAGCACTTCCCAACCACTTATTGATAAGAAGGAGACAAGTATAGAGTTGAAGGGTTAGATGTGTGTTTACTGCACTGGCCAGAGCCTGAGTCAGAAAACAGAGGTCAGAGTGATGTGCACACGATGATGCCACGTTTATAAAAACCAGAAGCCGGCCAGACACGGTGGCCCCACTCAGCTTTGGGAGATCGATGCAGGTGGATCACTTGAGGTCAGGAGTTCGAGACCAGCTTGGCCAACATGGTGAAACCCCGTCTCTACCAAAAATATAATAAATTAGCTGGATGTGGTGGCGTGCGCCTGTAATCCCAGCTACTTGGGAGGCTGAGGCAGAAGAATCTCTTGAACCCAGAAGGCAGAGATTGCAGTGAACCGAGGTTGCAGTGAGCCGAGATTGTGCCAGTGCACTCCAGTCTGGGTTAAACTCGACCCATGAGCATGTGTGCATCTGAATGAACACGGAGCGGAGGGCAGTGTGTGTCCCCAGACAGCCCACATGGGGTCCCTCTGGGGATGGCAGTGGCATAAGGGGATAACATCATTCATTCCCTTTTAGCATAGTTGCATATTTGTTTGTTGCAAAGGTGTATAATGTTCAACTCGTGGCAAAATTAGAAGGGAAGCATGTCTCTGCTTACACGTCTAAGCTGCCACCCAAAGAAAGGAACTGCAAGTGCCTTGTCATGTTCACACCTTCCAAGAAAGGCGAATCTTCTACATGAAAAGGAAAGAAGGCCGGGCACGGTGGCTCAAGCCTGTAATCCCAGCACTTTGGGAGGCCGAGATGGGCGGATCACGAGGTCAGGAGATCGAGACCATCCTGGCTAACACGGTGAAACCCCGTCTTTACTAAAAAATACAAAAAAACTAGCCGGGCGAGGTGGCGGGCGCCTATAGTCCCAGCTACTCGGGAGGCTGAGGCAGGAGAACAGCGTAAACCTGGGAGGCGGAGCTTGTAGTGAACTGAGATCCAACCACTGCACTCCAGCCTGGGCGACAGAGCGAGACTCCGTCTCAAAAAAAAGAAAAGGAAAGAAGAACTGGGAGAAGCTTCGGGCTGCCATGACAAAGCACCACAGATGGGCAACAGCTGATTATTCTCTCACCGCCCTGGAGGCTAAGATCTAGGTGTGTGGCAAGGCTGGCTCCTCCGGGGCCTCTCTGCTTGGCCTGCAGACTCTACCTTCTCCCTGTGTCCTTCTGTGGCCATCCCTCTGTGGGTGTCTGTGTCTTCATCCTTTCTTGGGTGTTTTGTTTTGTTTTTGAGACAGGGTCTCACTTTGTTGCCCAGGTTGTAGTGCAGGGGCGAGATCATGGCTCACTGCTGCCTTGACCTCCCAGGCTCAGGTGATCCTCCTGCCTCAGCCTCCCAAGTAGCTGGGCCCACAGGCATGCACCACCACACCCGGCTAATGTTTGTATTTTTAGTGGGGGGGGAGGTTCACCATGTTGCCCAGGCTGGTCTCGAACTCCTAAGCTCAATCCATCCACCTGCTTCGACCTCCCAAAGTGCTGGGATTACAGGCGTCAGTCACTGCGCCTGGCCCTCATGTCTTCTTATAGGGACACCAGTGAGGTGGGATGAGGGTCCACCCATATAATCTCATTTTACCTTAATTGCCTCTGTGAAGATGGCATTTCCAGATGCAGTCAGATTCTAGGGGCACTGGGATTAGCCTTTAACCTATGAAACTGAGGGCACGATTCAGCCATGAGATACCCTTTCAGCATCAGCGTGGAAGTGGAGCGTTAAGCACAGTCACTGCTCTTTACATTAAGCATTATCCCCTCCCTGTTCTCCTCCAGGGCGGGGCACCATCATCATCCGCCATCATCATCTCCACCTCACTGACAATGTGCAATGACTTGTGCAAGGTCACACTGCTGTGAGCGGCAGAGCCACCGTAGGACTCAGGTCTCCGTGCTCCAAAGCCCTTGGGTATCACCACAGAGTGAGTTTCCAACGTGGGGCATCCTTGACCCACCGTGAATGCATCCGCATGTCCCAGGGTGAGAAACGCAGTGTGCACAACCATACCTCGGGCAAACCCCCCGATCCAGGTGCAGAGACCGTCTAAGCCCCTCTCAGGCTCTGGGGCCAGGAAGGGGCACCCAGACAGGCCCTGGGCAGGTGGGCAGTCTCTGTCCTGGTCCGGGTTTGCCCCCCAGACACACTGACACTTCCCAGGGAGGCCCCTGGGCTCTTCTCAGTTCCTTGACACCAGCCCAGGAGGTTGTGGATTTCAAGAGAGGAGCAAACAGAGGCTGAGGAAAGCCCCAGAACCCGTGAGCCCCCTGATCTTTGAAACCAGCTCCAGGGCCAGGTCCTGATTTGTACTTCAGAGCTAATGTGATTAGGGTTAGGATTGTCGCCAGAGTATGTTAATGGACTTCAATAGCCCCCAATTACCTGGGGAGGGGAGCTGCCTGGGGTGGCTGGAGCCCAGCCTGGGGTCTGGACAGAGCATGGGCTGGGACCAGGGCTCCATCTGTGCTGAAATTCTGCCTTTGGGGCCTTCTGGAGAGGCCCTGAAGACCCCATGAGGCGGCCACCTCATTTCACAGGGTGGGAAGTCAGGTTAGAGGTAATTTAATTACCTGCCCAATTTCTTCCTCAGGGTAGATGCAGGGGCCACATTCAAGCCCCAGATCTCTCTCTCTCTCTCTCTCTATTTTTTTTTTTTTTTTTTTTTTGAGATGAAGTCTTGCTCTGTCGCCCAGGCTGGAGTGCAGTGGCATGATCTCCACTCACTGCAACCTCCGCCTCCCAGGTTCAAGCAATTCTCCTGCCTCAGCCTCCCGAGTAGCTGGGATTACAGGTGCACACAATAGCGCCCGGCTAATTTTTGTATTTTTTTGTAGAGACAGAGTTTCACCATGTTGGCCAGGCTGGTCTCAAACTCCTGACCTCAAGTGATCTGCCCATCTTGGCCTCCCAAAGTGCTGGGATTACAGGCATGAGCCACCGCGCCCGGCCTCCCAAATCTCTTTAACACTAGACCTTCCTCAGGCTCCTTCTCCCTGGTGAAAGGCTCAAGAGACAGCCCAGACTGGAAAGGTGAGTAGGTCCAGAGGTGCTTAGGCCTCATCACCACTGACCAAGTCACAGAGGAGTCAAAGGGCAGTGCAGGGGTTTCCCAGGACTGCCTTAACAAACATCACAAACTTGGTGGCTTAAAACATAAAAAATCTGGCAGGGCACGGTGGCATATGCTTGTAATCCCAGCATTTTGGGAGGCTGAGGCAGGCAGATCATGAGGTCAGGAGTTCGAGACCAGCCTGTCCAACATAGTGAAACCCTATCTCTACTAAAAACACAAAAAATTAGCCAGGCGTGGTGGCTCATGGCTGTAATCCCAGCACTTTGGGAGGCCGAGGCGGGTGGATCATGAGGTCAGGAGTTCAAAACCACCCTGTCCAACATAGTGAAATCCCATCTCTACTAAAAATACAAAAAATTAGCTGGGCGTGGTGCTGCATGCTTGTAATCCCAGCTACTTGGGAGGCTGAGGCAGGAGAATCACTTGAACCTGGGAGGCGGAGATTGCAGTGAGCCGAGATTGCGCCATTGCACTCCAGCCCAGGTGACAGTGGGACTCCATCTCAAAACAAAACAAACAAAAAAAATCAAAAATCTGTTTCCTCACAGTTCTAGAAACCAGAAGTTCAAAATCAAGTCTAGGGCAGGGCTGTGCACCCTCCAAAGGCTCTGGGGGAGGATCCTCCTGCCTCTTCCAGCTCCTGGGGTCTCCCGGCACTCTTGGACTAGGGCTGCATTGTTCCCGTGTCTACTGCCGTCTTCACGTGGGCTTCTCTGCTTCCATTTCTTCCCTCTGCTTTGAGAAGAGTGCCTACATTCAATTTACGTCCCACCTGAAACCCAGGAGGACCTCATCTGCAGATCCTAAGCTTAATTCCATCTGCTAAGACCCTATTTCCCAGTGAGATCACATTCACAGGCCGCAGGGGTTAGGAAGTGGACATACCTTTTGCGGGGGGGGACACCATTCTACCTCCTGTAGCTGAGGAGGAACGAGCCCGTCCCCACGTCACCCAGCCTTGCTGGGTGGGGTCCTCCCTCCTGGGCTCTGGAGGCAAAAGGGAGAGGCTAGCCTGGCTGACCCCCCACAAGGCCAGGGCCCAGGCCCCGTGAGGACAGAGAAGCTGGCCCGGCCTGGGCTGTGGGTGATTAGAGAAGTGACATAACCCAGAGGAAGGCAGGTCCTTAAAAGTCAGTCCCAAGAGGGTGGGAGCAAGACCAACCGCCCTTCTCAGCAGCCCACAGGCCGGTGCCACCTCCCACTCTCTCCCCAGTCCTGGAGGTACAAGCTGCCTTCTTCCCGCAACCCATCCAGCCCCAGGGCCTTTCACCTGCACATCCACCTGGAGGGTTTCTGCCCAGATCTTCACAAGTGGGCTCCCCCACACCCAGAAGGCATCCTCCCTAACCCCAGCGACAGCTACAGTCTCCTAGACGCTCCCTCTCACAACCCTGGCCTCTGCGTCTCCCTAGCCTGCATGAGCAGCCCAGACCATTGAGTTCCCGTCTACTGAGTGTCTCCTCCTGGACTGTGAGCCCCACGACAGCAAGCCCTTGCCTGTCTCACTTGTCCCTATCACAGCTGCGTCCCGTGTCTAGAAGAGCACCCAGCATGCAGCAGGACCTGGATGAATGTTTGTCGAGTGAATGAATGAGCACACACAGAGAAGTGGTTGGTTTCTAGGTTCGCCCCAGCCCTGAAGATCTCTGCCAGGCAGCTGGAGTCTGGGGAGGTGGTTCCAAACTCCACGCCTCCTCCTGTCTGCTGAGAGGGCCATGGGTTTGTTTGGCAACCTCAGGGTGCTGGTTCCCCGCAGACACCTGTGTGGCTTCTTCCAGCTGGCTGGGATCCAGGCAGCCCCTGGGAGGGTCCAGCCACCTTCACACCTGGGGCACAGTCAGCCTGGCTGTTTGCTGGAGTCTGTGGTGCCCAGATTTGGAGCCTTTTGGTGAGAAATGTGCATTTTCATGGCAAGATGGTCTCAGGAAATCCCCACCTATTCATGTGCAAAACACAGGGGCCTCTGGGGTCCCCAGGGGCTGAAGCTTTGACAAACAAGGATCAGAGGGAGTGGCAGAGGGGCCTGAAGTCCAAAATCAAGGTGTGGGCAGGGCTGTATGCCTGTCCTGTTCCGGGCCAGGAGTCAAGGCCAGAAGAGGTGGAGGGCTGGGAGGCTGGCCAGAGCATCCCAGTCTAATCTGCTGGGCGTGGGGCTGAGGATGACGGGCCTTTTGTACAGGTCACACTAGTTCTGGGGCCACACTCGCTCCGGCAGTCGGTCATGTGCAAGACAGCAGGGGTGGGGATGCCTGGATTCAGCCCCAGCTTAGCTGCTGACTCCAAGGAGGACTTTCAGGAAGTCAGCCCACCTCCCCGGGCCTCAGTTTCCTTCTCTATGAAATGAAACTTGGTCACTTCTACTGTTCACTTCTGGCTCTGAAAAATCTTAGGATTCCAGAAACTCCACCTTCTGCCCAGCGCAGGAATCCTTCTCCTCAGCGCAGGAATCCTTCTCCTCTTTCCTTGAATACTCTCAGTGAGGGGGCGCTCGCTCTCAGGGCCAAAGGGGCTGGATGCAGGAGACAGAGCATGGCCGGATTCTCTGCTGGACACTCTGGTTGTGGCCAGTTGTCTCTGGGGACTCACACGGGGATCCCTAGAGGCTCAAGCATCGTCTCCCCCAGGCTGTCAGAGAAGATCCGGGATGCCCAGCTGAGTTTGAATTTGAGAGAAATGACAACTTCTTAGTATAACCCAACAGGTCCAACAACTGCAAGGGACATGCTTATACTAACAGCTTATTCAGTGTTCATCTGAAGTGCACGTTGAACTGGGTGTTCCATTTTGCTTGCTAGGTCTGGCAACCCCAACATGTAGCTCTTCTTTCTGGAGCCTTGGGGACTCTTCCAAACCCCTTTTACCAGGGTAGGTTTGACAGAGGGACTATGACTCTTTGTGTGTGTGTGTGTGTGTTGGCAGGGGGCGGGGCGGGGATGGAGTTTTACTCTTGTTGCCCAGGCTGGAGTGCAGTGGCACCATCTCAGTTCACTGCAATCTCCGCCTCCCGGGTTCAAGCGATTCTCCTGCCTCAGCCTTCCCCGTAGCTGGGATTACAGGCAAGCACCACCACACTCTGCTAGTTTTTGTATTTTTTATTTTATTTTATTTTATTTTATTTGAGACGGAGTTTCACTCTTATTGCCCAAGCTGGAGTGCAATGGTGTGATCTTGGCTTACTGCAACTTCCTCCTCCTGGGCTCATGCGATTCTCCTGCCTGAGCCTCCTGAATAGCTAGGATTGCAGGCATGCACCACCACACCTGGCTAATTTTTTGTCTTTTTAGTAGAAACAGGGTTTCACCATTTTAGCCAGGCTAGTCTTGAACTCCTGACCTCAGGTGATCCTCCCACCTCAGCCTCCCAAAGTGCTGGGATTACAGGCGTGAGCCACTGCACCCAACTAATTTTTGTATTTCTAGTAGAGACTTGGTTTCACCATGTTGGTCAGGCTAGTCTCAAACTCCTGACCTCAAGTGATCCACCTGCCTCAGCCTCCCAAAGTGCTGGGATTATAGGCACCCGGCCGGGACTGTGACTCTTAAGACCAGGGCAGGAAGGATCGTAAGCCTGGCCCAGGCTTTAGGTTGAGCAATTGGGATCCCACTTTTGCATGGTCCTGACCCGGGGTCATGCATAAGTAGTTTCACCGCAAACTGCAGCGTGGGAGAAATTCGTGCTTCTGAGGGTGGGTGTGCTGCGGGTCCCCTAGGATCACAGGCGCCCATGCTGGGGTGCAGCCGGCGGTGCCCCAAGCAGCGCCCCTCTGGCGCGCCTCCCTCTCACCTCCAGGACCTTCAGGCTCAGCAGCAGGAGACCTTTGCTTGAAAGCTCTATCTGTCTGCCCTCTTCCCTCTTGCCTTCTTCTGGAGTCTAATACTCTATCTGGCTGAACTGCCACCCTCCAAACCCCAGTGGGAGGTGAGCAGGCCAGTCAGTCACCCCCTTGCCCTGAGGAGTTCGGGCTCTGCCCCTGACCTTCCCCTATCATTCCTGGCGACCTACCTCTCCAGTTTAGGATTCTCAGCAAACAGTCCCAAGGCCGACTCTGGAAATGTAACACACTGAGGACCTCTCAGGCCTCCAGGTGGCCACTCAGCTCTTGCCGGGAGGGGTCCATGGGGTGTGCAGGGTTGAGCAAAGACTTCTTGCTGCCTACGACAGGCGGGGCGCTGTTGTAGTGAGTGAACAAGCATCCTACTCCAACGGCACTTATGCTTAGGTGGGGGACAGAAGACAAGTAAAACAAGTAAGAAAATGACACAGTGTCTCAGGAGGTGGTGAGAGGCAGAATGGAGAAGAAAAAAAGGGAGGGCTGCAGGGAAGGCCGGGGAGGGGGCGGGATGGGAGGGGCTGCAACTTTAATTCCGGGGGTCGGGAAAAGCCTTGCTAAAGAAAAAGGGTCCCTTGGGCGTCGATGAGAGGGGAGCCTGCAAGTGGATCCAGTGAGGGTGCCTCAGGTAGAGGACGGAGCGGGGACAAAGGCCAGGACACTGGACTGGAAGAGGGAGGAGGCCAGAGCAGCTGCAGCAGTGGGTGAAGGGCAGACAGGGAGCTGCAGAAGCAAGGGCCTAGGGGGCCATGGCAAGGCTTGAGCTTTGCTCGGAGTGAAATGGGAGCCACTGGTCGATTTTTTTTTTTTTTAAGACAGAGTCTCGCTCTGTCGCCCAGGCTGGAGTGAAGTGGCATAATCTCGGCTCACTGCAACTTCCGCCTCCCAGGTTCAAGCAATTCTCCTGCCTCAGGCTTCCAAGTAGCTGGGATTACAGGTGCCCGCCACCATGCCTGGCTAATTTTTGTATGTTGAGTAGAGATGGAGTTTCACCATATTGGTCAGGCTGGTCTCGAACTCCTGACCTCGTGAAAACCCGCCTTGGTTTCCCAAAGTACTGGGATTACAGGCATGGGCCACCACGCCAGGCTGCCACTGGGTGAATTTAAGCCGACCAGGAGCCTGATGAGACTTGGGCTGTAAAAAGATCTTCTGACTGTGGGACTGAGAACAAATCACCGTGGAACAAGGAGCAGAGACCCCCCGAAGACTCCTGTCATCACGAGGGAAGCGAGGTGGGTGCCTGGAACGCCAGGGGAATGGGGGGTGGAGAGAAGAGGTGGCGGATGAGCCAGGACTCTGCATAAGTCGTGCTGTCTCAGCTCATGGGGACAGCCAGGCTGCCTCCCTGCCCTTGACTTGGATGACCCCTGACACTTTGGACTGGAAATGCGTTTGTTTGTCTCCATTTCAATGAATGATTTATTTTCCGGTTTATAAAATGCACCCGCCATACTTGCTCATGGGCTCACAGACCCAAAGAAAGAACGTCAGGAATTTCCCAGCAGGACGGGGGCCAGGCTCGCCCCGCCCCACACGCAGGCATCTCTGCTCAGCCCCCTCACCCCTGCCAGCCCAGCGCCCAGAGGCTGAAGCCAGCAGCAGCCCCGTGAGGCCCCACAGGCCCTGTGGGAGCAGATTCCAGGCCCAGTGATCAACCCTCGCCTACGGCCACCCCTTCCCGAAAGGTCCCCTCCTCGGCCGGCCGTCGACATCAGAGACCGCCTTGACCGGCTTGCTCGTGGGCTGGCAGCTGGCAAGCAAGGGGCCGCATGGAGTTCAGGGGCCGAAGGCCGTCAGCTGAGAGCTCAGGGGCTCCCAAAAGACAAGACCCAGCAAGCAGAGAGGGAAGGTGGCAGGCACAGCCCAACGCAGCCCTGAGCCTCAGGGGACGGTAGGGGAATCCACCCAGCTCTGCTGTGCAATCCTGGACAATTCACTGAATCCCTCTGTTCTGCATGCATCCAGCTCAAAATGCTGCTTAGGAGGCTGGGGTGCTGGGGCCCTTCATTAAGCCATGTTTGCAAAGCCCTCCAAGGGCTGCAGATGAAAGCGCCTATTGAAGTACAAAGCGCTGTCTCCAGTAACCCTCTCTGTCCCAGGCAGGACTGGAGACCCATAAAAGAGAAGGAAAGAGGCGGCCAAGGGCATTTGGCCCCAAGCATGGAGGCCACCGAGACTAGACCCTGGCAACGTCGGGACCCGAGAGGAGTCTCTCAGCAGCAGGCTCCTCACCACCGGCTCCTGTCCCTCCCTGTCCTTCACTAGGCAGCACCCCAGCACTCTGGCCTCCCTCAGCAGGCCCATCTGCGTGGGGCACAGAGATGGATCAGAATCCTCTGCAACAGCTGCCGATGGAAGCCTTAGATCCACGTTCCAGGCTCCGATGCATGGCCCCAGCCAGCCTGGCCCTCGCTGTCCTCACACAGGCCACCTCTGCGCCTCCTCCTGATCTCCTGCAGCCTAGACGTCCTCTCCTCTGTTCGTCTGTGCCTGGAGGTCCAGCCTGGGGAGGCTCCCTGCCCACCACACCCATGGTGGCCTCTGGTCCCCATAGCCATGGTTCATGGGTGCTCAGGATCCCGGCAGGGGAGTCTGGGTGTGCCTATCCCCTCACCTCTGGCGTCCTCAGATGTCACATCCGTGGAGCCCACTGACCTCAGGCACTAGGGCTGTCCCCTGACCCCTGACTTCCCCTGCCATCTTTCTACACAGAAACAATCCTATGCCCTCTGTCTGGAATAGTCCAAAATGCCCTCCTTCATTTCTTTGCCCCCTGCACTGGGGGAATGTCTGCTAAAATGACTCTCACATGTTGCTCTGCAGTGGCAAAAAATGAGCTACAGTCCCTCAGCCACCACCTGGAGGGCCTGTGGACCCTCCTTCCTTCATTCCCCATTCCCCACCCTAGCCCTTCCTAGCCCTCCACATCAGCGATTCACAAAGGCCACCGTTCTGGCATGACCAGGGCTTGCTCGGGAAGAGGCTGTGTGGCAGAGGGCCCTCCCTGGCCCAGCCTTCCCTCCCCCACAGTGCACGGGCCAGTGCCGCCTGCTGGCACCCTGACCCCACAAGGACAAGTCTTCCCTGAGCTGCCCCGCCAACTCTGGGGGCAACTTCCAGATGTGCCATGGCCAGCCAGGGTCCCCAGAGGCTGAAACGAGGTCCCAGAGAGGGAAGGATGTGTCAGTGGCCCCCCGGGGTGGTCCCTGACACCTCAAGGTGCCAATCACCCATGCAAGGTCCAGCAGGCACTGAAGCAAGCCCCTGCCTGGGTGGGCACGGAACAGGCTCTCTGGAGAGCAATTTGGCAGTACAAGGCAGTGCAAAGCAAAACAAGCAAAGCACGGATCCCATCCCTACCCACCACTCACCCTTCAGGCCTGGAGCCTGAGAGAGTGACCGTGGGCATGCAGTGCGTGCTCACACCGGGGCTGGAGGGCATGTGGAACGGAGGTTCCTCAAAAACTCGAACAGGGCCGGGCGTGGTGGCTCAAGCCTGGAATCCCAGCACTTTGGGAGACAAGAGTCATTTTAGCAGACATTCCCCCAGTGCAGGGGGCAAAGAGATGAAGGAGGGCATTTTGGACTATTCCAGACAGAGGGCATGGGGTTGTTTCTGTGTAGAAAGATGGCAGGGGAAGTCAGGGGTCAGGGGACAGCCCTAGTGCCTGAGGTCAGTGGGCTCCACGGATGTGACATCTGAGGACGCCAGAGGTGAGGGGATAGGCACACCCAGACTCCCCTGCCGGGATCCTGAGCACCCATGAACCATGGCTATGGGGACCAGAGGCCACCATGGGTGTGGTGGGCAGGGAGCCTCCCCAGGCTGGACCTCCAGGCACAGACGAACAGAGGAGAGGACGTCTAGGCTGCAGGAGATCAGGAGGAGGCGCAGAGGTGGCCTGTGTGAGGACAGCGAGGGCCAGGCTGGCTGGGGCCATGCATCGGAGCCTGAAACGTTGATCTGAGACTTCCATCGGCAGCTGTTGCAGAGGATTCTGATCCATCTCTCTGCCCCATGCAGATGGGCCTGCTGAGGGAGGCCAGAGTGCTGGGGTGCTGCCTAGTGAAGGACAGGGAGGGACAGGAGCCGGTGGTGAGGAGCCTGCTACTGAGAGACTCCTCTCGGGACCTGACATTGTTGGGGTCTAGTCTTGGTGACCTCCATGCTTGGGGCCAAATGCCCTTGGCTGCTTCTTTCCTTCTCTTTTTCTCAGGCGGATCACCTGAGGTCAGGAGTTCGAGACCAGCCTGACCAACATGGAGAAACCCCGTCTCTACTAAAAATACAAAATTAGCCAGGCGTGGTGGTGCATGCCTGTAATCCCAGCTAGTCTGGAGGCTGAGGCAGAAGAACCGCTTGAAGCTAGGAGGCAGAGTTTGCAGTGAGCCAACATGGTGTCATTGTACTTCAGCCTGGGCAACAAGAGCGAAACTCCGTTAAAAAACAAACAAACAAACAAACAAAAAAACCTCAAACAGAACGGCTCATACCATCCCTCAGTCCTACTGCTGAGTGACACCCCAAAGAACTCAAAACATACGTCTACACTAAAACGTATACAAAAACCTACAGAAGTGTTCACAGCAGTAAATCCACAACCACCAAAGGTCAACTCGAACACCCGTCAGTGGACGCACGGATCAACAAAACGCCGTCTTCCCGTACAACGGGATGTCACTCAGCACCAACGGGAGTGAAGCCAGGACACAGGCCGCAGTGTGGGGGACCTTAACAGCATGAGGGCCAGGGAAAGAAGCTAGGTCAGGGGCCATACGTTCGTTGGGTGACTCCGCTCTATGAAACGCCCAGTACAGGCAGGAAACCAGAGGCTGGGAGAGGGGGAATTAGGAGTGACTGCTAAGGGGTAAGGTGGTTTTCTTTTGGGGGGATGGAAACGTTCCAGAAGTAGATGGTGGTGGTGGTTGCAAAACACTGGGAATGTTCTCAGTGCCACTGAACTGTAAACTTTAAAAGGGATAAAATGGGAATCTTAGGTGGCATGTATTTTCTACAACGAGAAAAACTGTTACCCTTGACTGGGTATGGTAGCTCAAGCCTGTAATCCCAGCACTTTGGGAGGCCAAGGCAGGTGGATCAC
Organism: Trachypithecus francoisi; assembly: GCF_009764315.1. Taxonomy (NCBI): domain Eukaryota; kingdom Metazoa; phylum Chordata; class Mammalia; order Primates; family Cercopithecidae; genus Trachypithecus; species Trachypithecus francoisi. The sequence goes on from NW_022681473.1 coordinate 4,765,272, forward strand.
TTGAGGTCAGGAGTTCAAGATCAAGCCTGGGTAACAGGGTGAAACCCCGTCTCTACTAAAAATACAAAAATTTGCTGAGTGTGGTGGCGAGTGCCTGTAATCCCAGCTACTCGGGAGGCTAAGGCAGGAGAATCGCTTGAACCTGGGAGGCGGAGGTTGCCGCGAGCCAAGATCATGCCACTGCACTCCAGCCTGGGCGACAGAGCGAGACTCAGTATCAAAAGAAAAAAAGAAAAAAAAAAAAAGAGAGAGAGAGAGAAAAACAACTTTAGCGTCTCTCTAAAGGGGACAGGTGAAGTAACGCTGGAGTTTATATAAAGGTGTTCCCTAGCTATTCAGTCAAAGAAGCAGGCTTTTGGGAGGCCGAGGTGGGCGGATCACGAGGCCAGGAGATCAATACCATCCTGGCCAACATGGAGAAACCCCGTCTCTACTAAAAATACAACAATTAGCTGGGTGTGGTGGTGGGTGCCTGTAGTCCCAGCTACTTGGGAGGCTGAGGCAGGAGAATCGCATGAACCCAGGAAGCAGAGGGTGCAGTGAGCCGAGATGGCACCACTGCACTCAGGCCTGGTGACAGAGCAAGACCCTGTCTGGGGAAAAAAAAAAAGCAGGTTAGAATGGTTTACTGGAAAGGTGTTTGAAGAAGACACACATACGTGACTATGCTTGGAAGTTGGAAGTTCTGGAAGGACAAACACTGTAATGTTCATACTGGTCATCTCTGGGTGATGGGACGCAGGGCACTTTTGTGTTTGTGCGTTTGTCTCTGTGCCTGCGCATTTGTTCTCAGCTATTTCTAAAATTTCCATAGCAAACTTTTGTAACTGGAAAAAGCTTCAGAGCAGGAAAACAAAAAAGGCAAGAAGTGTCAGGATTTTTCTAAAAGTCCCCACCTGCCCCCATACCAGCATATGGAGGTGTAGAGTGAAAGCCATCGAGGGTGGCCCCTCTCCAGTCCCTGCGGGCAGTGGACAAGGATGAACAGGCATGGCAGGGCCCCCGCCCCCCACCCAAATGGTTTTTGTATCTCCTGGCCATCATTCCTTCCAGCCAGGACACCAGTTGAGGAGGAACTTACAAAGAGCAGGAGAAAGTCTTCCAGGCCCAGGGGAGCCCAGCACGTTTCCCTCCTGGACCAGTAGGACAGCATCACTCATTCATTTCTTCATTCATTCACACCTTTGTCAGACCTCACACCTGGCGAGTGCCCACTCAGACCCCATGTGAGGGTGTGGGAAGCCCAGGAGAATGGCTGAGGCAGGAAGAGGAGGGTTCAGCCCTTTGCAGCAGCTCCCATTCCCTCTGTAAGCCATGGTCTCTGTGGTGGTAAGCGCTGGCCTTCCCTTCTGGGCTGGAGGGATGCTGGCAGCATCGGGCTCTCTCCCAGACAGCAGCCTAGTCTTCTCCAAGCCAGCCACATCCTTCTCTGCAATCAGCTTTGGAGGACACTCCCGGGCTCATTGGTGACTTTTTCCTCCTTGCTGACCCTGACCCTGCAGCTCGTGCTGAAGCCCTCCTATAGGCCAGGCCCCGACCTACGTGCTGGGGCTTCAGACAGGAGTCAGACAGAAGCTCCCTTCCAAGCATGTATTACCATCCGGAAAGGCCATCTGAAAAACCGGATGTTTCCAGGTGAGATGCTTAAAACCGAGTCATTCCCCTGCCCACATTGCCAGTGCTACCCCCACACAGAACAAGAACCACGTGTTCTGCAGGGTGAGGCCTGGTTATGTCCTCTCATCCCCTGACCCAGCCACACGCCAACCCCCGTCATGCCCACCACCCTGCAGCCCCTCCACCCTTCCAGACTGGTGCTCAATGCCTTAAACACTTCCTGCCTCAGGGCCTTTGCAGTCTCAGATGCTCTTCTCCAGGTCTCTGTGGGGCTGAGTCCCCATTGCATGGCAATCTCAGCTTAAATACTGGCTTCTCTCACCTCTGTAGCTAAAGTGATTCCTCCTAAATACACCACCATTATCATTTGCTTTTTTGATTTTGTTTTCCTTTTTTTTTTTGATATGGTGTCTCATTCTGTTGCCCAAGCTAGAGTGCAGTGGCACGATCTCTGCTCACTGCCACCTCCGCCTCCCGGGTTCAAGCAATTCTCCTTCAGCCTCCTGAGTAGCTGGGATTATAGGCACCTGCCACCATGCCCAACTAATTTTTTTTTTTTTTTGTATTTTTAGTAGAGACAGGGTTTCACCATATTGGCCAGGCTGGTTTCAAACTCCTGACCTCAAATGATCCGTCCGCCTCGGGCTCCCAAAGTGCTGGGGTTACGGGTGCGAGCCACTGTACCTGGCCGCTTATTTGATTTTCTTCCAAGCATGTATTACCATCCAAAACCATCTCGTCGTGCCTTGGTTCTCTCACTGTTCATTATTCCTCACCCACATGCTGTGGCCCTGAAGCAGGGACCAAGTGTTTTGTGGTTGCCGTGTGGCCACCATCCCCCAGCACATGGTAGGTGCTTGATAAGCATCGTGTTGAGTGCATGGGGCGACCAGAAACAGGGGAGCTTGCAGGTCCCCAGCACTCATGCAACAGGGCTCTGATCAGGCTGGCTCTCTGCTCTCAACTGCGCTTTTTTTTTTTTTTAAACTGTTGTGAGAATCTGCAGTAATCACTTGGCTCGTCTCTAATCCTGATTTAATGAGGCCACACTGGTTCTTTGGTGTTCATATTCTCTGAAGTTCAGCTCTGAGAAAAATAAAAAGAAAGGCCGCCCCGCCACCTACCCATCACCAAAGAAAGACACAAGGGAGCATCCTAGAATTTGGGACGCATCAAAACCAAAGAAAAAAGCAGAACGTGCTCCGACGTTTGGCCCAAGCAGCCTCTGAGGCCAGCCGTGCTCCGAGCGTTTGTAGTGCAGTGGCACAGCCCTCCAGATGTTCCTGGCAGGACTGCCACTTCAAACGCCAGGCCTCAAGCCCATTACCTGCACAGCCTTTGTGTATTTCAAAGGGGAAGGCAGTTGAACTTTCCCTGTAATCATTGGGCCCAAACTTGCCTTTAATGGACCATCAGGGAACACAGCAAGGAGAACTCCCCAATCATTACCAGGTTCTGATGGTCTCGGAGCCCACCTGGAGAGGCCCGCGGGGCAGCCACCTGTGGCTCTTGCCACGCCTGCTCTAGGGAAGGCTAGGACTCCATCCAACTGAGCGCTGGACTGGGAGTCAGAAGCCACGACTTTGAGGGCCTAGGTTGCCTGGCCCCGCTTCCTGGGCCATGGCGACCCACTTTCTGTATGTGAACCCCACCTCGGCTGCTTGCTTTGCTGTGAGACCTTGGGCAGGTACCCTCACCTTGCTGAGTCCCCGTTTTGCAATCGGCTACGGAGAATAAAAACAGAACCTACCTCTCCAGTTTGCTCTGAAGCGTAGGCGTTTTCTAAATGACAATACTCTGAAGAAATATGTACTGAGTTGAATTGTGTCCCCCCAAAATGTATGTCTACCTGGAACCTCGCAAGGTGAACTTATTTGGGAGAAGGATCTCTACAGATGTAATTAAGGTAAGAATCCAGACGAGATCATCCCAGACTAGGATGGGCCCTACATCCAGTGATTGGTATTCTTATGAGAGACGGCTGGGCGCAGCGCTCACGCCTGTAGTCCCAGCACTTTGGGAGGCCAAGATGGGTGGATCATATGAGGTCAGGAGTTTGAGACTAGCCTGGCTAATATGGTGAAACCCCATCTCTACTAAAAAGACAAAAAATTAGCGGGGTGTGGTGGCACGTACCTGTAATCCCAGCTACTTGGGAAACTGAGGCAGGAGAAGCACTTGAACCCAGGAGGCGGAAGCTGCAGTGAGCCAAGATTGAGCCATTGCACTCCAGTCTGGGCAACAAGGGTGAAACTCCATCTCAGAAAAAAAAAAAAAAAAGAGAGAGAGAGACAGAAAGACAGATAAGGAGAAGATACAGATATTCAGGAGGCCCTGTGAAGCTGGAGGCTGAGGCTGGAGTGATGCAGCCACAAGCCAAGGAATGTCTGGAGCCACCAGAAGGTGGAAAGGGCAGCAAGCATCCTTCCCTAGAGTCTTCAGAGGGAGCAGGGCCATGCTGACTCCCTGATTTGGAAATTTCTGGCCTCCAGAACTGGGAGACAATACATTTCTGATATTTCAAGCTATCAAGTTTGCAGGTGTTTATTATAGCAGCCTTGGGAAATTAATAACAAATCCAAGTCATTGTTCCTATAGTTGTTACTCTAAAGAATTCTCTGTGGCCAGGCACGGTGCCTCATGCCTGTAATCTCAGCACTTTGGGAGGCCGAGGTGGGCAGATCACCTGAGGTCAGGAGTTTAAGACCAGCCTGGCCAACATGGTGAAACCCAGTCTCTACTAAAAAAGACAAAAATTATCTGGGTATGGTCACGTACACCTGTAATCCCAGCTACTCAGGAGGCTAAGGCAGGAGGATGGCTTGAACCCAGGAGGTGGAGGTCAAGTGAGCCACTGCACTCCAGCCTGGGTGACAAGAGCAAAACTCCATCTCAAAAAAAAAAAGAATTCTCTGAGCCACTGAAATGTCTCACCAGACACTTAGGCCCACAGTGACCTCTGTAGATGAGCAGCAGCTCCCTCTGTCTCCAAAGCAATTGAAAAAGGAAGAAGCGATGCATAAGGGAAAGACAGACCTTGGTTTGGAATGTGGCTCTGAGCCCATTCCTAGCTGTAGACTTTGATAAGTCACTGATCCTCTGTGAACCTCTGTCTCTTTATGAAATGGGGACCATTTTATCCACCTCCAAGAATTCTGTGATGATGAGACTAGGTCAGGATGTAAAGCATTCACACATAAGGGTTCAGTAAATGGGAAGGGTGTCTATATTAGTTTATTTGTTTATTTATTTATTTTTGTGAGATGGAGTCTCACTCTGTCACCCAGGTTGGAGTGCAATGGTGCAATCTCAGTACACTGCAACCTCTTCCTCCCTAGTTCAAGTGATTCTCCTGCCTCAGCCTCCTGAGTAGCTGAGATTACAAGCATGTGCCATCACGCCTGGCTAATTTTTGTATTTTTAGCAGAGATGGGGTTTTGCCATACTGGCCAGATTGGTCTTGAACTCCTGACCTCAGGTGATCCATCTGCCTTGGCCTCCCAAAGTTCTGAGATTACAGGCATGAGCCACTGTGCCTGGCCTATATTAGTTATCCACTGTTACATAGTACATTTCCCCAACATTTAGAGGCTGAAAACAACAATGGACCTTTATTATCTCACATAGCATTATAGCTCTGCATCAGGTATGTGGAAGCAGCTTAACTGGATGTTTTGGGCTCAAGATCTCTCATGATGTTGAAATCAAGATGTCAGCTAGGGCTGTAGTCTCATCTGATGGCTTGACTGGGGCTGGAGCATCCACTTTCAAGGTGCCTCACTCACATGTCTGTGGGCAGGAGGCCTCAGTTCCACTTGGACTTTCCGTAGGGCTGCTTGGGTGTCCTCCCAACATGGCAGCTGGCTTCCCCCACAGCATGTGATCCAAGAAAGAGCAAGGTGCAAGTGGTAATGTCTTGGGCGTCATACTTTGCCACTTCCACCACATTCTACGGATCCTAGAGAGCAACCCTGAAACAATGAGGGAGGGAACTCTACATGGGCACTGACACTAGAGAGTAGCCCATTGGAGGCCAATGGGGGGCTGGCTACCACTGCGTCTCAGAGGGCAAGGTGTTCTTGGGGATGCTGCCAGGCAGAAGCCTACCTAACAAGTGGCTTTGCTGTCTAGACTTGCCTCTGGGGCCAGCTGCCTGGGAGCTGGGAGCCTGATCTGGCCACGTGCCCAGCAGCTCCCCTGTAATTTCATTTGTCTAAGGCCTCTTCATGTCTCACCGGGGCTCCTTCATGTGAGCACTAAGGGCCAACATTGAGCCACAAAGACTTTCAACCCAGAGCCCATGTCAGCAGCCCATCCAGAGCCTCACATCTTCTCTTGGGAGCCCAGCCTAAAGATTAGAGCCCCAGAGACACCTCAGGGGCCAATAGGCAGGCCTGAGTTCTGGTGGGGGCGGTGTCCCGGATGCCCACCATGGCCCTACAGCAGCTCCCTGAGTGTGTTGTATGAGTGTTCACGTGTGGGTGCATCATGTGCAAACCTGTATGTGAAGGTGTGTGCAGGGAGACATATGTGCCAGCACAACTGGAATCTGTTTGTGTGTGACAAAATCTGACATTTCCACACATAAAAAACATTGCAAGCACAGCAGTGCTGGAACTGACAGGAGATCCAGGCCACCACCCTGCCTCCCCCTGAATCCTGTCACCAGCTGCCTCTGATCTCAGACGTATTCCAACAATCACTTAAAACATGGTGGATTACTATGAAGTTTTAAGCATGCAGAGACACACCTCACCCAAGGAAAGTAAAAAGGCATATTGGAAACTGGCACTGAAGTGACACCCAGATAGAAATCCTGATAATAAAGAATAAGCAGAGAGAAAATTCAAACAAGTAGTGGAGGCGTATGAGGTGCTGTCAGATGCTAAGAAAGGGGACATCTATGACGAATATGGCAAAGAAGGATGAATTGGTGGAGGAAGAGGTGGACGTCATTTTGACAGTCCGTTTGACTTTGGCTTCACATTTTGTAACCCAGAGATGATGTCTTCAGGGAATTTTTTTGGTGGAAGGGACCCATTCTCACCTGACTTCTTTGAAGACCTTTTTGAGGACATTTTTGGGAATCAAAGACATCCCCGAGGAAGCAGAAGCCAAGGAATGGAGTCATTTTTCTCCACATCCAGTGGATTTCCATCTTTTGGAAGTGGATTTTCTTCTTTTCACGCAGTATTTACTTCATTTAGGTCCCTGGGTCATGGGGGCCTCACTTCATTCTCTTCCACATCATTTGGTGGTAGTGGGATGGGCAACTTCAAATCAATATCAATTTCTGCTAAAATGGTTAATGGCAGAAAAATGACTACAAAGAGAGAGAATTGTTGAGAATGATCAAAGAAAGAGTAGAAGTTGAAGAAGACAACCAGTTAAAGTCCTTAGCAATCCATGGTAAGGAGTAGCTGCTGCAAGTAATTCAACGCAAGCTTTTAACAGAAATGTTAAACTAAAGCAAGCACCATTTGAGGATTAACAGGAACTTTTCTTTTTTTGAAGATTTCAAATGAACTCGACTTTCAGTATAATTGTACCTAATCTAAAGTATTTATAAACAACTCACTAGAGCCTCTATTTGTCATAGACTTTTGAGTTGATTGTTGGGACCACATAATAGGACCATTGTTTTGTTGTGGTTTTTTTGTTTGTTTGTTTGTTTTTGGTTTTGTTTTTTGTTTGTCTTTTTTTTTTTTTTTTTTTTGAGATGGAGTCTCACTCTGTCACCCCAGGCTGGAGTGCAATGGCACGATCCCCGCTCACTGCAACCTCTGCCTCCCAGGTTCAAGTGATTCTCCTGCCTCAGCCTCTGGAGTAGCTTGGATTACAGGCGTGTGCCACCACACCTGGCCAATTGTTATATTTTTAGTAGAGACAGGGTTTCACAGTGTTGGCCAGGGTGGTCTTGAACTCCTGACCTCAGGTGATCCACCTGCCTCGGCCTTCCAAAGTGCTGGGATTACAGGCATGAGCCACCATGCCCAGCCCTTTTTTTTTTTTAATTGGTATAAGTCTCTGCATGCTCTTTGCTTTTTTACCAAACGTACTGCAAGGTGAGCCTTGACTCTTTAGTGTAGGACAACTAACACTAAGACTAACACTAACACCAGCATGGATCTGCTTTTCCACGGTGTCTGAAATGTGAGTCACATAGTGTCAGCCTGCTGTGAAGTTAACACTGCCAGGACGAATCTTCTACAGAAATCATTTCAATTTTTTTTTTAGTATTTAGTAGTGAAAGATATTAATGCATTAATGGTAATACATTTCTGGTTTAATATAAATTAAGGATGTTTTCTAGTTGTGCATGAATGCTGGCAACTTAGTACGCTTTGACAATTGTTTAAATATTTAAATATGTAATATTAAGCTTAGGTTTTTTTTTTTTTTTTTGAGACGGAGTCTCGCTCTGTCGCCCAGGCTGGAGTGCTGTGGCCGGATCTCGGCTCACTGCAAGCTCCGCCTCCCAGGTTCACGCCATTCTCCTGCCTCAGCCTCCCGAGCAGCTGGGACTACAGGCGCCCACCACCTCGCCCGGCTAGTTTTTTGTATTTTTTAGTAGAGACGGGGTTTCACCGTGTTAGCCAGGATGGTCTCGATCTCCTGACCTCGTGATCCACCCGACTCGGCCTCCCAAAGTGCTGGGATTACAGGCTTGAGCCACCGCGCCTGGCCAAGCTTAGGTTTAAAAAAGTAAAGCTGGTGGCTTTATGGGCATGGTGGCTCATGCCTGTAATCCCAGCACTCTGGGAGGTCGAGGTGGGCAGATCACGAGGTCAGGAGATCAAAACCATCCTGGCTAACACGGTGAAACCCTGTCTCTACTAAAAGTACAAAAAATTATCTGGGCATGGTGGTGGGCGCCAGTAGTCCCAGCTACTCGGGAGGCTGAGGCAGGAGAAAGGCGTGAACCTGGTAGGTGGAGCTTGCAGTGAGCCAAGATTGTGCCACTGCACTCCAGCCTGGGCGACAGAGTGAGATTTCGTCTCAAAAAAAAAAGAAGGAAAGCTGGTAAACAGAGTCTTTGTCATTTGCTTTTAAAAACAAAAAAGAAAGAAAGAAAATAAATGCAATAAATGTGAATGTGTTTGGTGTATTCTTTCCTGAGTGGGATCTGAAAAAAAATTGCACATGTCACGCATGTAGAATGTGTGAAAAACACCAACAAAGCAAACACACATAAACCCACCACTGAGCTTCATGAATACAATATCACCAACAGTTTGGTGCCCAACGTGCCCTCTCTCCCCAGAGGTAACTGTTCTCCATTTGGAGACTTGCTTTTTTCGCTTCACATCTTGTGTGGGAGATCCATCCCTGCCAATGGCTAAAAACTCTTTTTTCTTTTTCTTTTTCTTTTTTTGAGACAGAGTCTGGCTCTGTCACCCAGGCTGGAGCGCAGTGGCACAATCTCGACTCACTGCAACCTCCAACTCTCAGGTTCAAGTGATTCTCCTGCCTCAGCCTCCCAAGTAGTTGGGACTACAGGTTGCACCACCACACCCAGCTAATATTTGTGTTTTTTAGTAGAGACGGGGGCTTTACTATGTTGCCCAGTCTGGTCTGAAACTCCTGACCTCAAGTGATCCACTTGCCTTGGCCTCCTGAAGTGCTGGGATTACAGGTGTGAGTCACCATGCCCAGCCTAGAAATTCATTTTTCACTGCTACTTAGTCCACCACATGACTATAGCATAAACCACGTAACCATTCTCCTGTCAGGGACGTTCAGATCTTTCCTTGTTATTGTTGTTGCTGCTGCCATTCCCAATAACACTGGCTCCAGCACACACATACACCTTCACCTGTGCCAGCTTCTACTGTCTCTCTCTTGTAGACTTGAGGCATCAGGTGAAAAGGTCCAGCCACCCTGCTGAAAAGACTATGTAGCAAAAGACCATGCAGGAGAACAGAGAGAGAGAGAGAGAGAGAGAGAGAGAGAGAGAGAGAAATAATGAGAATGAGAATGCCCAGCCAGCTCCCAGCCTGTCCAGCCAGCCCAACCGAGGTACCTGGCATGTGGATGAAGCCATCTTGGAACTTTCAGTTGCAACCAAGCTCCCAGCTGAATGTACCCATGGGAGTGACCCAGCCCACCACATGGATCTAAGATGAGCCATCCCTGCTGAGCCCTGCCCAAACTGTAGAATTACGAGAAAAAAAAAATGGTGGATGTTTTAAGCCCCTAAGTTTTGGAGTGGCTTACCATGTAATAAGAGATTATGGAAAACATTAGCCATCTTATAAAATACCCCAAAAGTTTGGTCATGAAATCAAAGCAAACAATGATCCTCATCCTGCCCAAGATACAATCACTAACTATATGTAGCCCCTCCCCATCCCATGGCCAAGTTGCTCTTTCTCCATCTACACTACCTCCACAGTGAACTCTCCTTTTGGTGGGGTGAGGTGGGTGGGCAGCAGAGCTAGGTCTTGACCTGCCAGGAGGAAATCCACAGTCTGGGCAGGACACTGATGCTGGATGCTGACACATTTCATCTTCAAGGAAGACCTGAGAGGGTCCCTGGCACAAACCCCAGCCAAGGGGTCCCCAGACAGGCTTTTTCCTCCCAGATATTCTAACAGGAGCACAAGGAAGAGGTTCACGGGGAATCCTTGGGAAAGCCTCGGGAAAAGCCAGCAGAGCCTTGGGTGGGCTGAGAAAGGAGAATTTTTTCTGTAAAAGGTCATCCTGTCTCCTGCATTCCTTCACTGCATTTCCAGCCACCAGAGCATCTATGAAAGTCCTTATTCTTCCTCTCTTGGCTTTAACTAAACATTCACTGCTGTAGTGGAAGATGGACTCTGGTAGCAGGGGGTGGGGAGAAAGCGGCCTTTCTTTCTTTCTTTCTTTCTTTCTCTTTCTTTCTTTCTCTTTCTCTCTCTCTTTCTTTTCTTTTCTTTCTTTCTTTCTTCTTTCTTTCTGTCTTCTCTCCTTCCTTCCTTTTTTCTTCCTTTTTTCTATCTTTTCTTTTCTTTCCTTTCTCTCTTTCCCTCTCCTTTCTTTCCTTCTCTCTCTCTTCCTTTTTCTCTCCTTTTCTTTCCCTCTTCCTTTCCTTTCCTAGGATTTTTAATGTTTATATGGTTCACTGGCCCCCAGGGTCAAGGCTTTAGGCCCCCACAGAATGTTTCCAGAGATCCACTGACTCCCTTGGGAAGAGCTGGGAGAAAACATAGAGGGTGTCACCAGGCTGATGTCCCTGCACCCGCAGGGGACGGGACCCAGCTGGCAGAGTTGGACACCAGCTGTTTGCCAGTGAAGTCTCAGCTACTCCTCGCAGTCAGATGCCTGCCGTGGTCCTGCCCACATGTGCGGGATCACAGCACAGCCCTCAGGATCCTGCCGCTCCTGAAATATCTGCTTAAAGGAGGCCCAACTGCTTGACAGATTCATCTCCTGTTCTGGCTTCTGATGCCCCATGGAGCCCAGTCATTTGTGCAGGGTACTGGGGCTGTTAGACCCGGCCAGTGAGTCATTGGGTTGATTCCCTTTGGGAGATAATCACAAGCCCAACCTCAGACCCAAACACTCTGAGGCTGAAGAGATTGGGCACGTGCCTAACAACCATTACATCTAGGAGGTCTCCGGATGGAGTGGGGGGTACTTGGGCCTACCTCTCAATACTGTAATCTTCCACCTTCTCTCTGAGTGGCCTGGGCAGTTCCCTTCACCTCTCTGAGCCTCAGTTTCCTTACCTGTAAAATGGGCACAAATCCCCCCTGCCTCTTGGGTTGTTGACAAGATTTGGGAGAGATTTCCGAGGGCCTTCCCACTTTGGGAGCCTCGTATAGGAAAGTGTAGATGGACCTTGTCTGTTACTCCAGGGCTGGCTCAGGGTGTCCCTGCTGGGGGCTGCAGAAACCCCACAGAGACCGGGTTTTCAATAAGTAGGCATCTCACCCTCATAAGCCACAGCGGCCCTGGCCCCAGCTCCCCATCACCTGCGTCTGACACTTTAGCCATCATTTAACATCAGAAAGTTTATTGCTGGCCCTCAGGGGCTCAGCCCTGCCCTAATGGGCCAACCTCAGGGGTCCTACCCTTTGAAGAGGGTCTTTATGGTAATTGATGGTAATAGCAGGTAGCCTGGGCCCCAGGTAGGAAGCCCTCCTGGGGATAATTGAATTAGCCTGGAAAACAAATTACTTTCGGCCAAAACAAATCACTTTCAATCACAGAGCAACATATAAGATCCCCCAAACCACAAAGCTACTCACAGTTCAAGGAACAGACAAGGGGTTGGGGGAACCGGGAGAGTGGGCTGATCACAGAGCAGAGACGGGGCCAAGCCAGGCCTCCTTCCCCCTATCCAGTGGCCAGGACTGGGGGCCCCTCTTGAGCTGGGTTTACCTGTGACTAAAGTGTGTATATGTTTTGTTTTTTGGGGGAGGTGGTGATGTTCCCTGGTCAAGTTGTCGTCTAAGTATTAGGTGAGAGGTCCTGTCTGTCGTATATGGATGCATTGAGGGTCTTCCTCTCAATGTAGAGAAAGATGTTTCCCAAGGGAGTCTTAAGTACAGCCCTGAGAGGCAGGTGCACTGATACCTAAAGAGAGGATCCCACCCAGGCTCACTGCTCGTGTGACAAGTAAGGTGACCAGTCCCAGCTACTCAGGAGGCTGAGACGGGAGGATCACATGAGCCCAGGAGGTTGAGGCTGCAATTGGATGTGATTGCCCCACCACACTACAGCCTGGGTGACAGCCAGACCGTGTCTCAGAAAACAAACAAACAAAACGCACAAAAAACAAAGCCCCAGAGCCTCTGTGCACGTGCAGAAGGGACCCACCCAGTCCATACCTATAGGATGTGAGTGGTATATAAGTAGCCTCACCTGGTGGACCCCCCAGAACCTTCCACCCCTAAGCCAGGGTCTACCCCATCCCTCCAGGCCTGGCTGATGCTGGGGAACACCAACGCCAGACCTGTTTGTCCCATCTCTGCCTCCATGGATGGCGAGGATGTCGGAGGTCCTACCAGGAGCAAGGAGACCTAGCCCCAGCTTGGCAAATGGAAGCGGGCAGGGCTGACCTCCCACCCAGACGCGCTCTGCCTCCTCTACATGGGAGATGCGCCGAGGCTGTCACCTGCCCAGCAAGCACTTAGTGAAGCGTCTCTGGGGGCCAGACCAGCACCCAGCCCAGGTGGGGGGCAGTCATCAAGGCCCCCATGGCCTTGTGAGGAGGCAGGGGTGTAACCAGAAGCCAACGGTGGATGCATGGCCCAAGGATGGAGGGGCACCTTTGAGGCAGCAGCCCCTCAGTTCAGGGGATCCCTGACAGGAACCAGGTTAGGGCCAGTGACCCAGGGAAGGGGCCGCCAGGGCAGAGACCAGCAATGCCAGGCACAGTCACAGGTGGCCAGATCCAGGGCCTCCCACAGCCATTCCTAGCTGGAGATCGCCAGTCCCCGCCACAGGTTTGCCACGGGTCTGTGCTTGGGCAGGATCTCTGTGGTGGCCAGGACACCAGAGATCGGAGGTGAGGCGGGCCTGGAGGCTAGAGCACAGAGAGGAGGAGGCAGCCGCCATGCCTCCACGGGCTTCACTCCACAGCCCTCAGGTGAGCCCAGGCTTTTCTAGCCCCTGGCCTTGAGGCGTGAGGTCCAGTCCACACAGGGCCCCTTTCTTGCGGTGTGACCTTGGAGAAGTGGCTTAACCTCTGGTCTGTAGAACCTTCTAGAAGATTCTTTCCCCTCATGCCTCCTCTCCTCCAAAGACAGCCTGTATGCATGGCCCCTCCTCACCCCCTGCCTCCTGTCCACAGGCCCAGAGGCTTGGCCCCCATCTGTCCTGGCTCCCACCTGTGTCCAGCTCCAGGACGAGGCTCCACACTTGCCCCTCTCTCCTGCAGCTCCGTGGAACCCACACAGCCAGGCCGGCCCCTCCCTGGGATCCCCAACCTGCTCTTGGCACATCAGCAGCTGCTCCTCAGTCCTCAGTCTGCAGGACCTCTGATCACCCCTCAACCCCCAACGGGCTCCACACTGTGTGGGTGCCTCTTGGCCCCGGTCACCTCTTCCTGTGTCCCCCGTGCTGCTCTCTCTGCATTCGCTGACCTCCCAAGGCCGCAGGGCTGCAGCTCTGTCTGACCCCTCTCCCTCATGCTCACCGGGCAGGCAGGCTCCCTGATATGGCTTGGCTGTGTCCCCACCCAAATCTCATCTTGAATTGTAGCTCCCATAATTCCTATGTGTTGTGAGAGGGACCCAGTGGGAGATGATTGAATTGCAGAGGTGGTTTCCCCCATACTGTTCTCGTGGTAGTGAACAAGTCTCACAAGACCTGATGGTTTTATAAGGGGCTTCCCTTTCTGCTTGGCTCTCGTTCTCTCTCCTGCCGCCCTGTGAAGAAGTGCCTTTTACCTTCCGCCACGATTGTAAGTTTCCTGAGGCCTCCCCAGCAATGCGGAACTGTGAGTCAATTAACCTTTTTCTTTTACAAATTACCCAGTCTCAGGTACATCTTTATTAGCAGTGTGAGAATGAACTAATACACTTCCCAATGCCCTTCAGTTGAAATTCATTGACTCTGGTGACCCAGAATGTCTGTCTCCCTGGACTCCAGACTCTTGCTTCCAGCTGCCCCGGAGACTGCTGCATGGATGTCTCACAGGACTTCCAACTCCACAAGTCCAAACTGTGCCAGGACCTCCCACTCAAACCTACTCCTTTTACCCATCTCCCAGCTGAGGACTCAGCCACTTCACCCTCCAGCTCCCAGGCCAGAAGCCCTGTCCAGCAGCAGGCCCTGTCCCCTCACCCTGCAGGATGGAGGCAGAATCTGACCATCCCTGGTCCCAGCCACCATCAGAGTCCACCTGTGCCCCTCCCCACTCAGTGCAGCTGCCTTTGTGCTTTTACACTCTGGGACCCTCTTGCTCAGAGCAAAAGCCAGGGTTCTTACAAGGCCTCTAGGACCCCACAGATCTGTGACCGGAGCCCAATCTCAAGTAGCCCTGCTGTGGAGAGAGGCACATGTAGAAGAGCCCTGGGGTCCCTGATGGAGGAGGGCAGCCACCTCGGACCTCCGACCCAGCCTGGCCTCCTGAGGATGGAAATCTTAGAGGGAGACCAGCGGGCAGGTAGAGTGGTCACAAGCTGACCTTGCTGAGTCCCCAGTTCCTGTGCACAGAATTGTGAGCAATACTAGGGTTTTGTGTGAAGTCACTAAGCTTGGGAAGGCAGCAGCACCTGATGTATTGCACACTTAGCTGCTTAGTTATCTTTCAGTCCCCACCCCCTCCTCCAGAATTACAGTTCCTCAAGGGCAGGGACTTGACTTCGCTCCCTGATGAGTCCCTAGCACCTAGACTGGTGTTTGACCGGTTACTGAGGTACTCGGTAGATATTTAGCTTATTTGAGTATTAACTGAAGAAATGGCAATGGGGCATGTTGCCAGGCACTTGGCTGCTAGCAGACCTCAGGGAATGTTGCCGTCGGGTCTCTCGGGGGTGCTGACAACAAGGCCCAGGCCCCTAATGCCAGGGGAGAAGGCCTGTGCTGGCCGGCAGAACCCATGCCTAGCTCCGATGGCAGCATCAGCTGCCTCTCATCTGTCTCCTCAGTTCACCTTCTGCTTCTCTGACTCTCAAATAGACCCTTAATTGACCATTTGGCCCCTAAATTAGGGACGATTAGGATCAACCCCCAAGCATCATTTCAGATGGCGGCCAGGGGCCTGAAGCCCCTCTTTGGGGTCCTGGGGGTCCTTCGACTTGGTCAAATAAAGGTCAGCTCTCTGGCCTGGCATGGGTGCCTTGGTAACCTCTGACCCTCAGCTCTTAAACCTGATCCCTGGTGACTCAGACCCGAGGGACTCACTGCAAATGGCCAACTAGAAAACGCCCGAAGATGCAGTGTGGAGACAGCCCCTCATGTGCCTGGAACCTGCAGAACATCCCCCTGCAGCCAGCGTTCTGCTGGTCACTCTTTCTGTACATAAGCTCCCAAGGCACAGAAAGGCATGCAGATACCAAAGCCAGCCCAGGAGGACCCCAGCACCCCCTCTCATGGATTTGAGGCTCATCTTGCAGCAGCCGCTACTGTTGCCGTTCCAACCTCCTACCTGCTACCTGGATCTGGGCAACTGCAAACATCTGCAAGCCTCGGTCTCCTCATCTGCAAAATTCGGACAGTCATAGCACCTGCAGTTTTGTAGTGTTGTTCTGAGGGTCATATGGCACGAGGAGCATGTCATTCTTTCTACACATGAGGAAGAGTAAATCCAAGCTCCTGGGGGGCTCTAGAGCCATTGTCTCTCCCAGTTCCCAAGCCGGCCCCACCAACCAGGCTAGAGAAGCGTTGTTGAGCTTAACTGGCCCGGGGAACATCCAGGGTCCCAGTGTTCTGGCAGTCTTTCTCCTGGGCTTGTGTGCAAGACTGAGTGTGCAAGTGTGTGCACACATGGGGCATTTCTCTGGACAATCTGCACCCATATGCACACACACACGCACACAGGCCTGGCAGGCCAGCCTGGTACAGCTGTGCAAGTTGCTGTACCAGGGCCCCTCCTGGATGATGCCCAGCCTCCCACTGCCTGCCAAGCTACATGCCCAGAGTGAGGGGCACCTTTTTCTCTGTTGCAGATACTGCGAGGGCAGAGCACCTGCCAGCCTCCCCCTCCTGGTGATACCCGTCTCTCTCAAAGGCTTGACTCTGGTTCCTCCACTCCCAGCCCCACTTCTTACACCTGCGGCTCTAGCCGTAGGATGCTCCCCGGCTCCTGTTCCATGACCTCTCCCTCTCATCAGCTGCCTTCAGTTCAGGGTCCTCAGCCCTAGGGTGTGCCACCCTCATAGTGGCTCTGACCGCCCGGTACCTGCCCTGCTCGTCTGCGGCGCCCTCCATGGGCAGGCAGGGCCAGTGCAGTGCAGCAGTTGGATATGTGGAACTCTGGCCCTGGTCTCCACATCCCTGGGCCTGGCCTGGACAGACAGGCTGGGCAGGACCCTGGGAGCAGGCGGGGCATGTGTTCTGCATCCAGGACGGCTCTGTCCGGGAGATGCCTCAGAGCCAGGCCCACCACGAGCACCCATCCGGCGCCATGGAGAGCAGCCCGTCAAGCAGCAGAGGATGCAGTTGTGTGATCTTTGAGCTGGCCCAGGACGAACACCTAACACAAGGCTAAATAGGGACCTGCAATTTTGTCCTGTTGTTCTAAGAGTCATATGGCACGATGGGCACATCATTCTGCCCATACCATTCCACCCCTGCAACATTCCTGTGAGGCAGGGAGAGCCACACGCCCTGTGCCCGGGAGCCCCTTGGCGGCACTCCCTCAAAAGCCGAAAAGTTCAGAGAAGACGGATGCCTGCAGTGGGGTGGCAGGATGGCAGGAGTTGGAGAGCCTTGGGTCCCAGCTCTGCTTGGCCTCGGAGAGTCAAGCTTGCTCTCTGGGCCTCAGTTTCCCCTCAGAAACACAGGGTTCCTTCCCCCTCTGATGGTGGACGCAGCCGGGACTTTGCAGACAGTAAGTAGGTGCACCCCAAGCATGAAATCGAGGCCACGGCTCCCCACGGGAAGGGGATGGGGATGGATATTTCTGTATATTCCACGTAGTGAGTGCAGGTGTTAGCCAGTGCTTATCGGGTTACCTTGGAATCTAAACCGTTCCCAGGGCCCACCACGCCCAGCGCCAGTGCTCCCCATAGGTTTATTCACACCTGGAAGCTGCAGGCTCTTGATGTGGTTCCTCTGATGTGCGTGCGCTCTGAAACCTAAACCCCCTTTGCTGCAGGCCTACAGAGTCTCCACAGGCACTCAGGGAGAGGCCCCAGCAGGGCAGGTACCTGACTCACAATGTCCTGGAGTGCCTGCTGCCCGGCCCGTTCCACTGGGGTCTTGTCTGTTTCCACTTTTCCTCCAGGTTCCTCTCCCTCTCCCGGGGCCTGAGGGCCATCACCCCATGGAATGCTGCACCTTGG
Source organism: Trachypithecus francoisi (assembly GCF_009764315.1). NCBI lineage: Eukaryota > Metazoa > Chordata > Mammalia > Primates > Cercopithecidae > Trachypithecus > Trachypithecus francoisi. The sequence continues at coordinate 4,782,824 of NW_022681473.1, forward strand.
GAAAGGAGCAGCCTCCAACAACCTGGCTGGTGCTTTTCCCGGGCCTCCCAGCTGCCTCCCACCTCTGGGCAATTTATGGGGTCACGAACCACCTCAAGGGTGCAATTCCTTGTCCTGGTGCCAATTGGCCTCTAAAGTGCTTTACAACCTGCTTGTAAGGAACCAGCCCCCTGAATGGCCCCAAAACCATGGTGGCCCCACCATTTGTCACCTAGGGCCAGGCAGGCCTGGAATCTGCCCTAAGCTCAGCCACTGTGACAGCCGATAGCCGCTTCCTCCTTTCTGCACAGCATTCCAGTCATATATGGTCATTCTTTACGTAAAAGCGTCGAAGGGCTTAGCTCTTCAGAGGGACAGGAGCGTGAGTACCACTGTCTCTTCCTTCGGGTTTTCAGGTGTGAAAAGGGGATGGACAAAAGCTATTCTTCAAAATTGTCATGAGGTTGAAATTAGATAACAGCTGTCAAGCAATGGCCCTTCGCAAACCTTCATAAATGGTGATGGTTTTATTTAATAATAACATCAAGGTGGAAACGGCCAGGAATCTCACCTTCCAGAGATAAGCATGGCTACTGTTTTATGGTCTCTCCTTGCATACTTTTTCCTTCTTCTGTCCTGGAAAATTTCAGGCATACTGAAAAGTGCAAAAAAAGCACGCGGCAGTTTTTTGCTTTTTTGTTTTGTTTTGAGACGGAGTCTTGCTCTGTTGCCCAGGCTGGAGTGCAATGGCGCGATCTCGGCTCACTGTAACCTCTGCCTCCTGGATTCAAGCAATTATCCTGCGTCAGCCTCCTGAGCAGCTGGGATTACAGGCACACGCCACCGCATCCAGCTAATTTTTGTATTTTTAGTAAAGACAGGGTTTTATCATGTTGGCCAGGCTGGTCTCGAACTCCTGACCTCTGGTGATCTGACCACCTTGGCCTCCCAAAGTGCTGGGATTATAGACATAAGCCACCACACCTGGCCCACATGGTGATTTTGTGAATAATTTTAAAGTGAAAATTCACAGAACCAACAGCCCTGCAAGAGACAGACCCCAATCAGCATACAGAAGTCCCTCCCATCCCCTTTCTGAGCCCAGCTGATCCTTCTCTTCCCAAGGGAATCACTGTTCTGACTTTGTCCTGCTTTCTTTATAGCTTTACAGCCTAGATATTCCTCTCTAAATAATGTCCTTTTTTACTTTTCCCTACGTGTAGGTCTTGCCTTCTCCCTCTTCATTATATTTGTGAGATTTATTCGTGTGAATGAGTGAACTTGTACTTGGTTTATTTTTCCTTGCTGTATCATATTCCACAGTGTGAATGTGCTATTAGATTGGTGCAAAAGTAATTGTAGTTTTTGCCATTACTTTCAATGGCGCTAATCTTTCAATGTCCTAGTCTGGAGCTGTTGGAACCTGGCTGCTCAGAACACCTTGGTCCTGAGGGGAATCCATCCAGCAGCCATACAGCACGTAGACCTTCAACTTTACCAAATGATGGTAGCCTGGCTAGGCATGGTGACATGCACCTGTAGTCCCAGGCTGAGGCAGGGGGATCATTTGGGCCTGAAATGTCGAGGCTACAGTGAGCTGAGATGACACCACTGCACTCTGTTTTTTAGGCAGACTATTTTGCTCTGCAGATATGTATAGATCTTTGAAAAGGAAAGTCAGATGCAAAAATTAGCCAGACATGGTGGTGGGAGCCTGTAATTCCAGCTACTCAGGAGGCTGAGGCAGGAGAATTGCTTGAACTTGAGAGGCGGAGGTTGCAGTGAGTTGACATCTCACCACTGCACTCCAGCCTGGGTGACAAGAGTGAAATTCTGTCTCAAAAAAAAAAAAAAAAGAAGAAAAAAGAAAAAAAATTTAGGGTTAGTATGTGGCTACATAGATGTCAAACAAAAAGGTTTTCCTATAAATGCTGTGTATGCAGTGCAGATAACACTTTTTTTTTTTTTTTGAGATGGAGTCTCGCCCTGTCACCCAGGCTGGAGTGAAAGGGGACGATTTCGGTTCACTGCAATCTCCGCCTCCCGGGTTCAAAGGATTCTCCTGCCTCAGCCTCTGGCGTAGCTGGGCTTGCAAGCACCCACTATCATGTCCAGCTAATTTTTGTATTTTCAATAGAGACAGGACTTCACCATGTTGGCCAGACCTCAGGTGATCCGCCCACCTTGGCCTCCCAAAGTGCTGGGATTACAGGTATGAGCCACCGTGGCTGGCCCACATGGAACACTCTTAGACACATGCAACAAAAATCTGTTAAGAGCAGGACTACTGAGAGCAGTGGGGGTCTGCTTTCGCATTTCATTTTATGCCCTCTTTATGGTTTAACATAAACATGGCTAACAATGAGCATGTTTGTTTTGGGCTCATATGGCAGGTGATGTTCTGAAGCCTGGTTTTATGGAAGGCCAGGGAAATCTGTCTGTGTCAGCAAGCACACCTTGCTACCGACTGGCACAGCCACTCATGGTTTGGGTACCAAAGTGTCCCCTGAGACTGGACATTGAGGTTGGTTTCAATGTTTCACTATGATAAATAAGAGTGCGATCTATTTATCCAGATAGACATTTTTACACACTCAGGTGATCTCCCCCACCCAACTTCCAGCTGTTTTTTGTTTTGTTTTGTTTTGTTTTTCCTGAGGCAGAGTCTCTTGCTCTGCCACCCAGGCTGGAGTGCAGTGGCGTGATCTTGGCTTGCTGCAACCTCCGCCTCCTGGGTTCAAGCGATTCTTCTGCCTCAGCCTCCCAAATAGCTGGGATAATAGGCACGCACTACTAGGCCTGGCTAATTTTTGTATTTTTAGTAGAGACGGGGTTTCACCATGTTGCCCAGGCTGGTCTCGAACTCCTGACCTCAAGTGATCCGCCCACCTCGGCCTCCCTTGGCAAAATCCCATGGGCAAAATCCAGCCTGCTGTTTCTGTTTCTCAATGAGAAAGAGAAGGAGAGGGAGAAGGGGAAGGAGTAGTAGTCAGGGCAGGCGTGGCTCACTCCAGAACTTTGGGAGACCAAGGCAGGAGGATTGCTTGAGGCCAGGAGTTTGAGACCAGCCTGGGCAACACGGTGAAACCCTATCTCTACCAAAAATACAAAAATTAGCTAGGCGTGGTGGCATGCAACCACAGTCTCAGCCACTTGGGAGGCTGAGGCTGGTGGACCACTTGAGCCTGAAAGGTCAAGGCTATAGTGAGTGGAGATCACACCACTGCATTCCAGCCTGGGTGGGTGACAGAGTGAGACCCTGTCTCAAAGAAGAAGTCAGGTCATGTAGCATTGGAGCCAGAAGTCAGGCACTCTGGAGTCTGTTCTTTCCCTACTTCTACCCTTTGGTTGAGCCTCCCCGGCCACCATGTCACACCACCTTTCATCTGTCCACCAACTGTGTAGTTGTGCAGTGCGAAGCCTGCGCCACTGTGCACAGCAGCCTTCTACAAGGGTCCTTGTCCTCCCTGGCCCCTTTGTCTCGCAGAGACCAGGAAGCTGATGAACAAAGGTTCCTAAGGCCTGGTGTCTGCCATTCCACCCTTCCCGGAAGTTTCTGTAATGTAGGAAAAGCCCACAGGAAGGGCACCACTCTGCCCTCTGATGATCTGTCTGGGTTGTGGGGTGGCACAGCGAAAGAAAAACAGCACCTGCTGTGTGCCAGGTCTGGGGCTGGGTGTTTCCGGGCAGCTTTCATTTACTCTTCAGGATGGCTCTGTTTTATGGATGAGGAAACTGCGGCTCAGAGAAGACAAACAGCATCACAAAGCTGGTCAGTGGCAGACCCAGGAGCACAGCAGCTTTGGCAGCAGGTCCGTGACCTGTAAAGGGGGTCCCCTCCCCCTTTGGCTGAAGCACAGGTGGCTATCCCCAATTTGTTCCCTGCCCATTAACAGCCCGACCTCTGAACCATATTGGGCGTTAAGGAATTAGAGCTGAGATTGCCACCTTTTGGGAGCTGACACCCCTATTCCTATGTAACCCCGCCCCGCCTCCCTCCATCCCTCCAAGTGTCGGCTGGCAAACATCTGTCCTGTAAATCAAAGCACTTGCGGACTCGCCAGGTTTGACAGGTCTCCGAGAATTTCATGGAGCCCTTTGGAGAAGACACCATCACGGGCTGCGAACGCATTTGAAAAAGTTAAAAGCCTCCTTCACAAGCACAAAGTGGCCCGGAGAGCCTGGCTCCGAGAGGTCATAGCCCTGGGCAGCTGAGCCAGCGAGCCAGGGAGCAGTGGATTCCATCCCAGGGGGCAGCTCCTCTGACCCTCTAAGGAAAACATCAGGGAGGTTCCGGCTGGAGGATCTTGAGTAGAAAGCCATTGTGCAGGAGCCCCGGGGATTTGTTTGGGAGGAAGGTGACATTCGGGGACGGGGTAAGACAGCGCCGTCTGCACACCTTTGACCACTGAAGCTGCACGACGTCCCTGCATGTGGTCGCTCGCTGCTGACTGATGGGAGTCACTCAACCACACCACAGGCCTCCTTTGTCCTGGCCCCAAGTTAACATTTTAAAAATATCTCTTCCTGGTTTAATAGCTCCTGTGTTGTGATAATAAAAGTGATCCATGTTCAGTGTAGGAAATGCAGGAAAAAAGAGACAGATAAAAATAAAGACAGAATGGGTATATTATCTTACTTAAAAAAAAAATGGACTGGGATGCGTGTTTTGTTCTTTTCTTTCTTTCTTTCTTTCCTTCTTTCTTTTTCTTTTTCTTTTTTTGGCTTTTATAGAATCAACTTTACTGTAGATCTGGGTGTCCTGCTGTTTGTACCTTGCCTTACGTGGTGACAATTTTTATCCGGGGCCTAATTGTTTGGATGCACTCACTCTTCTTCGTGTAACCCATTGTTCAATGGGTTAAATTGAACCCACTGAAACTGTGGCCCATGGGCAAAATCCAGCCTGCTGTTTGTCACACAAGCTAAGGATTTTTTAAAGCTGTTTAAATTTTTTTTTTTTATTTCTTGAGACAGAATCTCAATCTGTCACCCAGGCTGGAGTACAGTGGTTCGATCTCAGTTCACTGCAACCTCCGCCTCCCGGGTTCAAGCAATTCCCCTGCCTCAGCCTCCCAAATAGCTGGGATTACAGACACCCACCACCACGCCCGGCTAATTTTTTGTATTTTCAGTAGATACAAGGTTTCACGATGCTGGCCAGAATGGTCTTGAACTCCTGACCTCCAGGAGGCAGGTGATCCACCTGCCTCGGCCTCCCAAAGTGTTGGGATTACAGGCATGAGCCACCATGCCCAGTCTTTTTTTTTTTTTTTTTTTTTTACATTTTTAAACATTAAAATGTAAAAAAAAACTCAAAAGAACAATAAGGTTTTGTGACACATGAAATATTATGAAACCCAAATTTCAGTTTGTTTGTTTTTTTTTAAGATGGAGTCTCACTCTGTCGCACAGGCTGGAGTGCAGTGGCACGATCTCTGCTCACTGCACCTCTGCCTCCCAGGTTCAAGCAATTTTCCTGCCTCAGCATCCTGAGTAGCTGGGATTACACCCACCAGCATGCCTGGCTAATTTTTGTATTTTTAGTAGAGACAGGGTTTCGCCATCTTGGCCAGGCTGGTATCGAACTCGTGACCTCAAATGATTTGCCCACTTCAGCCTCCCAAAGTGCTGGGATTACAGGAGTGAGCCACTATGTCTGGCCCCAAATTTCAGTTTTTAGAAATAAAGTTTTATTGGCACACAGATATGCACATTCGTGAATGCATTGCCTGTGGCCACTTTCATGCCACAGCAGCAGTGTTGAGGAGTTGTGAGAAAGACCTACGGCCCTCAGAGCTGAAATTTACTATCTGGCCCCTTACAGAAAAAAATTGCTGATCTCTGCACAAAACTGAGCCCTAATGAGCATCTTTGCATATTTCTTATTTCTTATTTCTTTTTCTTTTTCTTTTTTTATTGGTGGAGTCTTGCTCTGTTGCCCAGGCTGGAGTGCAGTGGCTCACTGCAAACTCCACCTCCTGGGTTCAAGAGATTCTCCTGCCTCAGCCTCCTGAGTAGCTAGGATTACAGGCATGTGCCACCACGCCCGGCTAATTTGTTTGTATTTTCAGTAGAGATGGGGTTTCACCATATTGGCCAGGCTGGTCTCGAACTCCTGACCTCATGATCTGCCCGCCTCAGCCTCCCAAAGTGCTGGGGTTACAGGCATGAGCCATCGCAGCTGGCCTAAGGACTTTCTTTACGTTAAACTCCTAGAAGTAGAATTGTGTGGTTAAAAAGGATGAACAGTTTGAAGCATATTCATTCATTGAATCAGCTGACTTTGTACTGATCCCGTGCCAGGGTGGGAGCTGCAGCGGATCCCACGAGGCCAGGCCCTGCTCTCCTCAGCTTGTCTCATTCCGAGAAAGCGAGGCACCAGTTGGCGAAGTCTATGGGCATTAGGCAGGGTCTCCTGGGACCTGGCAGGGACTCTGGACTCATCGTGATAACAGCGCAGCTTCCCACAGGAGTGGATTAGGATGGATGCTTCAGGGCTTCTACCAGGCTAGAGACCCTCACCAATTCATTCCTCCACCCACTGGCCTCGGGAGAGGCTGCGCCCCCAACACCTAGGAGTCTCTACCTAGCAGGGCTTCTCAGATAAGCCTCTGTCAGTTTGCTAGGTAAGAAGAAGGCTTCTCCCTCCAGTTTCAACATTCTTATCTTCATTGGCTATGTGTATTTCTTCTTTTGAAAACAGTTTCTCACGACTCTCCAGGTGAACTTGGGAAGTTGTTGAATGATTCTGCAGAAAATACGGGTGGGCGGAAAGGAAGCCAAACGTCCATCCTCACCTGTACTCGATTCTTCGTGGAGTTTGTCTCTGGATGCATCGTCCTCAGGAGGGAGAGTCAGCAAACTGCACCACTGTCTCCCCTTCCAAGGGAAGCCAAGGGCCAGGTCCCAAACGGGGGTGTTTTCACCCTGGGGACCTGGGGAGCAGCTTTGCAAGCCTGCCAGGCCAAGAGGGGACGGGGTCAATGAGCCTGTCGGTTCCCAGGGTGCCTGGAACTGGGCCCCTCGGTGAACCAACATCAAGAAGCGTCCCTGGCCCTCTGCTGGGAGGACCCCTCTGAGTCCATCCTCAGGGGCATCTGGACCTGCCATCTCCCTCCTAGCTGCCTCTGTCCAAGGCCCCCCAGGCTCCTGCAACAGGTGTGCTCCCTGAAGAAGTGCTGCCCCAGTGTGTACTCGGTGGTGCAGTTTGCTGACTCTCCCTCCTGAGGACGATGCAGCCAAACTCCGTGAAGAATCGAGCAGGGGTGAGGATAGAGGTTTGGCTTCCTTTCTGTCTACCCCTGTTTTCTGCAAAATCATTCGTCAACATCCCAAGTTCACCTCGGGGACACTCTGGGGACTCACTGCCCACTCCCCCTCTCTGGGGAGCAGAGGAGCTCCTGGGGTTGGGGCCCGGGTGCTGAGAAGGATGAGCACTGGCTCACGGAGTCAGCTGAGTGACGCTCCCCAAGAGGTGTGTCCCTCCGGAACCTGTGGGTGTCACCTATCTTGGAAAAGGGTCTTTGTGCATGTCATCAAGTGAAGGATCTCGAGATGGGATGATCCTGGATTGGGCAGGGGGCGCTGAGTGAGCTGATGAGAGTCCTGGAAAAAGAACATGTCCACAGAAGAGAAAGACGGAGCAGGAGTTTAGACACAGAAAGCAGGGAAACAGGAGGCCGACACCCAGGCTGGAGAGCAGGAAGCATCCTCCCTCGGGCCCCAGGAGCCCCGACCCCGCCAACATCTTGATTTCTGACTTGCAGCTTCCAGTACGGTGAGAGCAGAAATCTGCTGCTTAAGCTACCATCTGTAATCATTGTCCCAGGAGCCCCAAGGGACTCATCAAAGTCCCGCGGTCAGCTGTGAGTCCCCATCCTGCGGCTGAAGAGCTGTGTGGCCTCGGGCAGGAAAACCTGCCCCCTCGTGGGCTGGAGTGAGACTGGCAGTCCCTTGCTTGCTCGTTAAAGCCTGAGGGGCCAGGTGCCCGGTGGGCGGCCCCTGCTGTTCTCATGACCTGATGACCTGACCAGGAAAGCCAATGCACGCTGTTACTGCTCAGAAAAGCCCCGAGTGCTTGATGCCTGGCAGGTGGGGTGCTCCCTGGGGGTCTTCGGGGGTACTGGAGATGCCCCAGCTGCCACTACACCCCACAAGACCCCAGCTCCGCTCAGCAGAGCCCAGAGCTCAGCCAAGTCTCATTGGGATGTCACATAAAGATTCAGGGTCATTGGTGCCAAGTTCAAGAGCAACAGAGACTGTGACTCCAACTGTCTTGTGTGGAAGCTTCTATAAGAAACCCTTAAAACAAACAGAGCTCATGGGAATCAGATGCTGGAGATGGAAGAGGAAGCACTGCCCACCCAGGCCAGGTTTTCCACACTGGCGCGGTCACCCCATCCTCGCTTGGCTCTCCTTGCCAGCCTCTCCACGAGGGACACCCTGTAACCCACCCACTAACTGACCTCCGGGAATCAGGCTGGGCACAGGCTGACTGCACCATCATAAATGAGGCTTCAACGGAAGTTTAAGTGTTTCCCACTCTGGCCATGGGACCTCTGGGAATAAGCCCCTAGCCGCAACCAGGACCATGGACTTAATCCCAGCAAAAACCCCAAGCCCCAGTGGTGATGGCAATGAGCAGTGTACAGGAGGAGGCAGGAAGGAGGAGGAGGGAGGTGGGAGGAAGAGGAGAGGAGGGTGAGAGACAGGGAGGGGAGAAGGGAGGAGGAGGAGGGAGGGGGAGGAGGAGGAGAGGAGGGCGAGAGACAGGGAGGGGAGAAGGGAGGAGGAGGAGGGAGGTGGGAGGAGGAGGAGAGGAGGGCGAGAGACAGGGAGGGGAGAAGGGAGGAGGAGGAAAGGAGGAAAGGAAGAGAGGAGGGAAGAGGGACGAAGAGGAGAGGAGGGAGAAGCAGAGAAGGGGAGGAGGAGGAGGGGAGGGAGGAAGAGGGAAGGGAAGTGGAGGGGAGGGAAGAGGAGGGGAGGGAGGAGAGGAGGAGAAGAGGAGGGGAGGGGAGAGGAGTTAGGAAGGGAAGGGGAGAGGAGGAAGGAGACCGGAGGTGGTGGGGCAGGGAGGAGGAAGGAAGGAGGAGCTCTTTTTCACTCTGCACTGGCCAAGGCTGATGGCCCCTTCACCTCAGTGCTCTCATCTGTAGAATGGGGCTGTGCTAGATCCTGCACACACACAGCCTGCACCAGGCACTTGCATCTGTTTCCTGTCCCATAGAGGACCTGAAACAAGAGGCATGATGGTGGAGGGGGAATGGCAAGGGTTCAGGGCAGGCACCATCCTGGAGGGGAGGGTTGAGGAGCTGACGGGAGCTCCTTGCAAGGAGACAAAGCATGGCAGGTCTTGGGGGGACTGGCAGCCCTGGCTGGGGCTTTGGGAAGAGGCCCCTCCTTGTCCAGCCCCCCAAGTCCCAGCCGTTTGGCCTGGCTCCCTCTGGCCACCCTTGGCAACCCTGTGTCCATCCTGTTTCCTAGGTGGGGAAACTGAGCCAAGGGCTTGTCCCAAGGCACACAGTGGGAGCCTTTGGCAGGAATCCTCCAGCCCCCTTGATCTGTGGTGTGTGCAGCCAGAAACCCTAGTCGGAGCTGAGCCCAGAGCATCTGTTTAAATGCTGGCCTCCCCTGACCTGCTAGAAAGGCAAGGCTAGAAGGAGACTGAAGCCCCCACTTTCTCTCCCCTTCTCCTTCCCTCCCTGCCCCCCTTCTCCTCCCTCCTGCCCTTCTCCCCTCCACTGAAGGAGATTCATCACACCCACGCCCTGCCAGGGCTATGCTGGGCCCAGGGGAGGCAGGCGTGACCAAGACACACACACGTGTGTGCCACCATGGAGCTTGCCAACACTAGGCAGAGGCAGACCATAGGCAAATAATTCCATAGATGATTATTTTAAGGCAATTATAGCAAGCGCTGCAAAAGAGACAAGGGCTCTTCCTGAGCCTTTTTAAGCTTCTATCTGCTCTTCTGCAACATGGAGAATGAGTTGTCAGAGCTGCTGCTGCAAGAACTACACAGCACATGCATACATACATGAGCACACGTTTGCATATACACATGCACGCACATGTGCACACATGAGTACATGCACTCACACAAATGTACACAATGGCACATGTGTACACATGGTCAAACGTGCACACACACACACACACACACACACACACACGGAGTCCAGCCTCAAGAGGGCCTTCAGCTATACGGTGCCTCTCATTAGTAAGAAAACAGTTGCAGAAAGTTCTAGATCACCGGATATGGGAGCTGGCCTTCTCAAGATCTCTAGTCCTAAAGGGGCTATTCTCTGTGGCCTGGGTGTGGGTTGGCCTCTCAGCTTTGTACCTGAGAGTGACTTCAGATGGGACACTGACTCCTCCATGCTGAAGAAGACCCAAAAACCAAGTTTGTGAAAACTTTTCTGTTTAAAAAAATGAAAGAAAACAAAACAAAACACAAAGCATAACTTCTGACCTGAAAGGAAGCTGGCAATTGAGAAAAGACTAAGCCACCACGTCCTTGAGCAGGGCAGGATGAGGACGGAGTGATGAACTTGTCACTCCCCAGGGACCGGCTGCCTCGGAAAATATGCCCCCGCCTGTCACATCGGGAGTGCAGCATGGCTCCCCTGACATGCCCCACGCGGACCCAGAAGAGCTTGGCTTTCCCCCCTCTGCACCCTTTTTGGTGCTGGGCCTCGCTGCGTGGGTCAGCATGTAGCCTCTCGAGCCTCGGTTTCCTGCCCTGGGAGCTGGCACCAGTGACTGTCACCTGAGTGCTGAGTGCCTTCCCAGAGCATTGCTGGGCTTCCAGGAGCATGCCTGGAAACCAGTGTGTGAGCTGCACACACCTGCCCATTGCGGCTGAGGGCTCTGGCGAATAAGACGCAGGCTGGTACCGGGCAGGTGGGTTGAGTTTCTTCCCCTCCATTTTTTTTTATTTTGAAAAATTTCAAACCCACAGAGGAGTCTCAAGAATAGTATAACAAAACCTGTACAGGCTCCACCTCCACTCCCCTGCACCCCGCCCCATCTGCGTTCACTCTCGTCACACACACACGTCTGCACACAGATGGATTTTCCTGGGCCATTTAGAAATTAGTTGTGGATATGCCACTTTTCTCTCAAAATACTTCTCTCTCCTTCCTTCCTTCCTTCCTTCCTTCCTTCCTTCCTTCTTTCCTTTCTCTCCTTCCTTCCTTCCTTTCTTCTTTCCTCCTTTCCCTTCCCTTCCCTTCCCTTCCCTTCCCTTCCCTTCCCTTCCCTTCCCTTCCTTCCTTTCTTTCGAGATGGAGTCTCACTCTGTCACCCGTGCAGTAGTGCAATCTCAGTCCACTGCAACTTCTGCCTCCTGGGTTCAAGCAATTCTCCTGTCTCAGCCTCCTGAGTGACTGGGATTACAGGCGTCTGCCACCACACCCGGCTAATTTTTGTATTTTTAGTAGAGACGGGCTTTCATCATCTTGGCCAGGCTGGTCTCAAACTCCTGACCTCAGGTGATCCACCCAGCTCAGCCTCCCAAAGTGCCGGGATTACAGGTGTGAGCCACGGCGCCTGGCCTTGCACTTGTTTCTTACAAGGACATTCGCTACGCCATCCTGATACATACAAGCAGCAAGCCTGGAAGTTCCACCATTATGAGGGCTGCTGCCAACTTCCACTCCACAACCAAGCTCCCCTGAGGGTCTCAGTGTCTTAGTGAGGTCTCAGCTGTTTCCTTTCTTTTTCTTTCTTTCTTTCTTTTTTTTCTTTTTTTTGGCAGAGTCTCACTCTGTTGCCCAGGCTGGAGTGCAGTGACATGACCTGGGCTCACTGCAACCTTCACCTCCCAGGTTCAAGCAACTCTCCTGCCTCAGCCTCCCCATTAGCCATCGCGGCCAGCTAATTTTTATATTTTTAGTAGAGATGGGGTTTCACCATGTTGTCCAGGCTGGTCTTGCACTCCTGACCTCAGGTGATCCACCCGCCTCGGCTTCCCAATGTGCTGGGATTACCAGCGTGAGTCACCGCGCCGGGCTGCTTCCTTTCTTTTTATATGATTTCTTTTTATTGAGGTGAAATTCACATAACAAAAAATTAACCATTTTAAAGTGAACGATTCATCATGGCATTTAGTACCTTCCCCTAAACTCCCTTTATCAAGTTTCTAGACATCTTTATCACCCCAAAGAAAGCCCCTGACTCATGAAACAGTCACCCCCCTTCTCCTTTCCCAACCTCTGGCAACCTCCAATCTGCTTAGGCAGGGATTTTACATAAGGTCTCTTCTAAGTGTGGGGTTTTCTTATTTAAAAATACTTTAGTACAAATTAAATGTGGAACTATGCCGTGTGTGCTTATTTTGGGGGAATGAAGGGATGCTGTTTTTAAATACTTCCAGCCTTTTTGCTGCAGCCGGGTGGCTGGACGTATTTGGGCAAAGCCTTTCTTTGCTTCTTATTTTGCTTAGATGAGGATAACGGGCTTGGAGGAAATCTTTGTTTTGTTTTGTTTTTGAGACAGGGTCTCATCCCATCACCCAGGCAGGAGTGCAGTGGTGCAATCATGACTCACTGCAGCTTCAACCTCCTAGCTTTGAGCCATCCTCCCACCTCAGCCTCCTGAGCAGCTGGCATTACAAGTGCACACCACCACACCTGGCTAATTTTTAAAAATTTTTTTTGTAGAGATGGGATCTCCCTATGCCCAGGCTGGTCTCAAACTCCTGGACTCAAGTGATCCTCCTGCCTCAGCCTCGCAAAGTGCTGGGATTACAGGAGGGAGCTGCTACACCTGGCTAAGGAAATCTTCTTGAAGGTCCTTTCCAACCCTGGAACTCTGAGCTCATCTGTTGCAAATGAGCTGGAGTAACACCCTCCAGAATCTTATAAGCTTAGCCTCCAGGAATATCTGTCCGGCCTGCTGATCTCTGGCCAGACCCGGGGGTAGCCGGACAGGGAGGAAAATGCTGTCCATAAGGCCTCTGCTCGCTGGGTGACTCACATCTGTAATCCCAGCATTTTGGGATTACATTTTGAGGGTTACAAGGAAGAGGAGACAGAGAGGGCCTGGGATGTAGTGCTCATGAAGGTGGTGATGGCAGGCCTGGAGGTCAGCTGTGTACCGGCCATCTCACAGGTGTGAGTCACAAACCTGGCCTGGTTTTGCTTCTTTTAAAAATAAAAATAAAAAGAGAGTAATGATTAAATAGTTTTGTGACTCAAATTCAGCCAGAACTGCGTTCAAATCCCAGCTCTGCTGTTTATTGGCTTTATTCATGACTCTGGACAAGATGCAGTTTCTGAGCCTCACTGTGCCCCTCTTTAGAATGGGTGCTGTGAGACTCAAATACCATGAGGCAGGTAACTGCCCAGGACACTTTTGGACACTTGGTGCCAGCCATCACCACCACCATCGCCATGGCCAGAGGATTTCAAGCACTCAGCAAATGGTGCTGGCCAGGCTGTCCCAGGATTTCCTAACCATCTGTGACAGAAGAAAGACAAAAGACATTGTGGAAAGGCGGCTGAGCTTTTGGAGAGAAAAGACCATCCCTTTGTGCATGAAGCTTGACGAACCATCAACTCGTGGAGTCTGGGACTCGCCCTTCACGAAAAGTTTATGAAGCCGACAGAGGCCAGGGCTTCTGAGAATTTCCAACCTCGATATTTTCACTTGATGGTTTTTCATGAAGTCAGCATGGATACTGTTAATGTTTTCTCATTAAGCTACTTTTTGTTTTCTTTCAATAGCTGACATTCAAAGCCTGGGTGCATTCTTCCATGACGTCGCTACTCTGACAGCTCAACACATTTGCGATGGGAACTCATTTCTGTTTTTTGTTTTGTTTTGTTTTTTTTTTTTTTTGAGGCGGAGTCTCACTCTGTCGCCCGGTCTGGAGTGCAATGGCCGGATCTCAGCTCACTGCAAGCTCCGCCTCCCGGGTTCACGCCATTCTCCTGCCTCAGCCTCCCGAGTAGCTGGGGCTACAGGCGCCGCCACCTCGCCCGGCTAGTTTTTGTATTTTTAGTAGAGATGAGGTTTCACCGTGTTAGCCAGGATGGTCTCGATCTCCTGACCTCGTGATCCGCCCGTTTTGGCCTCCCAAAGTGCTGGGATTACAGGCTTGAGCCATCGCGCCCAGCCCTCATTTCTGTTTTGATGAGGGAGACCGGAGTCTCCTTCTCTGAGGGAAAAGGGCTTTCACATACCAGAAATACCCTCTGTGGCTACTTCTGTCAGCTCCTGTCCTCACAGGTGAGAAAAGTAAGGCTCACTGCACAGGTCCTCCTAGCTAGGGGAGCTCATGTCCTGGGCCTTCTGAAATGGCAGTAAAGCAGAGGCTCCGATCCCAGCTGCTATGCCACATGGTGCCTGCTGGTGGTGGCGCTTACACGCAGACCCAGGCTCACCGCAGATCTCTGGAGGAAGCTGTGCTGCCCTTTATGTGAACAGAAGCAGGACAGCTTCCTGAATTCCACCCTTCACACAGGGCCAGGGCCTGCCTCAGGGAGCGACGACAGGGCTCAGTAATTCCAAGAGTGGACATGTGCGAGATGTGTCTCCAAGAACGTTCTTCCCTGCATGGTCCTGGCAGGGGACATTCGAAACAACCTGAACATCCAGCAATAGGTGACAACAGATTGCATCACTCAGATGTGCTGGTTTCAAAGGATGTGCTGGGATATTTAATCCCAAGGGAAGTGTTTACAGCTGAGTTGGTGGAAAGGAGGTTACAATTCAAATGACTTTTTTTTTTGACACATATATCCTTTTCTTTTTTCTTTTTCCAGACAGTCTCACTCTGTTGCCCAGGTTGGAGTGTAGTGGTGTGATCTTGGCTCCCTGCAACCTCTGCCTCCTGGGTTCAAGCGATCCTTCCACCTCAGCCTCCGTAGCAGCTGGGACTACAAGCATGCGCCACCACATTCGGCTCATTTTTGTAGTTTTAGTAGAGATGGGGTTTCACCATGTTGGCCAGACTGGTCTCGAACTCCTGACCTCAGGTGATCCACCTACCTTGGCCTCCCAAAGTGCTGGGATGACAGGCGTGAGCCCCCGCGCCCGGCCGAATCTCATTTTACAAGATGAAAGGAGTTGTGGAGATGGATGCTGGCGGCGAGCCACACAGATTTATGCGCGTATCAGTTCCTCGGAGCTGTACATTTAGAAATGGTTAGGTTGGTACATTTTATGTTGTTCATGTTTTTTTTTTTTTTTTTTTTTTTTTGAGACGGAGTCTCGCTCTGCCGCCCAGGCTGGAGGGCAGTGGCCGGATCTCAGCTCACTGCAAGCTCCGCCTCCCGGGTTCACGCCATTCTCCTGTCTCAGCCTCCCGAGTAGCTGGGACTACAGGCGCCCGCCTCGTCGCCCGGCTAGTTTTTTGTATTTTTTAGTAGAGACGGGGTTTCACCATATTAGCCAGGATGGTCTCGATCTCCTGACCTCGTGATCCGCCCGTCTCGGCCTCCCAAAGTGCTGGGATGACAGGCTTGAGCCACCGCGCCCGGCCTTGAGCCACCGCGCCCGGCCGTTGTTTATGTTTAAACACAATAAAACAACTGGAAAAAAGGATCTATTAATGCTTATTTAAAATTCAGACACAATTTACTTTAGAATTTAATAGAAATTACTCTGAAAAAAAGGCACCTTAATTTTAAGGGAATAGGTCAGTGAGTTTTGATAAATGTTATTGACTGTGTATTCACTACCACAATAAAGATAAAGAACATTTGCATTTTCTATTTACCCTTTTCTTCTCCTTCTCCTCCTCCTCCTTCTTTTTTTTTTTTTTTCTTTTTTTGAGACAGAGTCTCCCTCTGTTGCCAGGCTGGAGTACAGTGCGCAATCTCGGCTCACTGCAACCTCCACCTCCCGGGTTCAAGCAATTCTCCTGCATCGGCCTCCCAAAGTGCTGGGATTACAGGAATGAGCCACGGCGCCCAGCCTTCTACCTACTCTTTTCTAATGGATCTCCATCCAGCTTTTTTTTTTTTTTTTTTTTTTTGAGACGGAGTCTCGCTCTGTCGCCCAGGCTGGAGCGCAGTGGCCGGATCTCAGCTCACTGCAAGCTCCGCCTCCCGGGTGTACGCCATTCTCCTGCCTCAGCCTCCCGAGTAGCTGGGACTACAGGCGCCCGCCACCTCGCCCGGCTAGTTTTTTTTTTTTGTATTTTTAGTAGAGACGGGGTTTCACCGTGTTAGCCAGGATGGTCTCGATCTCCTGACCTCGTGATCCACCCGTCTCGGCCTCCCAAACTGCTGGGATTACAGGCTTGAGCCACCGCGCCCGGCCCTCCATCCAGCTTTTTGTCACTATATATATTTTTCTAGAGTTGCCATTAAATGTTAAAGTAAGTAATAAATGTAATCAAGATCACCAGAGAGCAGCACTCACATCAGTAACAATAGCTACCCTTCTGTTATGTGCTTTACATGTGCCAGGCCTGTCTCTGTCTTACAAATATTGGTCACTTGATAGATGGGGATGTCTTTTCTAATGCTCATATTAACCCTGTAAATTAGCTTTCCTTTTGTTGTTTTACAAATGAGGAAATGGAATCTCAAAGAGGTCTTCCTTCTTCTACTCTGTCATAGTCTCTGCCAATTTCTGGGCTAGCTGGGTGGCCTCATTTCAGAATAACGATGCGTATAGGGGGAAAAAATGGGTGTTGGTGAATCAGAAAGTCTTGGGGGAAATAATGCATGTTCTAGCAGGTTCTAACAAAAATACTGGGCTGAGATTCAGGAGTCCCTGGGTCTCAGCCTCCACTTGGCCAGGAACCAGCTGTGGGGCGTGGCCTCGATCACCTCAGTGTTCACAGCTCTCTCAATCCCACGCTACCCTGCAGTTCTTGTTTTCTAATAAAGACTTTTACCACACCCAGAAGTTTCTCAAATTACAAAATAATTTTCAATCACAAGGTGGGGGCAGGGGGTTTGGGAGGGGCTCCAGGGAGTGCTTATGTAGATGAATGCACATTCGACAGCGAAACATACATTTCTAACTGCAAAATGAAAGGAAAACTATGATTTTCATAATGCAAAACTTGGAGGTGAAGCCAAACAAGATGTTCTTAGATATTGGGACATGGGTTTAGAAATGGTGGAAATGACTTATTTGCCATAATCAGGAAGAAGGAAGCTCTACACCCTCAGATGGAAGAAGGAAGACCCCAGAAAAAGGATTTACAGTTCTACAGGGCAATTAAAAAACAAAACCAAAAAAACAGCTAACATCAAATCCAGAACAAAGCCACCAAGTCAAGCCCTTCTGGACACCTGGGCTGGAGACCCCTGTGCCCCTGCATGGGTGAGCAGGACGTCAGGGGTGCCTTGACCCTACCTACTCCCCATTGCTCATGCCACTCAATGAATGAAACCCCACCTGGGTGGTTCAGCCGGCTTAGCCACCTGGGACAAATCAAACGCAACCTGAAGAAGCAAAGGCAGCCCAATTCAGCACACTGGTGGCTTCAGAGGTTCCGGGGTGCACAGAGCTGCATGGGAGGAGGACCTCAGCCCTTGCCACACCTCTGCTCTTGCCTGGAGAGCCCCCTGCTGGCCAGTGCTGCCTTGTCCTCTGCGGGCTCGGCTCCCTCCAACCACACACACCAGGAAGCCCAGCAAACACCCAGGGTTGCGTGCCTGGTCCACCTGGGGCAAACCCTCGAGACCCGGCAGTCCATCTCTGTGACCCTCGGCTTCCTCACCCGAGCAGGATCCATCCCCTAAGCACTCAGAGCATGGCTGTGCCTGTGAGATGGCCGGTACACAGCTGACCTCCAGGCCTGCCATCACCACCTTGGTGAGCACTACATCCCAGGCCCTCTCTGTCTCCTCTTCCTTGTAACCCTCAGGACAAGCCTGAGAGCAAGCTGAGAGGACAATCAGTCAGCGATCCACGACCTACCCAGGGAGTGGCCGGGTGTGATCCACGCTACAGTGGGTCTGACCCCGGAGCCCCTGTCCCAGGATGAGACGCAGCACAGCCTGGATTTACAAGCCCCACTGTTTGGGTTCAAATTCCAACTTCTCCACGAACAGGGTGTGCGACCTTGGGTCACTCGGCCACTTTTCTGGGGCCCCCATTTCCCTCCTGCTCCATGGGGGAGGGAGGAATAGAATACCATGGGGGTTCTTGTAGAAATTTGAGCTGAAAACATCCATGGAGTGCTCAGAACAGGGGCTGGGGGACATTAGCCGCCTTCCTTATTTCCCCACGCTCCCTGATCGCATCAGCCACTCTCTTCCCCATGTCTCTGGAAGGGGCTGCAGAGGGGTAGGGGTGGAACCAGAGGCTGCCATCGCCCCCACCCGGTTTGGGTCGTGTCCCCCAGTGCAGCCTCTGCCATCGTCCTCAAGAGCATTTATCACGCATTTACCACGGATCTTTAAAACGAAAGCTGCAGGGGAGGGTAATTAAGTTTAATAGGAGCCGCCGTCGATTTAAAGCCACAGGGGGGAAGTAATTAGATTTAACAGAAGCCACGGCTTTCTGAACCAAGACACACAGCGTGGGGGTCCCTGGTCTAGAAAGCCTTCGGGATGATGTCTTTTTGTAAAGACTTTCCTGGTGACATTTGCTGCGCCCTCAGTCATTAACGCCAGTCACTGACTGGGGGATGAATGTGGCCTCTGCTCATTGAAATTCATTAGGTCTGGCATTTCTCTCGCTGTCTCTCCCGTTTGCCCTCCCCATCGCCTTTGCGCTGGGCCAGGAGGGCTCTGCCCCAAAACCAGCCTCCTGGGGCCCCACATCTAGGAGCTGGGGGTTTGGAAGAATAACAAGAAATAATTAGAGTTAAGCCAAAACCCCCTAGGAGGACCCCTTTATTCCCCGCCAGGGTATTCTCTGGATGTCGTTTTCTTTATTTACAGGAACCACTTCATGGAGCGGCCCCTATTTCTTTCCTCACCTGGCACCTGCCCGGAAGCCAGGGGCGCCCATCACCGTTCCTTGGCCCCTTCCCGACCCCTCCCCACCAGGTAAGGATCTCGACCTCCCCCACCGTGCTGTTCCCCTTGACCCCGTGCGCAGAGACTCGGGGACTGAAGGACCAGACCCCCGACACAAGACAGCTCAAAAACCGGGAAACGGAGGCCCAGGCCTCCCTCTCTGCGCCCCTGCCTCCACCACCCTCCAGCCGAGAAGCTGGGGTTCACCAATCCCGCAGCTGGCCCGCCCCCCCTGCCCGAGAGCCTTCTTCCCAGTGCCCCCTTTCAGGTAGCATCTCGGGCACAGCCGCGGGGCCGGAGCGAGCGCGGAGCAGGCAGGGGCGCGGGGCCAGGAGCGCAAAGCCGAGGCCGACGCCGAGGCTGCGGCGCCACCTACAGTCCGTCGCGCGGCTCCCATTGTTTCCCTGCCCGCAGAGAGCGCGCCCGGACCCCCGTCGGGGGGCAATTTACCCGGATAAAAGGGGCGAGGCAGGAATTGCAAGAAGATGAAGCTGGGAGAACCTGAGCCGGAACTGCGGGGGGAAATTCTATTGGACGGCTTTGACGTCAGATGTGCGGGGCTGGGAAAGTCGGGGGAGGGAGTGCAAGTGGCCTTTTAAGGGGAAGGACCCTAAGGCCGAGGTGAGGCTTTTCCCGACTAGAGGGTGAAGGAGGCAAAACTCGGTGCCCCCAAACCTCTGACCCCGGGATTCCTGACCCCGCCCCTGCTGGTGCCCCGTGCAGAGCGCATCCACTGGGAGCCCGAGGCCTGGGGGAGGGGCTCCAGTTGTCGATTGCTTTGCAAAATCAAACTCTCCCAGCCAAGAACCTCGGGGCCGCTGCGCGGTGGGGAGGAGTTCCCCGAAACCCGGCCGCTACACGAGGCCTCCTCCTCCCGCAGATCCGAACGGCCTGGGCGGGGTCACCCCGGCTGGGACAAGAAGCCACCGCCTGCCTGCCCGGGCCCGGGGAGGGGGCTGGGGCCGGAGGCGGGGTGTGAGTGGGTGTGTGCGGGGGGCGGAGGCTTGATGCAATCCCGATAAGAAATGCTCGGGTGTCTTGGGCACCTAGCCGCGGGGCCCGTAAGGCGCTACTATATAAGGCTGCCGGCCCGGAGCCGCCGCGCCGTCGGAGTAGGAGCGCTGCGTCCAGGATCGAGGGCCACGGCCATCCCAACCCAGCACTCACACCCCCGCAGCGCATCCAGGTCGCCGCCCAGCCTCCCGCACCCCCATCGCCGGAGCTGCGCCGAGAGCCCCAGGGAGGTGCCATGCGGAGCGGGTGTGTGGTGGTCCACGCCTGGATCCTGGCCAGCCTCTGGCTGGCCGTGGCCGGGCGTCCTCTCGCCTTCTCCGACGCGGGGCCCCACGTGCACTACGGCTGGGGCGACCCCATCCGCCTGCGGCACCTGTACACCTCCGGCCCCCACGGGCTCTCCAGCTGCTTCCTGCGCATCCGCACCGACGGCGTCGTGGACTGCGCGCGGGGCCAAAGCGCGCACAGTGAGTGCCAGCCAGGTCCCCCGCCCGCCCCGCCGCGCACATCCCACCCCGCCCCGCGCATCCCACCCCAGCCGCCTTCCTTCCTTTGCCACCTTTAGGCTCCTGCGGACCCCTCAACTCCTGAGAACCCCAGGTTTTGGCACTTGGGCGTTAGGATCCCTCCCTTAGTCCCCAAACAGCGCGGGACGCTAGGGAGAGGCACAGGCTAGTGGACCGACCGCACCCACGTGGTGCGGGCCCCAGGGGTCCCGGCTGCAGCTTCTCGCTTCCCCTGCGCCCAGGTTTGCTGGAGATCAAGGCAGTAGCTCTGCGGACCGTGGCCATCAAGGGCGTGCACAGCGTGCGGTACCTCTGCATGGGCGCCGACGGCAAGATGCAGGGGCTGGTAAGTGTCCCCACGGGGCGGATGCGCCGGGGCGGGGGACTAACGCCGGTCCCCGGGCGGAGGCCCGAAGGAGAGAAAGGCGCTGGTTCGAATCCAGAGTTTCCTCGCCTCCTCCGACCAGACCCGTGTGCAACTTCGAGGGAAAGATTGCAAAGACCGATTAAGTGTATGTCCGACGATTTTCTAGTGAAATTTAGGGTCTCAGCCAGTAGCCAGAGAATAGGCAAAAGCTGCCTTTGCATTTGCAATTGAGTCAAAGGCCGGCCCAGCCGGACCGAGGAAACCCATTATTCGGCCTCCTTTGATATTAAACAGGAAAACCCACCTCGGGCCTTTTCAGCCTCTGCCTGCGCGTGTGTGGTCCTCGCCTCCGTTTCCCTCCCTCCAGTATAAAAAGAAGAAAAAAAGAACAGGAAAGAAAAAAGAGGGTCTACCCATAACTTTACTTTAAAAACAAATCAATTGTCAAGCAAGGCAGAAAACAGTGCATTTGGGATAGGCGAGTTTTTTTAGAATTAATTTTTAATCTACCAGGAGCACGGTGTGGCTTAGACGCAGATGCGCTGGAGTCATGTTGCGCCAGAGGCGTGCTTTTCCTCCTGCGGGCCTCACCTGTCCCGTAAACGCTTTCTGGTGGGGGCAGGGGTGAGGGCTGGCTGGGAAGGCCCAGGTAACCGCAGAGGTCCCGGGGCCGGAAGTGTACGAGCGCTAGGGCTCTGGTGGCCCGGGAACAAAGGCTGGGAGTTCAAAGGAACGAACCCGCGCCCCTCCCGCGGCCCCGCGCGCAGAAGAGGCTGTGTGAGGTCTCGGCCCGCGCAGGCCTCACACGCAGCCCCGGACTCCCTGGCGGAGCAGGGGCCAGGGCGGGGGTGGCCGCGCCTGCCCGGGGCCCCCACCCCAGAAAGGATGCAGAGGCGGGGCCGCCTCCAGCCCAACCAGCTCCTTTGTGAACAGCAGGACAAAGCATTTTAAGAGTCTCAGAATTGCTCGGTGCCTCTGCTGTGCTCCGTGTACTCAGAGCGCCTGTTTCAGGTTTTATGGCGGAGTCCTGCGTGAGAGGACTGCAGGGAAACGGGGTGGTCGGCACGCTGGACGCTGACTCCCACCCAGAGCCGCTCCAAACCCACCCTTGCAACTTTAATTTTGACATTTATTATGGGGGGGGAGTGCTTCTAATGCTGGGAGGCCAGCAGGGGACGTCAACCTAACCCGCCATTCTGCCCAAACTGAGGGTTGGGTCACCTGAAATCCCTTTGTGCCTTTTTTTTTTTTTTTTTTTTTGGCAGAGTCTTGCTCTGTGGCCCAGGCTGGAATCCAGTGACCTGATTTCGGCTCACTGCAACCTGTGCCTCCCGGGTTCAAGCGTTTCTCCTGCCTCAGTCTCCCATGGAGCTGGGAGTACAGGTGCCCACCACCACGCCCAGCTAATTTTTGTATTTTTAGTAGAGATGGAGTTTCACCATGTTGGCCAGGCTGGTCTCAAACTCCCAACCTCAAGTGATCCGCCCGTCTCGGCCTCCCAAAGTGCTGGGATTACAGGTGTGAGCCACCGGGCCCAGCCCCCTTTGTGCCTCTTGATCCCCTGTGCATGGTCTAACACGGATTGAGGATCTTTCCCTCCCTCCCTCCCTTCCTTCCTTCCTTTCTTTCCCTTCCTTTCTTTCTTTCTATTTCTTTCTTTCTTTTCTTTCTTTCTCTCTCTCTCTCTTCCTTCCTTTCTTTTTTGAGATGGAGTCCTGCTCGCTCTGTCACCCAGGCTGGAGTGCAGTGGCATGATCTCGGCTCACTGCAACCTCCACCTGTGGGGTTCAAGCAATTCTTCTGCCTCAGCCTCCCAAGTAGCTGGGACTACAGGCGTCGTGCCACCATGCCCAGCTAGTTTTTTTGTATTTTTAGTGGAGATGGGGTTTCACCATCCTGGCCAGGCTGTTCTCGAACTCCTGACCTCACGATCTGCCTGCCTTGGCCTCCCAAAGTGCTGGGATTACAGGCGTGAGCCACCTTGCCTGGCCTCTTTCTTTCTTAAAGATTCCACATTCTTCTAGAAACTTGAAATTATTTCATTTTCTGTATGGAGAACGTGATACTTATTTCTCCCAAAGGACAAGCCGAGTAAATAGAAGAAGGTCCTCCAGTTACTCGGTTTTGTGTTCCTTGTTTATTTATCATTTGGCATGTTTGGGAGAAATCGTGCTTGCTGTCCAGTGCTTTGTCCCAGCCATCCGTGGGCTCGGCAGGAGCCTGGGTTGCTGCAATGAGCCTCTTATCAGGAGCTTATTGGCACAGGCACATCCTCACCCACCTGCAGTTCAGTGACCTTTGCAGACTTAGGCAGAAACCTGACTGAGGCCGTCCTGCAGTGTGTTTACTGCCCAGCCCTTCCGGCTCCTGCCTGCGCCTGTCCTGGGTAGCCAAGGGGTAATGACACCTGTGTGGGATAGCACTTGCCCACTGGCACCTCTCAACCCTGTGGACTATGAATGTTCTAAGAAGAGGGACTGGCTTCCCTCAGCACACATTTCCGGCCACCAGCTGGGTGCCGGCCTGGCCTGGCCTGGCCTGACCTGGGGGAGGGGCTACTGAGATCTGGCTCTGGCAGCCTGCCTAGAAGGCCCTTGGTGACTGAATGGAGGAGACAGGGGGGCTGATGGTTCTCAGAACTGCTGCAGACCAGAAGGCCTTACTTAGAATGATAAAGGCACACAGTGATTTCTGAGATAGGTGGGGAACAGATGCTTTCATCTGGGCTCCAGGTCGGATTACATGCCATTTATTTAAAAGACCTATCCTAAGATGATAACCCGGTTTATCAGTGTTTCCCAAAGTGCCAGTGAAATACCCAGGAACGTTCTAAATGCCAGGAGTTGTGCATGTAATGTAAAGGGTGAGGGAAACACGGATGGCATTCCTGTGGGTTGATGGATGTTATTGCTCAGGACAAGGCTCTCGGAAAAGGTGAGGTAATTTAGTGGAAATTATTTGGGTCTATATAACGTGTATATGTAGTATTAAGTATATACATAAATATACGTATATGAAATAATAAACCTCAGTTTTGTCTGTGTGCATGTATATCTATATAAAGATTATTAAAAATGTATGAAGGTATATAAATATATTTAATTTATTAATGTGTTATATATTAACATAATGTACATATTACATATACTTACACTTACAGTACATTTATATATGTGTGTTCTCTGTGTATATATATAGTTGTGGGGTTTTTTGTTTGTTTGTTTTTTTGTTTTTGAGACAGGGTCTTGCTCTGTAAGCTAGATTAGAGTGCAGGGGCATGATCATTGTTCACTGCAGCCTTGACCCCCCAGCCTCAACCCATCCTCTCACCTCTAAGCCTCCTGAGTAGCTGGGCCTACAGGCGCCCGCCCCCATGCCCTGCTAATTTTTGTACTTTTTGTAGAGATGGAATTTTACCATGTTGCCCAGGCTGGTCTCAAACTCCTGGATTCAAGTGATCCACCTGCTCTGGGTCTCCCAAAGTGCTGGGACTACAGGTGTAAGCTACTGTGCCTGGCTTTAAAGTACATTTTATATATTATATATGCTTATATATCTAAAGGTATATTGTATATATACTTACCTATACAGTGTGTACATCAGGAAGTATGTATAAAACATGCAAGAGATGCTGATGTGGAAGGTCACTGCTGGTGGCCACCTGGGACAGTCTGTAGCACAAATGTCCATGTGTACCTGTGTTCCCCGTCCACTGTGGATTGCTCAGAGCTGCCCGTTTTTTCTGCAGCTTCAGTACTCAGAGGAAGACTGTGCTTTTGAGGAGGAGATCCGCCCTGATGGCTACAATGTATACCGATCCGAGAAGCACCACCTCCCGATCTCCCTGAGCAGTGCCAAACAGAGGCAGCTGTACAAGAACAGAGGCTTTCTTCCACTCTCTCATTTCCTGCCCATGCTGCCCATGGCCCCAGAGGAGCCTGAGGACCTCAGGGGCCACTTGGAATCTGACATGTTCTCTTCGCCCCTGGAGACCGACAGCATGGACCCATTTGGGCTTGTCACCGGACTGGAGGCGGTGAGGAGTCCCAGCTTTGAGAAATAACTGAGGTCATGCCCGGGCCTCTTCACTGCTGCCAGGGGCTGTGGTACCTGCAGAGTGGAGGCTGTGCTTCTACAAGAGCAGTCCCGAGTCCATGTTCTGTTTAGCTTTAGGAAGAAACATCTAGAAGTTGTACATATTCAGAGTTTTCCATTGGCCGTGCCAGTTTCTAGCCAATAGACTTGTCTGATCATAACATTGTAAGCCTGTAGCTTGCCCAGCTGCTGCCCGGGCCCCCATTCTGCTCCCTCGAGGTTGCTGGACAAGCTGCTGTGCTGTCTCAGTCCTGCTTGAGTATCTCCACTGATGGGGAACTCACTTCCTTTGGAAAAATTGAAATTCTCTAATTTTTTTTCTCATCACTTCCCCAGGAGCAGCCAGAAGACAGGCAGTGGTTTTAATTTCAGGAACAGGTGATCCACTCTGTAAAACAGCACGTAAATTTCACTCAACCCCATGTGGGAATTGATCTATATCTCTACTTCCAGGGACCATTTGCCCTTCCCAAACCCCTCCAGGCCAGAACTGACTGGAGCAGGCATGGCCCACCAGGCTTCAGGAGTAGGGGAAGCCCGGAGCCCCACTCCAGCTCTGGGACATCTTGAGAATTCCCCCTGAGGCCAGTTCTGTCATGGATGCTGTCCTGAGAATAACTTGCTGCCCCCGGTGTCACCTGCTTCCATCCCCCAGCCCACCAGCCCTCTGCCCACCTCACATGTCTCCCCATGGATTGGGGCTTCCCAGGCCCCCACCTTATGTCAACCTGCACTTCTCGTTCAAAAATCAGGAAAAGAAAAGATTTGAAGACCCTAAGTCTTGTCAATAACTTGGGTGTGGAAGCAGCGGGGGAAGACTTAGAACCCTTTCCCCAGCACTTAGTTTTCCAACATGATATTTATGAGTAATTTATTTTGATATGTACATCTCTTATTTTCTTACATTATTTATGCCCCCAAATTATATTTATGTATGTAAGTGAGGTTTGTTTTGTACATTAAAATGGACTTTGTTTGTATCAAAAGTTGCGTTCTGTTATCCTCCTGGAATGTTAGGGAACGTGGGGAAGGGGCTGGTGGGGGCAGCGCCGTCCACGGGAAGAAACCCTCCGTGTGTTTGCTCTTGACACCAAAAGCTCGGGTGGGAAGTTCAAAGGGTTTGGGCCAGCCAGCTCTAGTGGTGGAGGGTGTGGTTTGGACCCTGCTGTCCTGCCCTTTCCTCATGTCTAGGGACTTGGCTTCCTCAGACCACCTTCTCTCTAGCAATCTCAGTGGTTAGGGCGGCCTCTCTGCCAGGAGGATTTTTGGTCGCAGAAAACAGAAACACCAAGGAACAGTGGCCTAAGTCAGGCCCTCACCCTCAGTACTCTTCACTGAGGGGAAGATGTTCCTGTGTTTAGCAGCCCACCTACTAGATGCCTATAGCAACCCCCACGTTGTGACAACCAAAATACCACCAGAAGTTGTTGCATGTCCTTGGGGGGCAAAATCACCCTTAGCAGAGGACCACTGACCTTAGCGAATAGGATTTCTTTTTGCCCAGCCACAAATCCAGAGGGACGCAATGGCCCAGCGACGCCTGAGCTGTGCCCTCTGTGATTCCCTTGGTGCCCCTGTCATGCTGGGGCCTTGTCTCGCCAGGGCTGCTGTGGCTTCAGCTGAGCGCCCTGTACTCAGCGAGAGGGAATCATTTTGGGCCGGGCCTCTCTCATCAAGAAAGCCAACACTTCCTTAGAACCTTTCAGCAAATTCCGGTTACATCCTATGAACTAGGTTTGCATCACAGGACCAGGCCAGCCCCCAGCTGCAAGGCAAGCTGGGAAGGCAAGAATTAATGGTCAGGGTGACCAGGTGTGGGTCCACATCCTGAGTGCAAGGAGGAGCAGGTGCAACCGGACACCAACATGTGCATGAAACACAATTCCAAGTGAGTGTTTGCCAGCGATTAGGGATGGTGGAGTGAGTCAGGGAGGAGGGTTGGGTCACTCAGGGCAGTAGTTCCCAGGTACTTATGTTGGCAGTGAGGGGGGTAATGTCATTGTTGAAGACTACAAAGGCTATTTCAGGTGAAGCCTCCCCACTCTTCAGTAAAGGGGACCTCCACTTGTTATTCTCACTGACGACATGCCCAGGACACCCAGAGTTGACCCTTGGGCCATTCCCTGTCTCCATTTGCCAATCGAGATGCCCTTCTCTTTGGTATCCTCGTCATGTAACCATGCTGATTAGAGAGCTGGCAGGCAGGGCTGAATGATGCTTGTGGACACAGCCTTCTCTACCTGTGGCAGGGCAAGACAAGAAAGGCACTCACCCGGAGCCACACAGCTTGGAGGCAGCTCAGGGGCTGTGGGCAGGGCCCTTTGATTGCTGTGTGACCTTGAGTAACTCACATCGCCTCTCTGAGCCTGCATCCTTCTGTGGACATGAGGTTAACAGGGTCTGCATGGTAGGGCTATACAGGAATCCAGTGAAATAATGTCTGCAGGATGCCTGACACAGAGTCAGTTGCCTATCCACAGCAACCCTCACCAAGGATAGAACGATCTGTCCTGAGCTATTACGTCCACTGGTTCTCAAATTTGGCTGCACATTGGAAAAAGATGATAGCTGGAACCCACTCATGGAGATTCTGGGTTTTTTTTTTTCTCTTTCTTTCTCTCTCTCTCTCTCTCTCTCTCTCTCTCTCTCTCTCTTTCTTAAGACAGTCTCACTCTGTCATCCAGGCTGGAGTACAGTGTGTAATCACCGATCACTGCAGTCTTTACCTCCTGGGCTCAAAGGATCCTGTTGCCTCAGCCTCTCAAGTAGCTGGGACGACAGACCTAAGCCCAGCTCATTTTTTTTTTAAATTTGTAGCAACAGGGTGTTGCTATGTTGCACGGGCTGGTCTCGATCTCTTGGGCTCAAGTGGTCCTCCTGCCTTGACCTCCCGAAGTGCTGGGATTACAGGTGTGAGCCACCGTGCCCAGCTGAGATTGTGATTTAATGGGGATGGGTGTGGTCTGGACACTGGGATTTTTTTTTAAAAGCTCCCCTGTGGTTCTAATGTGCAGGGAACCACAGGGAACCTGTTCAGATTCCATCCTTTGTGCTCTGAAGACCAGCACTTCAGGGAGACAATGAAGAAAGAGGTTTGTCAGCACCTCCCTCTCTGGAGTCTTCTTCCTTCTGCACAGGGAAGGAATAACAGTAGATGGATAACAAGTAAATGTATGTAAACTAATTCACACTAGACTGTTGATGGTTAATATGTTTGCTCTCCAATCCACCATTTTTACTGACCTGGCAGCTGCAAAGCCCTGATGACAGACTGTGGGTGATGCGGGCATTCTGGCGGGAGATGGGGAAGATTATTTTTCTGAGGCTGCATCTTGGCACCCACCCTACCCCGACTCTTCCCCTGGTCCTCATAAAGAGGTAGCCTTGCCCTCTTCCTGCATCCCCTGTCCCTGCTTTAGAGAGCGTTGCCAAGTACATAAAAATACAGCATCCAGAGCTACATTTGAATTTCAGATAAGCAATGCATTTCTTTAGTAGGAATGTGTCTCATGCAATATTTGGAACATATGTACATGAAAAAGTTATTCATTGCTGATCTCAAATTCAAATTTAATCGGGTGTCCTGTGTTTTGTCTGGCAAGCCTAGCTTTAGGCTCACACCACTGACATGGAGTTAAAAATGAGAGAGGACTGGGGCAAAAAAAACTGTTTCTGTTGAACAAGACTCTCTGCTGGTGAGAGTCCAAAATGGAATTCAAAAGATCCCATGGGCAGGGAAGGCCTTGAGTGAATCCCAGTCTTTCTTTGGGCCTGTTTCTGCATCTGTAAAGTGAGAGCCTTTTCATCGCCTCAAGGCCTGTTGACTCCTGGGGATTCTGGCAAATTGCCCAGGGGCTGGGAAAGCCATCTCATCCAAGAAGGGGGCTGGAACCCAACGTGGTTGCAGGTGACAGAAAACACAACTCAAACTGACTTGAGGTAGGAAAAACAAGGGAACTTATTGGCTCACCTTACTGAGAAGGCCAGGCGGTGCCGGGCCTCAGGCATGCAGGATCTGGGAACTGGCACCACACCAGGCACCGTCTGTCTGTCCGTTTTCAAGCATCTCTTCCCTTTGCAGTGACAAGATGGCCCCAGCAGCCTCAGCTGAGATGATGGGCAATTCTCTTCTCTTACCAACAACTCCAGCAAGAGTCCCGGATTGGGTTCCAGGGATCCTTCCTGTGTCCCTTGTTCGTCCCAGCTGGGCACAGGAGGCTCTGACCAGCTGGGCTGTGTCCCCTTCTATAGCCCAGGGAAGAATCAGTCCTCGTGGGATGCTAAGGACTAAAAAGGGGAGAGACACTTCCCCAGAGGAAAACCCAGGGCACAGATATTCCCCCAAGTTCCTACAATTCACCATCCACTGGGCAAGCTTCCCTCTTCGGATTGGGAAATGACAGCCAAAAATGTTTTACAAGACCAAAGAGGAGAGGGAGTGGGTGGGGACAGGGCCACCCAGATGCAGAAATTGTCCCCTCAGTCGTGGAAGACATGAGACAGCATCCTTCCTGCCCTAGTCTCAGACTCCCTCCCCCACTCTCAAGGTGAGCAAAAAGGAACCTCAATTAGGGGAGTGGGGAGAGAAGGTAAACCTTTTGCCACTAGAGGCAAAGAAAGAGAGCGTGCGCGTGCGAGAGAGAGATAGACAGACACACAGACACTGGGTATTACAATACAGCTGTGCACCCCATAGTGAAGTTTCAGTTAATGTCGGACCACATATACAATGATGGTACCATAACGTTACAACTCCATATTTTTACTGTGCCTTTTCTGTTTTTAGATATGTTTAGATACACAAGTACTTACTGTTGTGCAACCTTTGCCTACAGTGTTCAGAGCAGTACCGTGCTGTGCAGGTGTGTAGCCTAGAAGCAATCAGCTGTACCACATAGCCCAGGTGTGCAGCAGGCGACACCATCTAGGGTTGTGTGAGTATACTCTATAATGTTCGCACAATGGCGAAATCGCCCAGTTGATGCGTTTCTGAGGACGTATCCCCATCGTTCACATAGCATGGTTGCATACTTACATGACTGTCTGCATAACGTACCATGGTCTGAGGCTCTCAGCTCAGCATTTTGAGTGAAATGCAAGAACATTACCTACATCACCTTTACTTAGGTCTCTTTCTCTTCCCACTTTTAACTTTTCATTAAGTTTTTCCTCTACATATATTGAGCACCACATCAAATGCCATGATTTTTGGTGTCAGGCATCAAAGATGATTTTTAAAATGCATAAGAAGGACAATCTCATATTTTTACCCCTATTTTTAATTAGTCCAATATTCCTCTTTCCTTTCTGAACTTCAAAGCCTATTTAGAGAACTTCCTTTGACCATTTTCTTTTCTTTTATTTTTTTTTAAAGACAGAGTCTCACTGTGTCACCCAGGCTGGAGTGCAGTGGCACAGTCTCAGCTCACTGAAGCCTCTGTATTCCTGGGCTCAAGAGATCCTCCCACCTTAGCCTCCAGAGTAGCTGGGGCCACAAGCACACACTACCATGCCTGGCTAATTTTGTTCATTTTTTGCACAGATGAGGTGTCCCTCTGTTTCCCAGGCTGGTCTTGAACTTCTGGAATCAAGCGATCCTTCCACCTTGACCTCCCAAAGTGCTGGGATTGCAGGCATGAGCCACTGTGCCCAAACCTTCAGGCTGGAGTGCAATGGTGTGATCTCATTTCACTGCAACCTCCTCCCCCTGGGTTCAAGTGATTCTCCTGCCTCAGCCTCCTGAGTAGCTGGGATTACAGGCACCTGCCACAGTGCCTGGCTAATTTTTGTATTTTTTAGTACAGACGAGGTTTCACTATCTTGGCCAGGATGGTCTTGATCTCCTGACCTCGTGATCCACCCACCTCAGCCTCCTAAAATGCTGGGATTACAGGCATGAGCCACCACACCCGGCTGTATTTTTCAATCCTATATTCTCCATTTGGTTCTTTTCCATAACTTCCATTTCTTTGCTGTGTCAAAGTCCAGTCAAACATAGAGAAAAATCTCTGAAATTAAAACATTTTATTTGGGAAGAAAGAATTGCAATTTGGGGCACACATACAGACTAGGGAGCCTTCAATACATCCAGAAAACAAAGGGAAGGTTAAAAGTTTTGTAAAAAGGAGAAATATTACCTATTGCTCTTCAAGAAAATTCATCAGCATGAAGGAGGTTTTGAGGAGCTGGCAAGCTCTGATTGGTGACTGAGGGCAGTGAGTAAACCTAGTCTTAGGGTTGCAGCAGGTTGTGTCAGCAGCTATTGCGTAAAACTCATTTCAGATTACAGCAGGCAGTTTCAGTAGCCAGGCTTGCAGAGAATTACATTTTTGGAGTACTGTTATGAATGGGGAGTGCTTTTATCCCCCTGGCTTCTTGACTTTGTTTAGTCAGGTATGACAAGAATAATCCAATTTGTAAGATCAGTTTTCACAGCTAAGACTTTTTTATTTTTATTTTTATTTTTTGAGACAGGGTCTAGCTCTGTCGCCCAGGCTGGAGTGCAGTGGCTGATCACAGCTCACTTCAACCTCTGCCTCCTGGGCTCAAGTTATCCTCATACCTCAGCCTCTCTAGTACGAGTAGCTGGAACTACAGGCACATGCCACTACACCTGGCTAATTTTTGTAGTTTTTGTAGAGACAGGGTCTCACTATTCTGCCCAGGCTGATCTTGGACTCCTGAGCTCAAGTGACCCAACTGCCTCAGCCCCACAAAGTGCTGGGATTACAGGTGTGAGCCACCATGCTGGGCTGACAGCTGAGATTCTTAATGCGTTCATTTGTTTCAAGGGAATTCATAATTGCTGTTGAAGCATTTTTATGATGGCTGCTTTAAAATCCTTCTCCAACAATGTATCAATCATTCTGTCATCTCATTCATCTCCGCATTTGTGGATTGTTTATTCACATTGAATTTGGAATTTTCCTTGTTCTTGATATGATGTGTGAATTTTGATACCTTCCTTCTAAATTTTGATACCTTCCTTCTACCCCGTCCCACCCATCTCCTCCCACCTTCCCTTCCTCCCTGGTCCTTCCTTTCTTTCTTCCATCTTTTTCTTCTTCACTTCCCCGCTAACATCAAGGCTGCCTGCTTGCTCTCCTTTGCCTTCATTTATGGCTTAAGACAAAGCATCACCCACTTTTATTCTTCCCTGTAAACCTCCTGCGGTTCAGGTTTCCCCTTCGTGTCCTCTCTGCGCCACTCTCCTCCTGTACAGTCTCATCACTGAAGTCGAAAATAAACAGACCCAGCAGACACAGCCAACAACTCAATGCATAGGCCTTGTTTGGTTTTCAATTCAACAAAACAGGCGTAAAACCTTTTGTCTTAGTTGTAACCCTTTTCTTCAGTATGAGTTTCTTTTTTCAAAAACCATATAGATGTGTCTCTGTGTGTGTATAGGTGTGTATACACACACATATAGGACTGACTTGGGTCCCCAAAATTCATATGTTAAAAACTTAGCCAGGCGCGGTGGCTCGCGCCTATAATCCCAGCACTTTGGGAGGCAAAGATGGGTGGATCACCTGAGATCAGGAGTTTGAGACCACCCTGACTAACATGGTGAAAGCCCGTCTCTACTAAATACAAAAATATTAGCCTGGCGTAATGGCACACGCCTGTAATCCCAGCTACTAGGGAGGCTGAGGCAGGAGAATCACTTGAACCAAGGAGGTGGAGGTTGCGGTGAGCTAAAATCCTGCCATTGCACTCCAGCCTGGGCAACAAGAGTGAAACTCCATCTCAAAAACAAAAACAAACAAACAAAAAACAAAACTTAACCTCCAGTACACCTCAAAGTATGACTGTACTTGGAGATATGACCTTTGAAGAGTTGATTAGGGTTAAATGAAGTCATATAGGTGAGGCTGTTAAAAAAAACTTTAAAAAGACAGTTTTTAACTATTGAAATAAATGGAAATGATCTGGAAACTGAATTATATTGCTAATTTTCTAGGGGGATCAAGCATTATGGTTATGCAAAAAATCTCTATCTGTTAGATATGCACTGAAGTATCTGCTCGTGAAATGATTCAGCAAGAAAAGGTGGGGGTGGGGAATGAGGTCATTGTTGGAACAAGAACAGTGAAATATTGCTCCTTGCTGAGGCTGGGTATTGGTATATGGGGGTCTGTTTACACTACCTACACGTGGGTATGTTTGAAATGTCTATGTAAAAAGGAAACCAAAGACTAAATGTGAATTCTTCACACTCTTTCTCTACCAAGCCACTTGGAAGAGGTTGCAATGACTGTGTCACAACCTGGTGAATCTTCTAGGCCTGGATCCCTGTGTGACCATGTGGAGTAGAACCCCCAGTGACCTGTGCTGAACTTGGAGGAGAACAGTGGATAAATAAATCTTTGTTATATTGAGTCTTGGCAATTTCACAGTTGGTTTGTTATTGAAGGTATATTGTGGAGTAGAAGTAAATTCAGGATACTGTCTGTGGTATAATATAATTTGTCATTTAAAAGGGCATGTGCCATTTGGGGAAGCTGAGGTGGGAGGATCACTTGAGGCCAGGAGTTTGAGACTAGCCTGGGCAATATAGCGAGATAGCATCCCTACAAAAAATGTAAACATCAGCCAGGTGTGGTGACACATGCCTGTCGTTCTAGCTTCTTGGGAATTGAAGTGGGAGGATTCTTTGAGTCCAGGAATTCAAGCTTGCAGTAAGCTATGATTGTGCCACTGCATTCCAGTCTGGGTGACAGAGTGAGGCTCCGTCCCCCCCAAAAAAAAAGAAAAAAAAGGCATATATATATATGTATGCTTATATATGCAGATAACCTCTCTGGAAGGAAGTATAGAAAATGATAACACTGTGGGTGCTTCTGGGGACAGGAATTAGAGGACTGGAGAGATGGTAGGAAGGAGAACTTTTACTATAACCTTTTTCTTCAGTTTGAGTTTGTTTTTTCCAAAACCGTGTATGTGTGTGTGTGTATACATGTATACATGTGTGCATACACACACGTGACGGAATTGTGTCCCCAAAACTCACGTTAAAAACTTGACCTCTAGTACACCTCAGATTATGACTGTGCTTGAAGATATGACCTTTGAAAGGTGATTAAAGTTAAATGAAGTCATATAGGTGAGGCTGTTAAAAAAAAAAAAAAAACTTTAAAAAGACAGTTTTTAACTGTTGAAATAAATGGAAATGGTCTGGAAACTGAATTATATTGCTAATTGGCTAGGTGGGATCATGCATTATGGTTGCGTAAAACAACCTCTGTATCTGTTAGATATGCACTGAAGTATCTGCTCATGAAATGATCCAACAAGAAAAGGTGGGGGTGGGGAATGAGGTCATTGTTGGAACAAGAACAGTGAAATATTGCTCCTTGCTGAGGCTGGGTATTGGTATATGGGGGTCTGTTTACACTACCTACACGTGGGTATGTTTGAAATGTCTATGTAAAAAGGAAACCAAAGACTAAATGTGGATTCTTCACATTCTCTCCTTCTCTACCGAGACACTTGGAAGAGGTTGCAATGACTGTGTCACAACCTGGTGAATCTTCTAGGCCTGGATCCCTGTGTGACCATGTGGAGCAGAATCCCCAGTGACCTGTGCTGAACTTGGAGGAGAACAGTGGATAAATAAACCTTTGTTATATTGAGTCTTGGCAATTTCACAGTTGGTTTGTTATTGAAGGTATATTGTGGAGTAGAAGTAAATTCAGGATACTGTCTGTGGTATAATATAATTTGTCATTTAAAAGGGCATGTGCCATTTGGGGAAGCTGAGGTGGGAGGATCACTTGAGACCAGGAGTTTGAGACCAGCCTGGGCAATACAGCGAGATAGCATCTCTACCAAAAAATGTAAACATCAGCTAGGTGTGGTGATGCATGCCTATAATTCTAGCTTCTTGGGAAGTGAAGTAGGAGGATTCCTTGAGTCCAGGAGTTCAAGGCTGCAGTGAGCTATGATAGTGCCACTGTATTCCAGTCTGCATGACAGAGTGAGGCCCCGTCCCAAAAAAAAAAAAAAAAAAAAAGGCATATATATGCATGCTTATATATGCAGAGAACCTCTCTGGGAAGAAGTATACGCAACAATAAAACTGTGGGTCGTTCTGGGGATAGGAATTAGAGGGCTGGGGACAGGATAGGAAGGTAAACTTTTGCTATAACCCTTTTCTTCAGTTTGAGTTTCTTTTTTTCAAAAACCGTTTGTATGTGTATATATATGTGCGTATATATAGATGTCTATATACACACTCATATGTGAATGAACTGTGCCCCTAAAATTTATATGATAAAAACTTAACCTCTAGTGCACCTCAAAGTATAACTATACTTGAAGATGACCTTTGAAGAGGTGATTAAGGTTAAATGAAGTCATATGGGTGAGGCTGTTTAAAAAAAATTTTAAGCCTTTTTTTTTTTTTTTTTGAGACAGAATCTCCCTCTGTGACCCAGGCTGGAGGGCAATGGTGCAATCTTGGCTCACTGCAACCTCTGCCCGCTGGGTTCAAGTGATTCTCCTGCCTCAGCTTCCCAAGTAGCTGGGATTACAGGTGTCCACCACCACGCCCTGCTAATTTTTGTATTTTTGCTAGAGATGGGTTTTCGCCATGTTGATCAGGCTAGTCTCAAACTCCTGACCTCAAGTGATCTGCCCTCCTTAGCCTCCCAAAGTGCTGGTGTTATAGGCACGAGCCACCATGCCCAGCCGACAGTTTTTAACTGTTGAAATAAATGGAAAGGATCTGGGTATTGAATTTTATTGTTAATTTGCTAGTGGGATAATGTATCATGGTTATGTGAAAAATCTGTATCTGTTAGATATGTACTGAAGTATTTACAGGTGAAATGATTCAGCAAAAAAAAAAAAGGTGGGGATAGGGAATGAGGTCATTGTTGCAATGAGAACAGCAGAATCTTGATCACTGCTGAGGCTGGGTGTTGGTATAGGGAGGTCTGATTACAATACATACATTGGGTATGTTTGAAATGTCCGTAATAGAAACTAAAAAGGAAACCAAAAACCAAATGTAGATTCTTCATACTCCTCCTTTCTCTACCAAGTCACGTGGAAGAGGTTGCAATGACTGCGACACAGATTGATGGACCTTCCAGGCCTGGGTCCCTGCATCACCACGTGGAGCAGAACCCCCAGTGACCTGTGCTGGACTCGGAGGAGAACAGTGGAGAGATAAACTTTTGTTATTCTTAGTCTTGCCCATTTCACAGTTGGTTTGTTATCCAAAGTATATTGTGTAGTAGAATTAAATTCAGGAAACCGTCTACAATATGACATAATTTGTCATTTAAAAGGACGTGTACCACTTTGGGAGGCTGAGGTGGGAGGATCACTTGAGGCCAGGAGTTTAGGCAATATAGTGAGATTCCATCTCAGCAAAAAATGAAAACATCAGCCAGGTGTGGTTGCACATGCCTGTTGTCCTAGCTTCTGGCCACAAATTGAAGGCTGCACTGTTGACTTCCCTACTTTTGAGGTTTAGGGACTGGGACTGATCCACCACTGGCTTCCTTGCTCCTCAACTGGCAGACAGGCTATCATGGGACTTGACCTTGTGATCATAAGTCAATTCTCCTGAGTAAACTCCCTTTCATATGTACATCCTATTAGTTCTGTCCCTCTGGAGAACCCTGACTAATACACACATTCATCCCTATACACTCTGTTAAGAACGAAAAATAAACGAGAAAATGCAACCCGTGCTTATCCCAACTCTCCTAGAAAGCTAGCTGCACAGGCAGCTTTAAACGCTCCATTTCCTGGTGGGCCCCAGCTCACCCTCCTTCTGCTCCAGCCCCTCTGGGATCCTTGCTGTGCCTCCAACTTGACCACTCATTTTTAGGGTCTTTCATTGCCT
Organism: Trachypithecus francoisi; assembly: GCF_009764315.1. NCBI lineage: Eukaryota > Metazoa > Chordata > Mammalia > Primates > Cercopithecidae > Trachypithecus > Trachypithecus francoisi. The sequence goes on from NW_022681473.1 coordinate 4,819,580, forward strand.
CTGCCTAGAAAGTTCTTTCCCTAAGGGTTGAGCAACTTTCTCTCTTTATTCCAGTCTTTCTTTCCTGATCACACCAATTAAAACATCCCCACCTTGGCCAGCACCTGTTCCAAGCCACAGATGGGCAAGCTGTGAGTACACGGGTCGTTGCCAACCACACTCTGGAAATGTCTTTGAGTATATAACTCACTGTGCACACGGGCAAGGATTTTTCTAGGCTGCTGTGTGTATTTCCTTGGCTGCCATACAAATACCACAGACTGGGAGGCTGAGAGCAATAGGCGTTGACACTCCCACAGTTCTGGAGCCCAGAACTCCAAACCAAGGGGTCAGCAGGCTCATGCTCCCTTGGAAAAAGCCTGGGGTAGGGTCCTTCCTGCCTCCTCCAGCTTCTAGTAGCCCCAGGCATTCGTTGGCTGTGCCCACATCACCCCAGTTTCCTCTGCCTCCATCATCACGTGGTCCTCTCTGCTCTGTCTCTCCTCTTCTTATAAACTCGTCATTGCATTTAGCGCCTACTGGAGCAATCCAGGATAGTCTCATCCCAAGATCCTTTTCTTAGTTACATTGGCAAAGACACTCTTTTCAAATAACGTTATTCTCACGTTCCCAGGGTTAGGACTTGAACATGTCTTTTTTGGGGACACCATTCCACCACTGCAGTGGAAAGGCATAAGTGAATTGCAGGCACCTCTAAAATCTCCGCAGAGCCTGCCAAATTACACTCTCTATTTTTCCCCAGGGACATTTTAATGCACACTTGGGCCTGGAGTCTGGCTCATCGGCACCATGTATACTCACCTTACTTTTGGGAAAACTGAGAACAATGGTGACGGTGACAGGCCCTGAATTTTCCCCAACACCGACACCTACCGGGGCTGGGATACCTGTCGCAGAGAGTCCTGCCCTCCCCAGACACTGGGGCTGTGGGGTCCTCACCAGACATGGGAGGCTCAAGGCAGCCTCAGGGTGAAGTGGGGGCCCCCTTCTTTGTCAGCTGTCCTGCCCTGTGGCTTCTGGGGTCCCAGGTGGAGTGACTGATGCCTGAGTGGCCAGTGGGGAGTCTAGACCTGGCTGAAGCCTGGGCCCCAATGCCAACCCAGATGAGGAGCCTGAGACTCAGGGGACAGCCCAGACCCAAGCAGGCTGACGAACAGAAGCAACCAGGACAGGCAGGGCTCCATGACCTCGCTTTTCCCATCAGAGCTGGGTAACCTGTCACTGGGTCCATGTCTCCTTTTCCCCATGAGCTGTGTGGGGCCTCTCAGCAGGGACCCAGGCAGTGGGCCAGGGCCCCTCTGATCATCCTCAGCCTAATGGGGTGGAGGAGGCAGGGGCGGATCTGGTGGGGACTGAGGTGGGAGGGGCAGCCTGGTGTGGCCCGGCCTTGACACCTGCCCCTAGGAGCTGTGTCTCCCAGAGCGCAGTGCCTTCCCCAGTGAGACCCATCGCGATGTCCATCTCCAAAGCAAACTGTTAGGATCTTCAAGTGAGGATCTAAGAAAACAGCCTGGGCGGGGTGCGGTGGCTCATGCCTGTAATCCCAGCACCTTGGGAGGCCGAGAAGGGCGGATCACCTGAGGTTAGGAGTTCCAGACCAGCTGGCCAACATCGTGAAACCTCTTCTCTACTAAAAATACAAAATTAGCTGGGCGTGGTGGCGCATGCCTGTAATTCCAGCTACTCGGGAGGCTGAGGCAGGAGAATCGCTTGAACCCGGGAGATGGAGGTTGCAGTGAGCCAAGATCGCGCCACTGCACTCCAGCCTGGGCAACAAGAGCAAAACTCCGTCTCAGAAAAAAAAAGAAAGAAAGAAAGTAAAAAAGAAAAAGTAAACGGTCCGATCTCCCTTAGGTCTGATTATCAGGATGACATTTGGCTGTGGAGATTCAGAAGAGAGTTCTAGAGGCAGCAGGGACACTGTCCCGCGAAGAGAGGGCCCGGGAGGGAGGCAGGTCTGCGGCTCCCCGGAGGAGCGGGGCCGTCCGCGGCGCAATGGTGGCCCCCGGTGGCGGTGACTGGAATGGGCCCTGCGCAAGGCCGAGGATCAGGGTGTGCAGGGCGCGGTCTGCAAATTGCCCTCGGTGCCCCTTTATCCGCGCGGGGCCGGGAACTCGGAAGCCGCGAGGCTGCCCCGAGCGCACCCAGCAGCTGCGTGCTCACGCTCGCCCCTCTCGCAGGCTGATCTGGTGGTTGACCAGCTGCCCTCCACCCCGTCCCTGCAACTTTTGCAGACAAGCCCCTAGGATGCAAAAGAACATCGGATATACATAAGCATGGACAAAGCCCCTACTGTGTGTGCCTGGACCTCAGCAAAGGGCAAGGGAGAGGCAGGCTCCATCACCTCCATAACTTCCTGTTCATGTGTTAGGAATTTATTACGTTCACAATATTTATCTATCAATATATTTGTTCTGTTTCCTACGTGCAAGTATTCATCCTCATGTCGATTCTGAAAAGGGGGTACCAGTATCGATCCCATTTTACGGAAGAGCAAACTGAGGTGCAGGAACGTGAATTTCACTAACGCTGTCAAGAAACGTTTGGAATTTGGCAGGGCGCAGTGGCTCATGCCTGTAGCCCTAGCACTTTGGGAGGCCAAGGTGGATGCATCACTTGAGCCCAGGAGTTTGAAACCCCATCTCTACCAAAAAATATACAAATTATCCAGGTGTGATGGCGTACACCTGTAGTCCAAGATACTTGGGAGGCTGAGGTGGGAGGATTGCTTGAGCCTAGGAGGCAGAGGTTGCAGTGAGCCGTGATCATGCCACTACCCTCCAGCCTGGGCAACAGAACGTGACTCTGTCTCAAAACAAACCAAAAACCAAAAAAACATGGGGAGTGGGGGAGACTGCATCTCAGAAGCCAAAAATCTCTGGCTTCCTGGACCAGCACAGCCACTGACTAGAGGAGGACATGGGAAGGCAGGTAATGAGAACGGCTCACCCTTTATTGCACCAGACTTCATGCTGGAGACTCCATACTGGCCATAGCTGGGGGCACCAAGGTTTAGAAGGAGTCACAGTCCTACCTCTGGGATGCTGCTGTCCAGTTGGGAAAGGGGAATGGCCAGTGCAGAAGAAAGAAGATGGAAGCAGCAAGGCCACTCCTCACAGCCCTCCTGGTGTGGGGGAAGGAGCCCAGCAAGAATTTCTGCTCCACCAAGGGTGGAAAGGAAGAAGCTCCTCCAGGCTGCAGGGATGAGAGGGAACACGTGGAGGAGGAGGGGCTGCAGCCTTGGGAGGCGGAGGGCAGAGGAGAGGAGAAGCCAGGGAGAAGCCTGAGTGCAATGGTGCAATCTTGGCTCACTGCAACCTCCGCCACCTGGGTTCAAGTGATTCTCCTGCCTCAACCTCCTGAGCAGCTGGGAACTACAAGTGCTCGCCACCACACCCAGCTAATTTTTGTATTTTTGGTAGAGACGGGGTTTCATCATGTTGGCCCCAGGCTGGTCTTGAACTCCTGACCTCAGGTGATCCACCTGCCTGGGCCTCCCAAAGTGCTGGGATTATAGGTGTGAGCCATCACGCCCAGCCAGGCTAGGGCTTTCTAGGAAATCAGGTGTGTCAGTCAAATGGGGGACTCTCTTAGAGCCTCCCTGGGGGGCACATGAGTCCTACACACTCCCACCTAGAGGGACAGTGCGTCAGGCCATGGCAGGGCTGGGTCTCCTGCAGCCACTATGCGTTCTCGGCTGCCTCACTTCCCTCTCCAGGGTTTCGCCATGTGGGCCAGGCTGGTCTCAAACTCTTGACCTCAGGTGATCCACCCGCCTTGGCCTCCCAAGGTGCTGGGATTACAGGCATGAGCCACCGCATCCAGAAGGTGGCAGCTCCGAGCCCAGGTTGGATCCCTCATTTCCCCTTTCCTTGATGCAAACAGGGAAATACAGCTAGCCCTAAAGGGCTGGGCCCAGTTTTGGTAAACGGTCTTTGAGCTCTGAAGAGAGTTGTTTATCCAGGCACCCTCTCTACTGAGATGACCCGAAAGCCATGGGCAAACACCACGCAAACACAGCCTGTCTCCCTCCCACGGCTCAGAGGGGCCTTCTCTGCCAGCTGCCACACTCTGCATTCTCGTGTATTCACTCAACAACCATTTACTGAGCACCCATTATGTGCTAAACCCTGTGCAAAGTAAGATCTACATGTTCGGTATCTGCTAAGATTCAAACTTTCATCATTTATTTTAAGTCTATTTACTTCAGGAACCACAGTTTTGGAGAAATTGTTATTATTTTCAGTAAAATGTGGATATGACATATCTCTTTGACAGCATCTATTGTGTTTTGCATTTTGTTCAATTGGGTGAGGAGAGGTGACTGATCTATTCCACCTGTTACATACATAGAAAATATAACATAATATATAATATACGCATTAGATAACAACTCTCCTTTTCTCTTTTCTTTCTTTTTACATTGGAGAAGCCATATATTTACAGGGTTCAAAACAAAATCCTAACAGCACTAAAGCACTGTGGCAGAGACAGAGTTGACCAAACGTCCGTGGGCTCTTCTCCATTTCCCAGGCTCCCCTGCAGTTTGGTCAGGGCCTTGGGACTGGTTCTGGCCAATGGAATGGAAATAAAATGTTCTCCTGGGACAAGGCAGCTAGGAGCTAGTCTGCTTCCTCTGTCTCTCTCTTCCCCTACTGGGGCAATCAGGGGGCCTTGGTTCCTGCAAGGTGGAGAAGAGTTGCCCCACCCGTAATGGACTTTGTGGAAATGGGAAATAGCCCTTCCAGGTTAAGCCACTGAGATGTCAGGGCTTATTTCTTATCGCAGCACAGCCTGGCCTAACCTGACTAATGCAAGTTGGACAGTGAAAAGTAGGCCCCCCTCTCAGACGTTCAGTCCACGCCCAGTAGAGGTACTGTTGCCAGATCTTTGTGTCACGTTCCCAAAATGTTATCTCTTCTCTAGAAGCCTGAAGAATGTGGGCGGCAAGCCACCCAGGTGCCGAGGCAAGAGACCGAGGGCACGAGCTGTTCCAGTGTAATAAAATATATAAAATAAGAATAGTTATACTAGATATAGATCATAGATATGATTCTATATGAATATCATTAATCTTTAGTTTGCAGCAATTACTCTTTACTCCAATATTATAATAATCCTTGCTCTACAATCATAACCTAGGAAAAACCAGGCCATACAGAGATAGGAGCTGAGGGGACATAGTGAGAAGTGACCAGAAGACAAGTGCGAGCCTTCTGTTATGCCTGGGAAGGGCCACCAGAGGGCTCCTTGGTCTAGCGGTAACGCCAGCATCTGGGAAGAACGCCCGTTGCCAAGTGGACTGCGGTCTAGCGGTAGCGTCAGTGTCAAGGAAAAGCACCTGCTACTTAACAGACCGGGAAAGGGAGTCTCCCTTTCCCCAGAGGAGTTCGGAGAAGACTCTACTCCTCCACCTCTTGTGGAGGGCCTGACGTCAGTCAGGAGGCCTAACCGTCTCCCTGTGATACTGTGCTTCGGCAGTCACGCTCCTAGTCCGCCTTCGTGTTCCATCCTGTACACCTGGCTCTGCCTTCTAGATAGCAGTAGCAAATTAGTGAAAGTACTAAAAGCCTCTGATATGAAGAAATCATGGCGTAGGCTGTGTCCTCTCTCTCTCTCTGTCTCTCCACCTCGGCTGCCAAACAGGGAAGGGTCCCCTGTCCGGTGGACACGTGACTCACATGACCTTGTCAATCATTGGAGATGACTCACACTTCTTACCCTGCCCCTTTGTCTTGTATCCAATAAATATCAGCGCAGCCTGGCATTCGGGGCCACTACCGGTCTCCATGTTTTAGTGGTAGTGGTTCCCCAGGTCCAGCTGTCTTTTCTTTTATCTCTTTGTCTTGTGTCTTTATTCCGACAATCTCTCGTCTCCGCACATGGGGAGAAAAACCCACCGACCCAGTGGGGCTGGGCCCTTCAGAAGAAGACTCCCCTGGGAGCCTTAAGGATGGGCAGAGGCTGAACCCTGCTGGCCGGAGAACTTCAGCAGCCAGGTGGGTGCCCAGAGGAGCCCTGTTCTCAGTTACTGTTCACAGCCCCAGACCCCTACCCCAACCCAGGTCTTCTGCACTATGACCACCAGGGAAGCAGGTAGAAAATGGCATTTGACAGGCTCCCAAACCCAAGCACACCTATTAGGGAAGGAGCAGAGAGGAGGCTCAGCTGGAAAGATTCAGTGTGGCTCAAGCCTCAGATTCTCCTCCCCCTGCCCCGTGGGGTCAAACTTGGATTTGAGGCCTGCCTGCAACTTGCCTCCTTTTCCAAATGTGTTATTATTTATTTATGATGAATAGAGCATGAGATGAAATTTTAGTTCCTTGAACTGTCATTTAATGACTTCCTTTTCAGAATTTAAAACCGCTTCTTTTACTTCCAGAATTTGAAAGCCGCACTTGCTTCATGCTTTTTTTTTTTTTTTTTTCTTTTTGAGACAGAGTCTCGCTCTATCGCCCAGGCTGGAGTGCAGTGGCCGGATCTCAGCTCACTGCAAGCTCCGCCTCCCGGGTTTACCCCATTCTCCTGCCTCAGCCTCCCGAGTAGCTGGGACTACAGGCGCCCGCCACCTCGCCCGGCTAGTTTTTTGTATTTTTTTTTTTTAGTAGAGACGGGGTTTCACTGTGTTAGCCAGGATGGTCTCGATCTCCTGACCTCGTGATCCGCCCGTCTCGGCCTCCCAAAGTGCTGGGATTACAGGCTTGAGCCACCGCACCCGGCCTTTTTTTTTTTTTAAACAGGGTCTTGCTCTGTCACTCAGGCTGGAGTGCAGTGGTGCGATCATGACTCACTGCAGCCTGGACCTTCTGGGCACAAGTGATCCTCCCATGTCAGCCTCCTGAGTAGCTGGGACTACAGGCACCCGCCACCACACCTGGCTAAGTTTTGTATTGTTTGTAGAGATGGGGTTTCACCATGTTGGCCAGGCTGGTCTCAAACTCTTGACCTCAGGTGATCCACTCGCCTTGGCCTCCCAAGGTGCTGGGATTACAGGCGTGAGCCACCGCATCCGGCAGCTTCATGCTGTAAAAAAAAAATAAACCCGAATCACAAAATACAGAAACATACAAAGGAATATAATTAAGATGACACATAATCCTTCACCGAGACATGACCACTAGCAGCCTCAGGGGTGCGGTCCTTGCACATTATTATATACATAGATAAAAACCTGTTGCTATGCTCGAGGGCTTTTTTCTTGAGCCAAAATAAGAACAAATGATAATTTGCTTTTAACTTGTTTGTTTTTTCTTTTCTAATAAAATGGGTGTGTTTCCAGGTTAACAACTGTAGATCTACATCGTCAGGTTTGGTTTGGTTTGGTTTGGTTTGAAAACTACCTAGTATTTTGCTGCTAGAAGAAAGTCCACTAAAATGTTAATGGACACTATATCTAGATTTTGGAATTGCCATAATTTTTTAAATGTCCTCTTTCTTTTTTTTTTGAGCATGGGACTACAGGTTAAAAATGTAAATATAAAATTTTAAAAAATGTATTCTTGTAAGTAAACACTGTTTAATGTTAAACTTCGATGAATTTGTTTTTCACTTTAGTTATGTTGACCTGGTTTTTCTTTGAACTCTCACAAGACTGTAAGCAATATTTCTACTTTATTTACTTATTTATTTATTTATGTATTTATTTACTTGAGACAGAGTTTTGCTCTTGTTGCCCAGGCTAAAGTGCAATGGCAAAGTCTTGGCTCACTGCAACCTCTACCTCCTGGGTTCAAGTGATCCTCCTGCCTCAGCCTCCCAGGTAGCTGGGATTACAGGCACCCACCACCACGCCTGGGTAATTTTTGTATTTTTAGTAGAGACAGAGTTTTACCATGTTTGCCAGGCTGGTCTCGAACTAGTGACCTCAGATGATCTGCCTGCCTTGGCCTCCCAAAGTGCTGGGATTACAGGCGTGAGCCACCGTGCCTGGCCAACATTTCTATTTTAAAAATGTTTTTTTTCTTAATGTGGTAGATTCCTGGCAGGTGATTATATTATCTCCTTTATACCTTTTGTTATAAGTTAAATATTTACTAATAGTGTTTTGAAACCACTGAAATAAATACAATCAGCGAACCACCACACCCAGCCAAGGGAAGATATTAATTCAGATTCTTCCTACCCTTTTTATGTGCTCAGTTGCTAAAACATAAAATTTGCAACTGGATGTTGACGTAAATATTTGGACTTTAAAACCGCCTTTTTCTACTTTCAAAGGCATGTGTGTATGCACGCGCGTGTGTGTGCGTGTGTCGGTGTGTGTGTCTGTGTGTGCATGTGTGTGTGTGCATGTGTGTGCATATGTGTATTGCCGGTGTGTGTATGTCTGTGTGTGTGTCTGTGTGTGTGCATGTGTTTTTAAACAGACAGCATCTCCCCTTTGTTGCTCAGGCTAGAGTGCAGTGGCACAATCACAGCTCAATGCAACCTCAGCCTCCCAAGTAGCTAAGACTGCAGGTGTGAGCCACCATATCCAGCTAATTTTTAAATATTTTGTAGAGATGGGGTCTCACTATGTTGCCCAGGCTGGTCTCAAATTCCTAGCCTCAAGAAATCCTCCTGCCTCGACTTCCCAAAGTGCTGGAATTACGAGAGTGTGCCACTACATGTAGCCCCAAAGGCCCTATTTTAAACATCTGGTCCTTATTTGAAAATAAAGCAACTTGTAAATAGACTGTTGAAAATCCAGGATAATGGAATCAGGCTCTTTGCCTTTATTTTTTATTTTATTTATTTTTTATATGAGATGGAGTTTCACTCTTGTTGCCCAGGCTGGAGTGCAATGGTACAATCTTGGCTCACTACAACCTCCACCTCCCAGGTTCAAGCGATTCTCCTGCCTCAGCCTCCTAATTAGCTGGGATTACAGACATGAGCCACCAAGCCCGGCAAATTTTGTATGTTTAGTAGAGACGGGCTTCACCATGTTGGCCAGGCTGGTTTCGAAATCCTGACTTCAGATGATCCACCCACCTTGGCCTCCCAAAGTGCTGGGATTACAGGCATGAGCCACTGCACCTGGCCCTTCCTTGTCTTTAATGCTAAGATAGTCTGACTTCAAAATAAATATTTTAGGAACAAAATCGATGAACAAATTGATGATTGGGGACGGAAAATCTCTCCAAAGCTTTATTTCAGATCAATAGTTTGAATCAATAGTGTTGATTTTTGTAGCACATATAATTGTCAGATGCTTTGCAAATTTTTTTAAAGTTAGAAATTAAAACCTATGCTCTTCTGTATAAGCCTCCATGTCCACGGGCTTTATTCTGTAAGTGGTTGTTTATTTTTCTCACCATGTTATCTATTTTCCTATGCCAAAAGATATATTTATTTTATTTTATTTCAGCTAACGAAATGTATGCTCAAAAAGTTGTTTTAAATATGTACTGATAAGAGAACAGCTCCCTTATTCGGGAGGTGTTTGTAATCTAATGTTAAGTGGGCAGGGAGAAGGATATTACATTGTTTATATATTAAATTATGTTTATATGAAAATTCAAGGGAAAAATAACAAAATTAGCAAAAATCAGTTGGTGGACAGGGTGAACTTTTTTTTTTTTTTTTGCTTGCTGTCTTTCCCTTTTTCCTACATTCCAAGTGTTTTGTGATTTCATTTGCTTATTTAAAAAACCTAAAAATTAAAGACGTCTTTAGAACAAAATAATACAAAGTCCATTTAATTTCATCCACTAAAAACATTTTTGTTTTCTTATGCTTATAACATAATTTATGTTCATTGTGCAGACAAACATGAGATGTTCCAAAAATATAAATGAGGACATTAAAAATTACTGTAATTCCAAAATCTAGCTATATTCTCTATTAACATTTTGGTGTACTTGCTTTCACTCTTTTTTCTCTTTTCCTTTTTTCTTTTCTGTCTTTTTGTTTGTTCTTTTGTTTTGTTTGAGATACGGTCTCATTCTGTCGCCCAGGCTGGAGTGCAGTGGCACAATTACGGTTCACGGCAGGCTCAACTTCCTGAGAACAAGCAATCCTCTTGCCTCAGCCTCCCAAGTAGCTGGGACGACAGGTGCGCACTCCCGCACCCGGCTAATTTTTTTCTATTTTTTGGAGAGATGGAGTCTCACTGTTACCTGGCTTGGTCTTGAGCTCTGGGCTGAAGCAGTCCTTCCACCTTGGCCTCCCAAAGTGTTGGATTCTACGTGTGAGTCACCTCACCTGGCTACTTTCATTCTTTTAAAGTAGTGTTTGGTGTGATTGGAATTCTAGTATATGTAGAGTTATTTTTTTTTCTTTTTCTTTCTTTTTGTGTTTTTGAGATGAGATTTCACTCTGTTGCCCTGGCCAAGCTGCCGTGAAGTGACATGATCATAGCTCACTGCAGCCTCAGATACAGATTCTTTTTCTTTTTCTTGAAATATCATGAGCATTTTACATGATGTGACTTTTGTTGAAATATTATTTGTAATGGTTGCTTAGGAGTCTTCAACATGCATATCCTACAATACATGTCACAATTCTACCATTTTGTCAATGTAAGCTGCTTTCCTTGCCTTGACTTTTACAAATCGTGTTGCGCTGAACACCACTGTACATAATATTTTTACTTGTCTTTGATTATTTCCTAGAGATGAAGTCTTAGAAGTGAAATGACTAGGTTAAGGGGCAAAAAACTTTTATTTTATTTTTGAGACAGAGTCTCGTTCTGTCGCCCAGTGTGGAGTGCAGTGGCACGATCTCAGCTCACTGCAACCTCCACCTCCCAGGTTCAAGCAATTCTCCTGCCTCAGCCTCCAGAATAGCTGGGAATACAGGTGTGTGTCACTACACCTGGCTAAGTTTTGTTTTTTGAAGTTTCACTGTTTGGCCAGGCTGATCTGCAACTCGTGACCTCAGGTGATCCATCTGCTTTGACTTCCCAAAGTGCTGGGATTACAGGAGTGACCCACCACACCCAGCTAGTAAAAAAAAACACAACAAAAAAACCTATATATATATATATAAATGCCCTTCCTGTGTTTTTGAACTGCCTGACCAAGAGGTGTCTTAAATTTATGCACTTGTGCTCAATAAAAGTATCTTTTAATTCTAAAAAAAGGGGAAAAAGAACTTAAACTATTTTAAAAGGTAAAAAATGCATCTCATTATTCTTTCTGAGCATTGTTTTGGTTACTAGTAAGTCTGCATCTGCTTTTCCTGATAAGCCAGCTGTTGTTCTTTCTGTGAATAATGTTTCAGGCCTTTTTCCCCTCCATTAGGATGTATTTATTTCTTATCCATCTAAATAAACTCTTTGCCAGAAATATTATTTCTTTAGTTACAATATTTATGACTATTTCCCCATATTGTTCTTTAACTTTAAATTGTGTTTATTATCACTTTTGGTACACACAAGTTTGCATTTTCACATAGTAAAATGTTGGTTTTTGCTTGCTGAGAACTCCTTCATGACTTTTATGTGTTAAAAGAGCATCTTTATACTCATCTGAATGTTCCACCTAGATTTTTTTAATGTACTTTATTTATTTATTTATTTATTTATTTATTTTGAGACAGAGTCTCGCTCTGTCGCCTAGGCTGGAGTGCAGTAGTGCAATCTCAGCTCACTGTAAGCCCCACCTCCCGGGTTCACGCCATTCTCCTGCCTCAGCCTCCCCAGTAGCTGGGACTACAGGCGTGCATCACCACGGAAGGCTAATTTTTTTTTTTTTTGTATTTTTTAGTAGAGATGGGGTTTCACCATGTCAGCCAGGATGGTCTTAATCTTATGACCTCATGATCTGCCTGCCTCGGCCTCCCAAAGTGCTGGGATTACAGGCATAATGTGCTTTATTTATTTGTTTATTTACTTAGAGACAGTGTTTCGCTCTTGTTCCCTAGGCTGGGGTGCACTGGAGTGATCTCGGCTCACTGCAACCTCTGTCTCCCGGGTTCTCCTGCCTCAGCCTCCCGAGTCATGCGCCACCACGCCCAGCTAATTTTGTATTTTTAGTAGAGACGGGGTTTCTCCATGTTGGTCATGCTGGACTCGAACTCCCGACCTCTGGTGATCTGCCTGCCTTGGCCTCACAAAGCGCTGGGATTACAGGCATGAGCCACCATGCCCGGCCACTGTGCTTCATTTTTTAAAGTTAACTCTTTAACTCATCTGGAATTATTTTGATGAATGGTGTGAGGCATAAATGGAACCAAGATTTTCCCAACCAATTTTCCATTATAGTTATTAATTAATACTCCCTTCCCCGATTAATTTGTGATTCTTCTTTTTATCACATGAGAAGGCTTTACATCTATGAGAGTCCATTGTCTGGGCCATTCACTTTATTTCATTGGTCTGTCTCTTCTTGAACCAACATACCACAATATTTATATTGTCACTTTATCTTTTCATATCTGATGTGAAAATCGTTCTTTTTTTTTCCAAAAAGTCTCAGTTGTTTTTATTAGTTTATTCATACGGATGAAAAAGTTTAGGATTTTGACACATTTTACCAGATCTCATGGAATTTTCTTTGGTACTGCACTTGTCCAGTTTTCCAATCCTCAGTCACGGTAGAGCTGTAGTTTTCTTTATATGGGTCCTGCTCAAATTGTTAGAAATTCCTATTTCTAAGAAATATATTATGACTACCATAAGGCGATTTTCCCATCACCATCCCTGCTCAGGTTACTACCAATTTTTGTTGGAATAACAGAAACTGATTTTTTCCCTATTCATCATACACATAGCTACTTGCTGCAATTATGGATTCTAAGAATGTCTTAGGTAACTATTTGGGTTTTCTAGGTGGGCCATCACATCTGCAAATAGTAGTATTTCTGCCTTTTTTTTTTTTTTTTGTATTTGCACTTCTTGCTTCATGTTTTACTGCATTGGCCAGGGCTGGAAGAAAGATGTTCAGTGGTCACGTGAGGTTTCACTACCGACTTTATTAGGAATGCTTTTGGTGTTTCTCATCTGAGTTCCGTGGTCGCTTAGAGTTTGAAATCGCTTTTTAAAAATCGTGTTCAGAAAGCACATCTCATGGAAATGACAAATATGAGAACTAAAACTGACAAATTTCCCCCCAAAATCCCACATGCAGAGTCTCCTGGCCCGGAGCCTCTTGAGGCGTCAATTCTTTGATGACTTCCTATTTCTTTTTCTTTTTTTTTTTTGACGTTGTCTCGCTCTGTCGCCAGGCTGCAGTGCAATGGCGCGATCTCGGCTCACTGCAACCTCCGCCTCCCGGGTTCAAGCGATTCTCCTGCCTCAGCCTCCCGAGTAGCTGGAATCACAGGCGCCGCCCACCATGCACAGCTAATTTTTGTATTTTTAGTAAAGACGAGGTTTCACCATGTTGGCCAGGCTGGTCTGGAACTCCTGACCTCAGGTGTTCCGCCCGCCTCGGCCCCCCAAAGTTCTGGGATTACAGGCTGAGCCACCGCGCCCAGCTGATGACTCTCCATTTCTTCCTTGGTTCTTTCGGAGTCACTTTGGGAAATTCGGTTCCATCTGCGGTGGTAAAATGCAGCTCGGCTCTCCCCGCACGCGGCCAATGGACGCTCCCAGCGCGGACAGACAGGCCCATTGCGGGAGCCGGGCAGGGCGGAGGGACCCCAGGCCGGGGCTTCATTGGAGCCCAGCCCTGCCCACCGCCGCAGCCGCGCATGCGCCGTGTGCCGGCTACTTTGGACCCTCCCGCGTGCCGTTCTTACCCGGCCTGCCCCGCGCTGCTGCTTCCGGAAGTGGATCTTGTCTCCTCCCAAGCGAAGCGTTTGTGCCTGAACCTGCCGGGACTGCGACGGCATCGCAGTGCTGCAGAATCCCGGGGGCCAAGGGCGGGCTGCTTGCCGCTATGGCTGGCAGTCAGGATATATTCGATTCCATCGTGATGGCGGATGAGAGGTGAGTGGCGAGGTCAGGCCCGTACCCCGCCCAGTCTGGTCCTCTCCCAGCGGATTAGCCGCCGGCTGAGGCCCAGGGCGGCTGCTGGAGCCTGGCGTCCCTTGGGTGCGCGCATTGGGGAGCGCCTGGTGGCCGTGGACGCAGGACAAGTGTGGGCCTGAGGCTCTGGTCCTTCTCTCCTCGCTCTCTCCTGCGGGGCAAGTGCCCAGCTGCTCTTCCAGACCCGCCTTCCCTGTCAGGGCTGCCCCAAGCATCTGCTCAGCCTGGTGGTTCCCCTCTTCCGAGGCCGCCCCGTCCTCTGGGAGGACAGACTTTGCCATCTGGGAGTTGCCTCTTTTTCTGGTTCTTTAATCATAGGACATACGGCAGTATTCATGGATGTGCTGATAGATGTGCCCGACCACACCCCTTTCCCTCCAGAGCCCCTAGGGAGCCCCTCGTGCTGCGACAGTGGGGGAACTGTGAGTTGCCTCCTGGCTGACTTCCAGTGCCCAGCCCACAGGACACGTCCATAGATGTTAGTTAAGAAAGCGACCGAACGTTTAGCAGTCAGTTGCTGACGTTTATTTAGCTCGTGCTGTGAGTCAGACGCTGAGCTAAACGTTCTACCCTGGTTATCTACTTCAGTCCTACTTAGTAAGTGGATCCAATTATTCTTCGGAATTTACAGACTAGGAGGCACAGCCACTTTCCAGGGTCACATAACTGATAAGTGGGGAGCTGTGCAGTCTGTTTCATGGAGTGCTGCAGCCCATTCCTTGCATCTTTGGTGACTGCAGGTTAAGATAGTGCCAGTTCCACTGTTGGGCCTCAGGGTCAGTGCTACTCCAGGTACCAGTGGGAGTACATTTTGTGGTGATCTGATGCCATTTCTCTCTGTTGTCCTACCGATGTGATGTCAAACCCTGTGTATGTTGCAGTTTTTTGGAAGCAGTTGACTTGGGCTAGTGCTACTTGAACACTCACAGAACTTTGGCCCCCTAACTCTGGCTGCAAACCAGACTTACCTAGGAGACTTCGAAAAGTAGACTCCGGGCCAGGTGCAGTGGCTCACGCCTGTAATCCCAACACTTTGGGATGCTGAGGCGGGCAGATTACCCGAGGTCAGGAGTTCGAGACCAGCCTGACCAACATGGAGAAACCCTGTCTACTAAAAATACAAAATTAACCGGGCATGGTGGCGCATGCCTGCACTGTAATCCCAGCTACTCGAGAAGCTGAGGCAGGAGAATTGTTTGAACCTGGGAGGTGAAGGTTGCCATGAGCTGAGATCACACCATTGCACTCCAGCCTGGGCAGCAAGAGCAAAACTCCGTCAAAAAAAAAAAAAAAAAAGGCCGGCACGCTGGCTCACGCTTGTAATCCCAGCATTTTGGGAGGCTGAGGCAGGCAGATCACGAGGTCAGGAGATCGAGACCATCCTGGCTAACATGGTGAAACCCCGTCTCTACTAAAAATACAAAAAATTAGCTGGGCGTGGTGGCGGGCGCCTGTAGTCCCAGTTACTTGGGAGGCTGAGGCAGGAGAGCGTGAACCTGGGAGGCGGAGCTTGCAGTGAGCCTAGATTGCACTACTGCACTACAGCCTGGGCCACAGAGCAAGACTCCATCTCAAAAAAAAAAAAAAAAAGTAGATTCTGGGCCAGGTGTGGTGGCTCACACTTGTAATCCCAAGACTTTGAGAGGCCAAAGCTGGAGGATCGCTTGAGCCCAGGAGTTTGAGGCTATAGTGAGCTGTGATCATACCACTGTACTCCAGGCAGGACAACAGAGACCCTGTCTCAAAAAAAAAAAAAAAAAAAACGAAGGAAGAAAGAAAAATAGATTCCAGGACCTTACTCCAGACTTACCGAATCCCTAGGGGTGAGGCTTTGGAGTTAATATCTTTGAATTTTCCTTGTGTGTCTCTAGTACTCTTATCAGGTTTGGGAATCACTGATTTAGCCCTTTGTTGTAGGTGAAGAAACTGGGCTACAAGAGGTACAGTGACTTCCAGAGGAGACTGGGAAGTGGTATATCTGGGACTGGAATCTGTGTCTTCTAACTTGAATTTTAGGCTTTTCCTTCTTACTCTGGCTTGTCTTACTGAGTCCGGGTGATATAAGAGAGAAAAATTTTTCTGGAAAAAGTATTCTTTCTTCTGTTGATTTGATGAAGCGTGCTTCTTCTTCGCAGGTTTCATGCGGAAGGGTATCGGGAAGGCTACGAAGAAGGTAGTAGTTTGGGTGTGACGGAGGGAAGACAACATGGCACGCTGCATGGAGCCAAAATCGGGTCTGAGGTAAGTGGGGACCCCCATCTGGAGATGAAACCTCTTCATTTACAGTTTATAATTTATTTGGATATTCAGTGTGATGGAGTAAGAATGTCAGGCCTTTTAAAATCAACAGTGCCTTGGCGTGGCGGCAGGCGCCTGTAGACCCAGCTATTCCGGATGCTGAGGCAGGAGAATAGCATGAACCTGGGAGGTGGAGCTTGCCGTGAGCCGAGATTGCACCACTGCAGTCCAGCCAGGGTGACAGAGCGAGACTTTGTCTCAAAAAAAAAAAAAAAAAAAGTCACAATGCTGGATGGGCACAGTGACTCACACCTGTAATCCCAGCACTTTGGAAGACTGAGGTGGGCGGATCACCTTGAGGTCAGGAGTTGGAGACCAGCCTGACCAACATGGTGAAACCCCGTCTCTACTAAAAATACAGAATTAGCTGGGCATGGTGGCGCATGCCTGTCATCCCAGCCACTTGGGAGGCTGAGGTATGAGACTTGCTTGAACCCGGGAGGCAGAGGTTGCAGTGAGCCAGGATTCGCACCATTGCACTGCAGCCTGGGCAACAAGAGTGAAACTCTGTCTCCAAAAAACAAACAAAAAAAATCACAGTGCCTTTGTGTGGGAGTTAATGGACTAGATGGAGTGTTGCTGGAGAAATACTCTTAGTAGAGAACCGAGAGTGCATTTTGCTGTGGGTAGGTATAATTAAGTCATGCAGGCTGGATAAGATAAAACAAGTCCCTGGTCTCCTCAGTTTATTTGGGAGTGTTGTGGTGCTGGCTCATGTGCTAAGCCAGCTGAATCCTTGTCCAGAGCATGGGTGCCCTCTGTCATGTGAAAATATTACATTTATGTTTACGTTGAAATTTCATTAACTTTATGGTTTTTTTTCTCCTCTTGCCCTTTGTCCTAGATTGGCCCTTACTTACAGATAAGTGGCCTTCAGTGGCAAAGTCTGAGTTGAGGCAGTTATGACTATATTGGATGTTTGATGCTTTGAAACAGATCACCACAAAATGCATGGGGATGAACACAGCAAATATTGATGGTCTCACGTGTTTCTGAGGGTTGAGAACTCAGGAGCAGCTTTGCTGGGTGGTCCTGGCTCAGGGTGTCAGCCAGAGCCATGTCACCTGACGGCTTGACTGGGGTTGGAGGATCTGCTTCCAAGGTGGTGCTGTCACCTGACTGTGGGCATGGATGTCTCCATGAGGCTGCTTGTGTGTCCCTGTGACATTCAAGAATGAGTGGTCCAAGAGAGCTGGTGAGGCAGGTGGCATTGGCTTTTATCCCTAGACTCAGAAGCTTTGTACTGGTCCTCCACATTCTGTTGGTTACGAAAGCCACCCTGATGGAGTGTCGAGGGACCTGCCTAGAGCATGGGTACCAGGAGATGAGGACTGGGGCATCTGGGAGGCTGGCTGCCCCGCCAATGACCTAATCTCCTAATTTCCATTGCCTAATGCCCGACGGGTACTTCGAGAACAATAGTGTAAGAAGCACCGCTGCCCTTTGCCCCCACCTTTTGTTTTGAGAGATCTTGGTAATGAAAGTGTAGCTAGTTGGCTTATTAATTTCACTCTTAAATATTTTTCACATTCACAGATCGGGTGCTACCAGGGTTTTGCTTTTGCATGGAAATGTCTACTGCACAGTTGCACCACTGAGAAGGACAGGTAAAGATGGAGGTGTCTTTCTTTCTTAGTGTAGGAACCAGGAGTTCTAGTTCCATGGGTTACCGACATGCCCTTGAGTAATCAATCTGTCTGTTCCTCATCTGTAAAATGGAGAAAATAATCAGTGTCAAGCTTGAGCGTTGTTAGGAGATTTAACGGAACTACTAAATAGAAAGCGCCAGGCACATTTGAGGTGTTTGATGAACACTGGCTGTTGTTGCTTCTCACGAGTTCTATGCTCCTGCCTTTTACCTGGAGTCATTAGGGAACCACGTGGCTTTTAGATACCCTACCAATAAAATAATGTTGACATTGATTGTATTTTCTCATTCACCTTTCCCCTGAGCTTCTAATAAACAAATTATAACAGTTTTGTATGACTTGGGCCCAGAAATGAGGATGCCATTGTCATCAGTTTTTTAATGTAGCCAACTAAGTCTGTTAACAAGAAAATGCATTTATATGTGTTTAACTCCTTTCTGGAACTTGTCAACAGTCAATAAATGTTAGCTGTCATTTGAATTGTTTTTAGCTGTTAAAGACTATTCTCGGCCGGGTGCAGTGGCTCACGCTTATGATCCCAGCACTTTGGGAGGCCGAGGTGGGCAGATCACCAGATCAGGAGTTCGAGACCGGCCTGGCCAGTATAGTAAAACCCTGTCTCTACTGAAAATACAAAAATTAGCCAGATGTGGTTCTGTGTGCCTGTAGTCCCAGCTACTTGGGAGGCTGAGGCTGAAGAATTGCTTGAACCCGGGAGGCGGAGGTTGCAGTGAGCTGAGACCACGCCACTGCACTCCAGCCTGGGCGACAGAGCGAGACTCCTTCTCAAAAACAAACAAACAAAAACTCTTCTTCCTGCATTGTACTTACTGAGGCCCCATGTGGCCCTGCTTTATCTAGCTTCATTCTGGAGCTGGAAATGAATCCTCAAGTAAACGGCAGAGATGGTTTGGATACTCCGCCGTTTGTGGGCGGCAGCAAGCGCGGGACCTCAGCTGGTGCTCTGAGTCATTCTGACACCTGGTGGCCTCGCCTAGCATGGGAGGGGCACAGGGAGAGTGGATAACACTCGCCCTGACCGCGTGACTTGTGCTTTTATTTGAAATATCTTGAATTTCTAGAAATACCTTGAATGTCTTGAATATTCAAATGTTTAAGAATGAGGATGCTTGCAACTGATTCGGGTGGTTCTTTCTGCTGCATTTGTACCAGCAGTTGGGAGTTGGTGGGATTCTGGTTAGTAGAGAGGCACTTGAGGACATTTTCCTCTTGGTTCTCAGGCGGTGGCAGGGAGCTGGGGACCCCAGGGAAATGGTTGTTGGCAGCCTGTGCTGCCACTGGGTGGCAGTCGAAGCTGAGCTTGGCTCTCAACTCCAGGCCACAAAAGGATGTGTGCTCTTGGCGTTCTCCACCCATCTCCCGTCTCCCACAGCGGCAGAATCTGCCGGCTCCTGGAGAAGTGCTCCGCTGTGTGTCGGTGGTTCCATCCCAGGAGGTTGCCAGCCCTTACCCCAGAGCAGGGGTTTGCTGACGTCTTAAAGCAGCACACTCAGTCTAGCTAACAGAGAAGAACCGCTTTGGTTGACGAGGGGCTGGTGGAAGCCCGGCCAGACCCCCCTCGCAGCCACCCTCGCCCCGTCCAGTAGTACCCAGAGGTCTCTTTGGAACCTAAGGCTTTATTGTAGAGCAGTGGTTCACGGATATTTGGATCTTATGTGTCAGGTTTTGTTTATTTTTTTTAAATGATGAAGGGCTGATATTGCATGTTTTACCTGTACACTTTTCCGAATAAGGATGTTAAGAGAAAAACACCTGCCACCTGCATTGTCATTCAGCAAAATGCTGGGCATTGTAACACCAAAGAAACCATGGGGAGCGGCGTCTCGGGCCACAGGATGGTGCTTTCTGTTGAGTAACTAGCTTTCCAGTAAACTGTGTGGCGCTTCTCTCCCCGGCTTTAGCAGTCTGCTGAAACCCGTCTGCAGAGCAGCACGTGCCGGGGCTGAGTGTCAGGCTCTGGTACCATCGCTTGTGTTTTGTTAGCCCTGAGCTGCTCACACCTGCCTGATGTGTTCTGCCTCTAACGGTGCGCCCGGCTGGGTGTGTCTGAGCAGCATCGCTGAGCACCCGTGCAGAGGGTGGTCCTCTGCATTGGGTAGCCACCTCCCACGTTTTGGCGTCTCCCTTTGGTTTCCCTGGAAACCAGGTGCTTTGTTGCTAAAACTGACTTGCTTTGACCTTTCACAGTTTTGTATTTTCTCAGAGAGGTAGCCATCGTTAGCTCTTGTAAACTGGATGCAGCTGGCGAACTTGCTCTTCTCTGTGTCCAGGAGCACCAGCTGTTTGCATGCACACAGGAGTCTTGGTTGCTTTGAATTGCTGTCGATCCATCCTCACCGTCAGTTCTTTAAAATTCCCGTTGATTGAGAATCTTGCCTACTCTGGCCACTCACATGGTCCAGTGTGGCATAGGGACGGCATGCTTCTGTGGTTCATTGGAAAGACCTGGCCCCACCAGATGTACACATGTGTGGATTATTTTTAAACCCCTGCAGGTGAGAGCCCTGGTCTCTAGGATCCAGAGGAAACCAAGAGACTAACATTTATTGAGCACCTACTCTGTGCTAGAGTCCAAGCTTCATGTCATTTTTTTTTTTTTTTTTTTTTTTTGAGATGGAGTCTCGCTCTGTCCCCTAGGCTGGAGTACAGTGGCGTAATCTCGGCTCACTGCAACCTCCACCTCCCGGGTTCCAGAAATTCTCCTGTCTCAGCTTCCCGAGTAGCTGGGACTACAGACGCACACCATCACACCCAGCTAATTTTTGTATTTTTAGTGGAGACGGGGTTTCACCATATTGTTCAGGCTGGTCTTGAACTCCCGACCTCAGGTGAGCCACCTGCCTTGGCCTCCCAAAGTGCTGGGATTCCAGGCGTGAGCCACCAGGCCCAGCCCATGTCAGTTATTTAATGCTCTTGGAAGTCTGTGAGGTTGCTGTTACTCTCCCCATTTTAAAAAAGATAAACAACAGAAATGAATTTGTTACCATCTGGAGGAGGCTGGGATGCCCCCCCATTTTACAGACGAGGCCAGCAGGGTTGAGAGTGGGTAGATAGGTGTTGGGGAGCAGTCATGCCCAGGGCTGCTGTCTCCTGAGTGCACACCCTTTCTGCAGAACCTCCTTGCCTCCCTAGCAAAGCTCTGTCCTCCCTGGGGAGGGGACAGTATTGATTTCCGCTCTTTTGAGGGAGGGGTTTGCTGGTTTACTTGCAGCTAAACTCCAGAAGGCTTTGAGCACAAAGATTCCAAATCCTGGAAAATCCCCAGACCCAGAGCAGGCCTGCTTGTGCCCAGCCCCAGTCCCTCTTGTCCAGTGCTGTCTGTTTTTGCATGTGTGACCTCGAGAGTCAGTGGGGCTTCAGGCTGCCTCAGCCATTCAGCCCCGTGGTCGGGATGGAGGCATGTCTGTAAGCGAGGCACACACTTGCTGTCGAGGTGCTGGGTGTGGGCCTAAGCACGTTGCTAGGTAAATAAATATGATTTTGTGTAATGAGAAAATAATCATCCAGCTTTTGAACGAAGGCATTCTTAGCACACCTGCTGGGTTTCGGTAAGCAAGCAGCATAGCTGTTGCGTAAGTTGAACCTGGTGTGTGCACATGACTGAGAGTCTGTATTTCTGTGCTTTACAGCCGAAAGATGAAGGTCTTAGAATCATTGATTGGAATGATCCAGAAATTCCCTTATGATGACCCTACTTATGATAAACTCCATGAAGACTTAGACAAAATCAGGGGAAAATTTAAACAGGTGCGTGCACTGTGTTTCCTCATGCTGGGAGCGCCTGACTGTGCCTTTCCCAGGCGGAGCAGCGCACTCCAGGGGCCACTGCGGCGATGGCCTGGGGTGCGTGCGCCGTGGAGCTGTCCGTAGAGGCGCCTCATCCTTGAGTCGCAGTGCGGGAAAACTGAAGATGGTCCAGAGAACAGGAGTTAGAACTCACTTGCGGGCTGGCCACGTATATAGAAAAAGCTATAGCTAGAGATAGAGTTATCTTCTCGTTTTTCAGTAAAAATACACAAGATTAAAAATACCATCCCTTTTCTTTTGTGTTTTCAGTTTTGTTCATTACTCAACGTTCAGCCAGACTTTAAAATTAGTGCAGAAGGTTCCGGACTTTCATTCTGAGAACGATGGATGGACAGAGACCAAACATCGAGGAACAGATGTGTGTGTTGGCATGTTTAGAGATGCGAGGAAGGGCCAGACGGTGCTGGGAAGGCCATCGTTCAGTGGGAGGGTGAGGCTTCCGTTTCGGCCGCGGGAGGGCCTCCTTCCCCGGGGTTTTTTGCCTGTGTCATCTCGGTGCCCGCCCTGGGGCCTCTTCACAATGCCCTTTGTTGGGCTGAAGGCTTCCCTGGCAGAGCCCTCGTGCAGCTGCTCCCTGCTGGGCCCACGTGCATTGGCCTGACGGCCTCTCTGGCAGCACAGGCCTGGCTGGCTCTGGCCTGGGGTTGGCTCTGGATAGGGTCAGTCCCCAGGCCTGGACTCGAGGCAGTTTTTAAAAATTTTTTTTGCAATGAGAGAGACAGTTGGCCCTCAACGAGGCTCGTGGGAGGTCTGGACGGGTGCTGTGCCGCATGTCGAAGCCGATTGTGCGCCAGGCGCTGTGGGACGTGCCTCTCGTGTTTTATTTAATCCCTTCAGAAGCCCACGGGGTGGGTGTTACTCCCATTTTACAGAGGAAGAAGGTGAGACAAGAAGGGGTTGCCTGGTCTGAGGGCACCCAGCAGCAGAGGTAGGACTTCCGCCCCAAGGCCGTGCCTCACCGCCCCCGGGCACAGCCGTCTCTGGAATGCACAGGCCGGCACCTCAGCACTGGGAGTCCAGTCCCTGCCCTCCCTCCCAGGCCGCATGGGTCTTGCTGAGCCTCGCGGAGCACAGGGGAGTCCCTGGTGGCCAGTTTGCCTGGCCATCTGGCTGAGAGGAAGAAAGCCAGCCCAATCCTGAGGGGACCCGGACATACCCTTCACACTGTCCCCAGAGGGGCCATGAGCTCTGCAGCATTAACAAATGGTGAAGGGGGGAAATATTTTGAACCAAAGACCAAATGTTAGGCCGCTGTTATATTTGCAGAAACTGAGAACCATGCGCACAGGCTCCTGCATTCTCCCCTCTCCTAGGCGCTCTTTTGTCTCTGTCAGTCCTTAACGAGGTGTCATACAGAGACAGCGGGGTGAGCACAGATGAGCGGAGTGGACGGTTCGGTGGGTCCCCACGAGGTGAGAGGTCACATGCGATGGCATGTGTTCACGCACCCTCCTGTGTGCACCTCAGGGTCACCGAAGTCCCCACACGCTGGCTCTCCCCACCCCTCCTGTTCCAGAAAGCATGTCTGAAAGCAGTCCACGAGGTTTTTAAGGAGTCACCATGAATCCACTTCGGTTTTAAAACCATTCCCGAATGTCCTAGTGGATTGTGCTGTGCTGCCTAAGCTGCTGGCTGCAAGAGCCAGAGCGGTGACTCCCGCAGGAGCAGCGGCAGGCGGACCTCCACAGGTGGCTCGGGAGGAGAGAGTGGGCTGGGTTTTTTTTTTTTTTTTGAGACGGAGTCTTGCTCTGTCGCCCAGGCTGGAGTGCAGTGGCCGGATCTCAGCTCACTGCAAGCTCCGCCTCCCGGGTTCAGGCCATTCTCCTGCCTCAGCCTCCCGAGTAGCGGGGACTACAGGCGCCCGCCACCTCGCCCGGCTAGTTTTTTGTATTTTTTAGTAGAGACGGGGTTTCACCGTGTTAGCCAGGATGGTCTCGATCTCCTGACCTCGTGATCCGCCCGCCTCGGCCTCCCACAGTGCTGGGATGACAGGCTGGAGCCGCCGCGCCCGGCCGCTGGTTTGTTTTGGTTTCATTTTTTCGTTTGAGACGGAGTCTCAGTCTGTCACCCAGGCTGGGATGCAGTGGCGCGATCTCGGCTCACTGTGACCTCCGCCTCCTGAATTCAGGCGATTCTCCTGCCTCAGCCTCCCTAGTAGCTGGGATTACAGGCGCCCGCCACCACACCCAAGTAACTTTTGTATTTTTAGTAGAGATGGGGTTTTGCCATGTTGGCCAGGCTGGTCTTGAACTCCTAGCCTGACATGATCCACCCACCTCCACCTACCAAAGTGCTGGAATTGCAGGCATGAGCCACCGCTCCCAGCCTGCTTTTTCTTTTTGAGGACAAGACTTAGGTCTCCTCCTCCTGAACTCGAATCCTGCGTGTGTGGCTGTGCACCCTCATTTGTGGCCTCCCCTCAGGTCTGGGGAAGTCTGCGCTGCGCACCGCCCCATTGTGCCTTCATCAGAGCTGGTGCCTTCGGGCCAGAAGGACTTCCATTCTTTCCAGGTGGTGGGATCAGGGGTCTTTGTTGTGCTTCCCTTGGTGGATTTTTGTGTTTTGTAAGTCGTCTATTTTGATAATGTATTATTTTTATAATTGGAAAAAAAGTAAATAGCATATTCTAAAGTGAAAGTTTGTCTGGGACCGTCTATAACACAGCATCATTCATAACACAGCATTGTTTATCACACAGCGTCACCTGGAACACAATGTCATTTATAACACAGTGTCACGTATGACACAGCATCATTTATAACACAACATCCAGCCAATTTATTTCTTCCTCCAGGGCATTTCGGATCTGGATATGAAGGAAGACATGTGCCCTAGATTTCTGCCAGCTCGTCTCCTTAACCCAGCGTGGACACAGCCACTGCGAGAGTGGCTCCATTGTGTTGGGGACTGGTCAGCTCCTGCTCACCTGGCCCAGCTATTACTAATCCACCCTCTCCAAGACATCTCTATCCCCGCTGTCCCCGACCTTCTCTCCCCTCCTCTTTTTTTTTTTCCTTCTCCCATCTCTGTCTCCTGTTCTCTCCCCCTACCCCCTCTCTGCCTCTTCGGCACAGCTGGCTGAGCAGCAGACTGCCACTTCCTCCTCTGGTTTGCCTCACATGGAGCCAGGACTGCCTCCTCCTCTTCAAGATTCTCACACACTCTGCTGACCTGTGCCTGCCTGGCCCCTTTCTAGAGGACGAGACGCAGTTTCCAGGATCCCTTGGTCACCCCCGACACTGTGGTACAGACAGATCCCACTGTAACAGGTGCTTCGATCCTTTCCAGGCAACGCCATCCTCAGCCTTGACCCTGGGAATGAGCATGTCTGTGTCTTCTCTTCTGCTAATGAGGTGTTAGTAGAGGGTCGACCAGTCCCCAGCACAGTGGGCCCACTCTTAGAATGACTGTGTGTCTGTGCTGGGTTAAGGCGATGAGTTGGCAGAAGGTCCTGCAGGGGCTTCTGGGAAAGGTTACATCATTCCAAAGAAAAGGTGCTGGTGCTATTTTGAACATCATCCTGTTGGGATGTGACAGCTAGAACTGCTCCAGTCATTTTGCAAGCTGGCTACAGCTGAAGCCACCCCGAGCCTGGCAGAGCGAAGAGCTAGGAAGAACCTGAGCCCTGAGCCACCTTGCTTGCACCTGTAAGCACTACCCATCCCAGTCATGGAAGGCTGTGGCCCTGGGTTTCTGTTGTTTGCGGACAAAGTCTGCTTGTTATCTTCCCCATCCCCGTCAGGCCCATCCCGTCCCGCTAATTCTGGATGTCAGCCTTTGTCCAGAGTGGCCTTGAGTTTGGGAGCTCCTGGGGTTGGATTGCATCCCTTGCGGTTGGTTTCCCAAGGCTTTGGCCTGCCCCTTCCTGTCAGAAGCTCCCAGTGTGTTGTCTGCCACTGTCTCAGCTCGGGCTGCCACCACAGCACCACTGATGGGTGACTTCAACAGCGGTCCATCTTCCCTTGGTTCTGGAGGCTGGAGTCCGAGATCAAGGCGTCACAGGGCTGCTCCCTCCTGAGGCCTCTCTCCTTGCCTTGCAGACAACTGCCTTCCCCCCGTGTCCTCACGTGGTCGCTCCTCTGTGTGTGTCCTCATCTCTTATAAGGACCCCAGTCAGACTGCATTCGGGCCCACCCTTACAGCCTCCTCTGAACTTAGGTACCTGTCGAAGACCTCACTCTTCAAACAGTCACATTCTGAGGCACTGGGAGTTAAGGCTTCCACATGAGTTTTGTGGGGACACAGTTTAGTCCCTAACAGGACCCGGCTGTGGCTGCTGGATAGACTGTTGAATTGGGACTCGGGAGAAAATAAAGCCATTTCATGTAAAAGTTGAAGTTACTTCAGTTAGTTTTTCTAGAGTGTTAACAGCTAAGCACAAGCAAGAGTAGTCAGTCCTCCACTGAACTCTCCACTTCGAAATCACCTGTCAGAGTCACTGGATGGCCAAAGGGAACTGCCCAAGGGTCACTCAGCGGTCCTAAAACACAACCACCTTTCACTTTATTTTACATTCACCCCTTGACATTTTTTCTCTAACCAGTGGCAAGAAAAGAATGAGGAGATACGGAAGAAGGGACGAGAGGCCTATGTGCCCGGTGGCTGCTGCTGGCCCACCCTTTACCGGGATTATCCACCAGTGCTGGAGGCAGGGCTACCACCCTCACTTTGCAGAGATACTGAGGACAAGTCCAGTGGTCACAGTAAGTGGCCAACTTCAGGCTTGACGGGCACAACAGGGCTTGAGCAGGTTGCTTGAATGATTCGCTTCCTGAGGCCATTACTTTCTGAGAATTTGCAGCCTGTCTTCAGGACCAGTCTTGCATCTGGCACAGCAGTCCCCAGCCTTTTCGACACCAGGGACTGGTTTTGTGGAAGACAGTTTTTCCATGGACAGGGCTTGGGGGTGGGGATGGCTTGGGGATGAAACGGTGCCACCTCAGATCATCAGGCATTAGATTCTCATAAGGAGCACGCCCCTTAGATCCCTCACGTGCACAGTTCACAATAGGGTTCCCGCTCCTATGAGAATCTAATGCCTCCGCTGATCTAACAGGAGGCGGAGCTCAGGCAGTAATGTTCTCTCGTCTGCTGCTCACCTCCTGCTGTGCAGCCCGGTACCTAACAGGTCATGGACTGGTGCTGGTCCATAGCCTGAGGATGGGGGACCCCAATCTAGCAGACTGAGGCCAGATTGAGGCAAAAGCAGATGGATTTATGGAAAAGGACCCATGCCGGCTGCCTGTAGGAGAGGCAGTGCCTGGATGGGTCCTTAACTGCCCCAGACCCTGTGAGCAGGTCTCACCTAGGGATGCCCCTGGCACTTTGGGAGCCCAGGGGAGAGGAGGGAATGACAAGGTGGGCACAGGAGGAGATGACCTTCCTATTGAGCTTTGTGAGCGTTCATCTGGCCTCACGACACCGCAGAGAACTCTCTCCCACTCTGCCTGAAAACACCAGTGTAATCTGGAGATACCAAAAAGGGTAATTAACATGCAAGTTTATCCAGTTCCCACAGTTATCCTGATCCTTCATGAATCAAATGAGGAACCGGTTTGTGACTCAGGAAACTGAAGTCACAGAGTTCTTATGATCTGAGAAAAATGGGTCACTGTGTTTGGTCCTTCACAGGACACGGGGCCTGCAGGCGAGGAGCCAGGCGTCAAGGATTCAGCGAGTTGTCCAAGCCAGCGTGACTAAGGGGTTCAGCTGGGATCTCTCAGATTAACTTCCAAGAAGGAAAGTCGCTCCTTGCTCATACACTTTTTCATAACTCTCCCTGGCTGGTAAACTCGTGGCATCAAGGCCTTGGCATCTGCCCCTTGGTGACCCCCAGCAGGATAGCGCCTTGGCTGTGTCTCCCTGGCACCCTTTACCAGAGCAGCTGGGCCTTGGGTTGCAAGGATGGAAGCCTCTATCTCGGGCGATACCTGAACGTCTAGAGTATGTGATGCTTGCTGAGCTAGAGGCTCACGGATTGGTGTCCCTCTGCTGGTTCCAGGGAGTATGTGCCTCTGAAATTCGAGGGGACTGTGGAGCCTGCTTCCAGGCTTTGAGAGCCCAAGTCTGTTGCAAATTGAATGTATTCACAAAAAGGAACATTGAAGTCCTAGCCTCTGGTACCTGCAACTTCATTTGGAAATACGAGATAGGGTCTTTGTAGATTTTTTTAAGATGTAAATTGGGCCAGGCGCAGTGACTCACACCTGTAATTCCAGCACTTTGGGAGGCTGAGGTGGGTGGATCATGAGGTCAGGAGTTCGAGACCAGCCTGGCCAACAGAGTGAAATCCTGTCTCTATAAAAATAATAATAGAAACAAATTAGCCAGGTATGATGGCGGTGCCTATATTTCTTTTTTTCTTTTTTATGTTTAAGTTCTAGGGTACATGTGCACAACGTGCAGGTTTGTTACATACGTATACATGTGCCATGTTGGTGTGCTGCACCCATTAACTCGTCATTCACATTAGGTATATCTCCTAATGCTATCGCTCCCATTGGCGGTGCCTGTATTTCTGAGCAACGCGGGAGGCTGAGTGAGGCTAAATCACTTGAACCCGGGGGGCGGAGCTTGCAGTGAGCCGAGATTGCGTCACTGCCCTCCAGCTGGGGCAACAGAGTGAGACTTTGTCTCAAAAAAAAAAAAAGATGTAAGTTAGTGTGAGGTCATACTAGAGTAGGGTGGCCCCTTCGTCCAATATGACTGGTGTCCTTTGAAGGAGAGGGGAGCCGGCAGCACAGAGGCGAGACTGCCACGTGAAGACACGGAGCTGATGGCCCTGTGAGGAGGGAGGCCGAGTTTGGAGCTGCGCATGGACCAGCATAGAAGAGCTGAGGGTCGTCCGAGACGACCAGAAGCTGGGGGAGAGCGAGTGCGGCAGACACTGCTGGCCTCTGGAACTATGAGATAAATGTTGGTGGTTCTTTTGTGAAAATGCGTTATAGCAGCCACAGAAAACTGCAAGGCTCCTCTCCCGGCCTGGGCTTTCGTTTGCTGGTCTGGAGGGTAAGGGTGCCGGCTGTACTATTCAGACACTTGCGGCCTTGCACGTGGGGCCTCCTCAGGGATTTGCCTTGACTGCCCCGGTCTCAGCCGCCACTGAGGGCAAGTGGCGGGAGCCCCTGAAAAGTGCTGTCGCTGCAAGGCTCCCTCCACGAGAGGCCTCTGCCTTCTGGGAGGTGCAACTGCCCTGCAGAGGACTGAGGCAGGGTCCACCAGAGAAGGCTGGCTTGATCCTCTCCCCTGGTCTCAGCCCCTGCGGGCACTATCCGGCCTCGGAACTCGGGAGGTGGATGTGGTCAGGCCCTTTCTCCAAGTCAGTTTGGTCCCACGTGTGCTCTGTTACAGACGGTGTTACACACAGAGGGATCTGGCCCTTCAGACCGCAGTTCGAGGCACACCTCTGGGCACTGGTGGCCCCAAGAGGAGTCATATCAGTCATACACGTTAGATCTAGAAGAGGTAGAAAACACAAGCGGCCGGGTGCAGTGGCTCACGCTTGTAATCCCAGCACTTTGGGAGGCCGAGGTGGGCGGATCACGAGGTCAGGAGATTGAGACCATCCTGGCTAACATGGTGAAACCCCGTCTCTACTAAAATACAAAAAATTAGCCAGGCGTGGTAGTGGGCACCTGTAGTGCCAGCTACTCAGGAGGCTGAGGCAGGAGAATGGCGTGAACCCGGGAGGTGGAACTTCCAGTGAGCCGAGATCG
The DNA here is from genome assembly GCF_009764315.1 of Trachypithecus francoisi. Taxonomy (NCBI): domain Eukaryota; kingdom Metazoa; phylum Chordata; class Mammalia; order Primates; family Cercopithecidae; genus Trachypithecus; species Trachypithecus francoisi. The sequence goes on from NW_022681473.1 coordinate 4,848,964, forward strand.
CGCCACTGTACTCCAGCCTGGGCGAGAGCAAGACTCTGTCTCAAAAAAAAAAAAGGAAAAGAAAACACACACAAGGTGTAAAGTTAAGGGTCTTTGAAAACCAAATGACACAGTGCCCATATCCAACTGACTTAATAAAGGACAATGATTGGCTCCTGGAACAAAAGGGGGATGACTTCAGGAGAGGCTTGATCCAGCAGTTTGTCTGGAGACCCGTTACCCATTATCTGCTTTCTCTCAGGGCTGGCCTTATGCTCAGGCTCGCCTGTGAGGCTCTGGGAGCAGCTCAGTCTTCCCTTGGGGCTGCAGAGGGGCAGTGCCCCCCTTGGGCTCGTGTTCCCCTGCTGGGAATCCTAAGGAAGAGGGGGAAGCATTCTGTTTTTCAGAAGCCCCAGAAAACGTCTCCTCAAGACTCAGTGGCTCTATTTGATTTCTCCCGCATCCGTTAACTTGCTGCTCTTCTGGTGGGCATGGATGTGCAGTTGGATTTCAGCCTATCAGGGCCTAGCCTGGAGCTGGGGATGGGGTCAGTCCCACTCAAGTCACAGATCTGGGAATGGTGGTTCTCCTGGAGTAACATCTGGGTGCTGTCAACACCAGGAGGGGGCATCCGTGGTGGCAAGAAAACCCAGAACTGTCCACTGAATGGGCCAAAGGAGGGAATTAAGATCAGCCTTGGTGCCGCCACCCGTGGCCACTGTGGCACGGGGGCCTGTGCTTCCAGACCTGGGTGGTGCGTGGAATGGTGATGGTGACTATGCGGATACTCCGAGGCGATGACGGCGTTCCCTGAGTGATCACTGCGCCCCAAGCTCGGTGCTCAGCACTGCTCCACACACATTGAGCCATTGAATCCTCAGCACCCTCTTGGGGCCACCAGTGCCCAGAGGTATGCCTAGAACTGCTCTGTCTGAAGGGACAGATCCTTCTGTGTGTAACACTCTGTGTGTAACAGAGCACATGTGTGACCAAACTGACTTGGAGAAAGGGCCTGACCACATCCACCTCAGTTCAGTTATTGGACAGAGGTTTACGGAGCCCCTGTTCTGTGCTGGTCGTTGGCATGAGTGGGAGATGGAGACGACTCCCCATCATGGGCTGTGTTCTTGCAGGCTTTCCCCATGTTACAGGGGTGAACACTGAGGCCCAGAGAAATGAGGCCACACAGCTGGAATGTTGCAGATCTGAGATCCAACCCCAGGGCCTTTTACTCCAAAACGTGTGTGCTTAATGTGTGTCTATACATGCTGGTGAGTTTTCTTTTTTTTTTTTTTTTTTTTTTTTTTTGAGACGGAGTCTCGCTCTGTCGCCCGGACTGGAGTGCAGTGGCCAGATCTCAGCTCACTGCAAACTCTGCCTCCTGGGTTTACGCCATTCTCCTGCCTCAGCCTCCCGAGTAGCTGGGACTACAGGCGCCAGCCACCTCGCCCGGCTAGTTTTTGTATTTTTAGTAGAGACGGGGTTTCAGCGTATTAGCCAGGATGGTCTCGATCTCCTGACCTCGTGATCCGCCCGTCTCGGCCTCCCAAAGTGCTGGGATTACAGGCTTGAGCCACCGCGCCCGGCCGAGTTTTCTTTTTAAACAGCTGATCGCCCTCAGATGCCCACTGCTGGCCTGTTTGGCTGCCCTTCTCCAGGCCAGCAGCCAAGACATGGTGCTGCCCACAGGGGCGACCGACTGGGAGCCTTGAAACAGGTGGAGCTGGCGAAGCAGGGCCCTGAGCTGTGTGCATGGGGCCTGGCTGCAGATGGCCCAGTGAAGGCTCCATGCATTTCCATTTTTGAGCTTGAGCCCTTTCTTCTCCATGAGGCTGACCCACTAGGCCGGCTTGGTCACACACTAGCTGTGCAGTTCTAGCTTAGTTACTTTACCTCTCTGGGCTTCGGTTTACTCATCTGCAACGGGTCGGCAAACTACTACCCTCAGCCCGAATCCAGTCTGCTGCCTGTTTTTGTAAATAAAGCTTTATTGGCACACAGCCATGCTCACTCATTCACAGAGCGGCTGTAGCTGCTTTTGCACAGGGCAAGAGACCCTGTGGCCCGCAAAGCCTGAAGCCCCTCTATGTGGCCCTTTCCGGAAAACCTGCCAATCCCTGACCTAGCAGATGGATGATTGTGTGCGGGAGAGCGTAGTCTCTGAGAGGGCAGGGCTGTGTCTGTGGCTGTCACCAGAGTGTCCCCTCCCTGTCACCAACCCATGGGGCCGTTGCAAGACTCGGAGAGAAACTGTGTTCAGTGTCGAGCACAAGGCACACAGTGTGTGCTCAGTAACCTCCAGCTTTGGTTCCTCCCGTGATTAAACAAAGGCGAGGAGGACTCCCCCGACAGGCTCAGAGGGCCCGGGGTCTGGAATAGGAGCTGATCCTCGGGTTAGACCACTCGGCTCTTAAAGTGGCTGCCGGTTGAGAGGCTTGTCTCAGCTGCCGCTAGGTGCAAATTAAAAGGATTAATGGACACCGCCGTCTTTGAAAGGCTCAAGGCCCACCGAAGCCCCTTTAGCAGAGGGCTCTGCATTCTCTCTTCCCCAGTCCTCCTTGTGTGCCCTCGTGAGTGGCGGTGACAATGCTCCCGGATGTGGGCCCCAAGGCCAGCGGCCCCGGAGCTGCCCGCCCACCCGTCCGCCGGCTATTGTCTGCTCCGGCCTGGTGGTGTGGCGCTGGGCTTGTGGGGCCCCAGCGGGCAGGGGACTGTGGGAACGGATTAGAGGTCCTGGGCTTGCTTTCCTCGTCTTGCATAAACTCTTGATCAAAGACATTCCTGGGATGACAGAGCCCTGTGAGCTGCGAGGCTGGCCCAGCGTGCGGGACGCACACCCCATGCTGCAGCCCCTGCACAGGCCTGCCCTTGCTGGCCCTCGCTGGCCCTGGCTGCAGTGCTGACTCTGGGGCCTAGCCTTATGGTGGGACTGGTGATGGAGCGGGTGCCAGGAGGCAACACAGCCTTCCCCACCAGATTCAGAGGCCAGACCCTCGATGCTGGGCAGAGTGAGGCTGTTGACTCTGCTTCCTGGGGTGCTTCAAGGAGGTCACACTGCATGCAGGGTGGCTGGAGGGAGTGCCAGCTGCATGCCACTGCCACTGGGCCTGGCTTCTCTAGACTCCCACGGGCACTGCCCCATCCCCTGCAACAGCCCTGCCCACTGTTATCCCACAGGCACGGTCCGAAGTCCGCATGCCCGCTCTGCCCAGCCTCCTTCCTCTGTCCCCTCGGGGACTTTCACTCCTCATGACAACTCTAGGTGTTGTCTGGGCCCCCGGGGAACCCTCGGCCCTTCCAGCCATGGAGTCAGCTCCTGGCACGCGGATCAGGTTGGACCCATGGATCTGCAACTCAGCCCAGCAGCTTGGGGCTGCCCTGTGGGAGCCGACACGACCTCCCTTCCATTTGGCCCCCTTCCTAGGACCCACTGTTTGCCAGGGTGGGGAGAAGGGAGGCAGAGGGGAATCAGGGAGATTTCCATCCTGGAGGGACTCAGCCGGAGCAGGAAGGTGCCCAGGTATGACAGTCCCAGACTCCCAGAGCCACCTGCCTGGTGTGGGGTGGGGAAGCCTCCAGAGAGCCCGTCCTCACAGTGAGTGCAGAAGTGAAGGTTCCTATGGACCAAGGCGGTGGGCCAAGCATGGAACAGGAAGCCTGATGCAGTCTGGTGTGTCAGGAGCTCCTGGGCAAAGATATGGAGCTTACTGGGGCTCCAGGCTGCGTAGACATGGGGCTGAGTCCCAAGGACCTTGGACAGAGCTGACGGGAGATGGGAAGGCCGGGGGTTGGGGGCAGAAGATGAAGAATGGATGAGGACTGTGCCTGCAGGGACATGGGCCAGGAGGCAAGGTCCCCTTGTGAGCGGGTAGGGGTGGTGGGGCACCTGAGAACAGGCTTCTGAGAAGGGGCTGCAGGGAGAGCTGACTGTGGAAGCCTTCGTCTCTGAAGTTCCTCAAAGGTCAGTTTTTTACCGTCACCCTCTGGGCAGCGCAGATACTCCAACAGGGGACGAGGTCTTCACTGCATCCCAGGAGGGGTCACAGGCCCCAAAGTGATGTCAGTGGAGTTTGAGAGTTGGGAACAAGGGCCCAGAGTAGCCAGACCATGACTTTGATATGGCTTGGCTGTGTCCCCACCCAAATCTCATCTTGAATCGTAGCTCCCATAATTCCCACGTGTGTGGGAGGGACCCGGGGGGAGATAATTGAATCATGGGAGCGGTTCCCCCCATACTGTTCCCATGGCAGTGAATAAGTCTCATGAGCTCTGATGGTTTTATAGCGGTTTCCCCTTTCATTTGGCTCTCATTCTCTCTTGCCTGCCTCCATGTAAGATGTGCCTTTTGCCTTCTGCCATGATTGTGAGGCCTCTCCAGCTACGTAGAACTGTGAGCCTATTAAACCTCTTTTTCTTTATAAATTACTCAGTCTTGGGTATGTCTTTGTTAGCAGCGTGAAAACGGACTAATACAGCCTTGGAGCTCGTGGCATGACCACGATGTATAGACCCACCCTTCCCTGGGGGGGTGTACAGACCCCCCCATCATGGTACAGCCAGGGGTGGGGGGACTGGGGGATGTACAGACCCCCCCCCACATCGTGGCACAGCCAGGGGTGGGGGCACCGGGGGATGTACAACCCCCCCCCATTGTGGCACAGCCAGGGGTGGGGGGACCGGGGGAAGTACAGACCCCCCCCCATCGTGGCACAGCCAGGGGTGGGGGGACCGGGGGATGTACAGACCCCCCCGTTGTGGCACAGCCGGGGTGGGGGGACCGGGGGATGTACAGACCCCCCCATCGTGGCAGAGCCAGGGATGGGGTGATCGGGGGAGGTACAGATCCCCCTATCGTGGCACAGCCAGGGGTGGGGCGATCGGGGGATGTACAGACCCCCCCATCGTGGCACAGCCAGGGGTGGGGGGGTGTACAGATCCCACTATCAAGGGATGCCACAGATGCCGAGACAGAGAGACTGGGCTGTGGGGGAGCTCACAACCGCTTCACTCTGGGCCCGAGCCCTCTCTACACACTTGGCTGTGAACACAGCTGACCCACTCAGGGCTCCTGCCCTGCCCTGCCAGCCTGCCTGAGCCCCACGCTCGGCAAAGTGGCTCTCCAGCTTCTTGCCCACATCCTTGCTCAAACCTAACAGGATCCGATGGCTGCCTTGCCTGCTCCGTGAAACAACCAAAGGTGCCCTGTGCGATGGTTGGAACTCTCTTCACAGGCCTTCTGCTACACCCATGTGCTCTCGGGGGATGAATGTAAACCCAGCTGCAGGCTGGGGGGCGGGGACATGGCTTCCCTAGGACCCCAGCCCTGACACAGGACCTGGCCCTTGCCCAGAACTGAACAGCCACAATAGTGCAGACCTGGTCCCTGCCTTCAGAGTAATTTGCCCAAAGAGCAGGGAGCTGCACCTTGTAAGCCACCTGAGTGGCCACCAGTGTCACTTCTGGCTCCGACTATCCCTTGAGCTCTTGCTGAGGTGACCTGTCAGGGGCACCCTGCAGGCTCCCCCACCCACTCAATATGGGACTTCCTTGGGGAAGGCTCCCGGAGCCCCCACCCTCACGGGAGAGGCTGGTGGAGACCTGTAGGGGCCAAATGTTTCCCTCCACACCCCACCTTCCTCCCAGGGCAGGCGCCTGTGGAGCCAACACACCAACCACCCTGGCTCCCCTTTCCGCCCTGGAAGGAGTGCTCTACAAGGCAGGAAGGGTACACAGCAGGTGCTTCATAAAGGCCAGAGATTCGACCTGCAGCTGACAAGTAGTAACCATCAGTGGTGTGGGACCTGAGCTTCCACTTGGCTTGGGGTAAGGACAGCCCAACCTCACAGATGGGTCCAGGAGCAGTGACCAAGGTCCGCGGACACCTTCCCAGGGCACTCCCACTACCCACCTCCACCCCGGGGTTTGAAGTTAGGTTCAGTCACATGCACCTGAAATCCAGAAGTGGACGTCACCGGCATCCCGTAAGGGCAGCCTCCAGGTCTCCACAGTCCCAGTGAAAGGCCACCCTGGACCACAGCCTGACACGGTGCTTTGCTCTCCTGGAGCCCGGCGTTGCCAAAGGATCATGATTCATCCAGAGCAAACAGCAGTTTGTGCCAGAAGAGGGTTAACAAATGCCGGCTTTATTTATTTTCCTATCTGCAAATAACCTGAGAAGACAAACTGGTGGGGCGAGCAAGGGATGGAAGATGTTCCCAATCGATGGGCACCACTCACGTCACCCAGGCTGGAGCTGTTGTCTTGCGTGGTTGGAGGTGGGCTCACCCAGCCAGGCTGCCTGCAAACTATTCTTTGGAGCCTCCCCGGGACAGGAGTCCCCCTCCCACCTCACACACCTGTGCTCAGGGCTTCTTCCCAGTTGGGAAGGGTGTGCCTGCTCCTGGCTGGATTCTGTCCCCACCCCCGGGGATGTGGCAGTGTCAGGAGACATTCTTGGTTGTCACAGCGGGTGGCGTGACTGTCATCCTGTGGGTGGAGGTCAGGATGCTGCTGAACTTCCCGCAGTGCACAGGACAGGCTGTGGCCTCCCACATCTGCCGAGCCTGCCACCCTGCCCTGGTTCTGGGGCACCGGGACACGCGCCCCTGGCTCACAGTCAGTCCAGGAAGCAAACAGGCAGGCACCATGCTGGGGTTTTACCAGTTTTATTTCTAGACTTTCACGTTTGTCTTTTTGTCTTCTGCTGGAAACATGCCGGTTACATGTTGGTGCTGGGAAGCGCCATGGTGCAGCCAGAAACACACGGACCCAGCCGCCTGCCGCCCAGACCCTCAGACTTGCGCGTCACAGGACAGACTCCACTGTCCCCCGTGCACTTGCCACCAGCCTTTGGCCTCTCGATACACACAACATCCAGGACTTGTGCCCTTGCCCCATCACGACAGACAAAGCGTCCCCCAAGGCCCCCGCGTGGTTCAGACAGACGCCGCAGCCAGGATGGTTGAGGTAAGCGTGAGCCGTGTTCTGGAGGGGTGGGGTGGGACGGGCCTGTGCCCGCGATGGCCTCTGAGCACAGGATGACCCTGCCAGGGCAAGGCCCCAGCCACGCGGGCCCGCAGCGGGGTGCAAATTCTTTTGGTTCGGCAGCTTGCTAGGTGACCCGGGCACATAGCACTGTGAGCTGGCTTCATTGAGATTTGGAGTCTCTTTAAATTAGCATTATGCTGTAATTAACAAAACAATAACAAACAGAACACTAGTACATGACAGATTAAACATACCCAAAACTTGAACAAATTCCAGAAGCTATTCCAATCATCCCGAATGAGAGTCCTACGGGCACAGTGCCGTGGTGGCATGTAAGACACACTTGTTATAATAATAATAATAATAATTATGCAACTTCCATAGCTACACGCAAAGAATGACACAGCTGTAAAAACTACTATGATGATACGCCCCCGATCAGATGAAGAGCCCAGCATCACAGGCGCAGGGAAGAGAAGATGGACACAGCCTGGTCTCCAGGGACACCGGCACGGTTCTCACGCACGCGGCCTCGGGGCCGGCCCCCACCAGCCTGTGTGGGATCGCACCCGCGTGTCTGCCCGCCGAAGCAGACAGAACCTGCCCGCTGGGTCCACCATGGCTAAGTGAAGCATGAGGTATTGTGAAACAGGAACCTTTTTGGAATAGAGCAGTAATCACATTAAGTCAAAATTGATCACATAAAAAAAAAAAAAAAAAAAAAAAACTACAAAAAAGGCATCTGTAATACAATGTTCTAAGAGAAAATTAAAACTAGTACATGGCAGTATATGACATTGTAAAACAAAAAACTGATCCTCCAATAGCAGCAAACAATGTGAAAGAGATACAGAGAAGCGATGTGAATATTTCCAAACCGTGCCTGGAAGTCAACGGTAGCAGCGCAATAGGAAAACGGAGCTGCGGCCTGTCCCCGGTGTGGGCACCGCCCCGTCCCCTCGGGAGCCTCCTCCTCACACCTCCTCCTGCCTGTCCTCCCTCACACATCAGCCTCCACACTCTTGCCACCTCCCTTCAACACTTCCTAAATAAAAATTACAAGAATTACAGAGCCAAGATGTGCAAATTGTCTATTTTGTCACTAAGTTTTTTAAAGGAAGGGGCAGGGGATAAGAATATATCGGAACCAAACTTATGTCGAGTACCCTAATTTTCCTTGTGACACCCATGCCTTTCCAACCAGATGACTTTGGGAAACGCCAAACAGGCTGAATCCATGTCTTTGTGTGGTTTTTTTCCTCCAGATTGTTTTTTCTCACCTATAAAAGGTTCTATCTTTAAAAATAAACTGTATCAAACCTGCAACATGAAACACAGAAGGTCTGTGTATGTATGTCTGTGTGTTTAAATCAAGGGGAGATTGCATTTATAAATCATACTGGCCTTATGAACATCCTCTGCAATAAATATACTTTTTAGCCTTAACTATAAATTATATATTTTAGTGTTTAAAAACCTTCCGGTGTGAAACATCTAAGATAACCCTTAAACCACCTGTTCTCTAGGTAAACCTCTGAGATCCCTACTTTCAAACACCAGTTGGCACCAAAGGATTCCTAAACTTCAACTTCTTTAAAGAAAAGGAAAGGAACTTATCATCCTGGCAATGTGAGAATGCAAACCTTTTTCTTCTTAACTGGCACGCAGCTTCCCAAACACCCCGCCTCCACTGCCACCACAGTGGCCCGCACTTGCCTCGAAGTCCTGCTTACACTCAAGTACATGGATATTCCCAAACCATTCCATTAGAAAACTGCCCTCCCTCCACACACAACAAAAACAGCGCTATTTCCTACACCTATTGGACTGAAAGTGCTTGGAAATGGAATGGTTTTAGAATATTGAGAAGAACACACACCAAGTAGCTGTGGGTTGAACCTGGACGTGAGCTGGCTGTGGGGCCGTTGGGTAGAAAACCAGCATCTCATAAACAGGTCACTAGAAAAATAGGAAGAGTATAAAAATAGAATATTTTATGTCACTATTTCGTCTTCTCTTCATAGTAGCGTATCGCAGGAGTGGGACAGGTGGCCTTTCCCGACCCTGCGACGCTGGCTGGTGCCCGACAAACCTCCACTGGGATGGTGGTCACAGGTGCAAAGGACATGCACACGGGCACGCTACGCTACTGTAACCAAGAGGTGACTTCAGCCATGGATAAGGTGAAGAGGTTACACATCTACCTACGGAATATAATAACATACAATGACTTATAAAGTGACTACATGCATATGAGCAAGCAAAGTACAGAGATGCCTAGAACCAAACTACAGCTGCGCTTTTCAGGAAAAGCACAAGAATACGTTTTTCTACCTAAAACCCTCTTCTACTTTAAAAATGGTTTGCTGAACTTTTCTATGTTTTTAAAATGTTTTTATGCTTTCTTTTTTAACACGTAAAGGATCGAACCTAATCCTCTCCCGAGACTCCTGCTTTGTGTTAATGCCTATTCTTACAACAGAGAAACAAGTACATTAATATAAAAACGAGTTGATTATTGGGGTATAAAATCCTCTATTGTCTGTAACACAACCCTCCTCCCCCACTGCTCAGGGTTATGCAAATACTATTTTTTTTCTCACTCTTTTAAAGACAGTTTTTGGGTAATCTTTTTCTTTTGCTTAAGTCAGAGATGGAAGGGAGAAAGAGCAAAGGAAAAAATAACCAACAACAAGGAGAATGAAGCTTTCCCTTCTGGTATCGAAATGCTCTGGAGAGGAGGGACTGTCAGGGGAGCACCTGGGGCCGGTTCCGCCCTCGCTGTGGGTGGCGGTGGCGCCTGCCTGCCTGGCGCCCTCAGATGTCCACGTCCCGCACGTCGGTGGGTGTGCAAGCCAGGTCCACCTCCTCCTCCTCCTCTTCCTCCTCCTCGGCGGCCTTGGGGTCCATGTTCTGCTGGGCCTGGCGCAGGCTTGACTCCAGCAGGGCTTCGATCTGCTCCTGGCAGGCCCGGAGGCAGTCCTGAGAGAGACGGGGTGGGGAGAGGTGGGAAGAGGGGGTCCTTAGAAGGGGCCTGCAGCGAGGGCCCCCTCCCAGGTGCCACGACCTGGAAGGCCTCTATAAGAGCAAGACTAAGTAAAAAACTGTCCCTTGACCCATGCTGCCTCCTCTGAACCTGAGTGAGATGTGGGAGCTGCCATCACCTGTCAGTGAGACACTCAGGACCCAATGCTTCCACCTCCCACCTGGCCTCCGGAGCCACAAGACACCAGATGCTTGCCCGCCCACCCTGCACCCGCTCTACCCATCCCCATGCTCAACAGCGCCTTGACCTCCTGTTCCCACTGGCCCTGCCAGCTCCCTGGGGAATTCAGTGCCATCTGATCTGGACAGACAGGCCCTTTGAGTCCTGCCTTTTCAGACAACCTCTCCGTGTGGCAGCCCTCTAGGTGAACCTGGACTTCCATGATCAACGGCTGTCAAAGTCTTAGGCCATGCATGACTGAGGATGAATGCTGGGTGGCCAGGGGGACCTGGACCCTTGATCCCTCCCCTCCATCCTCTCCCGCTCAGGCTTGTGCCCCGGGGCCACCCATCAGCCTGGCACAGCATATATCCACCCGCTGCGGCCACAGAGGTGCTCGCCCTCGGGTGGAGTGCAACAGAAGCTCCTGGAAGTCCTGCACCTCCACCTGCCGGGGCTCCAGACTCCCTTGGCGGCGGCCGCACCACACTGTCAGTGGGAAAGAGCAGCCATGGAATCCGGAACCCCGCGCCCAGCCGGGGGCCTCTCCTAGGCTCCAGCACGGGCAAGTCCCAGGCAGCCCGAAGCGGCTGCCTCCTGCCCAGGGGCTTCTGGATAGAGAACTAGCTCCATGTGTTGGGGCTGTGTGTGTCCCAACTGCCAGGAAGCCACAGTAGGGCTTCAAGCCAAGTCTCCAGGCAGCCCAGGAAACAGACTTTCCACAAGGAGCAGGGCTGGGCCACAGCCCCAGCAGGTGCCGCTGAACTTCCAACCAGATGGGGATGGACAAAGGCGTGGCGTGACAGGCGATGACCTGGGCCAGAAGGACTTTGAGGTGGACCCCTGGAGTCGTGACATTTTAGTGTCCTGTGCCTTTAGAGGGAGGGCTTTCCTCTCCCGCCTTTTAGATAAATTCTCATCATGGCAAATGAAGCCGGCTGGGCTGGCAGCACAAACAGTCCCAATGTACAGATGGGGAAACTGAGGCCAGAGACCTGGAGTGAGATCCAAGACTCCTTACGTTCAACCTAAAACACCAGCCACCCTCAGTTCCCAGCTCCAGGGGCCTGGCAGCTCCACCCACGGACTCTTCACCTGCCGCCCGCCCCCCTCACCATGACCCGCTCCAGGGTCACGCATGCAGCTGGACTCCATTTCCCTCATTCCTCTGGCCCCACAGTTGCCTGCAAGGCTACCCCAGTGGACAGAGCTGTTCTCTCACAGCCAGCAGCTCCAAGGAGGCAGCACGCTCCTCCACAAAAAGTCACTGGTGTGTGGCACTGTGCACTCGATTCACACAGATGGACATTCCACCCACCAAAGAAAATTCTAGGACACGCCCTAGAAAGTGCAAGGGCCTCTGCTGTGAACGGTTTTTCTGAGTCTGGGCTCAGCTAATCAGGCAGAGTGGACTCCGCCTCAGGTAACTTCACCCCGTGTGTCAGCTGTGAGGCGTGTGCCTCCGATCTAGTTAAGATGGTCTCTACTCAAATAAGGGCCAGTGCCCCACTTCCCACAGCTGCCCGAACACAGCAACATCCCAGGGCAGATACCCATGGTGGAGAAGCGCTTTTCACTCAGGACGTGGAGTTCGAAATGAAAAGTGCAGATGCGAGTTTCATTTTGACGGAGGGGCTTTCCCTTTGCTGGGCTTCTGGAGGCCTCCATGGCGTTTCTGAGCCATTTTCCTGAGAGAACTGTGGGCTGCTGGCCTCCACCCTACAGCGGGTGAGGACACCTTACCACCCCCACAGGATAACATGGGGCAGGGTGCAAGGGAGGCCACGGCCGAGAACACAGAAGGGAGGGGAGGGCGCCCCTGCCACCTCCAGTATCCCATGGCAAAAATGCTTCTTCCTCTTCCGAGACACACATGGGCTGGGCAGCCGCTAGCTGCCTAGAGGCACCGCTAGGCAGGGGACAGGCAGGTGAACCCTAGATAGCATCTGCTGAGACCCGTGCAGAGCCCCCGGGAGGCTCGAGGGCAGACCACCAAGAGGCGGCCCAGGCCAGAGCCAAAACGGGCCTCGCAGGCCCACCCGGCTCCAAGCTGGGGTCAGGCGGTCACTGCTTCACACACCGCAGGGCCGGCGGCTGACCCGGCCACCTCTCTGGTCTAATTTGGTAAATGCCAAAAACCCTTTTGATTGTCATTTTAATTCTTTCTTTAAGAAAAGAATCGGGAATAAAACAATGGCATTTTTAAGAAGAAAGACGCAGTCATCCCAGGGTTTAACGGCAGCAGCCTCTCAAAGAGGCCGTAAACAAGGCTGTCTCTATCCGCCCGTTGTCCGGTGTCTCGGACCTCACAGGAGCCCTTTTCAAGCATCTATTTATTGGCCACGCACATTGTGGCCCAAACAAAGCTCGCCTGGGCCTAACCCCACACACTATCACCACACGCACCATTGGCTGGGGCCGCCTGGGGCCTTCGTCCTGGACGCTTCGCCCAGAAACACTCTACAGCTCCTGGAAGCCCCAGGGGACGTGAGAAGCCTGTGAGGACCTCCCGACCGGTCAGTGAGTTCTAGGAGCAGTGGAAGAAGCTGGTGCCCTGTCAGTCTGTGGCTTGGGGTCCGAGGGGCGCAGCCCCAGCCCCAACCCCAACCCTGTCACCCTTGCACCAGCCTTGGCATTTCCGTGGCACGAGGTGTCTCCTGCCTGTGAGCCCCGGTGAGGCTCCCTGGGACATCACCTGACTCACCGGGTCACACTTGATCACTCTGGAGAGGAAGCGTGTGAGGCGGCAGTAGGACAGGAAGTTGTTGGGGCTCCCCAAGTTCAGGCCTTGCACTGCGGCCACTACGCTCCCCGCTGCCACCATGGAGGGTGGATTGGAAATGAACTTCACATCTGCAGCAGGAGAGAGGGAAGGGGGCTGTGAGCAGGGGACCCGTGATCTGGGCATCCCCACGTGCTGGCTCTGAGCAAGCCTCTGGAGAGGGTACCACTCTCCAGGCCCTCTGTGGCTGCACATCCAGGCCCTCCCCAGCCTCCAGCCATCCCTGGGTACTAGGAGAGCAGGAGCCCGGCCCAGGGACCCTCCAGGAATGTCAGTCCCACTGTTGACTCAACCATAACCAAGCAAAGAGAAAGCCATGGGAAGACAGGACAGGTGACATGGACATCACTACCCTCTCATCCTTTTAGCATCTTGAGCCTTGTGAATGTTATCACTTATTCACAAAAACAAAGTTAGATGACACAAATATGAGAACATAGACATGTCGCCTCTAGGACCCTAAACCTTAACCCCAAGTACCTGCCACCCCCCAGCAGCAGGGATTGGAGACAAGTCATATTCTGAAGGGACGTTGCACGGGGCCAGGCCATGGGGGGCTGTAGGGCACTGATGAAGCCATTCCGTGTCCATCGAGGGGCAAGCCCTGGCCGGCAGCCTTCATTCAGGGTGGCCGTGATGGTGTGGCTCCGGCTCAGGCCCTGGTGCCAGGAGAGCCCGGCTTGGCTCACTCGGGAAGGAAGAGCTGCTCCAGCAACCCATGGCCCTTGCCATGGGACCACGACTATCATAGTGACCTTCAGAGCATGGACCAAGTACACCCCAACTCCACCCGGGCCCTCTACTCACAACTCTATTTCTGGCCGACGACAAAAACACTTTTCTGGGCCGCTTGATGTAGCCCAGCAATTCCAGCGACGTCCCAAGTAAGGGAAGAGGTGTGGGGTTCCTAGGGATCCCCTTGGGACACCCTTGGAGGACTGGGCCAGGAGCCGGGTCCCAGGAGGGAGCAGCTTTCCCAAGAAGGCACCAATCCCCCTACTCGGGGCTTCCTGGGGACTGTCCCGCACATCTGGGCCTACTTCCAAGGGGCACACCAATCTAGGGCAGCCCATCAGCCTTTGTGGTCTGCAAAAAACTCCCTCTGGTCACTGTCAGCTACTGGGACTCATCTGCCTGCCAGGCTGCAGTAGTGGGTATCTCGGGGCCTCTGTGACTGACCTAGACAAACAGCAGACCAGCTCTTATAGACAGCCTCGCCACCAATCACGTCCCGGTTTGTGGTGGGGAACGCCGGCCTCCCCTCCTCAGGGCAGTCATGCACCTACCGTGGACAGGTGGGCCAGCGTGGGATGTGCCTCTGGGCCTGGCCCCCACCCCAGCTCCACTGGGGGTAGCCCTTTGTCACACCCACAAGGAATTCTGCATAGGAACCAGGGGCCCTGGGCTGGGAGCTGGACGTCAGCAGGGATGAGTGTGGCATCTTTGTCGGCCCCATCGCCTCATCTCGCGCCACTGAGCGCCCGGGAACAAGGGGGGTCGGGGGAGCTGAATGGGAGCCGACCCAGGCACAAAGGGAGAGGGGCCCCCACGGGCCGCCAGGGGTGCGGCGGCCCATCCGAGACTTCATCCCGAGAGAATAAACAACTTCGGCCTTGTTAGAGAGGGGCGCCGGCGAGGGGCTGGGAAGAAACGCAGCCACCCTGAAGGGGAGACAAAGCCGGCTGCTGGGCGCCGTAACAACTTAAAAAAAGAAATCCTTAACGAGCCGAGCCACCTCTTTTCCCCTTTAAATGGGAGCAGTTCCACCCAGTCTGAGAGCCATGAATGAAAACCTTTTCACGGAGGCAAATCAGAACCGCACACAGAAACCGCTTCTGCAGGGAGCGACAGGTTCTAGCTGGCCCCGTACCTTGTGCCCCCCGTCTCCAGGGGCACACGCAGAGCGGAGTCACTGGGGCCACGTTGTTTCAGAAGCTCATTCCCCCACCCGAATGTGTGGTGCTGCCTGTGTTTAGATTGGGAGCCACCCAGAATTAGACACCAAAGTTCCAGGATTTGACCCTATCCGCTGCCCGGTTGTAAAGGGAAGTGACAGCTGTCCTGGAAGCTCCTAGGTAGTGGATGTTCCTCACCTGGCCTCCCACTGAGCCAAGGGCACACCTGCCCTGAAACCCCCATGCGTGAGTGTATGCGGCATGTGCACACCTGCTGGGGACGTGGGGCCAGGGATGCCTGGCGCAGGGAGAACCCCCAGCATCCCCTTTAAATGTAACCCTTGCCACATGGACGGCAGAAACACCTTCCCAGACTCTTTTCCATGCCTCCACCTCCTTCAGCCCGTCTCTAACTCTAAGCAGCCCTAAGTCACTCTCATCTCCACAGATGTCCAGCAGGACCAAGGCACCGGCTGCTCAGTTACGTTCCATGGGGTGGCCGTGGGTCAGGACCTGGAGCACTTTGCAGGGGTGGATCCCCTGGCCTCCTGCCCCTCCCTCGGGGCCCACCCTGGAGTGGACTCCACAGCCACTGAGAGTAAGTGCACAGCTGGGTCCCCGAGTGTCCCTCCTCCACCCACCGCTGGGGGCGCCTTAGCAGACCAAGGGCGTGCAGTAGCGGGGAGGGTGAGACTGCACCTGCCCACTGCCTCCCACCAGCACTCAGGGGTCCTAGGAGGGGAGCTCCTCCGCAGGAGCCACCCTGTAGGGAGGCTGTGCAAGAACCACGCCCCACATTCTCTCCAGGAAACTTTGCATTTCTCTGAAGCCACTTTCAGCTCCATAAAAGGCTGTCTGGAGTCTCCAGAGGCCTCTCTCCTCTGAGGAGCACCAGCCAGAGAATGCCTCCCTGTCTGCCGCATGCCCCCACCCCCCCACTGTCAGACCCATCCAGGCTGGACGACATCCTTGGCATCTTCATCTGCCCACCTTGGGGCCTAGCTTGGAAACATGTTGGGGATGGGTTCCTGCCCCAAGCAGGTGGAGGAGGTGGGGGAGGCCTCATACCGAAACCAGAAACCATTCTGGAATACCAGATACTGGTGTCAGAAGGGAGCACTGAAGTAGGCTTGGGGGGCTCCGCCCTCTGAGGAGGGGAGAAGATGCTACTGCCTCCTTGATGCCCCCTGGGCCTTGCGGCCTAGGTCACCCAGAGTGAGCCCCCAAACAGATGTGACGACTGAGGCTTGAGCAAAGATGGGCCACAGCAGAGCTGGGTGGGATGGGGGCATGCCCCCCCCATCAGGGTAACCAGGCCTCCTGGGCCAGGAAAGGAGGTGGTCACAGGGGGGTCAGAGGCAGGGCTGGGGACAGCAAGAGGCAGCACCCTGTGTATGTGCGTGTCTGTCCCCACTGGGTTCTGGGGCCAGGGCTATGTCAGGGAGGGGCCTCTGGGGCCATGCCAGGGGAAGTGAGGACTGGGTGCTTCTGCTGCCCACGGTGGCGGCCCAAGCTGAGACTGCTCTGAAGCACTCCCCAGGGCTCAGCGGAGGCCCGCTGGCTGGCAGCACCCCTGGCAGGGCCTCAGGCAGCAGAGCTCCTCTGCTGGACACCCCTGCACTCGGCTGCCCAGAGCACGTGGTGCAGGCGGGCCAACAGCTCTCCCTGCCCCTGGAGGCGTCTCTGGCAAGTGGCCCAGCCTGGGAGAGGCCAGGAGGGGGCCCTGCAGCTCAGGCTCCTTAAGGACACAAGAAGGGCTGGAGGTGGGTGGGGAAAGGAGGCGGCCCTGCGGCCAAGGTAAACCCCTTTGAGCATGGAGTGGCCACAGGCTGCCTGGCCTGGAGGATGAGGCCACAGCAGCTGGACACAGGCAGGCCGAGCTGTCCACACCGATGCCCCAGGTACTGCATGGTGGCCGTGAGGGAGCAAATCCCCTTCCATCCAGCACAACAAATAATCCAGGGCCTCTGCTCACCAGAGCTGGAAGAGCGGTTCCCAGCGCAGGAGGGAGCCTAGGAACATCTTCCCAGACAGCACCCAGGTGGGGAGCAAGAAGCCGGCCAGGGTCACCTAAGGAGCTGGCTCTCAAGCGGAGGCTGGGGGCTGCTGGGCCTACCCTACCTGTGGCACAGAGGGCAACGAAGGTCTGCGCGTGTTTGCGGATGATCTGTTTGTTCTCCTCCGCCTCCGGCATTTTGGAAAGGAAGTGTTCGATGAAATCGTGCGGGGTCATGGCGGCCAGGTTCCACTTGAGCTTGTTCACCAGGAGCAGCTCCATTTGCTGCGAACACAGGGTGAGCGGCCATCAGGGGAGGTGCGGGCCGGCCCAGGGGCGCGGGGAAGCCGGCAGCATGGGGGCCCGGGCCATGCAGCACCTCCGGCTCAGAGCACTGGCCCCTGCGTCTCGTGCGGTCCTGGAGGTGGGAGGGGAGGGCTGGCGAATGATGGGGGTGGTGTCGGGGAGCTGGGGCAACACGCGATCCCAGATCAAAACAGAAAAGGTGGCCGCTGCGTGAAAAGATTCTGCAAATGGAAACAAAAAGACCTCCCACCACCTGGAACGGGAGGGCGCAGTGCCGAGCGCGGCGCTCCTCGTGCAGCCGCTGGAGGGCGCGCGCCGCCCACTTTTCGGCCACACTGCGGGGCGCGAACGCGGTGGGAGTCGCAGGCAAGCGACTTGGGGGCGGCGGGACCGGGGCGGCTGGGATCCCGCCCGCTCCCGGGACAGGGACGCCCGGCGGCGGGGCCGCCCTCCCTCGGAGCAGATATGTCAGAGGCGGGCCGGCTGCCACTGCCTGCACCTTCCCCGGCCCCGTGGTCCTGCGTGCAACTCTCGGGGGGTCAGGGGGCGGCGGGGTCCCGCGGTTACCAGCAGCTCCTCGGGCTGGATGGAGTTGTCGGTGTAGATGCACAGCTTCTCGGCTGTCAGGGGGATGGTCTCCTTCATCTTAGAGGCCACGAACATGCAGGTGGCCCCCAGCAGCTGCAGGCGGCTCTTTTTCACCGGCTCCAGCGACAGGAAGCGGTCCAGGTAGTTCATGGCCAGCGGGAAGACCTCCTCCTCGCACTTCTGCTCCTCGCAGACCTGCCGAGGCACGGGGCCCGTGACCGCCGCCGCCAGGTCGCGCCGCCCTCCCCCGCCCCCGCACCCCCCCATCGCGCTCGGCAGGACCGCCAGTTCTGAAGGGCGCCGAGGGGTCGGGGCCGGGGGCGGAAGGACCTTCCTGTGATGCGCCCCCTCCCCCGTGCGTCCCCAGTACCCACCCTCCCCGAAACTGAAAGGGAAAGTCCCCGCGAGGCTGGCACGGTGGGGGCGGGAGCGGGCACAGCTGGGCGGCGTGCGCGGCGGCGCGGGCTGCCGGCCCTGGGGACCCCGGCCCGCCCTGGAGCTCCGTGGTCCCTCTGACTGGGGGTCGACACCCACTGGGGTGCGGGGCCGCGCAACGGGCCGCGGGGTTGGGCGCCGCGCCTGCGAGACACAAAGGTGGCGTCCCAGGCCGCCGCGCCGCATTTCCCCAGACGTCATCTTTTCAAAAAATATTTAAAAATATTAAAAAAATAACTAAGTGCATAAAAAAACCCTGAAAATGACCCTCAGGCGACCCTTTACCCAGGCCGAGGGTCGGGAGTTCATTACAGGCTCCGGGGGGAGCCCCAGGAATTCAAACTCCGGGGCCCCCCTTCCCCCTGGGCGCGGGCGGTGTTTCCCTCTCGCAAGGGCACCACGCCGCACTTTCAAAAATTATTTAAAAATACTTGCGGGCCCCTCAGGCGCCCACCGAAGGTCTGAAAATGTGCTCCTAGGCCTCCGGCTCGCTCAGAGAAGGTCCCCCAAGCCGAGATCCCTGCAGACGGGGATCAAGCCCTGGCGTCTTGGGGGCCACGCGACCTTGCAGCCCGGCGTGCTCTCCGGCCCAGGCTGCCCATTCGGGGCGCCCCGGGACTCGCTGCTTGAACAAAGGGTCCCCCTTCCCGAGCGGGGTCCCCCCAAAACTCCCCATGCCGCGTCCCTGCGCCCCTCCCGCGGGCTCCCGGCGGCCGCGCGGCCCCTAGCTGCGGCCCCAGCGCCCGGCGGCCGCTCCCCGCCCCCACCCTGCCCCCAATTATTAATAAACACTTTTGCTTTGCAATAAAAGAGCAAAGATGGCGCATAATACTGGCACGAGCGGCCCTTGCATACGTGTCCATGGATATTAATTTAAAAATCAAATCTATGCCCCCTCCCCCCGGAGTTGGCGGCTCTCGGCCGCAGCGGCCGCGAGAGGAGGCGCAGCCGGGCTGGGGCGCAGGCGGGGGGCACAAAGCGCACTCAGCCTGCCAGCCCGCACCCTCGGGCCCATTGGGGTGCCCCTGACACTGGCTTCTCCCGACGGCACCCCTCCCCAACCCCCTTCTCCCTTCCCACGAAACGCAACTTATAGCACCCCCACCCCCACCCCTTCCTGCTTCAGAAAATACCCACAATTTTTATTTTGAAAATACGGATCCCTAGCAACACCACGGCAAACTTCAAAGTTCTAGCGGGAGAGAAGGGAGGGGGGTGAGGAGCAAAGAAACGTGGGTCTGGGCAACAAGTTGCAGGGAAGTCTTACGAGAGCCGCCCAAAGCCCCGCACCTCCAGCATCCAGGTGGCGACGATCTTCCGCATGGACGGCAGGACCTCCTTCTGCACACATTTGAAGTAGGACACCGAGGGCGCGCAGGTCTCCTCCGCCTTCAGCATGGCCCGCAGCACCCGGTCATTGAGGAGGTTGGCATCGGGGTACGCGCGGCGGATGGTTTCCACTTCGCAGCACAGGAGCTGGTGTTCCATGGCTGGGGCTCTGCCTGGGCAGCTGGGGAGGGCTGTGGGTCCGGGCTGGGTCCGCGCTCGGCTCTCGCTTCTGCTGCCGCGCGCTCCCTCGCGCTATTCTGCCCCTCGCCGGAGCGTGCGGACTCTGCTGCTCGCTGCTACTGCGCCGACAGCCCTCTGGAGGCTCCAGGACTTTGCAACTTCAACAAAACTCCCCTGTAGTCCGTGTGACGTTACTGTTGTTAAGCAGAGATCAAAGCCGGGCAGAGAATGGGAGCGGGAGGGGGGCGGGGGCGGGCGCAGGGGGAGGGGACGCGGGCGCCAAACGCCGGGAGCAGCGAGGGGCAGAGCCCAAAAGCCATCCCCGAGGCGCCGCGCCTGCCCTGCGGTGTAGTTGCCCCCGTAGTCCGGTTTTCATAGAAATGCAAATCGCCCCGCTGCAGCCTTTCTCCCTGCCGGGGAAGAGGGGTGCAGGGGACCCCGTCTGCCTCGAGTGGGTTCCCCGGGATTTAGGGGGTGAGGTGGAGGTGGCTCTGCAGTAGGGGACAACTAGGAAGGCCGGCAGGCCACATGCAGCCTGGGGAGACCACGAGAAGGGGGGACTCTAGGGCGCGGCGACACCCCATATCCAAGCCGGCAGAATGGGCGCATTTCCAAGAACGCCACGAGGGCACCCACGGGCGGACGGACGGCCAAAGAATCTCAGCGACTGCATCTTCTTTCATTTTCATTAACACGTGTAAATTTCAAGAACTATTTAGCATACAGGGACGGGGAGGACCCGGCACACAACCCCTATGCAAGTTTCATTCCGGTGCACAGGGGCGTCGTTGCAAATGCCCAAGGGGGTAACCCTAAAAGTTAGAGGAATTTCAGCTTAGCATGCGCTCGCTCAAAAAATAAACTAAAATAAATGCCCGCAAATTCCAGCAGCAGCCCAAGATGGTGGCCAGCATTTCCTTCATCTTGTCCCTCTAGCCTGGAGACTCTTCGGGCTGCCTTCCTACCTTGACCAGTCGGTCCTTGCGGGGATCCCCAAATGCACCCCCTCCCTTCCCGTGCCGGCTATTTAACCGGGAGAAACACACCTCTGAATGGAAAGCTGAGAAACAGTGATCTCCGTTCTGACTCATTTTTTTAATTAAAAAAGAAATTAAATTGCTGGAAATATTAGTCGCCTCAGCCTGGGACAAGACCACTGGGAGGTTCCTAATTGGTTTTGTTGGGGGTGTAGACGTCCCTTCACCTTTAGAGTTTGCCCTGGGACTAAATTCGTGAGCGTGAGGGGGCTGGCAGGAGCGGGCATAATTTAGAACAATTATCAATTAAACAAATGAGTGTACTGATCTGATTTTTAGCAAAATCGATAGGTGTTCGTGGTTTCATGAGAGGGTCCCCACTATAGCAAATTTAAGCAGATGTAAATTAAAATACATAGTTTTTAAAATAACAGGTTCTGTCTCTTTGGTGCATTAAAAAATAAAAGGACATTTTACTGTCTTAACTTTTGTTTTTGTTATTTTTATAGTACCTGCCCCAAATTAAGAAAACTGTTCATTTACTTCCTTTTGAATATAGTTTAATGTCATCAAACCACCGTATCCTCTTAACAGTAAAAGCTCAAAGAAAACGGATAGAAAAAGTCTCCTTCCTTTCGCCAGGGTGCTCACAGCAAGATGCGACGCCCCCACCCCCCACCTTTCAGGGTGAATTCCTCCCGTGCCCCCTCCCCCGCCGGGAATTAGGATTACTAATATTCCGGGTCCTGGGGGGTAATTACCCCCCGATTCCGCATGGGGAGCGATGGGTGGCCCCCGCAGGGAGCACCCACGGTCGTGCCCCCCCGAGCACCCATAATCGCTTTGGCCCCGGCATAGCCAAGCCTCAGAGCATCAGCCCGCGCACGAGGGCGGCCCAGCTGCTTTTTCATTCATAAAATCCCGACCCGGCGGCCGCCTGGATGATTTATGGGGCCCGGAGCTATCACCCGGCCTCTCCCATTACGGGGGGCGAGGGGCCCCGAGCCCCGCGTGCGCCCTGGCCCAGCCCGAGGCGCGAAGCGGGCCGAAGTCGGCTAGGGGCAGCAGGGCATAAAGAGGCTCGCCCACTCCGGCAAAACCGGCTCTGGTTCCAGGACGGAGCTTCACCCCCCCCATCCCGGGCGAAAGACAGAGGAAACTGGAATTAGCATGAGCCAATGGGGGCGCGGCGCTGTTACTAGGCGGACCGGGCAGATCTAGGCTAGAAACTTCGTTGATTTCCCGGCTCAGGGACGAGCGCAAAATTGCAAGCCCGGCTAGCGAGCGTAAAGAGCCGTCCAGGAACCCGCGGGGGAGGCGCTGGAATTTGGGGCCCGGCCGGGAGCGCCAGCTGTCCAGCCCCCACCTGGGGGAACCCTGCTTAGCGGCCCCCGGGTCCCCTGAGGGGCCAATACCTCTGGGCTTTTGAGGGTCATTGCTTAGCATTTTGATTTTTTCCAAAGAGAAAAGCAACTTTAAAAAACTTTTCTGTTGCAGTTTTACTTTACACTGTCTTCTTAAAACCCACCACGAAGCAGGAACTGCGGGTTCTGGGCTCATTTAAAGTGCTCTAGTTCTTATTTCTTCGTGACCATTTGGAGACAAAGGGCAAGTGGCCCAGTCGGGAGGGTAACCACGTTGGTTTGAAAGAAAATCCAAAAGTAACTTAAATCACCTTCACGCTTTCCTCCCCCCTTGGTCCCCGCCCGGGTGACCGCGGCCTGGGCGGATGGTCGGCCCCGAGAGAGCGAATTCCGCTGCAGGCGCGTGTTCGCCACCGTCCCTGGCTGTGGGAACCTTCATTCAGGCGGGGGAAGGGAGCGCGTTCATTCAAGAACCGGCGCGACGCAGCGCAGACCCCGGGACTCAGCGCGGCTGCGCGCCGCGGGGCTGGGGGCTTGGGTTGGGGGCGGGTGGTGCAGGGACCAGTCCCGACCTTTCGCCAGCGACCTCCGGCACCCGCCTTACCACCAGGGCGGCTGGCGGGCGGGCGCACCCAGGTGGGGTCACCTGCAGCCGCATACCTGGCGGCGACTTGAAAGGACTTGGCTCAGGCTCCGCGAGTTTTCCATTGTTAAGCCCTTAAGTTGCCCGGGAAAACGCTTCCGAAAGCCGGCCCCTGGGTTCCGAAGACGCTCGAGCTCCCCTTCCCCCTACACTGCTCGCTTTTGGGGTGCGCGTGGCGGCCCACGTGCTGCGGCAGCTCTGCTTCGGTTACGTAGCGCCGATCCCGGGCGCCCCAAAACTGCGAGGTGGGCCGGGGCGAACTCCGGCCCCAGTGCCCACCCGAGGCAGCCACACGCTCGGCACATGGACAGCCGCACCCCCGCCCCCATCGCCCCAACCGCAGACGTGCGTTTCCGCTGTAGATCAATTAGTTTCAGCCACACACAGACCACCCCGCCACCCGCCCCCACCCCCGCGCCCCAGTAGTGCGTCCGACGGGCTGCGGGGAGACGAGACCCCTCCCCCAGCTCCGAAGGCTGCGGGCGAGATGTGCGCGGGAGTTAAAACGCAAACCCAACAGGTAGGGGGGCTGCCCTGGCTTCAACGACGCATCTGGGATCCCGAGGCTGAAGGGGCAACTCTTGAGGGTTAAAGGCGATTCTAATTCCTCGACTCCCGCCCCTCAAAATGCATCGCCTGGTACCCTGAGCAATATGAACCCCCAAATCCACCAGGGATTCCCTGGCCTTCCGGCTGGCCCCAGCCCCTCTCAGACCAAGTCGTGGGGAATAGGCACCCAGATCGAGAAGAAAGCCACCTCCGGCCACAGGAGAGAAAGCGGGCTGGCGGTGACCTCGGAGGTCACGCCCGACCCTCTCCCCCGCAGTCAGGCCTGGCCGCGGCCCACCCGAGGCTGAGCAGACCCCCGTGTGGAACCGAGACGCAGGGCGCCGCTGCCGGACTTGCGGGGCCTAGGAATCCTGCGGTGGCGGCTCGCAGGAGCCGGTTTTCCGGCGGAGGAGCCGCGCTGAGGTCCTCGTGGGCTCCCACGGCATGCCCCACTCCGGAACTTGCCTCGCCCTCCCCCGCCCTTTCCGGAAGACTGCGGGGAGGACCCCGCATCCCCGCGCCTCTCCAGTTCGCTCCATAATGCCCTCGGAACGCTTGAAAACGCTTCCATCCCTCGCCTTGGCACTTGGGGGTGGGTGGAGGGACAGCGAGGTCTTTATTAGGGGGCACCTTGGAGTTCTGGTTATCGGGACACTCAACAAGCAGGGGAAGGGAGGGAAACGGAGTTTCTTCCAGGTGCGGGGAAACGGGTTGCGTACCTAACGCCCCGCGCCCTTCCCCTGGGGTCCCTGGAGCCCGTGCCTTAAGGGCTGGGGGCAGGATTCGGTTTCGGACCCCTTAGGGAATTCTGGGTTCGCAGGGTCTGAGGGACTGATGGGCCGCGCTCGGTCCCCAAGTCCCTCGTAGGTGTTCACGCGGGGCACAATTTGCCCAGCGAGTTCTGGGTGGCAGGACCAGGGCCGGGGTGCGGCTGGAAGAGGTGACGGGGAAGGCGAGAGCGCGCGCCGCCGGACCCTGGGCCTTGGCCCGGGAGCCGCGCGAGGCCGCGCCGCGCATTCCGCGCATTCCCGCCCGGCCTGAGTTCCACCGCCACGTGGTTGCCTTGCGTCCGCGTTTACCGTAAGGCTTAGAAAAGACGCGCATCACGGTTCCCGAGCGCATGCGGACCTCCCAGGATGCTGAACTCCAGCGCCGGTCCCTCTGTGATGCCGAACATTCTCCTTCCCTGCGGGTCGATCGGGGCTGCTTTTTTACGTAATAAGGCGGGTTGTACTGCTGGAGCGATAGCGGGTTCATCTGTAAAGACGGGCAGGAAGGAGGGTGCTCGGCCCTACTGGAATCTGTAATAGGGCGACTGTCCGGCCGAAGAAAGTGACAGAACCAGGCCGTGACCATTCCACCTTCTCAGCGCTGGTAAAGTACTAAAGAGCAGCTGCACCCTTCCCATGGCGTCCAGTGCGCTGTGGCTGGAAAGCTCGGAGCAAGAAGGTGCTTAACAAGTAGGAAAACGTCCAGAAACTGCCTATAGCTTTTTTTTTTTTTTTTGCCTGAGGGTCACTTTAAGATAAAGAATCTAGTGCATCCCTGGACCCTGAGCCCGACCTTAACCAACAGGATGCCTGCCTGGGCTCATGAGCTTCAGGGCATGATTGTGGCCCCCTGAGATCCAGGCTAGGTTGTGTTGCCTCCTGACTCGAGGCTTGGATGAGTCAGAGGAATCCTTAGGCCCCTCCTGGACCATCTCACTGAATCCTGGCTTAGACAGAGAGCTGTCCCTGCTATCCTATGGGAGGGAGACAGGTTATATGCCCTAGGGTGGTGGGGGCTGCATTGGTCCCCATGCTTCTAGACACACCTCTAGCCCTGAGCAGCACCAGTTCACCCAGTCTACGGGAAGCATGGCCATTTGCTTTGAGGTCCATCTCCTGTAGGGTTTGGAGAAAAAGTCTTCACCCACCACCCATCCTCATCTTCTCACTTCTATGAGGTGTTTCCTCCAGCCAACTTATAGTTCCATACGCCTAATCTCAGGGAAATGCATTTATGGTAAGGAAACCGAGGCACAGAGAAACCAGGTGCCTTGTTCAGGTTCACAACATTGGCAACAGTGATGGTCTGTAGCCATGTCATGGACACTGTCAGAATAAATCCAGCTTGCTTAGAAGTTGATAAAGATAAAAATCTACTTTTTCAGGAATTCGTGCAAAGCCAAACCACTTTTTTTTTTTCTCAAAATTTCAGGCAGGTGGCAGCCACATTTATGAAACTGAACAAGAATGTCACACACAGACCTACATCTGCCACTAGTTGTGTGGCCTTGGACAAATCTCTGTCCCCATCTGTAAAACGGGCTATGATCATTTTCATCGCAAGGCCACGGTGAGGAGTAATTAAGGTAATATGTGGAAAGCATTTAGCACAGGGCCTGGCGTGTGTCAAGGCCTGCTCCATTTATTCATTCATGTATTTGTTCTTATGCAGGATGAAGGCCATGTGCCACATGCAGTATGTGGAATTAATTACACATTTCAGTTTATATTCAGAAAGAGGATTTTACAAATGACTTTATAATCTGTCAGCTTGCTTCTCTATGCTGACTTCTGAGCTGTTTGTGGCCATGAGATTTAAATCATGGAACAAACTTTTACATGAAAAAAAAAAAAAGTAACCGCATTAATCCTTCCTTCTTTCTTCTCCCCTAACTTTTTTTTCTCTTACTCTGCAAAAGGAGTAGAAATGTTGATTTAAAAAAGAAGCACTTTAATTAAGGGCACAAGCGTCAATGCTAGGATGAGAGGCAGAGCCATAGGGAGGTTTCTGCTGGCCCAAGAGGGTCAGTAGCCCAGGGCTCTGCCCTGTCTCTGGATGGACTGGCCGGGTTCCTGGCACTCATTGCGTAATGGGAGCCATTCTGCTCAAGCGGGAGGGGGCGGTCACAAGGGACGCTGGCCTGGTGAGTGTCAGTGCTGGAAACAAAAAGACACAACTGTCAAGAAGCTGCCAAGGCCATGTCAGCTCAGGGCATCCACATGGCCTGCCAGGCCAGCCTCTGCTCTTAGTATCTTGCTATGGGGAAGGGAGAGAGGGCTCCTGGGATGTCCAGCCTGGAAACCTTTCCCTGGGTCCCCAGGCTCTGAGCATTCGTTCTCTGCTGGCCCTCTGGGCTAAGGGTTGGTATACTTCCAGGCAAAGGCAAAGGAAACCTGAGGCCTTCCCTTAGCTGCCTTGTCCCGGGCAAATATATTGTTTACTCCATCCCTTTTGAGTTATGGGGAAAAAATCCCTGGAATCCCTTTTGTAGCATCCCAAGAGGGGAATTACAGCTGCAAGAAGGGCGCCACTGAAGGTTATTGAGGGTCAGGGGCGTAGGGGCTGTAGGGGCCATGGTGGTGAGGCCAAAGCAGCTTTCTGGGAAGGTGAACCTGGACTTCTCCAAAGGGAGACAGATCCTGGAGCTCCCTTGCCTCCCGGGCCTCTGCCCTTTGGTTGCCATCTGATGGAGCCAAGCTCGGCATCCACCCACCTGTGAACCACCCACCCGTGAATTACCATGCAAGCTCCAAGGTGCTAGACAGAGGCTGTTTGGAAAGAAGAGATGAGAGATAAGGACAGTAACTGGGGAGATGCAATATAGGGGAGGCCCAGGAGGAGGCAGGGAGTCATACTTCCAGGAGTTGGGGGTGGGCAGGGGAGAAACAGGGAGGAGATGGGGAAGTTAGGAGCCTCCATAGGGAAGCAGCCCTTCCGCCTAGACCCTGGCTGCTCCCTAAACCCTGGCCGCTCCCTAGACCCTGGCTGCTCCCTAGACCCTGGCTGCTCCCCGGGCAAAGATACCGGTGAGTCCTGCTGGCGGTGATGACGCGGCCCCCCGGGACGCTTACTGTGCTTTCCATCTGCCTTGCATCTTCACAGAGGGCATCTGATTCAATCTTCACGGCAGCTCCAAGGAGAGGCCCTTTATCCCCATTTTACAGATGAGGAAACCGAAGCCCACTGCATCATTCAGCTATGGTAGAGCTGAGATGCCTTCTCACTCTGACTCCAAAATGCAACGAGCAAAACGGTGAACTCCAGAGCACCTAAAAATGGCAGGGTTCACCTTTTTATTTTATTTTATTTTATTTTGTTTTTTAAAAACAACTTTATTGAAAAATAATTTACATACCATAAAGTTCACCCATTTAAAGTATGTAGTTCAATGGATTTTGGTATATTGGACAGTCACCATCACCATCTGAGAACACGCTCATCATCCACCAGAGAAACCCTGGACCCATTTGTAGTTATTCACCCTTTTCTTCCCCCTTTTCCTCAGCCCCCGGCAATCACTAATCTGCTTTCTCTGTGGATCCACCTTTTCTGGACATTTTCAACAGATGGAATCGTATGCTATGCAGCCTCTTGCATCTGGCTTTTTGCACTTAGCATCATGTTTTCAAGGCCCACAGGTGGCATGTGTCCATGGTTCATTCCTCTTTATGGCTGGGTACTATCAATAGTATCAATAGACCACACTGTGTTTATCGGTTCGTCAGTTGATTGGCCTTAGGATGGTTTCTACCTTTGGTTACTGTGGACAATGCTGCCAATGAACATGGAGGTACAAGTTTATATGTGGATGCTGTTTTCATTTCTCTTTCACAAGGCTCATCTTTTTTTCCCCCCTAGATACAGGGTCTTGCTGTGTTGCCCAGGCTGGAGTGCAGTGGCATGATCATAGCTTACTGTAGCCTTGACCTCCTGGTCTCAAGCAATCCTCCTGCCTCTGTCTCCCAAGTAGCTGGGACTATAGGCACTTGTCACGTCACCCAGCTAATTTTTTAATTTTTGTAGACATAGGGTCTCACTGTGTTGCCCAGGCTGGTCTCAAACTCCTGAGCTTGAGTGATCCTCTGGCCTTGGCCTTCCAAAGTGCTGGGATTACAGGCATGAGCCACCACACCTGGCCTTAATTCTTCTTATTATTAACGTATTTCCCCTTTGAGGAATAAAGTTTCTGCACTTTAAAAAATAGAATGTTCCCATTTTTGGGCTATTATGAATAACGCTGCTAAGATTTTATTTAAAATTTATTTTTGAAATAAACCTGACAGCTTGATGTCATGAGATACATATACATAGTAAAATGGTTGCCAGAGTGAATCAGATTAACATACCCATCATCTCACATAGTTACTTTTTTTGTGAAAAGAGCAGCTAAAATCTGCTCATTTAACATAAATCTCTTGTTTCTGGACTTTCTATCCGGTTCCATTGGTCTCTTTTTCAGTCCTTACCCTAGAAGCATCGTGGGAGCTGCACACTATGAATTCTTGATATCTGGCGGGCTAAATCCTCCAACTCGCTTCTCTTTTATGATTGCCCTGGCTACTCCTGGCCCTCAGGGTTGCATAAACATTTCAGAATCAACTTACATGCTTGCACACACATGATGCTGGAATTTTGATTGGGATTGTATTGGATCTATAGATCAGTTTTGAGGGAACTGACACTTTACTAACAGTCATTCAATTCATGATTCATGGGCATGATACAGACCTCTGTTTATTTAGGTTGTCTTTAATTTCATCGCAGGTGTGTGTGTGTGAGTGTGTGTGTGTGTTGTGTGTTGTGCATCTTTTATTAGATTTCTTCCTAAGTACTTGATATTTTGATGTCATTATAAATAGTATTATTTAAACATTTCATCTTTTTTGATGAAGATTTTGAATTGGGAGCTGGTGGTGGGAAGAATCAGAAAAAGTAGGAAATGTCTTCTAGTGTAGAACTGGGTGGGACATCCAGGTTTATGAGCAGCAGTATCTGTGGTGCCCATCATAGAGCCGTGGGCTCTGTTGACAAGGTCTGAGCCCCTGCAGTTTTACTGGAGGGTCTGGTGTGGGGGCGGGGAGGGGTGGCCCTGGCTTCTCATGAGATGAGATCTGCAGCATGCTTTCATTGTGATTCATGCTGTCTTGCCTCCCTTGTTCCTGCCTATCTTCTGCATCCGATTTTCCTTTTCTGCTGAAATCTGCCAGCATTGGTTTCTGTTGCTTGGAACGGAAAACTCGGATGAGGAGGACACCAGGATTGATCACTTTTGTAAGTTGCACAGAGACCTGTTACATCATTGCCAGTTATCATATTTGGAAGAGACACCCTAGAAACCATCTCATGTTCAAGAAGAGGGGAATGGTAAAGTATGGTGTGTTCACTGGATGGAAGAACAGTAAATGAAAAAAGCAAGATACAAAAGATAAAACCAGCATCAATTCAGCAAAATAAATACATAGCTGGTTTGAAGGACATATAGCAAAAGAGTAGGAGCTGAGACTTTTGGGACGATCACAGTGACTTTTCCCTTTTTTTTTTTTTTTTTTTTTTTGAGACAGAGGCTTGCTCCTTCACCCAGGCTGGAGTGCAGTGGCGCATCTTAGCTCACTGCAAACTCCACCTCCTGGGTTCAAACGATTCTCCCGCCTCAGTCTCTGGAGTAGCTGGGATTACAGGCGTGCGCCAGCATGCCCAGCTATTTTGTTTGTTTGTTTGTTTTGTATTTTTAGTAGAGACAGGGTTTCACCATGTTGGCCAGGCTGGTCTCAAACTCCTGATCTCAGGTGATCCGTCCACTTCGGCCTCCCAAAGTGCTGGGATTACAGACATGAACCACCACACCTGGCCAATTTTTCCCTTTTCTATACTCTGTTATGTACTTCCACACACTGTATTGTATTATGAACAAATACTACCTTTATAGTAGAGAAAAGAATCCAACCAGAAACAACTTCAAAAGACACCCAGGTATTTTCCAGGCCCCAGGCTCCCTGGCTTTCCTGGGAACACCTGAGCCAAATCCCTTGTGTTTTACTGGGCAGTAGCTACATGGGATTCTGTCCGTCATGGAGGGAGGAGCCCCTTGCCCAGCCCCCCATTACCAGGCTCAGGAGGATCCTAAATTCCCCATGACCTCCTTTCCAGCAGGCAGTGGAATGGGAGGCTGGTGTTTCAGGTAGAATTTAATTGGTCTAGTCCCAGGGCAGATGCTGCATGTAAATGCAAAGGCAGGCCTTCATGTCACTGGATGATGATAACGTAGGAGCATAGGAGGCCTGGGTTCTGCCTCCTAAGATGCAGGGCATGGGCTGAAAGCAGGAGGAAATGGAAAGAGAAGTGATAGTTATAGCATCAACGTATAAAAGCTTTTGCCACAGGGCCGGTGGGGTGGCTGCTGAGTAAGAAGCAGTAAGGCAGCCGTGTTTTCCTTAGCATGAACTTTAACCATGCTACCTCTAAGAATTCATGAGGTCCTTGGGAGACACATGTGTGTCTGATCCAGCAGCAGCCTGCTGTCGACTAGGGCAAATCAGGACACCTTGAAGGCTGCTAGACCTCCAGAGTCTCCCAGCCCCTCAATTCCTCCCAGGAGCATTATATAGACAGATGGCAAAAGGTAGTGCTGGGGGATAGGGTTCTGGGTGGCAGGCATTGCTCAGTGCCCTTTGATATCTTTGATACTCTCCTTCTTCCATAGCAATAGAGTTTTTAACTGGGCACCTACTACTCAGCTAAAGACTACATTTCCCAGCATCCCTTGCAGCAGGGGATAGTCTTGTGACTAAGTCCTAACCAATGGGCCGTGAGAGCAAGTGCTGATTGAAACTCCTGGGTTGGGGCATTAAAAGGCAGGGGCATGCCTTCTCCTTCTCCTTTTCCTCTTCCTGATGAGGCGCAAACATGGCAGTGGCTCTTCTTGAATGATGTGGATGAGGAATGTCACAGTGATGAGGGCCTTTTACTCAAATTAGAGTAGTGCCGCCATACCAAGTTTTGTACGTAAGAGGAAAAAATACATTTATACCTTATTTCAGCCACTTTGTATTCATGATATTGGCAGTGGGAGTGGTTTCCTTGAAGACAGGCAGAGATTGGAAGGGCAACAGGCTTGAAGGGCAAGAGGCAGTGCTCCAGATGAGAGGAAGAGACTTGGAATTGCCCACGCTGGGTCTTAGGGCACAGGGACAGGGATGAGGGGGCCCTGTGCAGGGCTGAACTTCCTGTGGTGCTTCCCAGGAATGAAGGGCAGTGACTCAAGTTGTGAAACTTAACCTGTTCCCTTCTATACTATGATTCCCTTAAGTCTCCTAGCCCTCAGTGAGGCCTGTCCTCTGCCATGAAGGATAAGAAGCAAAACAGTGACGCCACAGAGACACAGTCAATGGCAAAGTGGTAGTGGCTCTTAGTGGGGTCAGGATTTGTGGGGTGGAGCAGGAAGTCTGAGAGCAGAGCTGCCAGGGGAGAAATCAACTTTGTTGGAAAGGGAAGGAAGTTGGAGAGGAGAATCGGTCACAGAGGGGGGTTTATTTTCTTTTCAATGGGAGAAATAGCAGCAGACTTGTTTGTTGATGGGAACATTCCAGGAGAAAAGGAAAATGATGCAGGGGAGAGGCAAACATTGCAAAGTGGGGAGGCTGTGGGGTGGGGCCCACTGCACAGGCAGAGGAGCTGGCTCTGGCTGGGAATGTGAATGGTTTGTCTGCATTCATGGAAGAGAAGAAGAGTCAGTGGTCATAAATGCAGGGGTGGGGGGTCTTCTGGGAGTGTGGGGCACTTATGAGGACAAAGTACCCAGACAAGGAGGAAAGTCCCAGTTCTGGGGGATGAAGCAGGACCCAGCCTGAGCCACAGCAGTGGCAAGGGACAAAGGAGGTCCAACAAGGGCTAATGATGAAAGAGGAGACAGAAAAGCTGGAGAGTTTTTATTTAACACTTTTTGCATTTTTCAGTGCTGATCATGAAATGTTTGTGTTTTTCAATGCTGATCATTAAAATATTTTTAATAACACAAAAAAGAACTATAAAATAAGCTCTGATTTTAAAAGTTGTGACAGACGGTCTCTAGAATGGCACCCAATAGCCCTGCCTCTTGACACTCTTGCCCTTGTGCAATCCCCTGCTTCTTGAGTGTGGGTGAGGCCTATGACTTCCAAGGAAACGTGATGGGACGTCCCTTCCAAGACCGGCCTCTGAAAAGGCTGTGCCGTCTGCCTTGCTGGCTGTCTTTGAGCCCTTGCCCTTGGAGAAGCCAGCTGCTATGTTGTGAGTTGTCCTCTGGGTGGTCCACATGGCCAGGAACTGCAGTCTCCGGCCCACAGCCAGCAAGGCCTTGCAGGCTGCTGACTGCCATGGGTGTGAGCCTGAAAGTCCACCCTTGAGATGGCTGCAGCCCCTCAAGAGCCCTTTATTGCAGGCTGTGAGAGACCCTGAGCCAGGGGACCAAGCTAAGCCCCATGCCCATTCCTGACCCACGTCACCTAGTTGATAACAAATGGGTGTTGTTTTAAACAACATATTGAGGCAGCTTGTTACATAGCAGTGAATAACTAATACAAAAGGAGAGGCATGTTTCCAGCGCCTGATTCAGTCCTTTCATTTCTAAGCAAGCATACAGGCCTGTCCTCCTCCTTGCCTCCCGGGTCTGCTGATGGATTACAGCCCAGCCAAGCAACGCTGTGCAGTGATGATGTGTGCGGCTCTGGGGCCAGACGCTGGGCTTCCAGTCTCAGCTCCACTACTTGCTGGCTGCATGGTCTTAGTTGAGTTGCTTTCTCCATGTGCCTTGTTTTACTTCCCTGTAAAATGGAGTGATAACAATGGGAGGATTTAACAAGTCAATTCCTAAAGTGCCTCGACCCAGGGCCTGCACACAGCTGATGCTGAAGAAGGTGTCAGCTGTTACCCTCATCACATGGCTTGACGTCAGGCCTGTGAAGCTTGCTGTATGTCACCACTCCCCTTGCCCACCCGCCTGGCAGGCTACACCCGAGGACTTGTCTCATGATGCTACTGTGCACTCAGGCACCTTCAGTGGCTCCCTGGGGGTCCCTGAAGGTGTCCTAAAATCACTACGTGGCATTCCAAGACCCTCTTCACCCAAGTCAACTTCTCCTCACCCCTAGGGGCCTACCACCCCTCTTTTTTGAGCCACGGGACTCAGCTGTTCTTGCAGTGGTGCCCCTGCCTCCAAGTGCATGGCATCTGGGCCTTCAACACAAGACCCCACCGCGGTCCCACCCCGCCACGATGCGGCTCAGCAGCCAGCTGCGCACAGCCACCACCCACAGCTGCCTGCGTGTCTCAAGCACCATACGTGTTGCTTCATGGAAGAGTGGCTTCCTCCAGAGTCTGTGACCACCCGTTCCCTCCCACTGCCATCCCAGGCTCTCTAGGGGCTCAGGAGAGGGAGGGATCCCATGTGGCTGGCAGGTCCAGGGAGACTTCTCTTTGAAGAAGGTGGACTGGCTTGATATTTGAAGCAGGCATGGAGTGCCAGGAGGTAGGGGATCTGTCTGCAAGGGCAGCTCCTGACAAGTCATGAAAACACAGAGATCATGCACTTCCAGTTTCTCATGCTAAGATGCCCAACTGGAGCACCAAGGCTGGATGGAGCTGGACTCCCAGGGAGCCTCAGCCCAGGTGGAGGCTCAGCAGGCACCTCTCTGCTGCTTTCTGCATTTAGTCGTCGTTGTTTTTGCTGTTGTGGGCTTTTTATGTTTTTGTTTTTTGTTTTTTTTTTGCCATAGAACCTTGACTGGCAATACACAAATCTCCTCAAAAGAACATGAAAAGGAAAATTAGAGGGAGAATGCTGAGGTACTTTGCACAATTGGAAAAATCAGCGTTCTCCCTGTTGCAGAGTTCACCGGCACATCCACTCAACTGTGATTAAGGGGCCTTGGTGTTTGTGGGGGCGTTCGGCAAGAGGCCTCTGATTGGGAGACAATTTTGTGGCTTCAGCCTGTAATTTGGGTGCAAGGGATCAGGCACAGTTAATGTGATAACCTTGCAAACCTCTGCTTGTGACTGAAGCACATGGCCACCATGAGCCATCATTAAAGACATGCTGCAAACACTCCTGAGGCTGGGAAGGGCCAGGAAGGTGGGGCTCTCGAAGGCAGTTGGGAAGAGCCCTTTTATGACTGGCGTTGGGAGTTTGGAGATAAAAGTCACTGGTCATGTTTATCATCTAGTTCTTTTTTTTTTTTTTTTTGAGATGGAGTCTTGCTTTGTCACCGAGGCTAGAGTGCAATGGCGTGATCTCAGCTCACTGCAACCTCCGCCTCCTGGGTTCAAGGGATTCTTCTGCCTCATCCTCCCGAGTGGCTGAGATTATAGGCACCTGCCACCGCACCCAGCTAATTTTTGTCTTTTTAGTAGAGACAGAGTTTCACCAGGTTGGCGAGGCTGGTCTCGAACTCCTGACCTCAGGTGATCCACCTGCCTCAACCTCCCAAAGTGCTGGGATTACAGGCATGAGCCACCGCACTTGGCTATCATCTAGTTCTAAATGCACCCTGCTATTGAGTTTCGTATTTGCTAGATATCAGTGTTTGATATTATCCATGCCCTAGACCGGGGCTGTCCCATGGTTTGGCTTCCCTGGGCCTCTTTGGAAGAGGAATTCTCTTGGGTCACATATGAAATGCACTAATATTCACGTAGCTGATGAGCTAAAAAAAAATCCCCCCAAAATCTCATAATGTTTGAAGAAAGTTTACAAATTTGTGTTGGGTCACATTCAAAGCCGTCCTGGGTCGCATGTGGCCTGTGGGCCATGGGCTGGACAGGCTTGCCCTAGACTAAACGTGTAGTCTGGGGTACTGTCCACTGTAGGAGCTTTGCACAGATGTGTTGGACCAAGGAATGAAGGAATGAATGGACAGAAGTGTTGAAAAACATGTTTTGGGCTTGAAGAGTGATAGCCATTCCAGGTAGGCTGATGGCCCCAAGAAACCTTCCTGAGTACCAGGGTCATTTGAATGTTACCAGGAACACATGGGTTCTTTTTGGCTAATGACTACTTTTGTGCATTTTTCTGGATTCGTAAATCACTAAGATCAGAAGGCTACTGAGAAGACAAACTGTGTGTGTGTGTGTGTGTGTGTGTGAGAGAGAGAGAGAGAGAGAGAGAGAGAGAGAGAGAGGTGGAAAATCAGGAGGGGTGGGGTGGAAGCAGGATAGGGTGAGGGAGGGAGGGAAGGAGTAGTGGGGTGGGGTAGGGGAGGGATAAATAATGTCCACAGCCGAGGCTTCCTACCCTCTCTCTGCTCCTGTAGGGTGCCCTGGGCTCCCATTCAGCACAGTGTCTGCGAGCATATGCTACACATTGGTGTCCGTGGAGTCTTTGAGGCTCTGGTTTTATACTGATATTTCTTTGGTTCAACTCCTTCCAACCCATTGTGACCAATATGGGCTGAATTCCTGCTGCCCCTCCATTTGGCTGGGAGAAGACTGGAAACTTTCAAACAGAAATGCATCTTAGGAAATTGAAGGCAACCAGACCGACAGAATGTAAGAATGAATAAGAAATGAATGAGTTTATACAGTGCAAATTCCTCGTCCTAACTTCAAGATCGAATCAGGGGTCAGTTAGCTGAGCTGATACCGTTGATGGGGAACCAGGCTCCAGCTTCTTCCTCTTTCTAAAGGTTAACAAAGATACACAAACATCTAGCACTAAATATACTTTCCGGTTTGACTTCGGCAGGGCATATGATTCTTGATAGCATCTCTGGGCTAGATGATAATGGAGTCCGGTGGTTTTCCCAATTAAACAGGGACCACTGAGCAGTGGCAGCCGAGGAAATGGGTCTCTAGTGACATGCCACGGGCTCGCTCTCTGTTACTGTTCAACTCTCAGCTCAGTGACTTAAGTAAGAAGTCTACAAAGCCTTCTTATCTAACTGGCAAACGAGAGAGAACTTACACTCAAAGAACTGTTACTAAATGCAGATGAATTGGATAAACTTTCCTCGGCTGGCAAAAATCCAGGTTGTTTCAGAGATTTTACTTATACCAATAACATCTTAATACAAAATACCTTTCTTGGCTGGGTGTGGTGGCTCACGCCTATAATCTCGGCACTTTGGGGAGAGCAAGGCGGGTGGATCATGAGGTCGGGAAATGGAGACCATCCTGGCCAACATGGTGAAACCCCGTCTCTACTAAAATACAAAAAGATAAAAAAATTTAAAAAAAAATTAGCCAGGCCTGATGGCACACGCTTGTAATCCCAGCTACTCGGGAGACTGAGGCAGGGGAATCGCCTGAACCTGGGTGGTGGAGGTTGCAGTGAACCGAGATTGCTCCTCTGCACTCCAGCTTGACGACAGAGCGAGACTCAGTCTCAAAAACAAACAAACAAACAAAAATCCCCTAATACTTTTCTTATTCTCAGTCTGATTGCCAGCAGCCTAATGCTCTGTGAGCTGTTAATAAAGTTACCATGACAACGATTCCGGGGTCAAATTAATTGAGTAAATGACACATAGTTTTGGAGATCCACAAGGCACATTAGCAGGTAAAGGGCACCAACAGGTCCTGAAATATAGAAACATCTGTGTTTGCAATTACAATATGTTTTCTATATAGTATCTATCAACATCCTTTGGAAGTATTCCAGAAATATTACTTGGAAGATGCTGCCCAGAACATATTTTCCAAAGAGATACAAAAGGGTATAAATAGTTTGTCTTCTTTTTTCCTCAAGAAGCCAAGAAGGGCTGTCAGAATATTCTCCAGAAACAAAACCAAATTATAGCTGGCACCTCAGACAATGTGGAAACCTGTTTCCCTTTTAGCCCTCACAACACAGGTTTGCTGCCTTCAGCTGGTTCACAGGTGTCGAGTGATTTTCATGTTGTTTTGGTTGTATTTTCTGGAATTGCCACTGACGCTTTCCATTTTTTCATGGGACCCTTTGTGGTCCTAATTTCCTGGTGTGTAAATGGTATTCTTTTCCTTCTCTGATCACTCAACTTGAAACTGGATCTTGAGCTTGTATATTTCATAGCAATACTTCATATATCTAGACAGTTATCTTTTATTACACATTTATTACACATTTTCCAATGCTGTTGTTCTATTTGTGTTTTATCATGCCTATGATTATGTAAGGAGTTCACAACTTTTTTCTTTTTCTTTTTTTTTTTTGGAGACAGTCTTGCTCTGTCGCCACGGCTAGAGTGCAGTGGCCCAATCTCGGCTCACTGCAACCTCTGCCTCCTGGTTTCAAGCGATTCTCCTGTTTCAGCCTCCAGAGTAGCTTGGATTACAGGCACTCACCACCATGCCCAGCTAATTTTTATATTTTTAGTAGAGATGGGGTTTCACCATGTTGAGCAGGCTGGTCTTGAACTCCTGACCTCAAGTGATCAGCCCGCCTCAGCCTCCCAAAATGCTGGGATTACAGGCGTGAGCCACCACGCCCGGCCCTAGGAGTTCACAACTTTTGAAAGATGCTCAACAGCCCCCTGCCATCTTGTCTCTAATGAGATGTTTTTGTTTCTTTAGTCAGAATTTGTTTCCTTTACACAGATGGGCAAAAAATGTGATTTTCTTTTCTTCTAGCTTGTTAAAATAAATAAAAAGAATGTTTTTTCATCACACAAGTAATACATGTTTATTATAGAAAAAAATAAAAATAATTAAAAATAAGGGGTCCAGGCACGATGGTTCACACCTGTAATCCCAGCACTTTGGGAGGCTGAGGCAGGCAGATCACCTGAAGTCAGGAGTTTGAGACCAGCCTGGCCAACATGGTGAAATCTCATCTCTACTAAAATTACAAAAAATAGCCAGGCATGGTGGCGGGTGTCTGTAGTCCCAGTTACTCAGGAGGCTGAGGCAGAGAATTGCTGGAGCCTGGAAGGCAGAGGTTGCAGTGAGCCAAGTTCGCGCCATTGCATTCCAGCCTGGGCGACGGGAGCAAGACTCTGTCTCAAAAATAAATAAATAAATAAATAAATAAATGGAAAAAAGCCCCTGAAATCTCACTACTCAGACATATTTGTGTAGATCTTTTCAGACTTCTCTCAATGTTTAAATACAATAAATTAAATGTTTTCCCCAGGATGAGTAAATTCTGAATCTCACTTGTACCACATGGTGACTACAGTTAGTAATAATGTGTCACATACTTGACAATTGCTAAGAAAAATCTTAAACGTTCTCACCACAAAAGACAAAGCGGTCACTCTGTAAGGGGATGGATATGTTAATTAGCTTCATGTCAATGATACCTCAATAAAGCTAGAACAATTTTAAGTAAAAATGTAAAAGAATATAGTGGGCTGGGTGCTGTGGCTCACATCTGTAATCCCAGCACTCTGGGAGGCCGAGGTGGGAGGATCGCTTGAACCCAGGAGTTTGAGACCAGCCCAGACAACGTGGTGAGACCTCGTCTCCACAAAAAGTCGAAAAATTAGCCAGGCATGGTTGTGAGTGCCTGTGGTCCAGGCACTCAGGAGGCTGAGGGTAGGAGGATCACTTGAGCTCCGGAGGTGAGCCATGATCACACCACTGCACTCCAGCCTGGGCGACAGAGTGGAACCTTGTCTCAAAACATAAATAAGTAAATGAATAAATAAAAAGAGGAATTTGGGGATTCCTCAATCAATTCATTACATTCCTAAAAGTAACAGTAAAACATCTTTTGGCCTTTACGAAATGGTGTGCAGGAAAAACGGCTCTCTGGAACGAAAAGCCCTGATTGGTGCATTTGTGGACTGCTTGGTAGAAATACCCACACTGTGGCCACTTTCTTCTCTTTTTTTTTCTTTTCTTTTTTTTTTTTTTTTTTGAGATGGAGTCTCGCCAGGCCGGAGTGCAGTGGCGCGATCTCAGCTCACTGCAACGTCCACCTCCAGGGTTCAAGCGATTCTCCTACCTCAGCCTCCCAAGTAGCTGCTACAGGCGCATGCCACCACGCCCAGCTAATTTTTGTATATTAGTAGAGACGGGGTTTCACCATGTTGACCAGGATGGTCTCGATCTCTTGACCTTGTGATCCACCCGCCTCGGCCTCCCAAAGTGCTGGGATTACAGGCATGAGCCAATGTGCCCGGCCACCGTGGCCACTTTCAAGCTATACCTGACTTAACAAATGACTGGCAAATTTTCTGAATATTCAAGAGTCGTCTCTTGCCAGCTGGCAGGGATAAATTTTTCATCTTTATTATGTGCTTCTTCCTAACAGGAGTGGGAAAAATTCTGTTGTTTTTTTTTTATTTATCTTCCTTCATTTCTCCTATTAGGTCTCACAATGCCCTTTGGGTAAGTGTCTTAGGTCCCCAATTAAGGGGATATACAATTATTTGATTTTTAAATTGCTCTTGAATTCTCTTTTATTTTACACGCATTTTCTAGCTGCATTATATGCATATAGGATGCCCTCGATTAAATGTTTTCTTATGTATCTTCTGGAAGTAATTTACTGGTCCCTTTGGTTGCTTTCCTAGGTTTATAATCATGGCTAAAAGACAATTCACATTTTAATGTCTTCTATTCTGATATTCACGTTGTTTCTTTGTCTTATTAGATAGCTTTTGCCAGTGTTTCTAGTTTTAATTTAATTTTATATTAAAATAGGAGTGGTAACTGGACAAACGAGAGCATGTCCAGATTTTTAGTGCTAATGACTTTCTATTCCTTAAGCAATAATTGGCCTTTTTTTTTCTTTAAGAGATAGGGTCTTGCTATGCTGCCCAGGTGGGACTGCAGTAGCTATCTACGTGCACGATCATAGCTCACTCTGCAGCCTTGAATTCCTGAGCTCAGTTCGTCTCCCTGCCTCAGCCTTCTAAGTAGCTGGGACTACAGGCACATACCACTGTGCCTGGTGGCTTTTGATTTTAAATCCATAATCTTGGCCAGGTGCAGTGGCTCACGCCTGTAATCCCAGCATTTTAGGAGGCCAAGGAGGGAGGATTGCTTATGCCCAGGAGTTCAAGACCAGCTTGGGCAACATGGCAAAAGCCTGTCTCTACAAAAAATGCAAACACTTAGCCGGCTGTGGTGGAGTGCACCTGTAGTCCCAGCTACTCGTGGGACTTGAGGTGGGAGGATCATCTGAGCCTGGGGAGGTCGAGGCTGCAGTGAGCCAAGATTGTGCACTGCACTCCAGCCTGAGTGACAGAGCAAGACCCTGTCTCAAAAAATAAAAAATAAAATTCCATAATCTTTATCATATTTAGAATAAAACCTGTCATACAAATTTCTAGTGACTTTTTTTTCAAATGCCTCGTTGATATTATTGAGATAATTAAGTGGATCTTACTATTTCTCATGGTAATA
The DNA here is from genome assembly GCF_009764315.1 of Trachypithecus francoisi. Classification (NCBI taxonomy): domain Eukaryota; kingdom Metazoa; phylum Chordata; class Mammalia; order Primates; family Cercopithecidae; genus Trachypithecus; species Trachypithecus francoisi. Next base: position 4,889,249 of record NW_022681473.1, read on the forward strand.
TGATAAATCATGTAAGTCATTTTCCTGCTTTAATGCCACTGATGTAGTCTTGGGATAAACTCTTCTTGGTTGCTATAGACACTTTTTTTTTTTTTTTAAGTGGCAAGAGTCTCTGCTTGTATTTGGAATTTTAAGATAAAACTTTTATTCTGAAATAATTTTTATTTTCTTGAGACAGAATCTCACTCATCACCCAGAGCCCAGGCTAGGGTGCAGTGGTGTGATCTCAGCTCACTGCAACCTCCACCTCCCAGGTTCAAGAGATTCTCCTGCCTCAGCCTCCCAACTAACTGGGATTACAGGCATGCGTCCCCGCAACTAGCTAACTTTTGTATTTTTAGAAGATACGAGGTTTCACCATGTTGGTTAGGCTGGTCTTGAACTCCTGACCTCAGGTGATCCGCCCGACTTGGCCTCTGAAAGTGCTGGGATTACAGGTGTGAGCCACTATGCCCAGCCAATTCTGGAATAATTTTTGATAGTACAGAGTTCCCGTATACCTCTCACCCAGTTTCTCCTATTGTTAACGTCTCGCGTAACCACAGTACATTTGCCAAAGCTAAGAAACCAACACTGGTATATTATTTTTTTGATATAGGTTAGCTCTGTGCCTCCACCCAACTCTCACCTTGAATTGTAATAATCTCCACAGGTCAAGGGTGGGACCAGGTGGAGATAATTGAATCAGAGGTGGTTTCCACCATGCTGTTCTCATGAGAGCAAGTGACTTCTCATGAGATCTGATGGCCTTATAAGGGGTTTCTTCTTTTGCTCGGCACTTTCTCTCTCCTGCTGCCCTGTGAAGAGGTGCCTTCTGCCATGACTGCAAGTTTCCTTAGGCCTCCCCAGCCATGCAGAACTGTGAGTCAATTAAACCTCTTTTCTTTATAAATTACCCACTCTTGGGTATTTCTTCATAGCAGTGTGAGAATGAACTAATACACTGTTCATTAAACCCCAGACTTCACTGGATTTGGCTAGTTTTCTCATTGTGTTAGGACTGCCAGGGTCCATGTTCATGATACAGACGAGTCTTTAAAGCTTCGCTGTTCTTAGTTTGATTCAAAACCCTAATCGTGTCATACTCCCATTGTGTCCCCCATTTGATATATATTTATAATGGTTGATTTAGTAGAAGGATTATTTGTTCCTTGAAGGATACTCATTTTTCATGATTTGAGCAAAGTTGATAAGCATATGTGGAAGGTTAATATATTGTGATAATATTCTGTGTTCTTTGCTGTTCTAGAAGAATCCAAAGAAAATGAGAGCTATTTTTTCCCTTTCCTACTTCTCCTTCCAGAGGGCAAGTGATACCTTGAGATAAGAGGACCAAGCTGCTCTGGCCCCAGGGAAGGATTAAGATACTCTGCAGGCCGGGCGCGGTGGCTCACACCTGTAATCCCAGCACTTTGGGAGGCTGATGCAGGCGGATCACGAGGTCAAGAGATTGAGACCATCCTGGCCAACATGGTGAAACCCCATCTCTACTAAAAATACAAAAATTAGCTGGACATGGTGGTGCGCACCTGTAGTCCCATCTACTTGGGAGGCTGAGGCAGGAGAATCTCTTGAACCTGGGAGGCAGAGGTTGCAGTGAGCCGAGATCACGCCACTGCACTTCAGCCTGGTGACACAGAGAGACTCTGTCTCAAAAACAAACAAGGAAACAAACAAAAAACAGACACTCTTCATTTAGAAAAGGGTTGAAATTTCTCAAGGGTTAGAGGAAGCTCTAGGGTTTGTAACAGAGCCTGGGAAGCAGTGGCCTAACTAAATGTGGCCAGAACTGGCAGACAAGATGGAGGCTTTATTTAAAAGAGGGGACATTCCAAGAGTGGGAAAGACCCTTGTGGTGTTCCTCCAGAGCATCCAGGAAAGCAGCAGGTCTCTGAGAAATAGCGGAGGGAGAAGGAGACAGTTTTGGGGTGGGGCTCCCTCCTTGGGATCCCTGTGCATCCTGGCATAGCAGGATGGAGCCCACCTTCACATGGCCAACGAGAGCCACTCCTGGGCAGCCCAGATGGACCAAAGACCGACGGCCTCTCTCCCACCCTGGACCCATGTAAAATACCGAATGCTTGTATGACCCAGAGGATGCTAAGTTTCTGGGATCCCAGGATTGTCCTTGAACCTGGCCTTTCTTCTGTGGACACGCATTCCCTCAGTTATCTCATTCAGCTCAGGGATTTAAGTCCCATCTCAATACTGACCACCCACTCCCACGTTGATGTCTCCCACCTGGACACCTCCCCTGGTCCCCACATTAATTCATGGGACGCCTGCCCCTGCCACCTCGTGAATGTTTCAGGCTTCACGTTAATGAGACATCCCAAATGTGTTCACAACTGAACCCGTGATCCCCTCCCTGCTCCAGCCTCCCCATTTCGGCTGGTGGAGACTCCATTTCTCTAGTTGTTCAAGCCCAAACCTTGCAGTCATCTCTGACTCACCTTTTCCCCTCACATCCCATACCCACCCCCTCCCAGCTTTCCCTTCAGAACATACCTAACTCCGACTGCTTCTCAGCACCTTTCCTGCTCCTTTTCTGGCCTCAGCTGCGTTGTCTGTCACTGGGATTACTGCCATAGTCCCCTAGCTGCCCCTCTGTCTCTGCCCCCATATCAGAGTCAGGCTGGTTTCGCTGCAGTAACAAGAAACCCCATCTCAGTGGCTGGAAACAACAAAGGCTCTGTTCTGCTTCATGCTGGGCACCCACTGTGTGCCGGGGGCTCGGGGCCCCAGCTGGTCACCATGCCAGAGGAAGAAAGGACATGGTTGAGCTGTCCCAGCCCTGAAATTGTCTACTCAAGGGACATCACTCTTGTGACATTTCATTGGCCTTTGAGTGGGGAGGATAGTGCGATCTATCCTGTGTCTGGCACGAGACAGAGCTGGTCTCGTGTGGCTGGTCCCAGTGCCCCTCGTCCCCCAGGCCATTCTCTGTTTCACTCAGAGAAAATATCAGTTCCTTCTGCTGCCCTGAGGTCCTGCACTATTTCTCCCCACCCTCAGTGGGTCCTCCCCACTCTCTCTGGCCTCTGCCCCTACAGTTTCCCTCACACTCACTCTGCTGAGCCCGGCCAGCTTCTCTGCTGAGCATCTGATGCATCAGGCACACTCCTGCCTCAGGGCCCTTGCACTGGCTGCCCTCTTGGCCTGGAACGCTCTTTCCCTAGCTAGCTGCAGGGCGGGCTTCCTCCTGGGCTTTAACTCTTCAAATGCTGTGCTCTGGGTATGGCTGTCCCCAGCCAACCCATCTGATGCTGCAGGGCGCCCCCTGCCCAGTGCACCCCACCCCCTTGCCATTTTCTTTTTATTTATTTATTTGAGATGGAGTCTCACTCTGTTGCCCAGGCTGGAGTGCAGTGGCGTGATTGTGGCTCACTGCAACCTCTGCCTCCCAGATTCAAGCAATTCTCCTGCCTCAGCCTCCCGAGTAGCTGGAATTATAGGTGTCTGCCACCACGCCTGGCTAAATTTTGTATTTCCAGTAGAGACGGGGTTTTACCATGTTGGTCAGGCTGGTCTCGAACTCCTGACCTCATGATCCACCAGCCTCTGCCTCCCAAAGTGCTGGGATTACAGTCATGAGCCACTGCACCCAGCCCATTTTCTTTTGTTTTGTGGTATGCATTGCTTTCCAGCATGCTCTGTAATGTATGGTATTTATTGTGTAAATCCTTGCACTAGACCATGCACCCTGTGGGGCAGGGCCTGGGTTTGGACTCGGCTCTGTGCCCTGCAGGTGCTCACAGAAGTGGCTCTCTGCCAGTTTGTCGAGTGGATCAATGCATCGAGCGCTTAGGATGCACCAGGTGTTTTACGAAGGGCTTTGTGTGTGTTGCCAGGGTGGCCCCCTTACCTGGATTATTAGTTCCAAAATGGCATTTCTTGCCTCTTTGGGTTTAAAGTTAAATTGAATTTGATTTGGAAAGACTATGAGGCCTGGCAAGGATGGTTGGAGGGCAGCTGGGGAGTTCCAGGAGTGTCTGTGGCAAGAGTCAGGAGAGGAGGTGGGAAGCATTGGCCGGGCCTGTGTGGGGGCCTCTGGGCTGGGCTCTGTCCACCTGTCGGCAGGACACACTGGAGATGCTCAGGTTAGAGAGCTGCGTGACCAGGTGGGGAAGCAGGTGGGGCAGTTTGGAGGACGGGTTCACCAGAGGCAGGAAGGAGGCTCCCGGGCCTCTCCAACCAGCCCCCAGCAGTCAGCATCCGCCGCAACTCTGCTTCAAGAATGCATTTTAGACTTCGGAGCTCTCTCCAATTTGCCAAAGGCATGAGAGAATAAACCCCACTAATAGTTGCATTCTTTGAGAGCAGGAAAGCCTGCCGTGGAAGCCTTGTGTGTGGGTTTATCCACGTCTTATGGGAAGCGTGAGACGGCCCCGGTCACATATGCAGGCCCCTCCCCACCCAGGGGCTTCTGCAGGACCAGCTCTGGTTTCAAGCTTCAGAACCCCCTACTGAAATACGTGCTGGGGCTTGTACCATGGCCCAGGGCAGAAGATGCGGTAGAGGTTCTGCCTCCTGGGGGCTGCCTGCGGGAGGGCAGGCTGGGGACAACGCAGGCACTGGTTCCTGACCCAGGGGAGGTGAAGATAAGCACTTTCCCAGTCCTTGACTGTTACACCTAAGGCAGGTGGGAGTTAATTCAAGGACCCCAAAGTCTAGGACTGACCCTGTAACTTCATTTCAGCTGGGCCTCTCGGCTGGAGCTGAGAGTTTGGTGCTGTTTACTGTGTTGGGCTGCAGGGCCACGCTGGCAGCTTCTGTGAGTGCTCATCACAGGCCCCTGGTCCAGAGTCCAGGCTCCCAGAGGCCTCTCTGACCCCTGCATGGCCCCGCCTCTCCGCAGGTGCAGCCTTTCCGGTGCCGTTGCCTGGCCCAGGGCATGCAGGATGGGGGCCGGAGGTGGAGGCTGTGTCACTTCTGGGTCTGTTTCTAGGGCCTTGCTAGCATCCAGGACCCCTTGGTTCAGGGTTTTCTTGGGCAGTAATTGTGCCTCTGCACACAAGGGTCCTCACCAGCATCCAGTCACATTGGTGAATCCAGCCTTTGGGGTTTGGCACCCCATAAGTCTTGGCTCCTTACTCCAAAATTTACCAAATGTTTCCGGTATGACATCTGAGAAGCCCTAACGTCATAGTCTGTTGCCTGTGGATGACAATCCTGGGCTGATTTGCAATATATGCACCATCTTTCTCTTCAGCCACGACTCCTTCTAGTCTCAAAGGTCTCCTCGTTACAACATCCTCACTCCATCTCCACCTTTTTTTGGTGTGTGTCGAGGGGTTATGGGTGGGGGAGAACTGGGGAGCTGGGCCTCAGAGCAATTAGCAGGGGCCAACAGGATTGGGGCTTCCATCAAAGCCCTGTGGGATCCCTGAGGAGTTTGGTTACCATTAAATGGCTTTAACATTAAACGCCAGACTCATTAACGGATCTCAGAGTCAAATTGCAGAAGCCACCAGTAGGGCAACGGGCCTGCCCATCTGTAAATTGGGAGATGGAGCCTCCCTCAGCGCAGGGAAAAATCATGGCTCAGGAACTGAAAATAATGTGGTCAGCAGTAATTTAGAAGGCTTTTCACTGAGCAAGGTTTAAAAAAAAAAGAGAGAGAGAAAGAGAAATAGCTCATAAAAGTCTGTTTTAAATACCTCAGTGGAAATGGCTGCTGTAAAATGCTGCCTTTGTTTCTGTCTTAATTCAGTAAAATTTTTATTCACTTAATTTTCCCCCCTCTCTTGTTTTTGCACTCCATAAAAACATTTAAATCACTTTTTTAAACATTCCCCAATCAAGCCCTTTATCTTCACAGGGCGAATTCCACCTGCCAATTTGCAAATGGGCTTGTTTTGGTCCGTGGACCGCAGGCAGCATTCCCTCCGCTGCGAAGTTTCCGTGTGTAGACGGACAGGCCTGCCGCCGGCCCTCTCCCTGCCCTTCGGAAGAGGTACAGTCAAAAATGGCTTTTTTAAAAGAAAAAGTTGTTTGAGGGTGCGTGTGGTGGGGAGCACAGACCTGAAACTTCTTTTTTGTCCTATCTTATGGTATTCACAGCTTTGAACGTTTCAAGGCAGAGAAGGAGGTCCATTCCTGAGGTCCCCTGCCTGAGACCTCAGAGGGGCAGATTTGTGCCTGCCGCCCTCTCACCTTGCTTGGGGGCCCTTCTAATGCCCCCTGCCCTGCTCCTGTCTCTTCTGTGCCCTCTGCCACTGTGGCTCAGCACCCTGGGTCAGGCACTCACCTGAGAGCACCTTCCTGCATCCTGCCGCGGGCTGGGTTGGGTTCCCCTGCTGGGGTGGAGATGGGAGGCTCTGACCCTGCATTGGAGAGCCGGGCTCCCAGCTAGGGCTCGCCGCCTCTTCCCTAGCCCACCTGAAACCATCACGCTCACTTAAGGAGTAAAACGTGGACCTGCTTGAGGGAGGTGAAATATCTCATTCCTTGCATATCCTTCCTGTGGAGCAAAGACACTGTCTGTGTATCAAGTTCACCACTGTTAGCCTCTGGCTGTGAAAGGGATTTGATATTACAAGACACTAAGACAGGGCACCATTTTCAAGATGCTGAACTAAAGCCCCAGTGTGGTACATTAAGGCTTTGTCCAAGGAACTATCTTTCCATTTCCAGCTGGTGAAGGGTTTCCCCCTGAGGATCAAGGTGTGTGGAACCGTGATCTCACCACCACCACTTGCTAATATGACCACAGCCAGACATGCATTTCTCAGCATGTGAAGAGGTCAGGAGCTCTTAACCTGGGGCCCGTGAACTTGGGGCAGGGGAAAGTTACATCCCTGACTGCACTTTGGCATTTGAGGGTAGGCCATGAGCCACAGCCATAGCAGCAGGGCGTGTGGCTTTGTCGTTCGTAGAAATTGTGGATTTTTGCAAGTCGCGTTACAGTTGTTGCAGACATCTTGGCACGTTGTTTGTGCTGACGTGCCCTTCGAAGCCATGGAAGTGAGTGAGAAGAACTGCTGCTGGCTTTAGTGCATGTGCTGGAAAAGCAGGGCAGTTTCCACATGATACACTTGTCTTTTTTAAAATTTTAATTTTAAATTTATTTATTTATTTCAAGACCGAGTCTCATTCTGTCACCTAGGCTGGAGTGCAGAGGCATAATCTCAGCTCACTGCAACCTCCACCTCCTGGGTTCAAGCGATTCTCCTGCCTCAGGCTCCCAAGTAGCTGGGATTACAGGTGCCCACCGTCACACCCGGCTAATTTTTGTATTTTTATTAGAGACGGGGTTTCCCCATGTTGGCCAGGCTGGTCTCAAACTCCTGGCCTCATGTGATCCACCCGCCTCAGCCTCCCAAAGTGCTGGGATTACCCTGCCCAGCCCACATTTTTTTTTTTTTAAAGAATATTCGGTTAACTGATTTCAGTGTAATTCGCTTCCTTTGTATTCCTATATGTTTTGTATTTTGCACTGATAAGTGTTATTCTGAGAAGGGGTCCATAGAATTGAAAACTTTCCCATAAAGTCTACATTGCAGAAAAGGCTCAGAGCTCCTGCCCTGGTTATCTTCTTTTAGTGTCCGCTGAATGAGAAATGCAAATCTGAGCCCTGAAATCAGAAGCAACCAGATGATTCCAGATGATTACATGTGGATGTGATGCCTGGAGGATAAGATCACTGAAATGAACACCAATTTTAAAAACCTCATGGAGAAATCATGGGTCGCCCACCCACCCAAGAATATGGCCTCGCAGCTAACTGGACAGGCCCACTTGGGCTTCCTTAGCTTTGTTTACATTGTTCACTGCCCTTCCCCCATCCCCAACCACTCCCCACCTATCCCAATGTTTCATGTTTCTCAAAGCTCTTCTGGGCCTCACCTCCTCCGGAAAGCCTACCTGGATCTATAGAGGTCATGACAACACACTCTCACTGCTCAGGCCCAGGTTTCCCTGGTGCCATGACGCCAAGGGCCCTAATCTCTGGAACAGGGCTCCCTGGGCATCATTTTTTGGTTCTAAGCCACGTGGTTTCCCTGAGGTGCTGAGAGTCCTCTCCAAGGCTGGGGACCCCTGGAGGAAGGGGATGTGCTGGTGCACAAACACCACAGTGATCCTTGTGAAAAATGATTGCTCGCGGTCAGGGTTTGCAGAGCCCAGGTGATTCTGAGCTGCCAGCAGCCATTTGCTTTCGAACAGTGGGAGTGGGCTGAGGCCGGTGACCCTGCAGGCTGTGACCTTGAGGATGGCATTTGTGATAGGTGCTTTGGTCTTTTTCCCTATCCCTCTTGCTGTAAAGGCACCCTGGCTAGGTAGGTGCCCTTGTAGACAGGGAAAGAGCTGGGCACACTGGCATCAGGAAGGTCTGATGGAGACAAGCAGAGTCACTTTGATCCCGGAGCCCGGAAGTCCAGCTGCCTCCTCACTTTCCGTTCCCTCCTGGGACGGTGGGTAGAGATTTCACAACTTCCCTCCTGCCCAGATGTCCAAATATTTCTCTTATCAAAATGTATATTTTCAGCAAATTGTACAGTCAAAGAGGAAAATCCCACAGAATACAGAAAAAGAAGAAAAAGGCTGTTTTCTCACTTTAGAAAACAATCTCTTGGAAAAAGAAAACTTCCTGGCCGTGGAGACCAGAATATGATTCTGGTGGGCTCATGTGTGATCTCAGACTCAGCTGAATCCACTGATTTAACAGGCAATTTCCCTTAAACAACTCTGATCCTCACTTACCTCACCCAAATTATTCTTCAGATAATTTGGGGCCTGTTTGGGGTTGATGGACTCCGGATTCTCAGGACAAAGTTCTCAGCACGGTCTGATAGGGGAAGCAAGAACTTTGGAATGAAGCAGACTCTAGTGTGAATTTTGGAACTTTGAACAGATACCTGTATATCTTTAGATCCCAGTATTTTTACTTATAATATAAGCAGCATGTCATCTGCCCATGTTAATTTCCTTTCCTTACTTAAACAAAGTACATAGTGTTTTGGGGGGCTGGCTGGGTATGGAATTGGAAATGCAGCCAATGTCATACTTATGAGCGGGCTAGGACTTCTTCCCCTTCCCCTGAAATTCAAGGAACTGAGGCAAGGATGAGAATAATTCCCAAATCCTCTCACCTCTGCCTAAAGTTTGCTCCTGAATTTAAAATCTAGGCAGTTGCCTTAGTTTCCTGCTTCACAGTTAAGACATGCCCACCATTACTGTTGGTCTATTAGCCAGCAGATGTTTATTGATTTGAAATGGCAGGTGCTTGGAAGTTAACCAAATAACACAGGGTGACTTGGCTTTTCCCTCCTCCCTTCCCTGCTCCTCCTCTCCCTCAGCCCTGTTCACTTGTTCTCACTTCCCAACCAAGTACTTGCAGTTAAGTCTTTGTTTCAGGATTTGCTAAGAACACTGGGCTAAGATAGTTGGAAAAAAAATAAATAACCTCTGAAAGCAGAGCTCCCGGATGGGATTTTGGTATTGGATCACTCACTAGTCAAACATCAATGAGGGGCCCATTCCAGGTGGTGGTAATGATTATGGCACACATAGCCAAGGCTCTCACCTGTGGTTGCCTGGGATGAGGTACACATGGAAAATGAGGCATTGGGCTGTGCAGGGCTGTGGCATTTGAATAGCATGGAGTGTGCTTCCTTTAGTTAAATGGCCTTGGGAGCCTTGAAAAAGAAAGTGATAGGTTTAGATTAGCCATCTGTCAGTTCCTGTCAAGCTGTGGAATCCAGAGGGTCTCTGGAAGCGTTTAAAGATTTTCATTTTCTGTAGGGCAGACTGTACTGAAAATCAAGCTCAGGATCTGATGGTAAGAGTGGCAGAGCAGCAAAGGACACTGAATGCACAGATCTGCTTTGTCCAAATTAGGGTTCTGGTAGGAAAAGAGTGGGACTTTGAGATCCAGGATGGTAACATTTAGGTGGATGAGCCTGAACATCCTGTACCTCTGGATTCTTTGGAGCCCTCTACATCAGCAGATATCCTTACCCCTCAATGAGAAATGCCCCCTTTGCCTAGAGCTTCCCCCAATTCACAAAGTCTCACTTGAAGCAGGTATGTAACATGACATTTGCCATTTTCAGTATGTGTTCCCACCTCAGTATGTCCAAGCCAATGAGGCTCATAACTAGAGTCAGCCCTGAGCATGGCCCATGTGAGGAAATGCATTTCCTGCTCTAAGAAGAAATAGCTCACTAGTGAGAAAATCAGGAGCTAATCAATATGTACCAATGGGAACCAGGGAAGTATATGTAGTAGTAGATTTCAGTTTACAAACCAAGACTCCATTAATTAATTATTAATTAAGTAAAAGGGAAGTTGAGTATCCTTGAGGGAGGATCCTGTAATACCACTGCCAGTTTATGCAGCAGTTATTTCCCTGATGCTTCCCTGAAGGGACATTTGGCTATCTACCAGGGTAACTGTGCACTGAAGAAAGAGGATTACTTACGCTTTCAGGGATTGTTGATATAGGGCCTGATATGAGGCAATCTGAAACTCCTGATTATCCCCTGGTTATACTGGCAGTGGACGGTGGGGGGCCTTCCTAAGAAGACCAGGTAATAAATGGAGTTCCTGCCCAAGGTCATCACCCAGTGGTGCCAGTCGATCCGGGGACTCACCTTATAGTCATTTTCTTGCTCCCTAATTGTAGTAATTGCAGTAGCTAGACTTCAGAATTGGCAGGACTCTTGCTTTGGTTCTCTGACTCGTGGGAAAAGAGCCATGAAGTGGGAGAACCAAGTGGAAGCCCCTGAAACTGTCACCTCCTGGCTAAGATGGTAAAATCAGAAGCAATATTACAAACCAGGGGGAACTGCAGGGATTTAGGACCATCACAAAAAACTTAAGGTATGTAATGATGCAGCTCCATGGCATGGTCATCCAATTCACCTGTCTGGCCCCTGCAAAAACAGATGGGTCATGGTGCATGATGGTATGGTAAACTTAACCATGTAAACTTAACCTCGTTGCTGCTGTTGTGCCAGATGTGGTGAATTTGTTGCAGCAGATTGGCACAATCTCTGACATTTGGCAAGTGACTCTTTACCCACTTATTTACCAGTTCAGACAGTCTTCATTCCTTTGTGCGGGTTCTTATTTCCATTGGTATAATATCCATTCAGCCTAAGGAACACCCTGGCAGTACAGATCCACTGGTGAGAAATGCTTTCAGGTTCTATGGGTCTAAAAAGGCCTTTATTTCATCCTTTCCTCCACTCTTGTTTTTGAAGGGTATTGTCACTGAATATAGAATTCTGAGTTGAAAAATTTTTTCAACACATTAAGTCTCTCTTGGCACTTTCTTCTGATTGTATTGTTTCTGATGAGGCATCAGTACAATTTGTATCTTTGTTTCCCTCCTCGTAATGTGCATATTTTACCCCCTGAATGCTTTCAAGATTTTTTTATCTTTGGTTTCCAGCAGTTTTACTGTGGTGTGCCTAGGTATGGTTTTTCTTGGCAGTTGTTCTGTTCAGGGTTCACTGATTTACCTGGATCTATAAGTTGATGATTCCCATCAACTTTCGGAAAAGTTCTGTCTTATTTCTTCAGACTTTTTTCTGCCTTGTTATCACCCTCTTTTCTTTCTAGGACTATAATTACACATTGCAAGGCCGTTTGATTTTGTTCCATAGGTATGTCAGGATCTGTTACTTTCTTTACATTTCTTTTTTGATCTCTGTTATTTAGATTGCATAGATTCCACAGATTTGTCTTTAGATCATTTATTCTCTCATTTCTAATCTTCTTTTAAGTCAATCCAGCTACTTTTTCATTTGCTTTGTGTTTTTGAATTGTAGAATTTCCATTTGGTTCTCTCTCTGAGTTTTCATTTCTCTGCTGAAATTCCCTATCCGTTCACTCATTAACACCGTATTTTTCTTTAAACCCTTAACATATTTATTATAATAACAGCTTTAAAGTCTATATCTGCTAAGTGCAACATCTGGGACATCTCAGTGTCAGTTCCAATTGATTGCCTTTTTTCTCAGTATGGCTCACATTTTCCTGTTGTCTTGGATGTTTAGAATTTGTTTTTATTATATTCTGGACCTTGCATATAACACACCCTAGAAATCTAGGATTCTGTTATTTGCCTCTGAGTACTGTTGATTTCTATTCTAGCAGGCAGTTTCATTCTGACGGATAACTTGAATTTGCATGAACTAGGATCTAGTGTTTCCTAAGCCCCTCTAAGTTGATTTAACTCATCCTCCAAGTTTTGCCTTCAAGCTACATGTGATACTCCTGTTGTTGAGGCTTAGTTTTAGGCATTAGAGAGTGTAGAGTAGACCTTATTCTAGATTGTGGTCCTTACTCCTGAGGCATGACTTTTCTGATGTCTCTTATGTTTGGGATATAAATGAAACCACTCCCCTCTGGCTGAGCTGGAGTTCTAATATATCTCAGCATCGTTCTCCCTCTCAACTGCATAGCAACTGATCTCTGGTAATTCTTCAATCTTTCCCTGCATACACACAGCTCCACCTTTGGCCAAGGACTGTGGGTGACCCCCACACAAACTTTTGAGGTGCCCATGCTTGGAAGATCTTCCCCCATTTCTGGTGTCCTGACCCATAGATCCAGCTATTTGGCAGCCTCTTCAGCTGGGTAAAATTGCTATGCTCTCGCTGAGCCCCCGGACCACAGTCAGGACATTTTCCTTAGGGAGAGAGGCAGGGCAATCCGTGGGCTCACACCAGGAGTTTCCCTTCTTTTAGAGATCACAGTCTTTGCTGCCTGTACCCAATGCCTGAGCACAGTTGCTTCATATCCCTCCCCCGTCCCCCAGTTTTAGAGTTGTGTGTGGCAGGAAAGTTACTTTTGGCCAGAATTGGAAGTTGGAAGGTGTGCAGCTATTGCTATAGCAAATGTGTTCTCTATCCTGATCAGTAAAGAGGATAAAAAGCAATTCATCATTATAGGAAGGATATTCACAATCTCACTCCAGATCTGTGTTATCCTGACTCCTGTTCTCCAAGAATATACATCACAGGTACCATAATCATCTTGATGTTCTACAGATCATGCTGGTCTGCCCAACCTTTCAAAGGCAGACACTAGGTTGGGTGTGGTGGCTCATGCCTGTAATCCCAGCACTTTGGGAGACCAAGGTGGGCGGATCGCTTGAGTCCAAGAGTTTGAGACCAGCCTGAGTAACATGGTGAAATCCCATCTCTACAAAAAACAAAAAATTAGCCAGGTATAGTGTCATGCACCTGTGGTCTCAGCTACTGTGGAGGCTGAGGTGAGAGGATCACTTGAGCCCGGGAGGTTGAGGCTGCAGCGAGCCGTGATTGTGCCACTGCCTTCCAGTTCCGGCAACTGAGCAAGACCCTGTCTCAAACAAACACACACAAAAGCAGACAGTAAAGACAACCCTTCAATAAGGCCTCATTCCTTGAGGGCACTCACTAACCACTTAGTGGTAAGCTGATTATATTGGTCCCCTTCTAGTCTAAAGGAGATAACACTTGTCTTTTTTGGAATTGACATTACTCTAGATATGCGTTTGCCTTCTGTGTTCACAGTGCTCTGCCCACATCAATCAAAGGGCTGACAGAATCTGTCTCCAAGGAATTGGCAGATCCCTTGGAGCAAGGACACTTTTTATAGTGAGGGAGACGCTCACTGGAGCACACACTGATGGGATCTATTGGGCTTACAACAGATATACTCCCATAAGCCAGAAGCATCAGCCCAAGGAAATGTGAGAGTATCTTGCTAAAGACTCTGCTAAGGTGTCAGCTCAGGGCAACACCCAGTGGCACTGGGACCCCATCTTCCAGTGTGTGGTGAATGCACTGAGCTAATGGCCGGCACACGGGGCTGTGTTCCCAGGAATTCATGGGCAGTAGGAGTGATGCCTTTCATGGTCACACCGCGACCCACTCGTGCACCTTACAGGAGTTTGTGAGATGACTCTAGCAGAGGGTGGTCACTGGTGGATGATGGTGGAATTAATGTTTTCCCTTCTCCAGAGGAAAGTCCAGGAAAACAGTGACATACTCGCCAGGGAATCCCTTGGTTTGAGAGACCAGTGAGGGTAGCAATAGTAGGTTTAAGGCTGTGCCTTTGTGTTGCCTCTTGTCTTTCCAGCCTTGCTCACCCCAACCCAGATCATACTTCTCCATGAAGGGCTCACACTCAAGCCTTTGTTTCAGCCTCTGCGTACTCTGCACCACTAGGCACTGAGGCCATTTACCCGGCAAAATTGATCGAGCCCTCACGATGTGTGACGTAGGATACTTGGGCTGGGGATACTACAGTGAATTAAATGGACACCTCTCCCCACCACTCCATGGATGCCGAGTTCTAGAGGGAGAGACAGAGAATTCCATGTAACTGAATGAGTGATAACACAAAGGGAATAATGCCAGATAAGAAATTCAGGGTGACAGTGGGTGGAAGGAGAGGGGAGCGGGGAGCAGTCAGCATGGGGGGTTGGGGGGATTTGTATGGACCTCCAAGTGAGCCAAAGAGACAGCCAAGTGGCCATATGGGGGCAGAGTGTCCTGGGCAGAGGGTACATGAGGGACCACATCAGGGAGGTGAGAGTCACTTTCTTTCCAGTCCGTTCAGTGTTAGAAATAACAAATCTTCAGCTTCCCATCAGACTCCTGAGAACGGGGCCTAGCCAGATTACACAAGAACTCCACATGCCAGTGAGTCTGTGACCGGCAGACCACGCAGAGCCTTCCATCCATCTCTTACCCCGGGTCCATGAGCCCAGCAAGAAACTTATGTTTAAAAGATGAAGATCAAAAGGAAAACAAAACTATGTGCATCCGGAATCCCTTTATTAGAGACCAAATTTAGTTAAGATCAGTCTTTTCTACTTTATTATAGTACAAAAGAATAAATAAAAGAATAAATAAAAGAACCCAAGCCCTCTCCTTGGCTGTTCATTAAGAAAGAGCATTTTGATTTTGAGCAATCTAAGCCAGGTGTGGGGGTACCACAATCATCCTCAAATGATACCGTTGATGGTGGAGAAATTAACCAAAATCCACAGGAGAGAGCACAGACACATTTTTCTTCTCGGAATTTTTTTTTTTTTTTTTAGCCGGGGTCTTGCTCTGTCACTCAGGCTGGAATGCAATGGTGCTATCTCAGCTCACTGCAACCTCCGCCTCCCAGGTTCAAGCGATTCTCCTGCCTCAGTTTCCTGAGTAGCTGGGATTACAGGCACGTGCCACCGCATCCAGCTAATTTTTGTGTTTTTAGTAGAGACAGGGTTTCGCCATGTTGGTCAGGCTGGTCTTGAACTCCTGACCTCAAGTGACCCACCCGCCTCAGCCTCCCAAAGTGCTGGGATTACAGGCTTGAGCCACCGCGCCCAGCCGCTTCTTAGAAATTGAGTTGCTAAGGAGTCTGTCAGATCTCTCGTCTGTTGTCTTGGGGTATTTACATATAAGTGGCCCGTAGCAGTCAAAGGGCTTTAAAGGGTTTGAAAGCAGGTGTAGTGGACAGAGGCACATCTCAGAAAACCCCATTGCTGGCAGGGACAAAGTTCAGATAATGCCCACAGCATTTTATTGCAGAAAAAGAAAGCCTCCGGCAGGATTCTATAATAACACTGTATCTGTGGTCTGTTTTCATCCAAGGATCTCAAAACATTTTCAAGCATTAATTAAACTTCACAACAATCCGAGGCCATGGGTATAATTAGACCCATTTCTTAGCTGGGTCATTTGAGGCCCATTAGGTTGAACCGATTTGCTTAGAGCCTTGGAACCCGACTTTCCTGTTTTGAACCTCAGCTTGCCAAATGTCTCCAAATCAGAGAGGAACATGCACATTTAAGCAAATCTACTCAGAAACCAGTTACTTAACGAATTCTTGGACCAACCCTCAATGGGTCTCCGTGACCACTGTGTTATGTTCTTTCATCACAACCAATTAACCAAGGTATTTTTTACATGCCTTTATGAAAAGTCGCTGTAGGGAAATATTGAAAGGCAGGAGTTTGGTCTCAAGAAGCAGTGAAAAGAGCCCCTTTCCCATGGCCTGAAACTGACTCCCTCCTGGGCGTAAAGGAGCCTCCAGTGTACCATTGGTTTCCCATCATTTTGCCCGAAGGCTATAAGATGTCTTTTCATCTTAAGTTACATGAGTATCCAATAAATAAGAAGACTGTTATTATAACAGCAACCATACTGGGGGGAAAAGGGTTGATTTATTCTGAATATCTGCACTCAACACTTTTGATGTCTTTTAAGAGACTTATCAGTTTTAGGAGAGAGAAAAAAAATGCACAAACATTCTTTTAAAAATGCAACGTGGCTGTGGCTAATGTTGTCTGGCCAGAAAGCTATTGTTCATAAGGCCAGGGCCATGCAGTTAAGGTTCATCCTGGGATACATCCACTTTCCTTCCTCGTGCCGACAAGCTGCTTATGCAAAGCCAGCCCCCAGTATTCGTACGGAGGGTGGAGGTAGGGAGACTCTCGTGCGTTTACTTCGAAAAGTCTCTTCCTGACAATCAAAAACATTTTCAGGAAACATGCCTTGCTGTGATGATCCCCACATGCCCTGCCCTCCTGTCTTCAGAAAAACAAATGAGTAGTTTTTCTACAGAGGTGTAGAGGTAACGGAGGGAAGTGTGTGATGGGAGAGGAAATTCCCGGTGTTTCACGTCCCCCTTATCACCGAGGGCCTCCTTCTCCGAGGTGCTCTACTGAGCTTCATCCTTCCACATTCTTTCCCCTTGACTGACTCTCAAAGGATCCATTTCAACGCGGAAGAAAAAACCCCAGCATCTTGGATGATGGTCGCTGATTTTGACACTCAGATACGTTGTCTGTTAAACAGATAGCTTTGGCTCAGTGATATTGGACAATTGACCTCTTGGTGCACAGACTCCCAGCAGCCTCGCTCCCAAAGGGGGTCTTAAGGGAAGCCAGTCCTGCAGCTCGGGAGCCCCTAGGGGACCTGAGACGGGTCTAGAGTCTCAGTTTCATCTGTGATCTTTTCAGTGAAGTGTGTTCAGTCAGCGACTTCCTAGGAGGAAGCCTTCAGCTGCATGGAAAGAAATTTAAGTTCCTATTCTCTGTCCCCAGAGTCATTTAAATGGGGCTGGTGTCGGAGACCGGAGCGTGATCCTGCGCCGTGCCCGTGTGTGATACCATCTGAGTTGCCAATGAGCTCAGCCTGCTGGGGAGGAGGAAGGTGGCCTGTCCTGGGGAGTCAAGGAATTCGATCCAAGTCCATTTTTAACTCGACAAACATGATTGACAATTTAGTAGGTCTCACGTGGAATGCAAGGATGAATACATTAAAAGGCAAATTCTCTGCTGAGAGTAGGAATGTATATAACTAGCACAATGCAAGTAGGGGTGTGGTATTTATATTAAGAGGGGCACAAGAATGTGCTGCAGAAACGATTCTATCTTGGAGAAGCAGGGAGGAACTGCAGGTGGGCGACAGCTGGATCCTGAAGGGCAAATGTAGTGTCAGTGAATGTAGAGGTGCCTTGATCTGCTGGGGCTGCCATGATGAACTATTGCAGATGGGGAGGCTTAAACAATAGAAATTGATCCTCTCACCGTCCTGGGGCTGGAAGTCCCAGATTAAGGTGTCACAGGGCTGGTTGCTCCTGAGTCTTCTCTCTTTGGTTTATAGTCAACCGTTTTCTCCCTGTGTCCTCCAGGGTGGTCTTTCTGTGCGTGTCTGTGTCCTCATCTCCTCTTACAGGGACATGGATCAGATGGGATTAGGGCCCACCCATGTGATCTCGCTTAAATTACCTCTTTGAAGTCCCTGTTCCCCCAAACAGTGTCATATCCTGAGATATGGGGGGGTTAGGACATCAACACATAAATATTTGAGGGACAAAATTCAACCCGTGATAAGGGAGAAAGAGGCCTTTCCGTGGAGGGGACAGAGGCAGCAAAGCCAGAAGGATATGAAAGGACGGTCTCTGGCCAGGCTTCTCAGATGCAGAGCCTGAGACAAGGGTTTGGGTCCATGGGATTGATTGACAGAGGGCTTTCAAGAGAAAGAAAGTGAGAGAGGCCAGATGGGGCAGGGGAGGCTCAGCACAGTGGTGGTTTCAGCCCCACAGGGGGCTCTGGAGTGTGACCTGCATCACAGAGTCAGTCCCATAGTGAGGCATGGGGGCCCTTAGACTCCTGGGGTCAGTCAGTCAGTCACTGACTATGGCCCTCCCAGGCAGGGTGGTCCCAGTGGGATGTTCCAGGCCAGGGGGCTTCCCTGTAGTCAGTGGCAATTCTTGGCTCAGGACATGGCTGTGAGTCCTCAGCAGCTTTCATCAGAGATTGGGGGATGCTCCCAGAAGCCAGGCCAACACAGGGGACCTGGACGGTGAGCTTAGGGATGAGAAAGCAGCTGCTCTGCTGTGTTGACCACAGGGCCCTAAAGTGGATGCTGGAAAAGTAGTCAGTCTGGAGAGACTTGAAGGCCAAGCCAGGAATCTGGACTTTGACTGTAGGAGGGGAGTTTCCATCTGAGCTGTGCGACCAGCGCTGCGTACTACACCCTCTACATGTGGATTCACCCCAAGCTCAGCTGGGCCCAGCAAGCTGCAGGTTCCCACCTTTAGGTTTCTCCTGGCCAGGCTGGCCCTCAAAGCTGAGCGTGAAGCAGCTCTTGTATCCCATGGCCTCTGTTCTCGGTCTCCTCTCTGCCACCGTGGTCTTGCACATGCAGGGACCTCATCAAGGGGTTAACAGGAAACTCATGGGGCCCAGCACCTGCATCTGGAGAGCCGCCTCCCTTCTACTCTTTGGGCTTTTATCAAAAAGAGTCCATTTAAATCTGATGAATAAGTCAAAATGAATTGAATAAATAAACGAATATGTGCATCTCTACAGAGGACGTGGCTGCCTGGTGGGCCTGCCAAAGAACAAAGGCAGGCGAGGACTGGCCACAGTCCTGGGGCCTAGGGGGATCCCAAGCAACGGCTGCTCCTGCAGAAGCCAGAGCACAGGTCCTGTTCCCAAGAGCGACTCAGGGAGGGATGGTCTGAGGTCTGGAGCCTGGGAGTATTGAGAGCCAAAGAGGAGTGGAAATATGGTTGGCTTGCTTCCTTCCCAGTTCATCAGTAGTGGTCCTATTAACACTTGCTCTGTCAGCTCCATCCACAGTTGCATTGAGCGAAGCCTTCCCAGTATCATTACCATCATCACTGCATGTCGGAGGATGATAAGGTGTTTGAATTTCCTGAGTACACGTGAATTTCCGAGGTCTGAATGTGGCATGGGGTCCCACGTGGGGAGGGGTTTACATGGTGAGAGTTCTGTTGGGAGGCACGCACTCCCATGTGGATGCCGCTCCACAGGCCACTGTCCTTCCCAAGAGGCGCAGATATGGGTTCTGGAATTGCCCATTGCCAGCAGTTCTTCCTGCTGTGGGTGCTGGCTTTAGTCAGTACCCATGGAAGGTCCCTTCTTTGGACCCTAAGTGGCCAGTTGGCTAAGGAAGGAAACTAGTATTAACTCATCACCCTACTGAGTCTATCTGGGCTCCAGGGATGGAGACATGGCAGTGGAGGGTGGTGCTGACCCAAATGAAATCTGGCCCCAGCTTGGATTCTGCTTGGACGATGGAGGAGGATCCCAGGCAAGTCCCCTCACCCCTGCCCCTAGGGTGGCTTAGGAAAGCACTGACAGTTTGGTCTCATCCTTCCAAAAATAATAATTTGCACATATCAGACAATTTCTTTTGAAAACAGAGACCCATGTTATAAAAAGGGCAACACCCTGCCAGAGATAGACCACCTCATGGTGGAAACAAATAGCTTGTTTTAGAGACTGTACTCAATTCCTTACAGAAATCCCATTTCCTCTCCCGTGTCCCCCGCAACCCTGATGCACCAGATGGACATGGATGGGGAACGTCTGCAGATCTAACGGGAGAGCTCAGCTTCACGTTCGACTTGGGTGGCAGCTATGCCATGTGGAACTGTGAAGATTCTGGTCCTCGATTTTTATAAAACGACAATACTTACTTTTAAAACTGAAAGGCATAAAGACAGACAAAGGAAGAGAGGCAGAAATGCTAATTTAACTCAAGCCGACTTTTTTTTTTTTTTTTTTAGCTGACTTTGAGGCATGACAGAAGTCTGGAAAAGATAAAGCAGCAAGTTCAAACGTATAACGCTTACTTTTCCCCCGCATCAAAGCAAACCAAACATCGAGAAGGCCTATATGCAGAGCTAAAATACTCAATTGATCCTTTTTTTCCCCCCACTGACCGGCTCCTGGGAAACACGGATGCCTCAGCCTCTTAAATAACGCTACTAACAGCAGGCCAATTGTGTGGCAGGACCGGCACTGCCCCAGGTAGCTGATAACTTCCTGTGTTGAAACGATGACTTGGAGATTTCATCATGATATCTTTGCACACCAGGAAATATCGTCTTTCAGACCTGCCATTTCTTAAAGTAATCGGTGAGAATGCTATTAAAGTCGATGTCTTAATTAAGCCTAGCATTAGCCAAGGAATTACAGGCATCCGAAGGCTTAGCTGTCTGGTGGGATCCAGTTTCATGAGGCAGGGTTAGGTGCATGGCTGGGAACTCCACAGGGGAGATCTCTGGCTGCGAAGAGCAGCGGCCCTGTGGCTGCCCAAGAACATCTCTGGAAGGCTGCTCTGAAACCTGCAGGGTGTGCCTGGTGAGCAGGAACTCAGAAACTCTCTTTGCCTCTCCGGCCTCCTGAACCCATTTTATTACAATTGGTCAGTTTGTTTATGCTATAAAGGAATATGTACAACCAGGCTCCTCAGGCTTCTAGGCATTTGTTTAACTCCTCTGGCCTCTGTTTTCACTCTGAGAAATGGGTTCCATTCTCAAGTGCCCAAGTAGACTGATCACAAATGGCTCTGAAATCTAACTTTGGAGTATGGGACGTAGTACTGAGCCAGGGGGTTGAGCCCTGGGCTCTGGCCTGGCCCCACCACTCACAAAGCATTTGCACCGTGGAGTGTTAAGATTGAGAAGTAAGGGTAGGAATACTTTCTGGTCTTGAACTCCCGGGCTCCAGCAATTCTCCCACTTTGGCCTCCCAAAGTGCTGAGATTACAGGTGTGAGTCACTGTGCTGGAGTGCAGTGTTGCTGTCATGGCTCACTACAGCCTTGAACTCTTGGGCTCAAGTGATCCTCCTCCCTCTCAGCCTCTCAAGTAGCTGTGACTACAGGTGTGCCACCATGCCCAGCTAATTTTTCTGTTTTCAGTAGAGGTGGGTTTTCACCATGTTGCCCAAGCTGGTCTTGAATTCTTGGGCTCAAGCAATCCTCCCACTTCTGCCTCCAAAGTGCTGAGATTACAGGTGTGAACCACCATGCCTGTCCAGGAAAACTTTCTGAACACCTGAATTCATGTACCCAGGCAAATGATTTTTATTAGCAAAGCAAGGAGAGCTGCCTCCATCTGCTTAGGGTGTTATAACAAAACACCACAGACTGGGTGGCTTAAACAACAGAATTTTCTTTTTTTTTTTTTTTTTGAGACGGAGTCTCGCTCTGTGGCCCAGGCTGGAGTGCAGTGGCGCGATCTCGGCTCACTGCAAGCTCCGCCTCCCGAGTTCACGCCATTCTCCTGCCTCAGCCTCCCAAGTAGCTGGGACTACAGGCGCCCGCCAACTCGCCCGGCTAGTTTTTTGTATTTTTTTAGTAGAGACGGGGTTTCACCGTGTAGACCAGGATGGTCTCGATCTCCTGACCTCGTGATCCACCCGTCTCGGCCTCCCAAAGTGCTGGGATTACAGGCTTGAGCCACCGCGCCCGGCCAAACAACAGAATTTTCACAATTCTGGGAGCCACTAGACATCCAAGACCAAGGTTCCTGCCAGGTTTAGCTCCTGGTGAGGGCTCTCTTCCTGGCTGGCAGACTGCCGCCTTCTTGCTGTGTCTTTGCATGGTAGAGGAAGAGAGGGAGCAGGCTCTCTGGCGTCTCTTGCTCTTCCTATAGGGCCACAGTCCTATCAGATGAGAGCTACACCCTAATTCGATTAGGGCCATACCTGGTCAGTGGTCCTCCGGGGATGACCAATCACCTGTCCAGACTCTCCCAGGCTAGAGGCTGGGGCTGCTGACTGGACCCTGAGTCTGACACAAGAGTGTGCAGAGCCATGCTACTCCTGCCTGCCGAGTGGTTGTCAGCACCAACTGTGGGGACCCGGAACCCACGTGCCCTACATAAGGAAGTGGTTACATCCCTCTGGCCATATTTCCAGGGAACTTTGCTTCCTCTTGACAGTGCAAGGACTCAGTGGCTGTGAGCACATAAGCAAGTGCTCCGTCCTCCCCCAGGTGCTCACACCTTGGGGACCTCTGTCCTGATGTCAGTCCCCAGTTGTCACAAAAGCTCACGGCCATTCCTTTTTTCTAAGTAAAACTCAGGCTGCATCAGTTGTAACAGTGACAATGATTATAATGATAATAACAACAATTTTAAAAGGCTGACCTGGTATTGTCAGTGTCCCGAATCTGGCACCAATGCTGAGTCTACTTGGAATCACCATAAGATGAGACAAATTCCATGCCATTTCCTCAGCTCCTAGTGTACAGAGTCCTGGAGATTTTGGTGGACTAGAGAGAGGACTTTCTCCTGAATGTTCTACACTCTGTGCCTGGCATCCCACGGGCTGATGCACTTCCTGGCCTGGTGGGAAGGGACACAAAGCACCGGCCTCCCCTATCCTGTGGCATGGGCTGGACTGGGCCCCTTAAGTGATGCTGGAGTCCTGAGCCCTGGTACCCACGAACGGGAATGTGACGTTGTGTGGAAATAGGGTCTCTGCAGATGACTATGATGAGGTCATTAGGATGGGCACTAATCCAACATGGCTCTGGTCCTCATGAAAAGGGGAGACCACACAGAGGGACAACCGGGGGAGATGCAGGGAGAGGAAGCCATTGACAAGCTAAGGAGCCAAGGAGGGCCTGGGGCCCCCAGCAGCGAAGGAGAGGCGTGGCACAGGTTTCCCTCAGACAGAACCAACCCTCCTGGCACCTTCAGTATGGACCTGGGGCCTCCGAAACTGTGACAGGATACATTTCGATTGTTAGGCCACTCAGTTTGTAGACCTTGTTATGACATCCTGAGCAAAGGACTGCATCCTGTGGGCCAGTCCTCCCCCTCCAACTCGTGGGGGCTGGCACTGACCCTGCAGGTTGGAGCTGCCCTTTGGAGAGAGGCGCCCCCTGGGGACAGTGGATGAGATGCTAGCCTGTCCATGGAGAGAAACTCTGGTGTTCCTGGGGTTTCCACCCTGTCCCACCGCCAGGGCTGCGGGAAGGATACTTGCTTGCCCCCTCCCATGGCAGGCACTCCCTGTGCCTTTGGTTTGCATGTGAGGGAAATTCAAAATGGGGGTGGCTTGGCTGGAGCCTGTGGTTGGGCTGAGCAGCCCACATCCCCCTCTGAGGCAGCAGCAGAAATCAGAGGTGACCATGGGCAGGCCCGATGTTACCACCCCCTTCACATCATCACTGGGAGGGCCAACTTTGGGCATAGCCTGGACAGGTTCCCAGAGCCCCTCAGTTTCTTCCTGCAGGGACCCCCGAGGAAGGTAGCTGAGAGCTCAGCCACCTGACAAAGCCAGCACCCGCACTTCGCCTCTCAGGGGACAGAACGCTGGGAGGGCCACTCTTGCATGGTGGCTCCTGGCTGGAGGGGTCACTGGGTGGGGCCTGCTCTGTGTCTCCACTGCCCAGCCCACCCAACAAGGTGTCCGTTGTTTCCAGGACAGGCACACGGTAGGGTCCATTTTGCTGTTGTTGAAGAAGAAGAAGAAAAATATCTCCAATAAGCCCCATTAAGACTTGAGTCAACACAGTCCCTAGAGGTCCAGGAGTGGCCAAAATGACTGCGCATAGCCATGTCCCTGTGTCTGGCAAGGAGCATGTGAGGACAAGGTATGAGGTCCTGGGAGTTCTGGGGAAAGAAAGCCGTTGGGAAAGGGAAGGGGCCACCATGTGCCCAGCCACGGGTCTGTGGTGATGGTGGCTGGGATGTGCCTGTCACTCCTTCACCGGACAAGTCCTGAAAGCCAAGGTGCTAGCATGGTGCTGGATGCTGAGTCCAAGGACTAGAGGGACCTTCGTGGTCCCAGTGAGGTAGAAGGGGATGCTGGGCTTCTAAGCACAGGTGTGCAGTGTCCACCTGGGGACTCTAGGGACAGGGAGATGGTGATGGGATGGCCAAGGTGAGACACCAAGGTGGCATTTGCTGCTGCCAGGGTCCACCATCTAACAGAAGGAGGCAACTCTGTGTGTGTGTGAGCATGTGTTAGTGCGTGTGTGAGCTTGTGCACGAGCGTGTATGTGAGTGTGTGAGCCTGTGTGTGAGCATGTGTGTGTGAGCCTGTGTATGAGCATGTGTGTATGAGCCTGTGCATGACTGTGAGCATGTGTGTGTGTGAGAGCATGTGTGTATGTCTGTGTGTGAGCATATGATTTTGGGAGTGTGTGGGCCTGTGTATGTGAGGGCATGTGTATGTATGTGTGTGTGAGCATGTGTGAGGATGTGTGTATGTGAGCATGTGTGTGTGAGAGCATGTGTGTGCGTGTGTGTGAGCGTGTATGTGAGAGAGCATATGTGTGTATAAGCACATGCGTGCATGTGTGAGAGTGTGTGTATGTGTGTATATGTGTGAGCATGTGTGTGTATGTCAGCATGCGTGTGAGCATGTGTGTGTGAGAGAGTATTGTGTGCGTGTGTGAGCACGTGTGTGAGCATATGTGTATGTGTGCATGGATGTGTGAGCAGGTATGAGAGCATGTGTGTGAGAGCATGTGTCTGTATGTGACCATGTATGAGAGAGCATATGCATGTGTATGTGAGCATGTGTGTGCATGTGTGTGAGAGAGCATGTGTGTGTATGTGAGCATGTGTGTGTGAGCATGTGTGTGTGTGAGCATGTGTGTGTGTGAGCATGTGTGTACCAGAGAGCCTTCCTAGAATAAGTGACATCAACTTACTCCTTGAAGGCAGAAGTGGAAGGCGGAGACTGGCCAGTGGGAAAGGGCGGGCACCCCAGGTCAAGGGCCCAGCAGGACCAACGGTGCTGAGGCATGACCTGGTGCAGTTGTTGGTCCCGCTGCCAAAACTGGTGGATGGCTTAAACTACAAGCATGTATTGTCTCACAGTTCTGGAGGCTGGAAGTCCAAGATCAAAGTGTCGGCAGGGTTGGTTTTCCTTGAGGCCTCTTTCTTGGCTTGTAGATGGTGTCTTCTCCCTTTGTCCTCACAGGGTCGACCCTCTGTGTGTGTCTGTGTTCTCATCTCCTCTTCTTATAGGGACACAGTCATATGGGATTAGGGCCTGTGCTGGGGACCTCCTTTTAACTTAATTACTCCTAAAAGCCCTATCTCTAAAGCAGTCACATTCTGAGGCACCGGGGTTAGGACCTCTACATATGAATTCTGGGGACACAATTGGGCCCATCACACATGGGGTGGGCTCCATGGGAAGTTGGTACAGTGGTCCTAGCTCTTGTGACCGCATAAGCTCAAAAGGCTTGTTGGTATTCAGACCTGAGGAATCGGAGGCCCAAGGAGGACAGGAGACATGGCTTCAGGTCCCCAGTTCTTTGTGGCAGGACTCACCCAGGTCTCCACTCCCAGGAGAAGACCCCTTCCACGCTTGATGCCAGTCTTCTTATTACGCAGACCTTACCGCCTCAAGGGCCCCAAGTGTCCCCTGACTCACCCACTGCAAGCAGTGGAACTGTTAGCGCCTGGCTGGGGCCATGTCAGCTGCGATGGGCTGGGGTTAGCTGCAGTTAAGAGTGGGGTCCGTGCAGTGGGTTCCTGGGGGAGCCCATCATATGTCTAGCAAATGCAGGCTTTTTGGGACGTCAACCACCTCTGCTGGGTGGGTGCTGGGTGTGGGTGGGAGGGTAAGATGCTGGCTGAGTCATCAGTGTCCCTGAAATAGGCTGCAGAATGGGGAAGCTTGAGTTTTGCATGTCTGCACCACAGAACCCTGACTTGATCAAGGAGAGGGTGAAGCTGTGTGGAGCAGCCTTCCCTCACAGCAGAGTCCACACACCCACCCCGACCTCTGGCACTGTGAGGCTGCTTGTTTGAGCAAATTCTTCCCTCACCTGCCCTTTGAATACCTGGAGTCAACCAGCACAGCGCTCTTCTTTTTGGGCTAAGCACCCCATTCCTTCGGGCTCACTGTGTCAGCCCCTTTGCCTCTCTGGTGGCCTCCTCTGCACAGGCCTCAGTGTGCTCTCTTAGATGCCTGGTGGTAGGGGGAAGAAATCCTGCAAAAACCAGCGTGAGCCAAAAGGATCCCAGTTGGCTCTTGTGACTGGCAAAGTCAAGCAGCTTCAGGGATGGCTGGATCCAGGCACTCAGGTGATGTCATTAGGCTTTGTTTTCTGTCCTGGCTCTGATTTCCTCTCAATGTTCTCTCCTTTCTCTTTGTCAATTTGCACGGGCATCTCTCACGTGGCCAGAGATGATGGACTCCAGGCTTACCTTGTTCTCCGACCCTAGTGGAAACAACACTCATCCATGCCACCACCCACAGCGCAATCCCAAGGAGGACTCTGATTTACTCTGCTTGGATCACATGACTGCCCGGAGCCAATCACTCTGTCTGTGGGAAGGAGAAAAGGAACTATGGCTGGCTGAGCCTGTCTCTGCCCACCCCGAGACTGAATGTACCCAACTTAGGATCTGTTCTCCAAGGTCCCTGGAGCTGGCAGAGCTGGCCTTCAAGGCCAAAACCTCATCCTTCCTGTGCGGCCTCCTGGTGCAGCCGCCAATCAGGCCCTGGGGAGGGCAACAGCTTGGAGATGTGGCCTCTGCCTTCAGCGGTTTATACCTGGCTGGGGAGATAAAGCAATGACACAGGAAACAAAGAGTTAAAAGTTCAGCCACAGAGAAAAAGCTTAAATGAGGTGCCAGTCTGCTCCCCCATGGGCTGCAGAAAGAGGGCTGGTCCAGAAAGGGGACCCCAGCAGCAAGAAGGAGGCTCCTTGGCTGTCCTCCTGTCACCCGGATGACTGGCCTACGCATGGCCAATGGGGACAGAGCGGGGGTGTGGGGGAAGTTTTGGAGAAAGGTACCTTTGGACACTTACCCGTGGATGCCTGCACTTCATTCATGGAAGCGTTTCCCATTTGCATATTCAACAGGCACTTACTGTGTGCATGGAACTGAGTCGGACCGGCGGTTCTCACCTGGCCACATAGAAGACTCACCTGGGGCAGTTTTGCAAGAAGACGAAGGCCACCCACTGCCATTCTGGCGGAACCCATCTGGGTTTGTTTAAAGCTTCCAGGCGATTCTGAAATGCAGCTGCTTTTGGGAGGCACTGAGCCAGACAGACACTGGGGGGAGGTTCTTAGACCAGGACCCGGAGACCAGAGTGTGTGCCGCCTGGCACGGTGAGCACTCGGAGGGACGGCCTCACTGCCCGGGGCGCTGCCAGAGCCACTGGAGAGGGACGGCCTCACTGCGCCAAGGAGCTGCCAGAGCCGCTGGGCAGAGGCCCTGGTGTTGAAAGCTCATTGTCTATACCCGGGCTGCTGTGGGTACTGGATGATCAGGAAGCACCACGTGCGGCCCGCTAAGCCCCCGTGGGCCCTCGGAGCAGACGTGGCCTCCTCGGGCCCTCTGTGCAGCACAGTCCAGCTCAATAGGAAGAGAGGGGAGTTCGTTCAGCCACACAGAGCGCCGTCCCCACTCTAGAGCTCCAACCGTGAAACAGAATGGAATTCAGGGAGCAGGAGATTGCATTCATTTATAGTTGCCAGAACATGATTCAAAGCAAAAATGGGCTTGGATAGGTCTATAAAAAGAACACCAAAGTCCCCTTAGACAGACGAAAGCATTTTGATGATTTTAATATAAATGAATCTGGAACATAAGGATTAAATTTTTCTCACAATACTTGAGAATCCAAGATGGTTCAGAGAACAGGACTGTGAAGAACGTGACAGCTTTTGGAGACTTTTTCGAGGGGAAAGATGTAGCTGAGAAAAGCGCCCAGAGAACGGGTCTGCTTTCGTTTTCCTTCTGAGAAAGGATTTTCCATTTCTTTCCTTCTCTTCACAGATGTACACGACACCCTCCTTCATGGACAGCCCCAGCCCCTCTGTCTGGAGAGCCCCCTGCCCTCTCTGGCCTTTTCTCATTGGCTTGTCTGTGTCCGTTCTTATTGTACCTTGAATCTCATTCCTGGAATCTGCTCACCATCGGGTGCTGGATGGGGGACACTCCATATGGGTGGGGGTGGGTGGGAAGGCTGGGAGAGAACTTTAGTGTAGACATGGGGTTGTTTGGAGAGGGCTGGGCTGTCAAGGTCTGGTTTCTCCTGAGGTGTCTCTCTGGCTTATAGACACTCATTCTCCCTGTGTCTTCACATGATCATCCCTCTGTGCATATCTGTGTCCTCATCTTCTCTTCTTATAAGGACACAAGTCAGATGGGATTAGGATCCCCCCATCTGACCTCATTTTACCTTAATCACCTCTGTGAAGACCTTATGTCCAACTGCAGTCACTGGGCAATTGGGGTCAGTTCTGAGGCCCTGGGGGTTAGGACTTCAACATTTTCATTTTGGGGGAGCACAACTCAACCCTAACACTCCCCGTCAGCAGGATTCTTCCCATCAGCATGATTCGATAGGGTGCCTGGGATAATGGCTAGCATTTCTTATAGTTCTCAAATCCCAAGAGCCTGTTTCAGTCTTATGACAGTGATATCAGTGAATCAAAAATGAGCCTCACGGAGGAAATGAAATCTGATCTCACTGTTTCAGGAGGAGATGGTGGGATATGGTAAGTGAGTTACATCCACATCTGTCAGAACAGGAGATGGTACGTGAATAGGACACAGCAAGGGCTGGTGGCGTCTTTCCCATTCACCATTCTGTGGGATGCTTATGGCTGCCCTAACAAAATACCACAGACTGGTTGGCCTAAATAACAGGAATTTATTGTCTCACGGTCCTGGAGGCTGGAATTTCCAAACCAAGGTGGTAGAGTTGGTTGCTGGTAAGGGCTGTCTTCCTGGCTTGCAGACTGCAGCCTTCTTGCTGTGTCCTCACATGGCTGGCAGTAGGGGAAGATGGAGAGAGGTAGAAAGAGAGAGAGAGAGACAAAGAGAGAGAGAGACAGAGAGACAGAGAGCTCTCTGGTGTCTCTTCTCACAAAGACAACAATCTTATTGGATCAGGGTCCCACTTTTCTGACCTCATTTAACCCTAGTCACTTACTTAGAGGCCCCATCTCCAAATACAGCCACACTGTCAGACTTTAACGTATGAATCCTGGAGGGATGCAAACATTCAGTCCTATAACATACCTCTTCTCATTTTCTCTTCCCCCTTCCTGACTGTACTTGAAACTTTACACCATTAAAATGGACATTTATAGATAGTTGGCTAACCACAGTTTAGGCTTCATAAATTGAAACTGTGTCTTAGTCTCCTCTTATGAAGATACCAGTTGTATTGGATTAGGGTCATTTTCTCTTCCCCTTCCCAACTGTACTTTTAACTTTACACCATCAAAACTGACAACATTTATAGATAGTTGAATAACCACACTTCTGGTTTCATAAATTGAAATTGCATCTTAATCTCCTCTTCTTGTAAGGACACCATTTTTATTGGATTACGGCCTACCCTAAAGATTTCAATTAGTCTTGCTTTTTGGTTTTCCTTGTGGTGCTTTTTTTATTCTTTTTTAACATGTGGGAGATTTTTGTTTTCATGTAGTTGAAACTTTTTTATCCCTTTAATATATTGAGTCATAACTTAAAGGCCTTCCCCATTTTCTAGCTATAAAAGAATTCTTTCATGTTTTTTTGTAGCACTTTTAAAATTTGTTTCCTTTACTTTTCTCATTTGAACCTTTGACTGATGTGGAATTCATCTGAGCTACGTGACGAGGTCCCTGGTTGTCCCAACACCATTTGTGGCTATCTCTTCCTCATTGGTTGAGATGCCCTCTTTTCCACGTACTGAAGTGTCATGTGTATTTCAAGTCTATCTGGACTTTCTATGCCTTGTCAGTGGTCTATTCATTTCTGATACCACACTATTTTAATGACTGATGCTTTGTAATATGTTTAAATATCTGCCAAGACTATCATACTCTTTTCTCCTCTTCTTTTTCAGGGTTTTCCTGGCTATCTTACTTATTTTTCCACATGAATTTTACCATTGCTTTGTCTGGTTAGAGAAAAAGAAGCTGTTTGTATTTTCAATGGGGTCAAATTGACTTTGGAAATTAACGTAGTGAGAATTGGCTTCTAGAATTTGGATTGTTTTTCCAATTGTTTATGTTATTTTGTGTTCTTTAAAAATTCTTTTTATGTTTATTCCTAGCATTTTATCTTTTAAAAAAATTAACTGAGAAGCAGATTCTGGATTGTGTGTGGTTTGTGTGTGCACATTTGTGTGTGTATGTGTGTGAAAGCTACTCATTTTTTAATACAGTCTGCTCTCTGAGTGATGCATTTGATGCTTATAATAGCCTTTCAATGTATTTTGGGGGTTTTCTAAGAATATAAGGATATCACCTACAAATATTAAGACTTTTTCTTCTTTTCCATTTTTATACTTTGAATTTATTTGCCTTTTTCTGGTTGTATTTGCTAGTAATTCTGGAATAATTAAATAACAGTGTTGATAATGCATGTTGCTGTCTTACTGGCAATACCTTTCATGTTTCTTGTATTAAGAGGAAGCTGGCTGAGATGGAAATATTTTGTAAGATTAAAGATATTTCGATCTGTTCTTTTTTTACTGAGTATTTAACCAGGACTTTTTCCAATGTTTTTCAACTGTGGAAGCAATCATTTGATTACCTCCCCTCAAGTCAATTAATATAATCAAATTTATTAACGTATTTCCCAGTGTGAATGTACTCTTGTTTTCATGTGCTTCTGAACTCTACTTGTTTATATTTTACTTTGGATTTTCCCCTTGATATTTATAAGAAATTTTATCCAAAGATTCCATCAAGTTTTGGTATCAATGTTATGCTTACTTTATAAAAATAATTTAAAAATTTTCTTCCTTGTATGCTCAAGTTTTAAACTGCATTGGTATGAAAAGTTTAGGAGCTATTCCCTGTGAACCTTCTGGGCCTGCTTCCTTTTCGGGGATGAGGGTCCTAAAATTTGCCGTTAAAAACAATGCCATAACGAACATCCTTCCTATCTATACTTGTACACTCACGCGGGTTTTTCGGTTAAGCTAATTCATAGATGCATAGTTGCTATCAAAGATCATCCACAATTTAAAATGTGATCAATAGCTGCTTATAGTCCCTACCCCTCCCAAGGCTGAGTTAATTTATGCCCTCTCCAATACTGACATTGGATATTTTCAACCTTTTTTTGTCTTTGCCAATCTGATAAAGAACGCAAAAACAAAACCCAAACTTCTTATACTATTGGTTTAAAAAATGCACAATTTTTAAACCAATTATAAGGTCGGGCACTTTTTCATACTTTTACTGGTAACTGAATTTCCTTCTCTTTGAATTGCCTGCTCATGTCTTTCCCATAGTTTTCCAATAGGCTTCTCTCTTTTTCTTGATTGCTTTTCAAGAGCTTTTTATATAGTAGGGATCCACAACCATTCCATTGGGTCCGTAATCCTAGGCCAGGCATGAGTTGTCCTGGTGGATGAACTTTATTATAAAAATCATGTAGCTGCTCTACAGTACCTAAGTTCACTCTACTGGGCAGAGGCCAAACTGCGGATGATTCAGCCTTGGGTCATGCAGAGAACTTGAACTCGTCAATCGCAGATCCAGAGCTGACTTAAGGAACTTGACTCAACTCTTCTGTGTCCAGTTCCAGCAAGATCTTTATAGGACTGGAAAAAAGTGTCCAGGGCTAGAGAACTCCCATGGATGGGAAACATACCACACATCCACGTAACTCTAGTCATCAAAATTCATTTCCTGAATAGGATCAGAGAAAGCATGGCCTGTCCCTGGTTAGTTATTTGAGGGAATAGAAGGGAAAGGAACTATTTGAAATTTTTAAAAATCAAAATTCGCCGGTTTTTCTGTCAAATTATGTTGTTTGGTGCTTTGTTGATTTCTGGAGGAAAACAAAAATACGTGATAGGGATGCAAAAGAAGTTTCAGGAGGCCAAGAACGGCAGGCAGGTGGCAGTTCCTGGCTGATAACCACAGCAGGGAGGGAGAGGATATATGTTGCCCATACGTAGTCTGCTGTGGCTTTGCAAACAGCTTTAAAAATCAAGCAAGCCATCAGGCCACAACGGTTTTGGAAGCCGTGTCTCTTAGCCCAGACCCAGCCTTTGCCCATGTGTCCTGGCAAGACGGTGTGAGGATGAGTCAAAAGGATACATGAAACATCAGATAAAACAAGGGGGTGAATGTGGCTCCACTGTCTGGAGCACAGACATTCCTCTGACCTGTGTCAGGCCCTGTTTTTGACTTTGGGCTGACCAAGGTGTTGAGAATAACAGTACAATCATGGCAACAGCAAAAACACATGCTCATTCTCTGTCACAGGTGCTACTGGGAGGCACGTCACAAAAATGCGCCCGTTGGGTCTGCAGAATGAGGCGGGTGCTGTTGAGACCTCAACTTGTAGATGGGGAAAGTAGACTTGGGGAGGTGAAGTAACTCCCCCAAGGGTGTGTGTCTGGGAAGTCTGAGTCCAAACCCGTGCTCTGTGCCATGTTGCCTCCTCAAGACAACGGGTGCATGGGTATGTCCTTGGAAGCTCAGGGTGATGACGCTGTTGAAGGCATGAAGCCATGGCTTGGAGTACCATGTGGCACCTGCTGTATGGGGAAAGAGATGCTGAGGGGATCCAGAAGACTGCCTGGGATATCAGGGAGGGCTTCACCAGACACAGGGGCAGGTGCCTAGGGATGTGTTGCGTTTTAGCAGGAAGACAGGGAGGAGGCTAGGAGGGAGGATGTCCTTCTGGTGGATTGGCCAGCCTTCTGGAAGCAGCAGAGCCCATGAAAAGTGACAGCCAGGGACAGTAGTGGGGAGGGGGCTGGGGTTAAAATGGCTATAACTAGATCAGGCACGGTGGCTCACGCCTGTAATCCCAGCACTTTGGGAGGCCGAGGTGGGTGGATCACCTGAGGTCAGGAGTTCGAGACCAGCCTCGCTAACATGGTGAAACTCTGTCTCTACTAAAAACATACAAAAATTAGTTGGCATGATGGCATGCACCTGTAGTCCCAGCTACTCAGGAGGTTGAGGCAGGAGAGTCACTTGAACCTGGGAGGCAGGGATTTGGTGAGCTGAAATCACCCCATTGCACTCCAGCCTGGGTGGCAGAGTGAGACTCCATCTCAATAAAATAAAATAGCTGTAACTCTTCCTCAGAGAAGAGTTAGAAGACCTGTAGGGGTCGGTGGGCCACTCAGGAGGGTCCCTTAGGGCTCCACTAAGGAGTCTGGCCACAGTGCCCCAGCAATGGGGAACACTGCAGTTTCTTAAGCAGAGAGTGGCTTGGTCAGATTCACGTTTATTTTTATTTTTATTTTTATTGCTGTTGTTTGTTTGTTTTTGGGACAGAGTCTCACTGTGTCACCAGGCTGGAGTGCAGTAGCACGATCTTGGCTCACTGCAACCTCTGCCTCCCAGGTTCAAGTGATTCTCCTGCCTCAGCCTCCCCCATAGCTTGGGACTACAGGCGCCCGCCACCACACCCAGCTAATTTTTGTATTTTGAGTAGAGACAGGGTTTCACCATGTTGGCCAGGATGATCTCTATCTCTTGACCTCATGATCTGCCTGCCTTGGCCTCCCGAAGTGCTGTGATTACAGGCGTGAGCCACCGTGCCTGTCCCAGATTCACGGTTTTAAGAGCCCATTGTGACAGCAGCCGGGGGGAAAACTGAGGGCCACCCTATGTCCTTCGTAACTTACCATCTGGGCCCCATTTGGAAAAGCCTAGGTAAGGTACAGTCATTGGTTCATTGTCATGGTTCACATCCCAACGAATCCTGGTGGAGTGGGTACTGAGTGTGTCATACTTGGAGGTAGAGTTGTTGCAACTGATGTCGACGTGCAGGCTGAACACGGCAACATGGGCCTGATGTTCAGCAATAACAAATGCAGGTTACCGGTGAGCTTAGGGGCAGGAATCCTGCTTCTCTTAACAGAGAATGTGGCCAAGCCTCTTCCATGTCAGACTTGTCATCTAATGACATTGAGCTTTTGATATATGAACATTATTTCTAAGGCTAAAACCAGATGTCATAATTATTCAGAGTATTTGCTCTGCATATCACCCTCCTAACTTGTTGCAAGGGAAGTTTCCTCATTGTGAGACTGAGAGATTAAATTCTATTTTATGTGTCTGGAGGAAACCATCTGCCTTTGGCTTTTGTTAAGGGCTTCTTTCTGCCTCCTTTGCTTTCAGTGTTTCATGTTTATGTGCATATGTTAAAATTTCAAGATGACTCCAAAGAAACAACCTTTGTTATTATTATTATCATTATTGAGTCAGGGTCTTGCTTTGTTGCCCAAGCTGAGTGCAGTGGTGCCATCATAGCTTACTGCAGCCTTTTACTTCTGTGTTTAAGCAGATCTTCCCACTTCAGCCTCTTGAATAGCTGGAACTATAGGTGCATGCCACTGTACCTGGCTGATTTTTTGTGGAGATGGGGTCTTGCTATATTGCCCAGGCTGGTCTTGAACTTCTAGCTTTAAGCAGTCCTCCCACCTCAGCCTCCTAAAGTGTTGCAGTCACAAGCATGAGACACCGTGCCTAGCCTAAGAACAAAACTTTAAATGGGACATGATGACATAGGTTGGTGGGATGTGAATTGGCTAACTGGTACAGACCACCAACCACAGATAATTCTCCAAGTTCCAATAAAATGTCCCCACAGACACTGAACCATAAAGTATATGATACCACAGCTGGCCCTGAGAGGTAGCTTCATGTCAACATCAGAGAAGAATGGACAAAAGTTTAACCCCACAGAGAGCAGTGTACTAAGTAAGTTCTGCTAAAGAAACTGGGAATTAGACTGGGAATTGAGCACCTAATTTGCTTCCCTGTTTGGGAGCTGAAAAAGGAAATCCACCAAGTACAATTATTTGCCTGATCATTTAAAAACATGATGCCTTTACAGATCTTGCCTTTTTCAGGGATTTTAAAAAGGAAGCAAACCAGCAAACCAACCAACCTACAAACGAACTCCAGAAAAAATTAAATAAATAAATAAATAAATAAATAAATGCCAATAAGGGGCAAAACAGGAGAAACACAAACAGTATCTAAAAGATGAGGATCACAGTCTGAAAATGTTCTATTGCAGAATCCCCCCGACCCAAATAAAGATCAGGAGACTGATTGGGTTAAATCCTATGAAATTGCCATTTTTATGTCTAAAACAGCTCAATATAGGCAATTTCATAGGGTTCAACTTAATGTATATTCAACATAAGATATAGTTTGGGTGTCCCCACTCAAATCTCATCTCAAATTGTAATCCCCACATGTCAAGGAAGGGACCTGGTGGGAGGTGATTTGATCATCGGGGTGGTTTCCCCATGTTGTTCTGGTGATAGTGAGTTTCTCATGAGATCTGATGGTTTAAAAGTGTGTGGTGGTTCCCCCCTTGCACACTCTCTTTCCTGCCGCCATGTAAGACATGCCTTGCCTTCACCTTCTGACATAATTGTAAGTTTCCTGAGGCTGCCCAGCCATGCATGACTGTGAGTCAATTAAACCTCTTTCCTTTATAAATTACCCAGTCTCAGGTAGTTTTTTTATAGCAGTGTGAAAACAGGCTAATACAACATATCAAAGACAGAAAACAAAAAGAAATGCATACACAATCATAGAATAAAGAGACAAAATAGGACTGGATATCTTGGTAATAATAATAAATGTAAATGGGACATATTCTTTAATTGAGAAGACTCTAAAATTCAGTTATGTGCCATTTCCAGGTGATACCCCTAAAATGTAGTTGCTCAAAAGGTGAAAAATGTATGTAGGAAAATACATACTAAATAAATGCAAATACAAAGAAAGAAGGGGCCGAGCATGGTGGCTCCACGCCTGCAATCTCAGCACTTTGGGAGGTCAAGGTGGGTGGATCACTGAGGCCAGGAGTTTGAGGCTAGCCCAACCAACATGGCAAAACCTTGTCTTTACTAAAAATACAAAAAATTACCTGGGCATGGTAGCACATTACTATAGTCCCAACTGCTTGGGAGGCTGGGGTGTGAGAATTGCTTGAACCTAGGAGGCAGAGCTTGCAGTGAGCCAAGAACTTGCCACTCTACTCCAGCCTGGGTGACAGAGTGAGACTCTGCCTTAAAAAAAAAAAAAAAAAAAAAAAAAAGGGTCACAATATTAATATTGGCCCAAGTAAAATTCAATAGCAAACACAGAAGCAGAACACAGAGAAGGTAACTTTATTTTTACTTTTATTTATTTATTTTTTGAGACAGGTCTTGCTATGTTGCCCAGGCTCAGCTTGAACTCCTGGGCTCGAGTGATCCTCCTGCCTCAGTCTCCCAAGTAGTTAGGACTATAGGTGCATATTACTGGCTATGTTTATGGATGATAAAATTCAAAATAAAGATACACTGACTTAAGTTTCTTGGTGATAGATAATTATGCCTTAAAATATATAATGCAAACATGGCTAGAAATATAGGGAGAAATGGACAGAAATCCATTAAGGCCCCAAATCTTCCTTTCATCATTTGATTTTCAAAAAACTCTGAAAGGCAAAACCTTTTCATAAGCCTAACACCAGCTAGGGACTGAAACTGGACTTGAACTGTTAGGAGGCTATTTATAGTCTTATCTCACTCAGTGTGGGTATTTGTGTATTTCACTGAAGAAACATCACTGGATTTGATTATGGGGTCCTGCCTCCCATCTGTCTGGAGGCTTTACGTGAATGCCTTATCTTACTTTTCTAAAAACTAGATCACTCTGAGTTTTGATTTATAGCCTGCTCCAGTAGATTTGTGTAAGTGCTTGTGGGCCTGTGCTAAAGATATCTTGAACATACTTCTCTCAGTCTTTGGCCTATGAAATAGGCAAAAAATAGAGTATACAACATAATCGTAACTATAATAGGTAAAATTATAATTAATAAACGCCTTTATGTGTGTGTTTATTACCTTACCAATTGAGAATGCACATTTTCTGGCTCTTATTGTAATAGTTTTATGTTTATATAAATCACACTGTATGATTCCAAAGCAATAAAATCAGAAATTTATAACCCAACCACATGGTTTTAAAAAACACTCTTCTAAATTAGGTCAAAGCAGAAGTAAAAACTGAAATTACAGACATCCAAATTTATGGGATGTGGTCAAGGTTGAATTTAGAGACGTATTAAATGCTTTCATTATTAAGGAATAAAAAAGGAGAACAAATAAGAACGAGAAAAGGGACTCTGCCCCAGAGTTGGAGAATTCACACAGTTACAAAGAAGCTATGGGAGACCCACGACTGATAAATGGCTTCATGTTTACTGGCTTCATGTTTACTGATAAATGGCTTCATGATAATGTGGCTACTATTGCCTAGAAAAATACAAGTGGCAAAATTACTAAATTAAGGAGGGGTTGAAAACCTGAAAAGACAAACACCCATAGGAGAAATTGAAAAGTTATCAAAGAATTGTCCTCCCAAAAGGCTGAATTCCCTCAAGCCCTCAAGTAATCAGTCATCCCTATACGATGTAGACCACTCTTACTGAAACACGGGATGAAGAGTTTCTCTATTCCCACCACAGAAAACTGCAGACATACCTAATTTGTAAACATAGATTCATAAATTCACAAAGTAAGATTTCAAATAAAATAATGCAAACACAGTCCGACAGAGTATTTTAAGGCATACAGCATAAACAGTCAGGTTTTATTCAAAGAAAGGGAGCCAGGCTCAGTATTAGACAATCTACTAATAATTCCTCTCATTAATGGGCCAAAAGGAGGAACAATCCCTACTATCATTTGAATAATTTCCAAAGAGACATTTGATAAAATTCAATATTTATTTCTGATTTGAAAAGTAAAGGAAATTCTTAGTAAGTAAAGGCCAGCAGGATACTTCCTTGCCATGATGAAAATATCCGTTTGAAACCAGCAACCACCTTTGTACTCAGTGACCGACCACTAAACACATTTCCACTAGAGTCAGGGACAGGGCAGAATGCCCTGCTGTTACTGCTACAAGTTCCTACAGAGGTGTAGTTTTGGTAAGGAGGAAACAAACTATAATTATTTTATCTATGTATAAATCCTAGCGCATTCATGAAAAACTTACTAGGCTGTATTGTAGGAGAATTCAGAAGGTGGCTGGTTAGAAAGTAATTGTATAACTTTCTTATATACCAGCCAGAGCCACGTAGGAAATATAATACAAAATAAAGACATTCACAATAGCAACCCAAATTATAAAATCCCTAGTAATACATTAAACAATGTAGTGGGTAATTTTAAGCGTCCACTTGACCAGGTTAAGGGATCCCCAAATAACAGTAAAGCATTATTCCTGGGTGTGTCTGGGAAGGTGTTTCCAGAAGACATTGGCATTGGAATCAGTGGATTGTGTAAAGAAGATTGACCCTCTCCCAGTGTGAGTAGGCACCATCCAATCCATTGAGGGCCTGGGTAGAACAAAAGGATAGAGGAAAGGTGAATTCCTTCTTTCTCTTGGAACTGGGACACACTTCTTTTCCTCTCTCTGACATCAGAGCTCCTGCTGCTAATACACGGACCTTCACACCCAAGATTTACATCTGCGCGCCCCTCTCACCCCCGCTGCCAGTGCCAGGTTCTCAGAGCTTTGGCCTTGGACTAAGAGTTACTTGGTGGCATAAAACAATAACAAAACATCATTCTCTAGTGGATCTGGAGACCGAAAGTTCAAAATCAAGGTGTCAATCACCTCTTTCTGAAGGTTCTCGGGGAGGATCCTTCCTGTCTTTTCCAACTTCTGGGGGCTCCTGGCATTCCTCAACTGTGCGCCGCATCACTCCAGTCTCTGCCTCATCTTCACATGGGCCTTCTCCTCTGTGTCTGTCTTTCATCTTCTTATAGGGACACCAGTTATTGGATTAGGGCCCACCTTACTCCAGCATGACCTCATCTCAATTTAACTAATTACATATGCAAAGGGCCTGTTTCCAAATAAGTTCCCATTCACAGGTACCAGAGTGAGAACGTCAACATATCTTTTTAGGGGACACAGTTCAACCTACAGCACCATCTAAGCAGATCACTCATTTGCTTGCTTTTTCCACACCTGGTAAGTTTGGTTGTATTGTATTGCATGGACAGAGCGTAGGCTGTGTCTGAAGCTGCAGCATTCCTTTGGAGAGCCTTCAATGAAAGAAATGGTCTTGTAAGATCTCTGGAAGCCTGAGATTTTATGACTCCATGAAGAGGAATACTCAGGGCTTCAGAGAGCAATTTAAGGGAGAAATGGGCTCTGTGTCCTTCATGTCATGGGGTAGGAACCTCAGGGAGGCTGACTGGGGCCAGATCTACTCTTGCTGAAGGATCCCACTCCCAAGAGGTCCAGAAGTTGGTGTGGCCATCATGTCAAGGTTCAGGCAATGCCTAGAGCACATGTTA
Source organism: Trachypithecus francoisi (assembly GCF_009764315.1). NCBI lineage: Eukaryota > Metazoa > Chordata > Mammalia > Primates > Cercopithecidae > Trachypithecus > Trachypithecus francoisi. Next base: position 4,928,792 of record NW_022681473.1, read on the forward strand.
TCAATACCATGCTTGTGGAAGCACATGGCTTGAGATGCCGGAAGAACTGGTGCTGAGTTATCTGACCCCAGTAAGAACCACTTCAGGAGGTGACCAGTGGCCATTCTATCGAAGACCCATGAATGACCCATTAGGGACAGGTGTCAAGTTAAAATCCAAGGCGAGAAGATCAAAGACGCTTTCACAGGACATCTCATACCAACAGGACACCTGCACGATTAGAATAGATTGTTAGGTTCATCACTAGAACGTCATCATCACTATCATTAGACTATCATAAGAATCCACGTGATTAGAATATATTATTAGAATTATCCACATGATTAGGATTTATCAAATGCTACCAATAATAAAATAATGTGATTGCTTTTCCAAACAAATGTATTATTTAACAAAACCAGTCTTTGCAGTCATGCAAGGGGGATACACACCTATTCTGCAAGACAGCCATTGCCCAGGCTTGCCTAATACACCTGGTGATCCTGAATAGATGGTGGTGGGTGCCTATTTTCCCAAAGAGAAGCTTCAAAAGGAGTTTGAGTAATGAGCAGCGAGCCTGAACACGTGGACTTTCGGGGACATAGATGAAATTGTGAGACCTCTACTTATCTAGTCCAACTCACTGATCTAGTTGCACATACACACATTTACAATTACATATGACATGAAATGCTTTGATGCAGACATATCGCTTTTCCCATCTCACATATTATGACATGGTTTTATGGCAACACTTTGCAGAGTGCAGCTCCTCTCCTGTCTGGGCTAGCTGCACCTGTCCACTCCTTCAAGGAGCCACTCCCATAAAGGTGGGGCAAGTGCTCCCTCATTTCTTTTATAGGTCTGTAGTGGAGACCCCACAGCCAAGTGGTCTTTAAAAGACGCGGGCTGGGCCTGGTGGCATGCAGCTGTCATTCCAGCTACTTGGGAGGCTGAGGTGGAAGAATCCCTTGAGCCCAAGAGTTTGAATCCAGCCTGGGCAACATAGTGAGACCCCATCTCTAAAAAAAAAAAGTACTTGGGCCCCACATACTGGACCTTTACAGTTATGAGGCTGTGGTCCCAGGGAGAATTCTAAGGCTATGCTAGATGTCTTCACCTCTCGATGACACCTTTCATAGGCATTGAGAGTCTCCAGAGACTGAGGTTGTTTCTGCTACTGCATCTCTTTCAGATAGGAATACATTTGACTGCTTGTAATAGAAAGTCCAAAATAAGTGTGTCTTATAGAGCATAGAAGTTTCTTTGTCTTTCTCATAAAAGAAGTCTGGAAGTGAGTAGTGTGAGGTTGTATGGGGGCTTCACAGGCACCGGGGACCTTGCTCCTTCTTCAGTCTTTCAGCTCTACCATCCTAGTGTGCCATTTCCCTTCCCGAGGACACCTCATGGTCTAACCTGGCTGCTGGAGTTCAGCCATCACATCTGAGTTCCGGGCAGCAGAAAGAAGAAAGGAGTACAGCTCCCATCTGAGTTAGCTCCCTTGAGAGAGTGTCCCTAGAACCCCACCCAGCACTTCTGCTTGTGGGTCCTTGGCCTGGACCTACCATGTGGCCACATCTGGTCAAAAGAGAGGCTGGGAAAATAAAATCCAGTAGCCTGAGATTTGATGACTCCATGACTGTAATCCCAGCTACTTGGGAGGCTGATGCAGGAGAATTGCTTGAACCTGTGAGGCGGAGGTTACAGTGAGCCGAGATCGCGCCATTGCACTCCAGCCTGGGTGACAGAGCGAGACACTGTCTCAAAAAAAAAAAAAAAAAAAAAAAGAGAGATACAGATACCAAATAAACATATGAAAAGATCCTCAACATCATATGTCATTAGGGAATTGAAAATTAAAACAGCAATGAGACACCATTAAATACCTATTAGAGTGGCCAAAATTGAAAACACCAAATGCTGGCGAGGATGTGGAGCAACAGGAACTCTCATCACTGCTGCTGGGAATATAAAATGGTGCAGCCACTTTGGAAACCAGTTTGGTGGTTTCTTATGAAACTAAATGCGCTATTTTCATGTGATCCAGCAATCATGCTCTTTGGTATTTACCCAAAGGAGTTGACGACTTATGTCTACACAGAAACCTGCACACAGATGTTTACAGTAGCTTCTGCACGATTGTGAGCACTCGGAAGCAACCCAGATATCTTTCAGGAGGTGAAGAGACAAACAAACTGGTTGGCACAGTGGCTCACGCCTGTAATCCCAGCACTTTGGGAGGCCAAGGCGGGCAGATCACCTGAGGTCGGGAGTTCGAGACCAGCCTGATCAACATGGTGAAACCCCGTCTCTACTAAAAATACAAAAATTAGCCTGGCGTGGTGGCGAGTGCCTATAATCCTAGCTACTCAGGAGGCTGAGGCAGGAGAATCACTTGAACCTGGGAGGTGGAGGCTGCAGTAAGCTGAGATTGTGCCATTGCACTCCGGCCTGGGTAATAAGAGTGAAACTTAGTCTCAAAGAAAAAAAAAAAAAGAACAAGCAATGAGCTGTCAGGCCATGAACGATGCGGTAGAACTGTAAATGTATCTTACCAGGTGAAAGAAGACAATCTGAAAAGGCTACATACTGTGTGATTCCAACTCTAACTCCAGGAAAGCCAAAACTATAGAGACAGTAAGATGATGGGTGGTGGCCGGGGGCTCAGGGAAGGAAGGGATGAATAGGTGGAGCACAGGGGACTTAGTGAACACAAATTCTTATTTCCAATCTGTGCTTGGTTGAACCAGTGGATGAAGAACCTATGGATACAGAGGGCTGACTGTATTGCATATGACACAGTAAAGATGGATACACGTCATCGTACCATTGTCAAAACTCACAGAGCAGGCTGGGCACAGCGGTTTACACCTGTAATCCTGGCACTTTGGGAGGCCGAGGCGGGCGGATCACCTGAGGTCAGGAGTTTGAGACCAGCGTAACCAACATGGTGAAACCCCATCTCTACTAAAAATACAAAAATTACCTGGGCATGGTGGCAGATGCCTGTCATCCCAGCTACTCAGGAGGCTGAGGCAGGAGAATGGCCTGAACCCGGGATGCAGAGGTTGCAGTGAGCCAAGATTGCGCCACTGCACTCCAGTCTGGGAGACAGAGCAAGACTCCGTCTCAAAAAAAAAAAAAAAGTAAAACAAACAAACAAACCCACAGTATGCATTACCCCAAGAGTGAACCCTGTTGTAAACTGTGGACTCTAGCAAATAATAATGTACCACCATTGGTGCATCACTTGTAGCAAATGTACCAAATCAATGCAAGACGTTAGTGATAGGGGAAGCTGGAGGCGGGATGAGAGACGAGATGGGAATTCTCTGTACTTTCTGCTCAATTTTTCTGTAAACCTAAAACTGCTCAAAAATGAAGTCTATTAAACATGAAACAAAGTATTGAGAGGGAGACCTACAACAGGAGCAATTTGGTAAGGACTCCATTATAAAGGGGGTCTGTCTTTTCTGAGGGTAGATTCTGGGACATTGAGGCTGCCTTATACAGGACGTACATCCTGGGGGGACTCTTCAGAGGTGGCCGCTGCTTTGAGGGCAGATCAGCAGGAGGTACGCAGCTCTGCGCAGAGGACGTGAGGACGTTATGGGGCTGGGTGGGGGAGCCACTTTTGATGTGTGGTAATAAAGTCACCGGAAGAATTTCCTAGCATGGTTAAGCATCCCTCGAGCAGTGCCCAAATTGCTCTGAGCCAGGCTTGGCATCGGGATCTCTAATCGGACTTCTTTGCAGAGTGAACTCTCGTGTGTGGACCCAGGCCAGTCTCATCACTGTCCCCTGAGCCCCACACTCAGTGGCCCCCTTCTTCTAACATTCTGCCACTGTCCCACCAGCAGGTAGGAAAGAACTTGGGTTTGTTTTGCAAGCAACGAATGGATTTAGGCTGTTCTGCACTCAGTCTCTCTCCAGTTCCTCTTGGGGCCAATGGTAAATATCCGGAGATGGCCAGGCCAGTCGGGCAGCCCTATCGTGACTAAGGTCAGAGTCAGGGCACCTTGGCCGGCCAGGCTCTGCCCAAAGACCCCAGGTCAGGTGTGCATCTTGAAAGGTTCACAGGTAGGGCTGGGTCCTCTGCTCTGGAGCTCACAGACGTGCAGTCTGCCCTGCTCCAGCCTGAAAAGGGGAAGGAATGTGCTTGGGGCCCCACGCCTCCCCTGCAACCAGCCCGGCGCTGATAAGAAGCAGAGAGGAGCTGGAAGGGTCCCTGGAGGAAACAGGTTGGAAGTGTGGGGTGACTGGCCCATTGTCACACATCCAGGAGAGCCTGTCCTGGGCAGACCACCAGGGCAGCCCCACAGCTGGCCAGACACGGCCCATTCAGCCAAAGTGATTCCGTGGGCTCACGCAAGTGACTTTTCTACCTCCAGAATATCAGAAAACCAGGCGGACAGAGACACTAAAGCCCACAAGAGTCACTATCTCCTGCCGCTTAACGCCTTGGGCGTTCTAAATTCCTTCCGCCTCCACCACCACCGCTTCTCCTGGGCCTGAGAACCCTCTAGGCGATGTGGGTCTGTCCCGCATACCTCAGACCTTTGGGCAGCTGTCCCGGAAGAGGGACAGGCTGGAGGAAGGTCTCAAAGCTCAGTCCGTGTGGGGAGAGAGACATAGGGACAGGGAGAGAGTAGAGAGAGACAGAACGAGGGAGATGGAGACAGACAGAAAGGGGGAGACAGAGAGAGACAGAGGGAGACAGAGACAAGAGCAAAGAGACACAAGAGGGAGACACACAGAGAGACACACAGAGAGAGGGAGACAGAGGGGCAGAGAGAGACAGAGAGGGGAAGATGGAGACAGACAGGGAGAGACAGAAAGAAACACAGAGAAACAAGGGCAAAGAGACACAAGAGAGAGACATGGGGACATGGGGAGACAGAGACAGAGGGGGGAGACAGCAAGAGACACACAGGGAGACAGAGAGAGACAGAGAGGGAGAGACAGCAAGAGACACATTGAGATAGCAGTAGAGAGAGACAGAGAGGGAGAGACAGGGTGATTGAAAGAGAGCATCAACTCTTCAGGACTTGAGGAAAGAAACTACGGAAACCCAGTCCCCACCAGGCTGTAGGTCTTGACGGGAAGCCCCCAGTGTCCCAGCTGCATCCACCACCTCACACCGCTGAGGGAAATAAACACCTCCAAGTCTGCCAACTTCAAGTGGCTTTGGTCTGACCAAGGTCCAGGGGGGACACACAGAGCAATGAGCGTCTCTCCCTGTAGAAACAGCCTGGACCCGCAGCTTGGTGGGAAGAGGCAGGGCCCCCAGGCTGGTGAAGGAGGCCCTGAGTTCTCACCCTCGCTCTGCGACCCTGGCCTGCCTCTGACCTCCCTGGGCCTCAGTGGCCTTGGTGATGAGACATGAGGCTGTTGGCTTGGGGGACAAGGTGGGTGCAGATGGGAGCAAAAGTAGGTGATGGGGTAGTGGAGTCAGGAAGCTGTAGGCTCAGGACAGGTGAAGGGAGAGTTGCAGGGGGTCAGGAGGCTGTAGGCTCAGGACAGGTGAAGGGAGAGTCGCAGGGAGCTGGGGACACCTGGGGGCCGGACCCTGAGTAGATGGCGCGAGGGAGGGTGGGGGCAAGACCTCCTTCCAGCCACGTGCTTCTCAGCTTCTGAACGCACTGCACTTCTGCCGCCTCAGTGCCAGGGCAGACTTGATGAGGCTTGGGGTGATGGGGAGGAGCCAGACGCCCAGGCTTCAGCCATGGGCGCAGCCAGGAGTAGGGCCCTGAGAACAGAGCTGGGCTGGAGCATGGCCCGTTGACTCTGTGGACCTACCATCTCCCTGTCTCTGGGTTTGGCTGGGGAATTCATCCTGGAGTGACTCAGCCAGGAAGCTCCCAGACTCACATTAACAGAGGGAGGCACACACGGTTGAAATTTCAGTCAAAACCACCGAAAGCTCTCCACTGGGTTTTTCTAGACCTTGTAGTTGAATTTCCATGACAGCTTTACTCTTTCCAAGAGCGGCAGGGCCACGGGCTTTGTTCTCGGCACCTGCATTCTCCCCAGGGTGCTCTGGAAACTTCTTATCAGTCACCCTTCCAGGGCTGGTGGTGGCTTCTGTCTCAGTGAACTCAGCTACCAAGTGACCCCTGATCCAGGCAGGTGGTGTTGCCCTCCAAAGCCAACGAGAAATGCATGGATTGTTTTTTCCCTTCCTCCCAAGTGCAGATACCAGCCCGGTTAGGACCCAGGACTGCTGCGTGGCCCTAGTACCGAAGAGCTGGCTTATCAGCTGGCAAACACAGAGTATTTGAAGGAGAAAAGACTATGAATTGCTGTTGGATGCCAGAATCTTTGCATGCAAGAGCTTGGCAGCCTAAAACAGTAAAAACCTATTGCATTCCTTCCAAAGGCCTCTTTGTTGGATACTGCAGAGAACAGTTTTAATGTGTAGCTACCCTCTTCTGCATTCTTCAGAAGTTAAAGTCTTAATTAACAAGATGGTAGCACCATAAGCATCTCAGGGGTGGGCCCAGATTAAGACTGGGAGACTTAAGGCAGCAACATAGAGTACAAGTTGTGTTCCGATGGCTGGAGTTCTCCCAGGACCCTCAGAGTCACCCAGTGAAAGCCACGTGGATAATGAGTGTCCAATTCCACAGGAAAAATGAGGCTGGTGAGCAGATCATAACCAATGTGGTCAAGTCTTTCCCTGCTTTTCACGGGCCTTGAGCTAAAACTCAAACACAGAAGGCCTTTCCTGACCCCGTTTTTAGCCTCACCCTTGGACCCCTGTCTTCAGCCTGAACTCCACCCAGTTGTGGGCACCTAACTGAGCAAGACCTCTTCTGCTGCCTCACCTTGGGTGCCAATTTCTCCCCGTTGGATTTCATGGCTCCTCTTCATCACTGGACTGAGTCCTACCTTCCTAGGGTCTCCTCAACTGACATCTCCTCCAGGAAGCCCTCTAATATCCATGGCAGGTGTGGTCCAGGCCTGCTTCAGTGTGGCCACGGCATTCCAGTGTGTCTTCCCAGTATCTTTTCCCTCCCTGACTTGAGATTGTCTTCACTTCTGTGCTTGCACAGAGGACTGGATTTCACTGCAGCATGAGCAGGCACCTTGGGCATGGTTGACCTTTTCTAAACCGTTTGTGAGACAGGTCGTGAGGTCAGAGCTACTCGGAGGCTGCTGGCAGGGTGGTTCCACCTTTTCCTGAGCCCCCCACCCTGGACACCTGCATGCACACGCACGTGTGCTGTGTACATTTGGGAAGACCAGGCGGCAAGGCGTGCATTAGGGGAAGAGACAGCAGTGTGTGTGGGGGCCCTGAGGTGGGGACAAGCTCGTTGTCTTGGGGGTCTCGGCCCAGGCAGCTGGAGGTTGGAGAGCTGGCAGGAGCAAGCTGATGTTGCTGCTGGGTTCATGGGGACCCGAGTTTGTGTGAGGCTGTAACAAACACTATTGGTGCCTGCCCAGATCCCTTTTATGAGTGAGGGCATCCACCTCCCAGTTACTGAGGGTCTTGGCTGTCCATGGCACCTGGCGGGTGCTGTTGGGAGAGCCCTGTCCTGCTGCCCAGGCAGTTATCTAACCCCCCACCTCAAGGGGCAGCCCACACCAGTGACTGCTGGAGGTGGATCAAAGGCTGGCCCAGCCTTGGCACCAGCGGTGCAGTGGGACTTATGCCCCAGAGCTGCCCTGAACACCAGGCTAGGGGCAGCCTTTCACTGAGGCCAGAGCCAGGCTCAGTTCCTCCTCTTGCCTCACCCTGCTCATCCCTCCCGGCAGGCTTCCCCAGGAGCCCACACTCCACAGCTCTGCTTTGGGCTTGGTGTCCAGAGAGCCTGGCCTCACCCGGGCCATGTGTGCCTTGTGCCAGGTCTGATGTCCCCCCCTGCCGATGGCTGCCCCTTGGGTAGACAGGAGAGCCCAGAAGATGCGACTCACCGTGCACTTCCAGCCCTCTCCTCCCCATGCATCCACCTGGACAGGACGTCCAAGTGTGACAGCTCTTCCGAGAAGCAGCCAGATTGTGGTATTTCAAAAGGAGTGGTTTCAAAAATTAAAAGCAACCTGAATGTCCATCATCAAGTGAATGGATAGACACAGTGCTGTCCATCCACATAGAGGAATGTGGCTCAGCAATTGAGGGGAACAAACTAAGGCCGCGTGCCACAGCCGGATGGATAGAAAACATTTGCACAAGAAAGAAAAGCCCACCGCAAGAGAACACACGTTGCGCAATTCCATTCAGACGGAATGTCCAGAACAGGTAAATCTATAGGGGCAAAAAGGAGCTCAGTGGTTGGCTGGGCAGGGCTGGGAGGTGCAGTGGGTGCAGTGGGAATTACCAGTGAGGAGCAGGAGGAACCTTCTTGGGGTGACGAATGGTTCTGCAGCTGTATGTTGATGATCACACTGCTTGGTAAATTTACAAAGACATCATTCACTAGCACGCTCAAAACCAGTGAATTATATGATATATAACATAGACCCCAATCAAGTTATTTCCACTCCCATAATGGTTTTTATTCCTGGATGAAGGATTTTCTGGATGTGAGTCTTTGGACAAGACCGCCAACATCCCTCTTTTTATTTTCTTCGGTAAGAGGCAGGTAAAGTCCTCGGCATCAGATATCTGGTTTGCAAAAGCGTTACGAAGTTTTGGAAGTTGATCACACAACATGAAAGGCCCTCATTATTTGTTGCTTCTTTGGCTCAGACCCACAGCCAAAACTCTCAACACAAGGAAGAAGTTGTACTCACCATCCGTGAGGGCAGGTCTTTTGGGAACATGGTTTGTTTAAAGATGATCATCCTCAAAAAATCGCTAGACCTTTTTTCTTAGAGCAGAGTTCCTCAGACCTCTTGGATCAACATCATATGAAAAGCTGGTTAAAAATGCAAATTCATGGCCCCTGCTCAGACTCGGTGAATCAGAACTGCTGGGACAGCACAGGGACTTGCAGTTTCACTGCTCCCTGAAGGTCCTTAGGTTCAGTAGAGGAATGAGGTTCCCAGGCTGCAGAAACCTTTGGCCCAACTTTGCAAAATAAGCCTGGCTGTGGCTGTTGGAGGCTGACTACAGAATGATCCTTCAGCTTGCTAAGTCACATTGAAAACACACATTTGCTATCCAAGGAGCACATTTTGTGCTGAGGATCAGGAGGGGTTTGGGAAACCCAGCCGTCTAAATTGCAGCCCCATGAACCTGTGGACCCCGATGACCAAACCCAGGAATCCCAAGAGCATTGCTTTTGTGAGTAATTTGCACCTTCACTGGGCTCTCAGGTGAGCTGGTGTAAAGGTTGCAAATTCTCCTGGTCCACCAGTCACGGGGCCTGGAGATGTGAGAGTAGATACTCTGTTGGATTTTAACCAATTCTTTGGCTTCGAGGCCACTGAACTCCGAGACAGTGGACTGATTCTCGCAGGGAACTGGGGTCTAGTCATCGTGATATTGCCACAGAAACTCCCACTTCCCACAGGCACGTGTGAAATGGGATCATGGAGAACCCAGTGAAGGAAATGGAAAAATCACAGCCAGTGGGGGTGCCCCTTGGGCATTAGCAGTAACCGGAAAAAAGGCTGAAAAGGTGTTTTTTGAGTTGGCGGTTGGTGGGAAGTGAGGATGGGATCTCCCCCAGGAATGAGAGAATGCACACAGGTGGGTTTCCTGAGGTGCAGATGCCCCCGAATTAAAGAGAAGCAGCACTTTAAACTATGAGCAGGCAGGACCACATGCTTTTCTCCAGCCTCTCAGCTCTGGAATCCTGGGCAACTGTCCTCAGAGTCTGGCAAGAGGAGATGAGGTGGGTAAGGAGAGTCAGAATTCTCTGGCTATCTCTCTGCTGATAGGTTGACCAGGATCCTACCCCAGACCTCCCCTCTGAGAGCAGGAGATAGATGGATAGATGACCACGGTCCTGCGGAGACCTGGCCCTGACCCTCCGTCCTGTCCTGTAGCATCCCGTAACCCATAGCAGGAATGTAAGATGTGACTTCCTGGCAGCCCCTGCTCCCTCACATCTCTCCAAAAGGCAGGAGGCAAGCCCAGAGCCCAGGGCTCCCAAGAAGGGCTGGAAAAGACTCTCTGGGACATTGGAGCAGGTTGTCACAGCAAGGGCATTATGGAGGGGCCGTGTCTTCCAGCCTGCCTCCACTGGGGGCCCTGAGCCCTACCCAAGGGGAGGAGTAGACCAGTAGGCCATGGATTCAGCAATCCTGGTGCATGTGCAGAAGCTGCCGTCAGCTGGGTCGGAGGAGGGTGTGGGTGAAGCGGATTTGGAGGGGAGGACTGGGAGGCCTGTCCATGGATCGTACAGGGGGAGGCCTGTCCATGGATCGTACGTGTGCAGAAGCTGCCGTCAGCTGGGTCGGAGGAGGGTGTGGGTGAAGCGGATTTGGAGGGGAGGACCGAGAGGCCTGTCCATGGATCGTACGGGGGAGACGCTGACTGGCCTGTGGGAAGGGAGGGCTAGGAGAGCGGTGCGAGGTGAGAGCTGTTGGTCTGTGGATGGTGTTCAAAGCCATTTCCACATCAGCATGTCCTCAGGGTTCCAAGACAGTGCCCATAACCCGTCCCTGCCCAGGCAAGAAGAAGGGGACAGAGACAGGGGTTACAGGCTAAGCCAGAGGCACCTTCCCTTTCCTGGGAGCCCCACCGACAGGTGGCTCCTTCCTTGACTTTGCCCAGAACTGGCTCCCAAGGCCACAGGAGAGTGGGGAAGGCACACATTTGTGCCAACAGGGAGCCCCGTGTGTGGCGCTCAGGGCCTTATTGAAAACTAACAGCAAAAACAAACGCTGACTCTAGGACCACAGAAGCTGGGATCATGAAGTCTCAGCAGGGGGTTTTTCAGCGTGCATGCTCCTGGCATTTGGGGGTGATGATTCTTGGTAGGGGGGACAGTCCAGTGCCGGGTGGGGCCGGCACTCTGCAGCCTCCTGGCTTCCCCACCGCTGGATGCCAGTGTCCACCTAACCACAAGATTGGGACAACCAAAAACATCTCCAGATACAGCTGAGGATCCCCTGGAGGGCAAAACCACCCCCCAGTTAGAACCATTGCTTTGAAGAATCAGAAGGAATGGTTTATTAAGTTTTATGTGACTACCATAATTTATGAGGTGTTTTTCCATGCATCCGTCTTTGTTTTGTCCTCTCTGCAGAGGGGAGAAGTGAGCACAGCCACACCATGGAGCATGAAAAATATCCCAGAAATATTTTTCAAAATAAAGCAATTATACACACACACATACGCACACACACAGGTTTCCATACGCAGTGCACACACACATATGGGTTTCCACATGGAGTGCCCACACACACACACACAGATTTCCATACCCAGTGCACACACACAGGTTTACATATGAAGTGCACACACACACACACAGGTTTCCATACGCAGTGCACACACACACACACACACAGGTTTCCATACGCAGTGCACACACACACAGGTTTCCATACGCAGTGCACACACAGGTTTCCATATGAAGTGCACACACACATATGGGTTTCCACATGGAGTGCACACACACATACACGTTTCCATACCCAGTACACACACAGGTTTCCATACACAGTGCACACACACACAGGTTTCCATATGAAGTGTACACACACAGGTTTCCACACGCAGTGCGCACACACACAGTTTCCACACGCAGTGCACACACACAGGTTTCCACGTGGAGTGCACTCACACAGAGGTTTCCACATGCAGTGCACACACACCCAGGTTTCCACATGCAGTGCACACACACACAGGTTTCCACACGCAGTGCACACACACACACAGGTTTCCACACGCAGTGCACACACACGAAGGTTTCCACATGGAGTGCGCACACACACACACACACAGATTTCCATACCCAGTGCACACACACAGGTTTACATATGAAGTGCACACACACACACACAGGTTTCCATACGCAGTGCACACACACACACACACACAGGTTTCCATACGCAGTGCACACACACACACACACAGTTTCCATACGCAGTGCACACACAGGTTTCCATATGAAGTGCACACACACATATGGGTTTCCACATGGAGTGCACACACACATACACGTTTCCATACCCAGTACACACACAGGTTTCCATACACAGTGCACACACACACAGGTTTCCATATGAAGTGTACACACACAGGTTTCCACACGCAGTGCGCACACACACACACAGTTTCCACACGCAGTGCACACACACAGGTTTCCACGTGGAGTGCACTCACACAGAGGTTTCCACATGCAGTGCACACACACCCAGGTTTCCACATGCAGTGCACACACACACAGGTTTCCATACGCAGTGCACACGCACACACAGGTTTCCACACGCAGTGCACACACACGAAGGTTTCCACATGGAGTGCGCGCACACACACACACACACAGGTTTCCATACACAGTGCACACACACCCAGGTTTCCACATGGAGTGCGCACACACACACACACACAGGTTTCCATACACAGTGCACACACACACACCAGTCTCTAGTGTATGGATGAAATCCCCTTTTCTCGTGTCTGAGTTCTTTGTTTGCTCTTAGCCAATGTGAGTTGCTCTGCAGACACCTTTGAGGTCGGGCATTAGTAGGCCCCGCCGGAAACAGTTTCAGCCGAGGGACTTGACCCTGCTGTCCTCACTGAGTTCGTCTGTCTGAACAAGTGGGGCTTGTTCCCCGAACTGAGGCCTGTCTTTGTGTGGAGTATTTTGCGACGTGACCAGGTGTAGCCCATGGTGGGCGAGCAAGGGTGGTTATGTGATGGGCGAGGTCTGCCGGGGGACATGCCAGCCACCTTGAGGGCTGGGGTTGTGATTGGAGGGCATGGAGGGGCCCTCAAGGAAGGGCTGAGGAAATACCAGCTGCATGACCCGCAGGTTGCAGGGACAGGTGGACATTCCTGACATTTCCAAGAGCTGCACAAGCCCTTGGGCAGCCTGGGGCATGGATGGGTGTGCTCCAGCTGGAAGCAGCTCAGGCTGGGACCGCAACACTGAGTCTGGGGTCTCCAGTCTCCAGGGTGCAAGTCCAACCCTAAGGGCCAGGTGTGTGGCCACTGTCCTTTCTGCTCTTAAGAACTTTCGCCAGTCAAAGTATTTGATTCTTCAAATTTTATGCATATAGGCATTGGATAAAGTTCTAACAGTTCAAACATTTGGCTGGGCATGATGGCTCACACCTGTAATCCCAGCACTTTGGGAGGCCAAGGCGGGCAGATCACTTGAGGTCAGGAGTTCGAGACCAGTCTGACCAACATGGTGAAACCCTGTGTCTACTAAAACAATACAAAATTATCTGGGCATGGTGGTGCATGCCTGTAATCCAAGCTAGTTGGGAGGCTGAGGCAGGAGAATCACTTGAACCTGGGAGGCGGAGGTTGCAGTGAGCCGCCATTTCACTCCAACCTGGGCAACAAGAGCAAAACTCCATCTCAAAATAAACAAAAACAAAAACAAAAACCTTCAAACGTTTTACAAAGTCAATCAACACAAAATTACTACCCAAGTAGTCCTTGTTTGTCTCAAAAGATCAGAAAACAAAGTGAGCAGAAGGACAACCAACTGGAATCACAGCACACAGAGGTGGGCTGCCTTCACCTGGGGGCTTGGCATCCAGGTTCTTTGCAGAAAGATATGTATTTCCTTCAAAAAGTGAGATAATTCAATATGCATTTTTTTGTAAGATGTATTATTTTTAAAAAGTTAATTGTCTTTATTTTAGAATATTTTCGTTTCTTAAAATTTTATTTTTAATTGACAAATAATCATTGCAGACATATTTATGGGATACAATGTGATGTTTTGATATGTTTACAGGGTAGAATGATTAAATCAGGCTAATTGACAAATTCATAACCTCGTATACTTACAACCTTTTTGTGATGAAAACATTTAAAACCAACTCTTTTGGTAGTTTTGGGATATCCAGTGCATGATTAGTTATTATAGTCCCCGTTCTGTGTAATCCATTGCTAAAGCTTACTCCTGCCTGATGAAAACTGTATGGCCTTTGGTCAATACCTTTCCTTGCCTCATCTATGCCCCATCGGCCCCCAGCCTCTGGTACTCACCGTTCTACCCTCTGCTTCTATGAATTCAACGTTGTTCTTTTCCCCAAGATAGAGTCTTGCTCTGTCGTCCAGGCTGAAGTGCAGTGGAGTAATCTCAGCTCACTGCAACCTCCGCTTCCTGGGTTCAAGCGATTCTCCTGCCTCAGCCTCCCAAGTAGCTGGGATTACAGGTGCCCACCACCACATCCAGCTAATTTTTGTATTTTTGGTAGAGACAGGGTTTCACGATGTTGGCCAGGCTGGTCTCAAACTCCTGATCTCATGATCCTCCTGCCTCAGCCTTCCAAAGTGCTGGGATTACAGGCGTGAGCCACTGCTCCCGGCCGAATTCAACTTTTTTAGATTCCACATATAAGGTCATGTTGTATTTGTACTTGTCTTTGTGTGCCTGGCTTATTTTACTCAGCATAACGTCCTCCTGGTTCATCCATTGTTGTCACAAATGTCAGGATTTCCTTCTTTTTAAAGGATGCATAGTATTCGGTGGTATATATGTATCACAGTGTCTTTATTCATCTGATGATGAACATCCAGGTTGCTGCTATATCTTAGCTGTTGTGAATAGTGCTGCAATGAATGTGGCAGTGCAAACACCTCTCCAACATACGGATTTCAATTCCCATGGGTATCTACCCAGAAGTGGGATTGTGGATCACATGCTTGTTCTGTTTTCAGTTGTCTGAGGAACCGCCATACGGCTTTCCAAAATGGCTGTGCTAATTTACATTAGCACCGTGCATGAGGCTTCCCTTTTGTTCACCTCCTCACCAGCACTTGTTATCTGTCGTCTTTCTGATAATCGCCGTTCTAACAGGTGTAGGGTGGTATCTCATTGTGATTTTAATGTGTGTTTCCCTGGTTGTTAGTAATGATGATCATTTTTTCCATGTATCTGTTGGTCATTTGTGTGTCATTTTTTTTTTAGAAGTGTCTGTCTAGGTCCTTTGTATATTTATTTATTTATTTATTTTTGCTTTAGTTGCTTGTGTTTTGGGGGCCTAGAACATTTTTAGATTCACGAAGAAACTAAACAGAGAGTACAGAATGCTCCTATGTGACTCCCTCTGAAGCACACAGTTCCCCCGTTATTAACATCATGCATTGTTGTGGTACATTCGTTTCAATTCGTGAACCAGTATTGATAGATTATTATTAACTAAAGTCTGTAGTTCACATTAAGTTTTATTCTCGGTGCTGTGCATTCTATGGGTTCGGAGCATAATGTGCTGTGTCCACCTTTACAGTATCACACAGAATTGGTTCACTGCCCTAAAAATCCCCTGTGCTCCATCCACCTCATCATCCCTTCTAACCCCCAGACTCTGGCAGCCAGTGATCTAGTCATTCTCTGTGGTTTTGCATTTTCCCAAAAGTCAGATAATTGGAATCATACATTTACTTAATAACATACAATGGGCTGGGCATAGTGGCTCATGCCTATAATCCCAGCACTTTGGGAGGCTGAGGCGGATGGATCTCCTGAGGTCAGGAGTTCAAGACCAGCCTGACCAACATGGTGAAACTCCATCTCTACTAAAAATAAAAAAAAAAAAATAAAAAAGGCATGGTGACCCCATTCCTACTTGGGAGGCTGAGGCAGGAGAATCATTTGAACCTGGCAGGTAGAGGTTGCAGTGAGCTGAGATTGCATCATTGCACTCCGGCCTGGGTAACAAGAATGAAACTCTGTGTCAACTATATATATATATATATATATATATACACACACACACAATTAACATCTCTGCATGTCAGACAAATCCATCTACTTGATCACTTTAAATGGATTCATAGTTTTCCCTGGAATAGATATATCCCAACGTATTTAACCAATGTATTGGAGCTTTTCCTCCTTTTTTCTACTTTAAATAATCCCGCCATGATGATCATTCCGCCATGATGATCTTGTACATTCATCTTTGCGCATCGTCTGCTCATTTCCTTAGGATAAATTCCTAGAGGGGGAAGTTATAAATCAAAGGGCAGACCTGCACTTTTGGTAGGTTTCGGGTAGAGACAGTCAAGAGCCTACCAGGGCAGGTGGACCACATGCTCCTACATGAGTCTATACCTGCTCCAACATGAGTCTATGCTGTATGAGTGCACATTTGAGTCCTGGGGGGCTGTGAGTGTCCTGGGGCTGTCCTAACAGATGACCACAAACCTGCGGGCTTAAAGCTTCAGGAATCTCTTCTCACAGTTCTGCTGTCTAGAAACCTGAAATTAAGGTGTCTGCAGGGAAGGTTCCTTCTGGAGGCTTCAGGAAGGAATCTCCTCCAGGCCTCTCTCCCAACTTCTTGTGGCTGCCGACAATTCCTGGCATTCTGTGGCTTGTGGACGCATGACTCTCACCTCTGCCTCCTCTTCCCATGGCCTCCCCCTTGTTTCTCCTCTACCTAGGACACTTGTCAGGGGATTTAGGGCCCACCCTGTTAAGCCTGGATGATCTCAACTCTTAAGAAGCTTCACGTCACTGCAAAGGTCCTTTTTCCAAATAAGGTCACATTGCAGGGACCAGGGGTCAGGACGTGGACATAGCTTTTAGGGGCCACAGTGCAACTTATGATGGGCACTACCTCCTTTTAACAGAGAAGGAAGCACCGGCTTAGACAGGATAAGGGACTTCTCAGGCTGCACTCCCTGAGAGGTGAGGGTGGGCCTTGCACTCCAGGCTCTGGGTACTTGACAAACAATGTGGGTGCTGGTCTCTCCCAGTCACATGGGGCCCCACCACGGACTTCCGGGGAGGGCGACCTGGGGACACCGTCTTCGGGCGCCTCATTTCCCAGGAGCCCTCTGATCTTTAATGACAATTTAAGAAGTGCTGAGAAATCTATTCTTTTTATATTCTACTTATTTCTGTTTTTGCCATAGTCTGTGCTACCAACCAGCCCTTCAGAAGACTGAACTGGATTTGTCCAGTGGTTGAATGATCATCAAACGGTGAATGACGGCAGAGTCCTCACGGGCACTTTGGACCATGGGCTGCAGCATGGCCTGGTAGATAAGCATTTGGGCTCCATGTGGCCTTGAGTAAGGGATTTAACCTTTTTGAGTCTCAGTTTCTCCATCTGTAAAATAGGGATAATAATAGATGTGCCTCCTGGGCTGTTGAGGGAATTTAACCATACAGCATAGGTGGAGTTCTCAGCACAGCATCTTGCACAGAGCAAAGTCTCGTAAATATTTGCTACAGATGAAGGTGACTGTTAGACTTTTTGCATTTGCTAACTTATTTATCAATTGCTGCTCCCCTCTTGTTGAGCCCTCTGGTCATTGCAATGTGGGGCGGGCCTTTGCCCAAACTCCCAGCCAGGTCCCTGCTCCAAACACCCAGCCCCCAGCCCCGCCACACTGGAACCTCCTTTGCATTTCAAATCCCAGGGCCGTGGCTGGTGTATCAGGAGGTAGACATTGAGGATGAAGTTTCATTTGCTTCCCTCCTCTGCAACTCTGGGAGCTGCCATGATGACACTGGGAGAAGCCTTGCAGGGATCACGCCTGGCCCCTCATTTCTTTCCCATTGTAATTGGGCTCCTTTGTCAGCACAGGTCCCATTCTTTGGAGAAAAAGTATGGTTAGGCCCATGGGCTCCAGGCCTTTTTATGTTCCGAGTTCTCTTCACGTCCTGGGTAACAAAGTCAGCAGGTGGACAGGGCTCCCAGAGGACTCACGGACAGTCTTGATTTGGCCGGGAGGTTCCCAGTGACTCCAGTGGCTCTTGACTCAGAGGGGCCACCGCAACAGGCCCTGAATGGGTGGTAGTGGTGACTGTCCTGGGTCATGATCCATGAAGGCAGTGGGTCCTGCAAGAAGGGAGACCCCTGACAGCAAAGGCAAAGAATCCAAGAGGCAACAGCACTGAAAGCTACAAAAGGCACCCCCACCAGCTGCAGCCCTGCCCTGACCTGGGAGCTGACCTGGGAGCAGACGTGGGGTTTCCTTTTTAGGAATAGTAACTCCAGCATCTTCAGGGTATAGGTGGGTCCCCAAAGAGGTCCAAATATCACAACTAGTCCCCAATGAGTGCATGTCAAGATACCTCACCGAGGAAGAAACATCTTGAGGTTTTGGGAAAATGGAGCCAAAAGAGGAAAAAACAAAAACATAACAGAGGTAAACATGGAATGACCTGTGGCCAGCAATTCCACTCCTAGGTATATGCCTGAAAGAGCTTAAAACTGGTGTTGAAACAACACGTGTACACAAGTGTCCACAGCAGCATTGTTTACAGCAGCCTAAAGGTGGGAACAGCACAAACGTCCACCAATGGATGAGCAGATCAACAAAATGTGTTCTGTCCATAGGATGGAATATTATTCAGCCATGAAAAAGAAGTGAAACACTGATACAAGCATACCTCGTTTTATTGTGCTTCACTTTATTGTGCTTCACAGATGTTGTGTTTCTTATAAATTGAAGGTTTGCCACTCTGGGTAGAGCAAGTCTATCGGTGCAATTTTCCCAACAGCACGTGCTCAACTTTGTATCTCCCTGTCACATTTTGGAAATGATCGTGATATTTCAAACTTATCATGGCCTCTAAGTGTTCAGGCGAAAGGAAGAGTTGCCTCCCTCTCACTTTAAATCAAAGGTTAGAAACGATTAAACTCAGTGGGGAAGGCAGGTTGAAAGCTGAGCTAGGCAGAACACGAGACCTCTTACACCAGTTAGCCGAGTTGTGAATGCAAGGAAGTTCTTGAAGGAAATTAAAAGTGCTTCTCCAGTGGACACATGGATGATAAGAAAGTGAACCAGCCATATCGCTGATCTGGAGAATGTCTGAGTGTTCTGGATAAATCAAACCAGGTACAACATTCCCTTAAGCCAAAGCCTAACCCAAAGCAAGGCCCTAACTCTCTTCAATTCTTCTTTTTTATTTTAATTTAATTTAATTTTTTTTTTTTTTTTTTTTTTTTGAGATAGGGTCTAGCCCTGTCGCGCAGGCTGGAGTAACAGAGGTAATGCAGTGGCTTGATCTTGGCTCACTGCCACCTCCACCTCCCAGACTCAATTGATCCTCCCACCTCAGCCTCCTAAGTGTGGTGGCAGCCGTGTGCCACCACACTTGGCTAATTTTTGTGTTTTTTCTAGAAATGATGTTTCACCATGTTGCCCATGCTGGTCTTGATCTCCTGAGTTCAAGCAATCCACCCACCTTGGCATCCCAAAGTGCTGGGATTACAGGCATGAGCCACCATACCCAGCTTTCAATTCTTTGAAGGCTGAGAGATGAGAGGAAGCTGCAGAAGAAAAGAAGGAAACTAGGGGTCGTTGTACATGAGGTTAAGGAAAGAAGCCATCTTCATAACGTAAAACTGCATGGTGAAGCAGCAAGTGCTGATGGAGAAGCTGCAGCAAGTTCCCCAGATGATCTCGCTGAGATCATTGAGGAAGGTGGCTACACTAAACAACAGATTTTCAATGTAGACAAAACAGCTTTCTAGAAGATGCCATCTAGGACTTTCATAGCTAGAGAAGAAGTCAAAGCTTCAAAGGACAGGCTGACTCTCCTGTTAGAGGCTAATGCAGCTGATGACTTTAAATTGAATCCTACACTCATTTGCCATTCCAAAAATTCTAGAACCCTTAACAATTATGCTATATCTACTCTGTCTGTGCTCTATAAACCGAATAACAGAGCCTGGATGACAGCGTGTCTGTTTACAGCATGGTTTACTGAATATTTTAAGGCCACTGTTGAGACCTTACTGCTCAGAGAAAACATCCCATTCAAAATATTAATGTTCATTGACGGTGCACCTGGTCATTCAATCATGTGCTCTGGTAGAGATGTACAAGGAGATTAATGTTGACATTAATGTAATCATACCTGAAAGCATGACATCCATCCTGTAGCCCATGGATAAAGGAGTCATTTCAACTTTCAAGTCTCATTATTTAAGAAACATCTAATGCATCTCACAAGACTATTGCTGCCTTAGATAGTGATTCCTCAGATGGATCTGGGCAAAGTAAATTAAAAACCTTCTGGAAAGGATTCATCATTCCAGATGCCATTAAGAACACTCATGATTCATGAGAGAAGGTGAAAATATCAACACTAGCAGGAGTTTGGAAGTTGATTCCAAACCTCATTGATGATTTTGAGGCTTTCAAGGCTTCAGTGGAGGAAGTCACTACAGATGTGGTGGAAACAGCAAGAGAATTAGAATTGGAGGTGGAGCCTGAAGATGGGACTGGGTTCCTGCAGTCTCATGAGAAAACTTGAATGAGTGAGGAGTTGCTTCTTGTGAAAGTGATTTATCGAGCTGGGATTTACTCCTAGTGAAAAGTCTATGCACATTGTCGGAATGACAACACAGGATTTAGAATATTCCATACATTGAGTGGATAAAGCAGGGCAGAGTTTGAGAGGATTGACTCCAATTTGAAAGAATTTCCGCTGTGGGTAAAATGCTATCTAACAGCATTGCATGCTACAGAGAAATCTTTCCTGAAAGAGTGAGTCAGTCATCAAGGTAGCCAACTTCATTGTTATATTATTTTAAGAAATTGCCACAGCCACCCCAGCCTTCAGCAACCACCACCCTGATCAGCCAGCAGCCATCAACATCGAGGCAAGACCCCCTAACCAGCAAAAAGATTACGACCTGCTGAAGGTTTGGGTGATTGTTAGCACTTTTCAGTGATATTTTAAAATTAAGATATACATTTTTTAGGTCAGGCACGGTGGCTTATGCCTGTAATCCTAGCATTTTGGGAGGCCAAGGTGGGCAAATCGCTTGAGCTCAGGAGTTAGATATCAGCCTGGGCAACATGGTGAAACCCCATCTCTACGGAAAATACAAAACTTTGCTGGGTTTGGTGGCACGCACCTCTAATCCCAGCTACTGGGGAGGCTGAGGCAGGAGAATTGCTTACACTTGGGAGGTGGAGGCTGCAGTGAGCTGAGATCACGACACTGTGCTCCAGCCTGGGCAACAGAGCAAGACATTGTCTCAAGAAAGAAGGAAAGAGAGAAAGAGAGAAAGAGAGAGAGAGAGAGAGAGAGAGAGAGAGAGAGAGAGGAGAGAGAGAGAGAGAAAGAAAAAAAAAAAGAAAGAAAGAAAGAAAGAAAGAAAGAAAGAAAGAAAGAAGGAAAGAAAGAAGGAAAGAAAGAAGGAAAGAAAGACACAAAAGACCACATACTGTACAATTCTATTTCTGTGAAATGTTCAGATCAGGCCAATCCGCAGAGAAGGAGAGTAGATTGGTGACCTCCAGGCTGGGGGTAGGGTGTGTAATTGGTAATGAATGGATGTTTCTGGAGAGGCTGATAAAATGGTTTGGGACTAGACAGTAATTTTTCACTTTAAAATGGTAATTTTTATGTCATATGATTTTCATCTGAATAAAAGAGAGAAAAAAATGCAGAGCCAGAGCATTTGAAGAGAAAACAGGAAAACGCAGGATCTCCTTATGGGTGCATGGCCTCTTTGCCCGTGTTAGGGGAGTGTGGGGCAGGACCTCGGAGAACAGCACAGGAGTCGCTGGGAGAACCCTATTGAGCAGGAACCCAAGGCTATCTGTCTGGCCCATCTCAGCTGCAGATTCCAAGGCCCCTTCAGTCCCAGGGCTCTTTCTCTGGTGAAGGATCCTTGCCTTGGACCCAGGAATGACAAAGAGCTGGGGCTCTGAGGCAGCTATGTGTGCCTCTACCTCCCCTTTGTGTGTTGGCCCGGCCCTCCTAAAAAGCCTGCGGCCACTTCCTGACCAGGTGAACCCTTTTTTATGAGACACATCCACAGACTTAAAAATAAGCCTTTAGGTACCCGGATGGATGTCTGCTGGCCGAGGCTGGCATTTGCACACTTCATTGCCGCACTGGAGAAATGAGTCTTCTTTTGTTCAATTTTTCATAGAAATGGATACATTTCCCATCCCTCCCCCTTGCCCCCACAACCCCTGACGCTCAGCATCCAGGACTGACCTGAGAGGGACCCGGGAGGGAGAGAAACCCCAGAGCCGTCATTTCCCAGATGTGGCGTTATGTGTGAGGCCCAGAAGAAATTATTTTGTGTTCTTTTAACGGCACCACATAAAGTTGTTTTAGGAAAGTCTTTATTCTTATCACGTAACTGGTAGATCAAAAAGCATCCTCATACTTAGATGATGTGACGTGACAGACAACAGACAGATGTGGTGGTGGGAAAGGCTGTGGGAGCGGAAGGAAAATCAGAGAAAGAAAAGAGAGCACTTTATTGGGTTCGGGGTGTTGTTTCATAAGGACAGAAGAGGCCCACGTGGCCTTAGCTGCTTCCTAGTTTGAGAATGAGTTATTATTTCTAAGACACAGGCAAGGAGCAGAACGTGGGAGGAAAAAGTCAGAGATTTCCACTGAACCTACGGTCACCAGACAAGAAAGCACTGGATGACAGTGGTGAGACCAGTGTTTGGGGTGCCTCTATCTACCGGATGCAGCTGGTTCATATGGAACCCTTTCCCGGACCCCATAGGAGACAGGTGGCCAAAGGATCTCAGACTAACACATCCATGTGTGCCTGGCTTGTCCTTAAGGAGGCCTAGGGAATGAGCTATGCAGGCACAGAGTGAACGAACAAGCTAAGACTGCCGCCCAGTTAGACTTGTAAGCTTGTTCCACATGGCATAGATACTAAGAATAGCCAACATTTATCAAAACATCTTTCTGCCGAACGCTGTCCCAGGAGTTTTCCCTGTAGTAGTTGATTTAATCAGCTCAGCCACCCTCTGAGATGGGTGCTTGCATGAGGGACATTTCACAGACGGGAAACTGAGGCAGAGAGGGGTGAGGGGACTTGCCCAAGGTCATGGTGGGAAAGCACTGGTGCTGTGATACATATAAAAATCAATGAGAAAAATTATATTACGCTACAAGTCCCAAACAGCACCCAAAATAACCACCTAATAATGATACCGATTGGGCACGGAGGCTGCCGCCTGCAATCCCAGCACCGTGGGAGGCCAAGGCAGGTGGATCACTTGAGGTCAGGAGTTTGAGACCAGCCTGGCCAACATGGTCAAACTGCATCTCTACTAAAAATACAAAAGTTAGTCGGGCATGGTGGCACGTGCCTGTAATCCCAGCTTGGGATTGGGAGGCTGAGACAGGAGAATCGCTTGAACCCAGGAGGCAGAGGTTGCACTGAGCCAAGATCTTGCCACTGTACTCCAGCCTGGGTGACAGAACAGGACTCTGTCTCAAAAAAAAAAAAAAGGAATGGTACCAGCAGTAACTGTCAAATGCATTTAGCCCTTGCAGACACTGGGCATACTGTCTTTCTCACCGAGTTTACTTAGTGCAGAGAAGCTTTAAGTAAAGTGGGAAACTAAATTCCCCATGTAGAGGAGGGGATGGAGCCCTCAGAGCAGATGGACTTGGAATTGAGTCTAGGCCTCTATGTTTGTGGCCGTGTGACCCAGGAATCAGAAATGACGCTGTAAAGTGCCTGGTATAGGGAGGTGAATCTGCAGGCCGGTATTGTGACTTTACTCTGCCCCCTTGGTAGCAGTCACCCTGTGTCCAGAAGCATCCAGCTGCCATGTTTTGGGTACGGTTCCTATGTCTTCTGTAAATCCCATGTTGGAATTTGACCCCCAAGCTTGGAGGAGGGTCCTGGTGGGTTGGGTCATGGAGGCAGATCCCTCATGAATGACTTGGTGCGTTCTCCTGGTAATGAGTGAGTTCTCACTATTAGTTTATGTGAGAACTGGTGGTTGAAGGGTCTGGCCCCTCTGCTCTCTCTTCCTTCCTCTCTTGCCAGCTCCTCTTCGCCTTCTGCCAAGGTGGGGGAAGCTTCCTGAGGCCTCACCAGAAGCAGATGCCAGCACTATGATTCCTGGACAGCCTGCAGAACCATGAGCCAAATGAACCTCTTTCTTATCAATTACCCAGCCTCAGGTATTCCTTTACAGCAATACAAGTGAACAAAGACCCCAGGCCAAAGGCGGAGGGTGTTTTGAGGCTCTAGAATCCAAGAAGTGGGCAGGCCTGGCCCCCTCTAGGCACAGGCTTGGATCTTTTTAAATTTTGAATAAGGCTTTTTGAGTCTTGCTCTGTCGCCCAGGCTGGAGTGCAATGATCTCAGCTCGCTGCAACCTCCGCCTCCAGGGTTCAAGCAATTCTCTGCCTCAGCCTCCTGAGTAGCTGGAATTACAGGCATGTACCACCACGCCCAGCTCTTTTTTTGTACTTTTGGTGGAGACTGGGTTTTGCCATGTTGGCCAGGCTGGTCTCGAACTCCTGACCTCAGGTGATCCACCTGCCTCGGCCTCCCAAAGTGCTGGGATTACTGGTGTGAGCCACCGCATCCGGCCCTGATTTCTGTTTGCAATGTTGTACAACCACTCCTCCACAGCCGTGAGACAGGTGGCATTACAATCTCACTTTCAGGAAGTGGAAACTGAGGCTCAGAGAGACTGCGTGCTGTATCCCAGGTGGCTGGGCTAGTGAGGAGCAGAGCTGGGGTGTTCGGGTTTGTGCTTAGGGTAGTGTCTGCTAGGGCCCTTCCGGGCTGCTGAGGGAGCAGGGCCGGCTGCACAGGTGAGCCGAGCGTGCCCAGACCGGCCTGCACCTGCTGCAATGTCCTGCAATCACCATCTTGAAATCTTACTAGGGTTTGAACAAGGGGTCTTGCATTTTCATTGTGCACTAGCCCGGCCAATGATGTAAGAACAGGGGAAGGAACTGAGAGACAGCCATCTGGGGACCAGGGCCCTCCTCCTGGCTCTCCATGTGGCCTTAATCGGCTGTCTACCGCTACCTCTTGCCTTGGTCTCCCCGTCTGTGAGATGAAGGAACAGGGCTAGATTGGGATTCCCTGATGTATTTTTCATGGAACACTGATCCCTCATGGTTCGCTGAGATAAAGTCCCTCCAAAAAGTGAGTTTGTGAAATGGTGCAAATGTTTCTCTTGGAAAAATCCAGGGCAGTTTTGCATATTCAGGGATCTGTGTAGACTTGCAACAACAACAACAACAACAACAACAAAAAGCCTTTTTTAAAAAAAGACCAAAAAAATGGCACTAGTATTTTCCAAATATATTAGATCACATAAGCCTTTAGCAAAGTGGGATATCGGCCAGGCACGGTGACTCACGCCTGTAATCCCAGCACTTTGGGAGGCCGAGGTGGGCGGATCACTTGAGGTCAGGAGTTCGAGGCCAGCCTGCCCAACATGGTGAAACCCTATCTCTATTAAAATACAAAAATTAGCCGGGTGTGGTGGTGGGCGCCTGTAGTCCCAGTTACTTGGGAGGATGAGACAGGAGAATTGCTTGAACCTGGGAGGTGGAGGTTGTGTTGAACCGAGATCGTGCCACTGCACTCCAGCCTGGGTGACAGAGCGAGACTGTCTCAAAAAAAAAAAAAGGGCGGGGGGGCGGGGGAGGGCTATCTACAAAATATCCCCGGGGAAATGGTAGGCTAGCACACTTTTGAACTCTTTTCCAGGATTCAGGGCAAATCTTCTGCCTTCCTTTTTCCATCCCCTGGATTGACCGGGTCATGCAGGAAAATTCAGAGACAGATCCCATAGGCATGGATGGAATGAGCACAGAACAACTGGCAGCCCTGGAGGAGGATCCGAGGACAGGGAAGGGGCTCAAACAGTCCTCTGCTCCAGTTTTTCAGCCCTTCCTCTGACCCAGAACAGCAGACCAGAAGTGCCTTTCACCCACGGCAAGGGGTCAGCCCTCCAGGGATCTGTCCTGCTTGCTTTGGGTGGTCACTGCATTCCCGGGTCGGCTGGGCCTTTGACAGCTGATGTTTCGCGGGACACTCATTCCTGCACAGCCCAGCTGCCCCAGGGCTGCCCCACCGCTTCCATGAGCTAATGTTGCCAGCGTGAAATTCCAGATTTGACTCTGAACTTCCTAGCTGGGTTTTAAAAAGGTTTTTTTGCAAGATACACGGAGCACTGTTGGGTATCTTTTCATGGGCGTATTGGCCATTTGTGTAGCTCCTTTGGAGAAATGTCTGTTCAGATCCCTCTGCCAATTTCAAAATTAAGTTGTCTTTTTTATTGCGTCTTCTCGGGGGTCACCACCGTTGTTAAGCCTCATGAGACACACAAAGCGTCTCTCTCCGCAGCCTCTGTGTTTATCCTGTGGTGCAGTGGTGGGCTCTGGCCAGGCAGGAGCAGGGGGAATGAGGGGCCTGCACAAATCTTGCTTTCCCAGGTGGGAGTGGGGCTAGCGACAGCGAGGGGTGTGCAGGAGGGAGGGGAGTCAGGGGCCAGTGGATGGACATGCAAACGGGGCAATGTGGCCCCTGTCACCAACTCGGCCTGCTCATCTTCTTCTGATTCCCATACATTCATTCTTAGTGTTGGCACAAAGGGGCTGTCCTCACTCCTCTGGCTCCTGCAGGGAGGTGACAGCAACACAGCAATGCACAGAGGCTGCGCCCTTGGGAGGGCCCTGGACAGGGAGATGGGAGCCTGGGCTCTAGGTCCCGACCCTCCACTTGCGGTCCCATCACCTTGGGCTCCTCATCTAGAACTGCGGGATGACCCTCACTGTCCTGCTTCCCGACTGTGGAGAGGCACAGGTGAGAACACCCCTGACAGCATGGGGCCAACTTCAGCTACTGCTGTGTGTGTGTGCGGAGGAATGTGGCTGCTGTGTTCCGGCCCCAGCACAGGCACCCCCACTCCACATCCACAACCAGGCCTCCTGGCTTGATCACCGTGCATGCATCCTTTTTGGCCAAGACAGGACTTCACCGCGGGGGACCATCTGAAACAGGGAGCCCTCAAAGTAAGACCCAGGAGGGCAGGGGGTGGACCCTGGGAAGGCGGGGCCTGGCAGTGGGGAAGGGCCTGGTGGCAGAGCCCCAGCAAGTTTCTCCGGAGCTTTTACAGGGGAAGAGGTGTCTGGCGAAGGTCTGCCTGGGGTTGGGCCTGGCCAAGGGCTGGAGCCAGGTAATGGAAGGACTGACTTCATCTTCACATACTTGGACCTAAGCGGAGGGGCTGGGTCTGACATATAGAGGACTAACCCAAGGTCAAGGCCGGAGGCATGGCTGGGACCTGGCTGGCCTCTTCCTGACATTGGAAGCCACGGCCCAGGGCACATGACATTGTCAGACTTAAGGGTAACCACGATCTAGGACATGAGGGAGGGACCTTGGGGCTTTCTAGGGTCAGCACCCTCAGACTTAATCTAGAACTTTCTACCAAAACCCTGGCCTTTGCTCCCTCCCAGTGCTTCTGATTCCCATACATTTATTCAGTCATTCAACAAACATCTACGGACAGGAATGCTGGGGACGCAGCTCTGAACAAGGCAAACTCAGCCCTGGCCTTGGGCGCTTGCCTTCTAGGGTGAGACAGCGATAAGTAAGCAACCAGGACACAGGAAGAGACTTGGCAGGAAGTAAAAGTGCTCCCAGGAGCATCAACTCAGCCTGAGGCCTGTGGGCTGGGAAAGTGTGCACTGTCCCAGACAGACAGACAGACCAGGATCTGGTGATGTTCCTAGGAGCCAGGCACAAAGGTGAAGCATCCCTGGCTCCCAGACACACGCTCCTCGCCAGGAAGCAAATCCTAGGCCTGAAACGCCTGCTACCCCAAATCCTTCACCTGAACTCCCCAATGCCCCAGTCCTCACTCCGCGAAGCGGATCAAGACTTGCTAACAGAGGACTTAGAAAGCGGGAGCATTTCCTGATGCTCTTTCTCCTCATTGGTCATTATTGTGCTTCTCAACAGGATCAAACCGTAAAACTTAAAGAGTTTGGGCGGCCTTGCCTCCTGGATATTGTCTTTGCCTTTAAAATTGCAATTATAGGACGTGTGCGATTTTCTCCCACTTAACATGTCGTGAATATTTTCCATGTCTATGTAATCCTTTAAAAGCTATTTACAATGATTACATAATGTTTGGGACGTGTCATG
The DNA here is from genome assembly GCF_009764315.1 of Trachypithecus francoisi. Classification (NCBI taxonomy): domain Eukaryota; kingdom Metazoa; phylum Chordata; class Mammalia; order Primates; family Cercopithecidae; genus Trachypithecus; species Trachypithecus francoisi. The sequence continues at coordinate 4,956,719 of NW_022681473.1, forward strand.
ATTTGCTTTCCATTTTACCTCCTGTTAGATGCCAGGGTCATAGGGTGGAGTCTTAGACCCACCCCAGCCTGGTTTATCATTTCATTGCCCTCAGCAGGAGCCACGCCGAAGTGTCAGATATGCCTCACCTGCCTCTTCCTCCTGAAGGATCTTAGATTTTCAGCACAGGAGGGGGCGTTAGGGATCATCTGTTCCCATCCTTTTGTTTTCTCAGCTGAGAAAACTCAAGATCTTGTCCAAGATCACAGGGCAAGTGAGTAATAATCCCTCTATGGTGAAAATGATGGAACTTCACTGAAATACATCAAAGAGTGGAAGCATTTCTTTTTGTACTGGAACTGTGCTGAATCTATATACAATTTAGGGGAGAATCAATACCTTTATGATATTGAGTCTTTTATCAAAAAACATGCTCAGCCAGGGACGGTGGCTCACGCCTGTAATCCCAGCACTTTGGGAGGCTGAGGCAGGGGGATCATGAGGTCAAGAGAGCGAGACCATCCTGGCCAACATGGTGAAACCCCGTCTCCACTAAAAATACAAAAATTAGCCAGGCATGGTGGCGCATGCCTGTAATCCCAACTATTCAGGAGGCTGAGCCAGGAGAATCACTTGAACCTGGGAAGCAGAGGTTGCAGTGAGCCAAGATCGCACCACTCCACTCCAGCCTAGCAACAGAGTGAGAATCTGTCTCAAAAAAAGAAAACCTCAATTTGGATAGATCTTTGTTAGATTTATTCCCAGGTTATTTACGTATATGTACGCATCATATACCTGTGTTTGTTGCTGTTGCTGTTGTGAATGGCATCTTTTTAAAACTTGTGTTAGCTAGTTGTTGCTGCTTTATATAAATGCAATTGAGGTTTATATGCTGGTTTTGTACCCACCCACCTTATTTAAATATTTTATTAATACTTTTCCATAGGTTCTTTTCAGGTTTCTCTGTAGACAGTATTTTCATTTGTAACTAATAAGAGTTTTCTCTGCATCTTTCTTCCTTTATATTTTCTTTTCATATCTTACTGCACAGATTAGCAGCTCCAGTTTGGTGTTATACAGAAGAGTCTGGAACGTGGTCTTAACAGGAATACTTTTAGCTTTTCTCCAAGTGTGATGGCTATTGCAGGTATTTTTGGGAGAGACTCTATCAGATGAAGGAAATTCCCTTCTATTCCTATTTTGCTAAAATTTTAAAACCATGATTGGATATGGACTTTTCTTGAATGCTTTCTTTTGCATTTACTAAGATATTGTTTGATTTTTCTTTTTTAATCTGTTATTGTGGCAAATTACATTAATTAGATTTTTAGATCTAATTAATAGATTTAAATCTAATTAACAGACTTGCATAAATCAGGCTTGTATTCCTGGGATAAACCTGACTTGTATGTGATTTATTACTCATCATTTAGAACTCTAAATTTCCTTATAAGTATTGTGTGTTTGCATCTGATAATTTGTGATATGAAATCTTTTTTAAAAATCACTCCATTTGGCTGGATTACGCCTGTGATCCCAGCACTTTGGGAGGCTGAGGCGGGTGGGTCGCCTGAGGTCAGGAGTTCGAGACCAGCCTGGCCAACATGATGAAACCCCCGTCTCTACTAAAAATACAAAAATTAGTGGGCATGGTGGCATGCGCCTGTAATCCCAGCTACTCGGGAGGCTGAGGCAGAAGAATCGCTTAAACCTGGGAGGCAGAGGTTACAGCGAACTGAGATCATGTGACTGCACTCCAGCCTGGGTGATAGAGTGAGACTCTGTCTCAAAAAACAAACAAACCAACGAACAAACCAAACAAACAATAACAACAAAGAAAAACAAAAAATAAAAAAACAGGCTAGGTTCTGTGGCTCACACCTGTAATCCCAGTACTTTGGGAGGCCAAGGTGGATGATGAGGTCAGGAGTTTGAGACCAGCCTGACCAACGTGGTGAAACCCCATCTCTACTAAAAATACAAAAATTAGCTGGGTATGGTGGCTGGTGCCTGTAATCCCAACTACTCAGGAGACTGAGGCAAGAGAATTGCTTGAACCCAGGAAGTGGTGGTTGCAGTGAGCTGAGATCACCCCGTTGCACTCTAGCCTGGGCAACAGAGCGAGACTCCATCTCGAAAAATTAAAAACAAAATCACTCCAGTTTTGCATTGCTTGTATATAGAAATAAGATTAATTTTTGTGTGGCGATCTTCTATCTTAGGACCTTGCAAACCTGCTTATTAGTTCTAGGAGTCTTTTTTTTTTTTTTTTTTTTATAGATTTCTTGGGATTTTCAGTGTAGTTATTTTGCCTGAGGACAGGGACAGTTTTATTTCTTTCCAATCTGCAAGCCTTTCATTTCTTTTTTCTTGCCTTATTTTATTGGCTAAGATTTCTACTATGATGTTGAATAGAATGATGAGAGTGGCTATCCTTGTCTTGTTCCCAATCTTTGGGGGAAAGTCTTTCCTTATTAAGCATGATGCTAGCTGTAGGATTTTTGTGGATGTCCTTTATCAGATTGAAGAAGTTCCCTTCTATTGGTATTTTGCTGAGAACTTTATCATGAATGGATGCTTCATTTTGTTAAATGCTTTTTCCGTGTCTATTGAAATGATCATATGGTTTTTCTTCAGGTCATTGATAAGGTGGATTCCACTGATGGATATTTGAGTACTGAACCCGCCTTGCCTTCTGAGAATAAACCCCACCGGGTGGTGGTGTATTTCATATAATGCTGGACTTTATTTACTGATATTTTGTTGAAGACTTTTGTGTTTATGTTTATGTAGGAATCTGGTCTATAGTTTTCCTTTTCAGTGCACTCTTTTTCCAGTTTTGAGGCAATGCTCATATAATGTGTCAGGAAGTAGTCTTTTATCTTTTATTTTCTGGGTAACAATCAATGTTATTTCTTCTTTCAATGTTTGGTAGAATTAGCCAGTGAAACCGTGTGGGACTGGAGATTTATTTTTTTAAAACAAATAGAAAACTATGAATTAAATGTGTTTAATAGTTATAGGAGTATTCAAGTTATTTATTTAATCTTGGATGAATTTTGGTAGTTTGTGTCCAAGAAATTCATTCATTTTGTCTAAGATGTAGAATTTAGGTGTGTAGAATTGTTCATAGTATTCTTTTCAATCATTATTAGTGTCTGTGAGGTGTTCTTTTTTCTTTGTTAGCTTGCTAAAGCTTCACCAATTTTATCAATCTTATTGAAGAGCCATATTTTGGTTTTATTGATTTTTCTCTTTGGTTTTTCTGATTTCAATGTCATTGATTTCTGTTCTTGTCTTTATTACTTCCTTCCTTCTGTTTACTTTGGATTTACTTTTCTCTTCCTTTTCTAGTTTCTTACGAATAAAAGCTTAGCTTATTGATTTGAGATGTTTCTTCTTTTCTTATATATAATAGCATTTAATACTATAAATTTCCCTCTAAGCACTGCTGTAACTGCATTTTGACATGTTGTATTTTCATTTTTGTTGAGTTCAAAATGTTTTTCAGTTTCTCTTGAGACTTTGAGTCAAACATTATTTCAAACTGTGGTGTTTAACTTCCAAGTGCTTGAATCTTATTTTTCTGTTATTAATTGGTAGTTTAATTGCAATATAGGACATATTTTGTATAATTTAAATTCCCTTACCTTTGTTAAGGTTTGTTTTATGACATAATATAGTCTGTCTTGGTGAACACTCCATGTGCACTCGAAAACTATGTTTTATGCTTTTTTGGGTAGAATTTTCTTTGTCTTTTCTTTTTTTTTTTGAGGCAGGGTCTCACTCTCTTGAAGTGATGTGATCACAGCTCACTGCAGCCTCAACTCTTGGGCTCAAGCAATCCTCCCTCCTCAGCTGCCCAAAGTGCTGGGATTGCAGGCAAGAGCCACCACCCCTGGTTGGCAGAATGTTCTAAATGTCTCGTAGATTCAGATGATAATAGTATTGTTCAGTTTTCTCTATCCTTGACGATTTTCTATTAGTTCTGTTATTGAGGGAGGAGTGTTGAAGTTTCCAACTATTAACTATGGATTTACCTATTTCTTTTTTCAGTTCTGTCAATCTGCAAGCTTTATGTCTTTTGAAGCTCTGCTCTTAGGTAATAAACATTTGGGGTTTTTGTGGTGTCAATAGTGAATTGATCCTTCTTTTTTTTTTTTTTTTTTTTTTTTTTTTTTTTTTTTTTTTTTGAGATGGAGTCTGGCTCTGTCACCCAGGCTGGAGTGCAATGGCACGATCTCGACTCACTGCAACCTCTGCCTTCCGGGTTCAAACAATTCTCCTGCCTTAGCCTCCTGAATAGCTGGGATTACAGGTGGGTGTGACGACACCTGGCTAATTTTTGTATTTTTAGTAGAGACGGGTTTCACCATGTTGACCAGGCTGGTCTCGATCTCTTGACCTCATGATCCACCAGTCTTGGCCTCCCAAAGTGCTGGGATTATAGGCGTGAACCACCACGCCTGGCCTGATCCTTTTTATCAGAATGTAATGCCTCTTTCTATTCCGGAGCTTTTCTTTACTCTGAAGTCAACTTTGTCTGAAATCAGTGTAGCTACTCAACACACAGAGAGTTTTTAATTTTAGTAATTACATTTTTCATTTCTAGAAACTCTGTCTTTTTTCAAAACTTGTTTGTCATTTCTTATGAATCCCCTGATCGTGTTTTAAGTTTTGCTTTTATGTCTTTAAACATATTAAACATATTTATATTATTTTTTAGGTTTGATAATTTCAATTTTGAAGTCTTTGTGGTTTTGATCTGCTATCTCTTACTTCTGCTAGCTTTTATTCTAATATGTTGCAATTTTTGGCTGTGAGCTACTAATTTTCCATAAAGCTTTATCTATAGGAAGCATTCGGGGCTAGGTTTGAAGCGGCATCTACTTTCATTGGCCCCAACAGCGCTGTGTAGGTGGATATCACTTCCATTTTACAGACAAGAAAACTGAAACTCAGAAAGGCTGAGTGACTTGCCCAAGCTTCCCTTTGACTTAGGGTGGCGTGGCGCACGCGTGAGCTGCAATCCTATGACACACAAGTCACCCGAAGTTGAATGATAAATGCGGTACATCACACCCTGGTGCTCCTGGAAGCACCACCATGTGCGGCGCTGTTCTCTCGGCTGCACAGTTCTTTCCTTCCATGCTTCTTTCTCAGGGTGGCTCCCTTCTAGGCTGTAGGCTGGTGAGGATGCTCCCAGGTGCCTGAACCTTGCCAGATGCGCTCTGAAACTGGTTCAACTTTCGGAGAGGACGGTGATGATAACGAGAAAGCAGTCAGCAAACACGACTCTGCCATTGTGTCCTTGCACTCCACCTCTCCGTCCTCAGTGGTACCCAGATGCCGTGGCTCAGCGTGCAGGACCTGGTGTTCTGAGAAGCACGCGGACATGCAGGAGAGGTTAGCATCTCACAGATAAACTTTTTAAAAAACGGAGGTGAGATTCATTGAACATGGATTAATCATTTTCAAGTGAACAACTCAGTGGTATTTACTGCATTCATGAGTTGTGCAGCCACCACCTCCCTCGAGATTTAAAACACTGTCATCACCCCAAAGCCCTGGAGCCATTGAGGAGTCGCTCCTCATCCTCTGCCACCCTCTACCGTGGGGTAAACTCTTAACAGTGGGAGAGGAGTGACGGGCAGCCAGGCTGACAAACCCCCTCCTCCCTCCTCTCTGTGGGCCACTTGGAGGTACGGTTCCTGCTGGGAGACCTGGGGTGCTTCTGCCCAAGACCTCTCTGGTTCCCGTGCCTGTGCCTTCTTCATGGTCCTCTTCCTCACTCCCCCACCTCGGCTGATCCCTCCCTCAGCCAGGGTCGGCACCGACGTCCTGGCCTCAGGCTCTGCATCCTAGAGCAGAGCTTCTCAAAGCGTGCGGTGCGGGGAGATCAGGGGATCTTATCACAGTGCACATTCTGGCTCACTGGGTCCAGTGGGCCAGTCTAACAAGCTTCCAGGTGATGTCAATGTGGCTGGTCGCTTGACCACGTTTTGAGTGGCCCACCTCCAGAGGCCCCTAAGACAAGTGCCGGCTGTGCTGGTGGAGCCCAGGACGCTGCCCCGTGGAACAGTGCCTGAGGCTGAGTGGTGTGCACTGTGCCTGTCTTCTAGAGGATGGCACTGGGGTTTGTGTGAGTGTCCCGGGCTGCTGACACAAGGTTCCACACATAGCAGGGCTGAAAGCAACAGAGTTTCCTTCTCTCACTGTTGCGGATGCCAAAAGTCTGAAATCAAGGTGTCGGCCAGACTGGTTCCTCCTGGAGGCTCTGAGGGGCTGTGGGAGGCTGTGGGCAGTCTTCAGTGTTCGTTCCCCCAGTCTCCTCCTCCGCCTTTGCCTGGCCTTCTTCCCTCGGTGTGGCCATATGCCTCTGAATCTCCCTCTCCTTAGACCAATGCCAGGCCTTGCATCTGGGGCCCATCCTAGCCCAGAACGACCTCATCTTCACTTGATTACATCTGTCAAGACCTTATTTCCAAAGAAGGGCACATTCACAGGCGTGGGGGTTAGGATGTGGACGTCACTTTTTATGGGGACACAATCCAATCTTATACAGGGCCCAAGGGAATGCTGCCAGCTAAGAGTGGGGCCAGGCTGCAAACATCACAGTTCCCCCTTCTTCCTGCCCACTGCTGCTCCTGGTGGCACAGGACCTGCCTTGAGGGCTGGAGGCTCAGGAGAGGAGAGGCTGGAGGTTCAGGAGAGGGGAGGTTGGAGGCTCAGGAGAGGAGGGGCTGAAGGCTCAGGAGAGGGGAGGTTGCAGGCTCAGGAGAGGAGGGGCTGAAGGCTCAGGAGAGGAGGGGCTGGAGGCTCAGGAGAGGAGACAGAAATTGCTCTCATCAGAGACTTTGACACAGGGGCATACCGACCCCTCCCCTGAAGGACCTGCTCACTTTGGGCACCATGGGGTGCTCCTAGTCATCCTTCAAAACCCAGCTCAGAATTCCCTTTCCCTGAATGTTGACTCTAGGCAGGTTTCCTCTCAGTTGCTGCTGTGACCACAGAGCACTTTTTTTTGGTTGTTTTTTAGACGGAGTCTTGCTCTGTCGCCCAGGCTGGAGTGCAGTGGTGCAATCTCAGCTCACTGCAAGCTCCACCTCCCGGGTTCACGCCATTCTCCTGGCTCAGCCTCCCGAGTAGCTGGGACTGCAGGCGCCTGCCAACACACCCAGCTAATTTTGTTTTTGTATTTTTAGTAGAGACGGGGTTTCACAGTGTTAGCCAGGATGGTCTTGATCTCCTGACCTCGTGATCCGCCCGCCTCGGCCTCCCGAAGTGCTGGGACTACAGGCGTGAGCCACTGTGCCCAGCCGACCACAGAGCATTTTATCTGCAGCTTGATTACTCTCCCATCAGCCAACAGCACAGCCACCTGGCAGGTGCTCAGGCCCCAAACCTCGTAGCTGCCCGTGGTGTTTCTCTTATGGTCCCATCGTGCAGCTCAACAAGGTCTGTTGGCACAACCGAGACCTGCGTCCAGAACCCCGCATCGCCCCCGCTTCAACCTCACCCTGCGGTGGCTGCCAGCCTCTCCGTAGCTGCCCTTCCTCCTCCCCGGTCGCCCCTCACCTGGCTCTCCCCATCTTGGTCAGGGCAGGCCTAGCACAGACTCCGTCCAGGCCACTTCCCTTTTAAGGCCCCCCGAGGCTCCCCCAAGCCCACAGTTCAACTCCCACATCCTTAGCGTCATGGTGGGGAAAGATGCTTTGCCCTGGGCCTTGGCAGTGGCCGCCCTGCCCGCCTCTCCTCCTCCTTCAGTCCCTCCACAGTCACCACTCTGCCTCCTTGCTGGGCCTTGGGAAATCGGACACACTCCTCATTCCAGCCTGTGGCACTGACTGCTTTCTGTGCCCGGAGCAGTCCTCCCCGGGGGGGGAGTCCCACTACCCTCCTGCAGTTGTAAGCTCCTCACAGCGGGCCTTCCTCGGCTGCCCTGCAGACAAGGGTGACCCCATCACCCTGGAGCCTTCGCCTCTGCTTCATTCTCTCCATAGAGCTGCGCTCCACCGGGAGTTCTGTGGATTATGGTTTTCAAATCCATCTCCTTTATGGGAAATACAAGGTCCATGACGGCAGGGACTAGAACAGTGCCTGCTCCTGGAAGATGCCTGTGCTGGGCTGGAAGGTGACCCCACAGAGTCCATGGCCTTTCTGGGACCTCAGGGATCTCCCATGGAAATAGGGTGGGTGCAGATAGAAGATGTAATAAGCTAACACGAGGTCAGAATGGAGGAGGGGGCCCTAAATCCAATGGGTTCTTTGAAGAAGAAGGACATTTGATTACAGGGACGCGGACAGGAGGAGGCCATGTGACTATTGGAGGGGAGACTATTCGGCCATGAGGCAAGCAATGCCAAGGACGCCACCAACCACCAGAAGCCAGACGAGGCAAGGTAGGATCCTCCTCTGGAGCCTTCAAAGACAGTGTGGCCATGTTAGTCCGTTTTCTGTTGTTATCACTAATTACCTGGGTGATTTATGAAGAAAAGATATTTATTTCTCACAGTTCTGAAGGCTGGGAAGTCCCAGGTTGAGGGGTGCCTCTGATGTGGGGCTTCTTGCTGGCAGGGACTCTCTGCAGAGTCCCGAGGGGGCACAGGGCCTCAGACGCCCGGGAGCTCATCTCAGTTCATATGGCTGAACTGAGTTTCATCATAGACCCAATCTTGTGATAACTACCCCACTCCCTCCATAAGCCATGAATCCCTTATCCCCTGAATGGATTAATCCACTCTCAAAGGCAGGATCCTTATGGCCCAGAAACTTCCTGAAGGTCCTACCTCTCAAGATGACTGCACTGGGAACCATGTTTCCAATACACGAGCTTTCAGGGGACAGAGTTAAACCATATCGCATTGTCCCTGCTGACATTTTGATTGCAGATCGCTGGCCTCTGAAACTATGAGGGAGTAAATGTCTATTGTTTTTAAGACAGTTTGTGGGACTTTGTCATAGCAGCTACAGGGGATGAAAGCACGTCTTACACGTCCCAACACATACTCATGGAATGAATGAACAGATGGATGGGTGGCGGGGGATGGATAAGACAACGCATTCCATTTGTCTCAGGGCTTTGCCATGACCAGGTGGGTGGGTCTCCCCACCCGTAAGTCACGCAAAGCCATGAGCTGTGTCTTCTTTGTCTAGGCGTCTCTGCCACACAGTAGACCCTTAGCGCACATCTGCGTCGTGGACACCTGTGGAAATCTGGCCACGCAGTGCTGGTGACCACGTGGCACAGTGTGTGGCACCAATCGTGCCCCGAGTCCAGAGGTATAGTGTGAAGGAGCGTGGAAGGCTGTTTAGACCCTCTGAGGCCACCCAGGCAGCCAGAGGAGCTGGGGGTCTGGGGCTGGAGGTTCTGAGCAAAGACACGCACGGCCCTGCCAGCAGCCCACGGAGTGCAGACTGTGGAATGAGGACTGCAGAGTGTGGACTGCGGAGTGTGGACTGTGGAGTGAGGACTGTGGAGTGTGGGGTGTGGACTGTGGAGTGTGGACAGTAGAGTGCGAAGTGCAGAGCAGAGTGTGGGGTGTGGACTGCGGACTGCGGAGTGTGGAGTCTGGCCTGTGGAGTGATGACTGCGGGGTGCCGAGTGCAGGGCGCCAAGTGGGGGGTGTGGAGCGTCGCCTTTGCCCCAGAAATGGCACCCAAGGCAACCCTTCGTCTCCCGCCTGCAGATGCTGGCAGAGAAGTTCCTGGAAGCCGCTGCGGTATTTTGGAGCGCCCTCAGGGCCTTCATGAAACTCTTATGACAATGCAAAGCAGCCCCACTCACACAGTGATCTCACTGTGGCTGGTGGAGTTTTTTTGGTGGTTAATCAAAATCAAAAGCCTTCTAGTCCGGAGAGTCATTGAATCATCCAAAATATTTCTTAACAAGTCCCCCAGGAGCCACCGCCCACCCTGCCCGCCATGTTCCCCCCACCTCACTAACAAGTCCCCCAGGAACCACCACCCACCCCGCCCGCCATGTTCCCCCCACCTCACTAACAAGTCCCCCAGGAACCACCGCCCACCCCGCCCGCCATGTTCCCCCCACCTCACTTTCCACCCTAGTGGATGCTGTTGAAGTTTTAGAACCAGAGAATCAGGAAATCAATTCCTCTGCAATCACTTGGGAAAGATTCCCCTCTCTCCAGGTGAACTCCATTCCTGGATGTTCAAGGGCAGGGAAACTCTTTGAAAGTACCAGGCCTTGTGGATTGCGAGCATGTGGCCCATAGTTGTTTAACGCCATCCTCTGCCCCTTTGAGAGGATGGGCCACGCCCAGGGATGGGATTAGTCAAACATCTTCTTGACTGTTTTGGGTTCAGCAACACCCCACATGGGTTTGCCAAGTGATTTCTTGTGTAATTATTAGGCCCGAGTGTATTCCAAGGGAAATGCAGTCCTCATGTCTCTGATTCACCCAGACTCCATTCAGCAACACGTGTTGCAAGCACTCGCTGGTGTCTGAGATGCCCTTGGTACCTCCTAAGAGGCTCTCCTTGACCCCTCCCCACTGCCCATTGTAAGCAGGAGGTTGATTTGTGCCAACTTCCAGTGAACCTGAGTACTACAGGAATCCAGCTCAGCTTGAAATGCAAAACTCTGGAATTTCTAGAGGGTTCTCTTAGTGTCCAAACATCCTCGCCCCTTCAGTGGAAACCAGTCTCCACCGCAGAGTGACAACTGGAAGGAAAAGCCCAGAGCAAGAAGCCAGTGGCACCGGGTCCTCACACTGGCACCAGGTCCTCAGGCCTCCAGAGGCCAGGCTGGCTTCCAGGAGCAGGTGCAAGTGTCAGATCTTGTAGCCTGGCCTTCTTTAGGCTCCTGTTCTTGTAGCATGGATCTACAAGATTGAAAAAAACCAATCATGATCCCAGCTGTCCTCTGCTCTGAGGCCTGAGCTGACCCTCAGGGTCTGCCCCCAGCTCCTTCTTCAGACTGGACTGGCCCCATGGCCCCCCTGTGGGGCTGGAGATGCAGCCTCCCTTCCTATAGCTGCTGGTACTTCTGATGCCATGCCATGTGTTGGCCAGAGCACCCAACCTCTGGAGATGTGGGACCCCCATTCACCTTGTCCCTGCTCCCCATATACTCCACCGAGAGTCACCGTTGCCTTTCTGGGGCTCACTTTCCTCACTTGTCTCGGGTCCAGTGAGATGTGATTGTTCCATGAATCTAAAAGCAGAACATTCTGGCCCAAGTGGAGGCCCTGGCAAAGCTGCCTTTCCTATCTCTAATTAGGTGGCTCCATGACTCACTCATCATAAACCCAAGTCCTCAAGAAATGTCTTAAGGAGGTGGAGGGTTCTCAGAATGAACCTGCAGCCTGAGCCCCCGGCCCACTGTTACATGCGCCAGCACCAGACACCTTATTCCCACTGTAGTGGGAGCAAGTTCGATGCTAAGAATAAGAGCTAGAGTGAGGCTTTGCCTCCGGGGTTTCAGTGGAGGCTGGGGTGTGGAACCAGGGCAGGGATTGGCTTGGCAGATTGTGCTGCTCTGGTGTGTGGCATCCTGGGACACTCTTCTCCTCTCCCATGGAGGCCCTGGGATTGCGGTCACAGTCTGCAGTGGGTTGTGGAGGGGGGCAGGCAGAGAAAAGGTTTACAAGACCCTGATCCATCACCAAGCCCAGCAACCGGCCATTGTCCCCTTAGGGGTGCAGAGGGTGGTCCTGTGTGCGGTGGCACCAGCATTATCAGCTCAGAGAAAGCAGCCATGGCCCTGTGGAGTGTGGCTGAGTAGGGGGAAGTAAGGAGAAAGTGGAGGGACGGCCAGGGTAGGTGGGGCGGATGAGAAGCGGGGATGCGGGTGGGGCCCGGCCCCAGAGACTTTTCTCCAGCAGAACACAGAACCATAGGAGCGGTATTTTTCCTACTTCCAGGCCAAATGGGCTTGCACGGGAAGCCTGCTCCAGTTCGGGGGGAGGTGATGGTCTATGGGAACCAGAGAAGCCCGCCCTGCACCCAGCGGCTGCTTCCTGTAATGGGCTCTGCCCCCAGGGAATTCCCACGGAGCTGCCCAGGAGGAGCCGGGCCAGCGGGCAGCCGGGCCTTCCTGCCAGGCCAATGCCAGGGTGAGTTCCGGCGCCTGGGTTGCTCTGCAGCCCAGGCTGGGCCGTGGCAGGCACGTCCCTCTCCCAGGGTCTTTGTCCTGTCCCTGCCTTCCCAGGAGGGGCCAGGCCCTTGGAAAGGGGGAGGAAGACACGGGAGAAAAGGAAGAGAAACTGGCTCCCAGCACTCAAAATAGCCATCTCCTTCTATGTGTTGATTTTCTTCTTTAAGCCGGGCTGGGGTGGAGGCCAGGAGCGGGGCGTGTGACGCTGGTTTTCAATTCCTCCTGTGAGATTCCAGTCAGGTGGCACTCAAGCAGGGACTTCTTCCCTTCTGAGACACGGAAGTGCCTCTGTGGAGGGGAGGGGCCTCAGCTCTGCAGAGGAGCCTGGGGTGCTGAGGGGTGTGGGTGCTGAGTTGGGTGGTAGAGGGGTGGCCCTGCAGATACAGGGTCTTACTCAGGCACAGCTGCAGCGTCCCCGCGCAGGGGGCTTCAGGCCCTCGGGGGCAAATTCTGGCAAGTTCTTAAGTTTAATTTTTTCAGTGGATGAGGCATTCACATGGTTACAAAACCTAAAAGTAGGCAAGCCACAGCTTCCTTGGTCCACTGCAGCTGAAAGGCTGTGGGCACCGGTACACGCCGTCTTACCTCTCCCTTCTATGTCCCTCTGTGGCAAATGCTGCCTCACTGTTGGGCACGTTGCTTCTTCATGCCACAGTCTAACCAGGTCCTTGGAGCCTTCTAGAACTCTGGGGCCTGAAAGGTCTCCCTTCCTTCCCATCTCTTTCCCTCTCCCTCCCATCCTCTCTTCCTTCCTCTCTCCCTTCCCTCCCCTTCCTTTCCCTCCCCTCCCCTTCCTTCCCCTCCCCTCCCTTCCCCTCCCTTCCCCTTCCTTCCCCTTCCTTCCCTTCCTTCCCCTTCCTTCCCCTCCCTCCCCTCCCTCCCTCCCTCCTCCCTCCCTCCCTCCCTCCTTCCTTCCTTCCTTCCTTCCTTCCTTCCTTCCTTCCTTCTTTCTAACTGGCCCTGAGTGGCTTTGTTGAGTGGGTACCTGAGAGGAAAGAGAAAGTGACTTTTTGGTGGCCTCAAAGATGAAATCAGGGGATCCAGGGGCCTGCTGCTGGATCTGATGGTGGGACCTGATTGGGAAGGCTGGGCACACTATGGGCTGCAGGTGCTAGCACCAGGCAAGTTGGAGGCAGCCCCTCCTATCCTCTCACCGCAGTTGACCTGAAGCCCCTGGCTCAGTTCCCCACCATGTTCTCAGCAGCCAGTGGCCTGTGAGCCAGGGCCCATTGTCTCCGACGCTGTTCTGCTTACTGGCAAAAGCAGAGGTCTGGATTTTGGGTCCACTGTAGCTCAGAGTCTCGGATCCTCACCCAAGGCCTCAGTCCCCCAACCTGGCCTACAGGCAGGAGTCTGGCTTGAAGCAGAGCCCTGCCCAACCCACCTCCTCTGCCCACATTCTCTTGCTGCACAGCTGTCATCCACAGGAGAGGGGCTGGGCATGTCCCACCGGGAGCTTCCTCCTGCCCACTCCAACCCTGCTGCGGGCCCTGATCCCCAGGAGTAAAAGGCAGCTTCGGTACCTTTCCAACAGGGGCATTGCTTTCTCCCTTTCTCTCCCTCCCTCCCTCCCTCCCTCCTTCCTCCTTCTTTCCTTCTTTCCTTCCTTCCTTCCTCCTTCCTTCCTTCCTTCCTTCCTTCCTTCTTCCCTCCCTCCCTCCTTCCTTCTTCCTTCCTTCCTTCCTCCTTCCTTCCTTCCTTCCTTCCTTCTTTCCTCCCTCCCTCCCTCCTTCCTCCTTCCTTCCTTCCTTCCTCCCTCCCTCCCTCCCTCCTTCCTTCCTTCCTTCCTTGAACTAACTGGCCCTGAGCGGCTCCATTGAGTGGGTGCCGGAGAGAGACAGCATTGACTGTGACACGTCACTTGTCCTGGGGGAGGATGATCGGGGGTGGGGGACAATTATGTCAGCCGTCAGTGATAAAGACCCTGGACAATGTGAGAAACCAGCCAGGGGAGATGTGGAGACAAGATCAGGAGGATTGGCGTTGGGGTCAAGTCCTAAAGAGTAACAGAAAGGACTGAATCAGACACAGTTGGGGTGCAGCCTCGGAGCTGCTCAGCTCACGGCCCCCTCCCAGCAACCCTGCCTTATGGCTGCTGGTCCCTGGGTCCCTGCTTTACAGCGGAGGACACTCTGTGGTGGCTCAGCTGGAGGAGCCAGAGCCAGACACTGCCTGCGTCCCCCAGCTTTGGTCAACTTGGGTCAGCTTCCCCAACGGCAGAGTTGAGGCCCCCCCAGTTCAGCCCATCTCCTTTCCGCACATGTCTTCATCACGACTTGACTTTGAGAAACACCAGCTGAAAGCAGCCCCTTTGCTCTCAATGTTCCCTGAGCAGTGGCCCTGCTGAGTCCCTGCTCTGCTGGGGTCAGGACTATCTAGGCCAAGGAAGGAGGAAGTGACCTTTTGGTAGCCTCAAAGATGAAGTCAGGGAATCCAGGGACGCAGGAGGCCTTTCTTTAGAGGAGCGGGGGGCAGGAGGAAAGCAGAATTGGGCCCACAGAAATCAGTGCGGGAAGAAGCCTGGTAGGGGCGGGGGCCTGGGGGCTTTGGAGTCACATCCCTCAACATGGCCATCCTCTGGCTGGGATGGGTCTAGTGCTCCCGTGACCCACACAGCGCCGTTCAGAAGGCTCTGCAATCACACTGGGCACCCGCTGGGTGCTGGGCCCGTGCCTCAAGCTCTGGAACCTGTGGGGTCCTTAGCAGCCCCACCATCTCCATCAGTCCCCTCTACACAGCCCTCAGACGTGAATAAAACATTCAGTGCAGACAATGTTCTGTAGTGTTTGAAGAAAGCGTCCTCAGGCAATCTCGATTTTTTCTATTGATTTGCAGCATTCAGAGAGAAAAAAGTGTGACTTTCCAGTTACCATGGCCTCTCAACTTAGGGGGCCGCCCGAGGGGCACCCCTGCTTCTGGGAGCTCCGTGGTGTAGCATTTTGAAGATGGAGCAAGGTAGGACCTGCTCTTGTGTCCAGGCAGGGGATGCAACGTGACTCCAGCACACACACAGCGTTTTCCCCGCGGCCAGAGACACCTCGGAAGAGTCACTTGAGCGCACAGTGCCCCTTTTCAGGCACCAGATGACCCACGGGCCATGCATCCAGTCTGAGGCCCTGTGCTGGCATTTGGTGACATCCATATGTGAAGTCCAAGCTCATTTTCTCATGCAGCCCCCCAGCCCCTCCGGCCGCATGCCCTCCGTTTCCAGCCCCTCCGGCCACATGCCCTCCATTGCCAGACATGCTTCTCTCTGCGTAGCCTGTGGGCCTCCCCTCCATCAGCCCAGACCCAGCTCTGGCTCCTTCTCAGGTGCCCGGCATGTGCTGGTTTCCCACAGGGCACCACCTGGCTCCACTTTGCGTGTGGGTGTCCGGTCTTGTCCAGGCTGGAGGCTGATGGAGTTCGGGACTCTGCCTCTCCTTCTTACCAACCGACGTATCCCACAGGGCACAGCGAGCTGCCTTTAATGTGCCAGATACTCAGGACAGCTTCCTAAATGTTAAAAGCAACATTTTTTTTCTGGTTATTAAAAAAAGAATCCGTGCTCATTGTGAGCAAGTTGGAGAATACTCAAGGGCATAAAGAAGAATAAGTCAAAATGATCCCATAACCTTCAGAAGACCCCTGCCTGGGAATAGTTTATTATTTTTTGTGTTTTTTTTCTGTATTTACATATATGTATAATTATATAATTGTAGACACGCATGATATTTAAATATAATTAGCATCAAAGTAACCCGTGTTTACTAAAAGCTCCGCACACTCGATTGGTGAAAAAGGCGCCTACAGTATTTCCAGTGCATTTCTAAACGAGCGAAGGGACGGGCCCGGGAAAGTTCGGCGTGCAGCACAGGTCCTGCTGGAGTCTGTCTATACCAGGCTCCAGGAGATGCCCGGGCAGAGGGAGGACACGTGCAGACATGGGCACAGGAACCAGCCCTTCCTTCATTCACTGACAGTGCACCTGACCCACCTGGAGGCCAGAGGTCCAGGGTCAAGGTGATGGCTGATTCAATACCTGGTGAGGGCTCCCTGCCTTCCGGGCGTGCAGAGCTGCCTCTGCTCTGTGTTCACACAGTTGGGGTGGAGAGGCAGCTCTCAAGAACTCTCTCTCTGGTGTTGCTTCTCATAAAGGCACTAATTCCATCATAGGGCCCGACTGTCAGACCTTCCCTAACCATAGTCACCTCCCAAAGGCCCTATCTCCAAATACTGTCACTCTGGGGTGAGGATGTCCTCATAGGAGCATGGGAAAGACACGGTTCAGTCTATTCTAGGACACATAGTTCAGTCCATCCCAGTTCAAGGAGACGGAGGGGAGGGCCTGAGGAGCTTCTCACAAGACTGCTGCTGCTGGTAGGGAATGGG
Source organism: Trachypithecus francoisi (assembly GCF_009764315.1). NCBI lineage: Eukaryota > Metazoa > Chordata > Mammalia > Primates > Cercopithecidae > Trachypithecus > Trachypithecus francoisi. The sequence goes on from NW_022681473.1 coordinate 4,973,187, forward strand.
CTCGGGGAACAGACAAGCTGAGGCTATGGCAGAGCCTGCAGGCAGGGGCTTCTGGAAAGAGGACTAGGGTGCCGGGATGGGTGGGGCGTGACGGGCATGAGGGGAGGGAGGGGCCTGGGCTGAGGAGGGGGATGCTAGCTAGGACCAGGCAAGAAGTGGTCTGGGCAGGCTGGAACCCTGGGGTGAGTGTTGAGGGCTCTGTAGAGCAGTGGGGCTGGGCAGCAGGAGGGCTGGATGCTGTGGAAGGGCATGGACTTTTCTTATGGGTGACGAACGACTGTGGGATGCCACAAGCAGCTCCTTCACACTCTGGAGGATCCTTGCATTGTTTTAGAGGGTGAAACAGAAGTGATTTTCATACTCTTAAAAAACATATTTTATGCCAGGCACGGTGACTTCTGTCTGTAATCCCCAGCACTTTGGGAGGCTGATATGGGCGAATCACTTAGCCCCAGAGAAGTTCAAGAATAGCCAGGGCATCATAGTGAGACTCGTTCTCTAAAAAATACAAAAAATTAGATGGGTGTGGTGATGCGTGCCTGTAGTCACAGCTGCTTGGGAGGCTGTGGCAGGAGGATCACTGGAGCCCAGGAGCTCTAGGCTGCGGTGAACTATGATCATGCCACTGCTCCAGCCTGGGTGACAGAGTGAGACCTTGTCTCTAATAATAATAATACTATTTTATTAGTAGAGTCATTTTTTTCTTTTTAATTTTTAAAAAATTTTAATGTTTTGTAGGGACAAGGTTTCGCTATTTTGCCCAGGCTAGTCTTTAACTCCTGGCCACAACTGATCCTCCCACCTCAGCCTCCCAAAGCACTGGGATTGCAGGTGAGAACTACCACACCCGGCCCAAACATTTTCATTTTTTATATTTCAAGTACTTTGATGAATTATTGTGCAAGTTTCTTGTGCAAAGCTTAGAAGAAGAGGTGTTACGGAATTTTTGGCAGCACCTCTCTCATCTACATTTTGAAGGAAAAAAATATTATTTCCTGTTCTAGAGTTTGGGTGAGCAGCATTTGTGTTTTATTTTATGTTTGTAGTAAAAGTTTACCATTTCAATCATACATTCATTCACATGGTTACACAATCATTACCACCATTGTCTCTAGAACATTCTTGTCTTCCCAGACCTAAACTCTGCCCTCGTTAAACACTCACTGCCCCTCCCATCCCTCAGTTCCTGACTCCACCACTCTCCCTTTACATCTCTTTGGATTTTTGTTGTTGTTGTTGTTTGTTTGTTTGTTTGAGACGGAGTTTCGCTCTTGTTGCCCAGGCTGGAGTGCAATGGCGCAACTCGGTCCCTGCAACTTCCACCTCCCGGGTTCAAGTGATTCTCCTGTCTCAGCCTCCTGAGTAGTTGGTATTACAGGCACGTGCCACCATGCCTGGCTAATTTTTGGTATTTTTAGTAGTGACAGGGTTTCTCCATGTTGGCAAGGCTGGTCTCAAACTCCTGACCTCAGGTGATCCTACTGCTTTGGTCTCCCAAAGTGCTGGGATTCCAGGCGTGAGCCACTGCGCCCGGCCACATCTCTGGGGGTGTGACTGCTCTAGGGAGCTCATGGAAGTGGGACCCCAGAGCATTCGTTCTTTTGTGGTGAGCTTATTTCACTCAGCGCAATATCCTCAGGGTTTTTCTGTGTTGTAGGCAGTGTCATTTTTCCAAAAAGCCCTACAGGGTGTCCTGAAGGAACAATTACAAAGGGACTGGGGGCCTGAGTCCCTTCCACGCAGCGACCCCACTGGTCACCTTGACAGAACCCCAGGCCTCCAGGAAGCAGCCCGCCATCTGGCTGGATTAGAGGCTGGGCACAGCCAGGTGCACCGATGGGGTGGGGCCAGGGTGGCACTCCCCAGGGTAACCTGAGCGGCTCTGATTAGCCTCCACCACGCTGGCTGCTGGCTGGTATCAGACCAGCATATCCCTTGGGTCAGGTCACCGACAACTTGTGTTTTAACAGGGAGCCCGGGCCGTAGCCACTGGTCTCATGGGAATGTCACTGAGTCTCAGAAAGGCCCCATGAAAGGGGAAGCTTTGTTCTCACTCCAGGGTGGCCAGGGCAGGGACACCGTGCGTGAGGACTTCCTGATCTTATTCTCACACCAGAGGAAACGGAGCTTTCGGGTTTAGAGGCAGAACACGTTTGTCCAGGTGTGGCTCAGACATAGACAATGGGATGGGGTCCCCTTCCAGAAGGTGCAGCCCAGGAAGCTTGGCGGGGCCACAGCCTTATCTGTGGGGATGGCCAGGGACTCCTGGACCAGACATCAGCTGGCGGCTGCCACCCCCGCTCTGACTGCTGCCCGGCCCTGGCAAGGGTGTGGGGAAGGTGGTAAGGGGTCCTAGCTCTCCCTGCTTTGATCTCCCGGCCTCCGGAGCGGCAGGAAGGGACCTAGTGGGGGTGCGTAGGACGAGGGCGGGTTCTACGCAAGGAGAGAGATGGCAGTCTCAGTGAAGCAGGGTTCCCTACCTGCTGCGGTCACCAGCAAGCGTGGCTCCTATGAAATCCGGTTTTAGAGCTTTTCTTGTTTTCATTTTTGTTTCAAATTGATAGCCTTTATTTCTTAGAGAAGTTTTAGGTTTACAATAATATTGAACAGAAAGTCCAGAGAACCCCCATATACCTCTCTGTAGTAGTTCATTCTCACACTGCCTGGCCAGACACCGTGGCTCGCACCTGGAATCCCAGCACCTGTGGAGGCCGAGGCGGGTGGATCACCTGAGCCCAGGAGTTCAAGAGCAGTCTGGGGACAACATAGCAAAACCCTATCTCTACACAAAATACAAAAAATTAGCTGGGCGTGGTGGCGCACACCTGTAGTCCCAGCTACTCGGGTGGCTGGGGTGGGAGGGTCACTTGATCCTGAGAGGTGGAGGCTGCAGTGAGCTGTGATGGCACCACTGCACTCCAGCTTGGGCAACAGAGTGAGGCTCTGTCTCAAAAAAAAAAAAAAAAAAAAAACCACAAAAACAAAAAACACACACAAAAAATTGGGAATTACAATTCAATATGAGATTTGGTAGGGACACAGATCCAAATCATATCACCCTCTCCCCCCAGCACAGTTTCCTGGTATTAACATCATGCATTAATGTGGCACATTTTTACCATTGATGAGCAATTATTATTAACTAAAGGCCATGGTTTACATTGGGGTTCACTGTAATTTTCTATTGTAAATTCTCTCTCTCTCTCTCTCTTTTACTTTTTTTCAAGACAGAAATCTCACTCTGTCGCCCAGGCTGGAGTGCAGTGGCACCATCTTGGCTCACTGCAACCTCCGCCTCCCGGGTTCAAGCAATTCTCCTGCCTCAGCCTCCTGAGTAGCTGGGATTACAGGTGCCTGCCACCATGTCTGGCTAATTTTTGTATTTTTAGTATAGACAGGGTTTCACCATGTTGGCCAGACTGGTCACAAACTCCTGACCTCAGGTGATCCACCCGCCTCTGCCTCCCAAAGTGTTGGGATTACAGGCGTGAGCCACCATGCTCGTCCTTCTATTGTAAATTCTCTGGGTTTTGCCAAATGTCTAATGCCCTGTATCCCCATTATAACATCAAACAAAGAGTTTCACTGCCCTAAAAATCTGTCTCCACCTGTTCACCCCTCTCTCCAAATCCCTGGTAACCACTGATTATTTTACTTTCTCCATAGTTTTGCCCTTTCTAGAATGTCATAAAGTTGGACTCATACAGTATGTAGCTTTTTTAGATGGGCTTCTCTCACCTACTAATATCATGGAAGTTCCCTCCATGTCTTTTCAGGCCTTGATAGCTCATTTCTTTTTAGCGCTGAATAATATTGCACTGTCTGGAGGCACCACGGCTCATCCCTTCACCTCCTGAAGGATATGTGAGTTGCTTTCAAGTTTTGGTTATTATGAATAAGGCTGCTGTACACATTGGTGTGCAGGTTTTTGTGCGGACGTCTCAACTCCTTTGGATAAAAGCAAGGAGCATAATTGCTGCATTGCATATTTGGTGAGACTGTTTAGCTTTCTAAAAAAATGGTTTTGTTAGATGTAAAATATGAATACGACATTCTGAAATAGAAAGAAATGACTTACTCTTTATCCGAGTGGGATGAGGTTAAACTGTGTCTTCTTCATGGTTTGAACACAAGAGCTCCCTGAACACCTGGCGTTGCCATTGGCGTGAATGAGAGGAAGCCCCTCCCGACAGCTGGATGGTAGGACAGAGCCCTGTAAGCCCCCTCTCCCCGTCACATCCCCCCGACCCTGCCCACAAAGGAGCCTGGGCCACTGGGTGTTCACCTGCCTCCCACTAGGTGAGATCTTTCCTTTTTGGCTCCTCTATCCTAATCCTTACCCACAACATTCCCGCAGTGGCCTTTGCAGCTAATATCCGGTGTCCAGCGAGTCCCTGGTCTTGGTGAGTGTACCTCCCAAGGCTGACACTGAACTAAAGATGTAGGGACAGGGGAGGTGGTCCCAGGAAGCTCAGATGAGACAGAGAGAAAAGCCCAAGGTGTGCGTTTTGATGAGCAGGTAACCTCAATAGGAACCTGGGGCTCCATTCCACTGGAGACCCTTGGTCCCCTACAAGGTGGGGAGGCTGGGACATGGGGTCCTCCCCGACGGATTCCTCTCCTGGCTGCTGAGGGTCTCCTCTCAGGTGCTGAATAGAGCAACTCTAGGGGTCTGAGCTGGAGAAACCCCAGGCAGAGGATCAGAGAAAGCAGCTGCCCCAGACAGGTACAGACGGGCAGAGGGGACACCATGGCACTGGCGCTGCCTCCTCTCATCTCCTGCAAGGGTCCCCTTACCTTCTTGCTCTGCCTGAAGCTTCTGGCATTGCAACTCACTCAGAGGTTCTATTTCCCCTGGTGCTGGGGAGGGGGGAGGTGTCCTCTCACTCCTCACTTTCTTTCCAGAATGTTCTACCTCCCTCCTACCCAGGCTTTGAGCTGGAACCATCAGACTCTGGCCTTCGCTCTGGAGTCATCTACGAATCCCAGGTCGCCCCTCCCTCCTGGAAGATTTTAACCCCGGATTCACAGTTGCTTCCCCACGTCATTCCTGCCCAGTTCTTGAACATCCCTGTGGGTGGTCCCAGCCTCCCAGAACCTTCACTTCCTCCTCTGCTTTCCTCCCCTCCCTCCTTGCTGCCATCTCCCCATCTCAACTTCGAGTATCCCCTCCAGCACCTCAACCCCCAGATCCCACCGTGCCTGTCCCTTTCATCCACACGGTCACTGCCCCGCGTCCCTCACCTCTACACTGGGAGTTCCCTTCTCACGTCCCTCTGTGGCCTCTGACTTCACCCTGCTGCACCTGGGCACAGCACTGTCACCTGAAATTCCCACCACCCACCAGCCAACTGACCTTGGCGTCTGACGTCCCCTCTCCTCGACTTGGATTTTCCACCTTCTCTGCCCTTTGCCAGCCTCCAGGACCCCACCTGCTGCCCATATGTGCTGTGCCCCCTCTCCTGGCTCAGGAGCCCCCTCCGTGCTGGGCCCAGACCCTCACCAGCCCCAGCCTTGCCTCTTGGCTGGGTGATTCCGTCAGTTTATAAACACGCCTTCACCTTAAAAATAAGTCAAACCTCACTAGATGCTGCTTCTCCTTCCGGCCACTGCCCTACTCTGTTCCTCTTTCCAACAGCACTTCTGAGCACATGGGCACCCCTGGCTGCCCTCTCTCCTGCCTCTTGAGAGAAGCTGCACCTCCCCGCCAGCCCCACCCCCATTGGCTCTCATATCACCGGGTCTCAGGGTCAGCCCTCGGGGCTGATTTGGCCTGGCCGGTGGGTCACTGTGGCCTCCTCACTCCCTCCACCTCCCTGACCCACTTTCGGGGGTTCCAGACCTGTGAGCCACAGGGGGCCCCCAGCCTTGGTCCTTCCTTCCCTCCTCCCCAGGTCAGCGTCTCTCTTCGTTTCCATCAGTTGCTGTACCCTGAAGGCTCCGCTCTGTAGTTCCAGCCTGACCTCCCTCCTGGACTCCAGACTCAGAGACCCAACCATCTAGGAGAACTCCTGGCAGTGTCCTGAGTCCAAAGCCACACAGGACGGCTCATCTCTCCATCTCTCCAGCTGACCCCGTGGCAGCCCTGTCCCCACTGCCTGGGGCTCCAGCCTGGGGTGTCCTGGGTGCTTCTTTCTGCCTGTCGTGTTCCATCCTCGGGTCTCCCGCCACTCTGTGCAGCCCTCCTGCAGTGCATCCTCAGAAACACAGAGCGATGCCTTCAGATTCTTTAGAAGGTTGATTGGATCATGAACTCCTTGGCTGTGGCTTCTGTCTCAACCAGAGTTGGCACTGAGCTCCGAACACACCTGCCAGCCTCTGTGTCTCTGGCTCCTGGGCCTGTGTAACCTCATCTCTTTCCACCTGGCTGGCCCCTTGCTCTGTTGCCCTGCCCACCCAGGCGTCCTTCTCCTTCGTGGACCCTTCCGGGCACACTCACGCCCTCTGCTTGGGGTGGCTCCTGTCAGGTAGCACTGTAGTGGCTTGTTCTCCATTCCCTCCCAATCTCAGTTCCCACATCCTCTTGGGCCGCAGGGCCTGCCTTCCTGGCCACCCTCTCTCAAGGGCAATGCCTCCTTCTCACCCCCTACAAACACTTCCTAGTCCCCTCCATTAGGCAGGTGAGCTGCTGCACCAAAGACCCCACCAAAAAGTATGCTAACTCAACACAATACACATTTGTTGCTTATCCGTGTAAAGCCCACAAGGGTGACCTGGACCAGTGAGCAGCTCGCTTCTGAGCAGCGACTCAGGGACCCAGGCTTCTTCCATCTGTGGCTCCATCTCCCCAAGGTCCTGGAGTCCTCTCCTGGTTTCCCTACATTGGACAGCAGTCAGCAGAAGAGAGAAAGAATTGCACACGGGAGGTCTCCGTGGGCCGGGCCTGGACAGGAGATGTATCACTGCACTTTTCTTCTGTTGGCTACAGGCGATGGCAGAAAGCAGGGAGACGGGGGCCAGTGGCACCCCCAGGAGACCAGCAGCACATGGCCCCACCTGCCTTAGCTTTCCCCCGGTGCCTCTGCCGTGGGACTGATTAGCTGTTTATGGACTGTCTGTCGAGCCTCCCGACTCCCGCAGAAGATAAACTCCATGAGAGCCAGGCCCATCTATTCTGCTCACTGCCGTCTTCTCTGCCTGGAGCATCACTGGGCACAGTCACATGTGTTGGAGCCACATCACAGGGTTGCTGGATGCTCAGTGAGCGGATTTGGCAGCCTGGGTCCTGGTCATACTCTCCTATGGTGACAGAGCTTGGGTGTCAGGGCCCGTCTACACTATATTCACTTCACCCTTCACTATCTCACTATATTCACTCCACCCTTAACACTATATGTGTGTGTGTATAAATATATATAGTATATATAAATATATATATACACACACCGTGTATATAAAAAATATATATACACACACACCGTGTGTGTATATATATATGTGTGTGTATATATATATAGAGAGAGAGAGAGAGAGAGAGATGGAGTCTCACTCGGTCGCCCAGGCTGGAGTGCAGTGGCATGACCTCAGCTCACTACAACCTCCACCTTCCGGGTTCAAGTGATTCTTCTGCCTCTGCCTCCTGAGTAGCTGGGACTACAGGTGCACACCACCACACCCGGCTAATTTTTGTATTTTTAGTAGAGATGGGGTTTCACCATGTTGGCCAGGCTGGTCTTGAACTCCTGACCTCAGGTGATCCTCCTACCTCGGCCTCCTAAGGTGCCTAAAGTGCTGGGATTACAGGCGTGAGCCACCGCTCTCAGTCAACACAAAATATTTGTCATGTTTTGAGATCTCACCGTGTTTCGTGACAGCCGAATTTGTAGCCATCTCGCGGATGCCCCCTGACTTCTCCAAAGCTGTCATCTCTCCAAACAGTATTTGGCTGGTACTAAGTCAGTTTCACTCCCTGTGCCGCCCCGCCCCACCCCTTATCCCTAGCTCTGTGATCCACACATTAGCAGATTGTAGACTTGTTATTTTCTGTGGAATTATTTTCTTAGGGCTTCTTAGGCGTGGGATTAGGAGGTCAAACAGCATGGCACGGGTCTCCTTGGGCACCTACGTGTCCTGTTCAAGGGCTGTCCTGTTGGTTGGACAAATAAACAAGAGAGGTGGGTGCTTTCCTCTCTGATGTCTATGCTCCAACCCTTACTTGGAATAAAAATGCTTTCCGATGATAACATTCAGTGAATTAATTATTTTTGAGACAGGGTCTCACTCTGTCATTCAGGCTGGAGTGCAGCAGGGCAATCATAGCTCACTGCAACCTCCACTTTTCAGGCTCAAGTGATCCCTCCCACCTCAGCCTCCTGAGTAGCAGAGACCACAGGTGTGTGCCGCCATGCATGGCTAATTTTTAAATTTTTTGTAGAGACAGAGTCGTACTATGCTGCCCAGCCTTGATGATAAAATTTAAAATAGTTGAGAGAAATGTGGAAAGTATAGAAAACTATTAAAAAGGCAAATAAATCCAGAATGCCACCACCCAGACATCACCACTACTTGTTGGCATTTTACCTTCCAGTTGTTGGTTTGGGTGTGTGTCTGCTTGTGTGTGCATGTGTGTACACAGGCCTGTGTGTGCACACTCTGTATGTGTATATATGTATGTGTACACACACATGCCTATGCATATAAATATATGGGCACACGCTTTTTTGTTGCTTTTTTTTTTTGAGGTGGAGTCTCTCTCTGTTGCCCAGACTGGAGTGCCGTGCCAAGTGCCAACCCTTTAGTTGCCAGATTATGGGGAAGTCTGGGGGCTCCTCAGAGAGCAGTGCATGCTGACCACCGTGGATGTAGGGACACATTCTAACAGCCTGCGCAGCCACCCCTGAGCACCATGAACCAGGAGCCGTCACGCTGAGTGAGAGGATGGCCACCGGAGGCGTGGGGCAGGAACCGCTCCTCCTCCTGTGCGAGGAGAGGACCATGGAGGCAAGCATGGGGACGGGGCGGGCAGGGATGAGGGCAGAGGGGGCAAGCGTGGGGACAGGGCAGTCAGACATGAGGGCAGGGGCAAGCCGAGGGAGCAGGTCCCGCAGTGGCCCTCCAGGGCACCTCTCTACCTGTGCAGCCTCTCCTTTCAGGCCACCTGGCAACTCCAGCCCCAGCTCCCCCCAGCCCCTCATCACACCTCCCAGGGTGATGAAAATGCTCCATGTTGGGTGTTTTGCGGTCATTTCCTGAGGGAACCATTTGTCCCCAAGGGGGCTATGAGCACCTTGGAGCTTCCATGGTAGCCGTGCTGTTTGTCTTTGGACACAGACAGACCTGACCTGAAATCTCTGCCCTGTCACTTGCAGGCCACGACTTGGTTAGAGTTGCTTTCCTTTCTCGGTCTCCAGTTTTGTCTGAACCTGAGGGCTGACGCCTGTCTATTTCATGAGTCATTGCACAGACTAAAGGAGAGACGGCAAGCAAAGCACAGGCCAGCATCTGGTAGGTGTGCAGGAAATGGAGGCCGATAGCTGTGTCCTCAGGGCCCCCACTCCTCAGCGCCTTGGCAAGAAGTTGGGCAGCTGTCAGGCGACACCCACACCTCCTCCAGCCCCCGGGAGGGAGAGGGCTGCATTCCTGGAAGAAGGCCCGGCTTTATTTATCTGTTTATCTATTTACCCAGCCACTCATCTCTTTATTTCCAACTCTAACATCATCTCATTAGGGAGGCACCAATAAGGACAAAAAAAGTGAAATTGATACCGGGTCCTTTTTAAGTGGGGAGCTGGCTGCCTGCGGCCTCGGGAGAGAGGCTGCTTTCTGATCTCTTTCCAGAGAGTGGGTGCCCTGGGGCTTCTGCGGAGAGTTCCCTAAGATCCCTCTCCATACCAGGCCAGCCACCTCCGCCATTCACCACATCAGGGGAAGGCTACACGCTGCTTCAAAGTCACAGCAACGCTCTGCAATGGGAAACATGCATGTTTTGCAAAGTACCAATTTAGCAACTAGTTCAATGGGCCAGGCGGGGCAGGCCAGATGGTTGAATTTCTATTTAGGAATGGCATATGGCCTGGAGTCCAGAAGGCCTGGGTTCAAGTCCGGGGCTTGGCATTAACGAGCTGGGTGACATTAGACAAGTTTGTGCCCCTCTCTGGTTCTGGTGTCCTGGTTCCTAGGTGGAAAAGCAGCCAGGAGCCGTTACCGACTGGTTCAGACCACATGGAAGACACAGAAGAAAGATGGTTTCCCAGACCAAATCTTGGGATGCTTAGTAGAGGGACCTCATTCCGCATCAGCAGGCTCAGCTCTTGAATGATAGCGGAACTGGTAGCAGCCTACCTGGGCTTCTCTGTCAGTTTGGGCTCTTTTGTGGTGGGAGGCAGAAAATCCACCCCAAAGTGGCCCACCCAGCTGGGAAGGGTGGTGGCGGGTAGGCTTCTGGTGCAGTGAAACCAGGGCTCTGGCTTCAGAGTTCAGCAGTTCTCTTGCTGCGCCTGCTTCTTGTTGGTGCTGTCATCAGGCTGGGTTGTCTCATGGCAACAAAGTAGCTGCAGTAGCTGCAGGGTTTGTATCTGCACCCCTTACTGGTCAGAGCAAGAGAGAGGTCTTAATCTAACAGAAGTCTTGAGCCTTGTTCTGGTTAGACCAACCTGAGTGAATCGCTGCAGCCAGGGAAGTGCTGGGCGCTTGCTGATCAGCTGAGTTGTTTTTGATCCCTAAAGGAGTCCCTCTGGCCAGGGGGTTAAGATGATCGTGACTATCTTAGACCAAACAGAGGCCACTCCTGCAATTTGGAGTGGGGTGGACTTTGCAGAAACCACCTGGCTGTCACACATGGGCAGTCTGGGGAGATCTAAAACTACTATGGGATCAGCTCCCGCCAGCAGACTCTAAGCCATCCAGCCTCTGGCCTGGGGCCATCCATTCAACCTTCTGGGATGACCTGGAATCTGGGCTCTGAATGTGGCTCCAAAGTGGCAGTGTCCTTCCACAAGCACAGCTTTGAGAAAAACAGAGCAGGGACATGCACATTGATTCTCACCTACTGTGCACTAACCTCTTGTGCCTGTGCCACCTCACCTGTCCTCACAACAGCCGTAATGCCCTTGTGCAGGTCAGGATACGGGCACAGTGAAATCAGGTAGTCTGTTCACTGTCCTCAGGGAGTGAGCTGCAGAGAGGGCTCTTCCAGACTCCCGTGGCCTGTCCGCAGACCTGATTAGCCTTGACTCCAAGGAGGCCGTGACTTGTGGAGGGAGGGATTGGAATAGAAATGTGCTAGAATCAGGGGATGGTAGGTTATGTTGCTAATGGAGTCCTTATAGATTGTGAGCATCCCAGATAACCAGATAAGCTGAGGTTTTAGAAACAGAACACTTGGATTAGGGTCCTGCAGCTACCACTGATGACCTGGAGACTTACCTGAACTTCCTGAATTCTGCGGTGACAGTTCAGATATTTGTCCTTGCCCGCATCTCGTGTTGAATTGTAATCCTCAATGCTGGAGGTCGGGCCTGCCGGGAGGTGTCTGGGTCATGGGGGCAGATCCCTCATGGCTTGGTGCTGTCTTTGCCATAGTGAGTTCTTGTGAGATCTGATTGTTTATCTGGCACCCCCTTCGCTCTCTCTCTTGCTCCTGCTTCACCTTCCGCCATGATTGTAAGCTTTCCTGAGGTCTCCCCAGAAGCTGAGAAGATGCCAGCTCAATGATTTGTGTAAAGCCCACAGAACTGTGAGCCAATTAAATTTTTTTCTTTATAAATAACTCGATCTCAGCTGGGCGTGGTGGCTCACGCCTGTAAACCCAGCACTTTGGGAGGCCAAGGCGGGCAGATCATGAGGTCAGGAGATCGAGACCATCCTGGCTAACACAGTGAAACCCTGTATCTACTAAAAATATAAAAAATTAGCCGGGCGTGGTGGCAAGTGCCTGTAGTCCCAGCTACTTGGGAGGCTGAGGCAGGAGAATAGTATGAACCCAGGAAGCGGAACTTGCAGTGAGCTGAGATTGCGCCACTGCACTCCAGCCTGGGTAACAGAGCAAGATCCCATCGCAAAAAATAAAATAAAATAACATTACAATAAATAAATAAATGAATTACTCAGTCTCAGGTATTTCTTTATAGCAACGCAAGAATGGCCTAATATAGAAAATTGGTACTAAGAGTCGGGTATGGAGGTATTAATATGAAGATACCGGAAAATGTGGAAGCAGCTTTGGAACTGGGTAAGGAGCAGAGGTTGGAAGAGTTTGGAGGGCTCAGAAGAAGACATGAAGACGAGGGAGAGTTTGGAACCTCTTAGAGACGGGTTAAATGATTGTGACCAAAATGCTGATAGTAATATGGACAGTGAAGTCTAGGCTGCCAAAGTCTCAGATGGAAATGGAAACTTATTAGGAACTGGAACAAAGATCACATGTGTTATGCCTTAGCAAAGAACTTGGTTGCCTCGTGGTCATGCCCTAGGGGTCTGTGGAAGTTTAAGCTTCAGAGTGAAGACCTAGGGCATGTGGTGGAAAAATACTTTTAAGCAGCAAAGTGTTCAAGATGTGGCCTGGCAGCTTCTAGCAGTCTATGCTCAGATGTTGGGGGAAATAAATGACTTAAAGTTGGAATTTATATTTAAATAGGAAGCACAGCATAAAAGTTTGGAAAATTTGCACCCTGGACATGTGACAAAAAAAAATACTTTTATTCAGGAGAGGGGTTCAAGCAGGCTATGGAGCAACCATTTGCTAGAGATATTTGCATAACTAAAAGGAAGCCAAGTGCTACTATCCAAGACAATGGGAAAAGACCCTGAAGGCATTTCAGAGACCTTCATGGCAGCCCCTCCCATCACAGGCCCAGAGACCTAGAAGGGAAATTGGTTTCAGGGCCCGAGCCCAGGGCCTTCCTGCCCTGTGCAGACTCAGGACATTGCTTCCTGCATACTGGCTGCTCCAGTTCCAGCTGGGGCTCCAAGGTGCCCAGGTACAACTCAAGCTGCCACTTTGGAGAATGCCATCTGTAAATATTGGTGGCTTCCACATGGTGTTAAACCTGCAGGTGCACAGAATGCAACAGTAAAAGAGGTTTGGCAGTTTCTGCCTAGATTTCAGAAGATGCATGGAAAAGGCTGGTTATCCAGGCAGGAGCCTGCTGCAGGGGTGGAGCCTTCACAGAGAACCTCGACTAGGGCAGTATGGGGAGGAAATGTGGTGTTGGAGCTCCCACACAGAGTATCTACTGGGGAACTGACTAGTGCAGCTGTGAGAAGGAGGCCACCATCCTCCAGACTCAAAAATGAAAGATGTTTTGGCAGCTTGCACCTTACACTTGCAAGAGTTATAGACACTCAACACCAGCACACGAGAGCAGTTGTGGGGGCTGATCCTGTGAATCCACAGAGGCAGAGCTCCCCAAGGCCTTGGATGCTGCCCCTTGCATCAGCGTGCCCTGGATGCAGGATATGAAGTCAAAGGAGATTATTTTGGAACTGTAGGATTTAATGACTGCCCTGCTGGGTTTTGAACTTGCATGGGGCCTGTAGCCCCTTTCTTTTGGCCAATTTCTCCCTTTTGGAATGAGGATGTTTATTATCCAATGCCTATACCTCCATTGTATCTTGGGGGTAACTAACTCATTTTTGATTTTGCAGGCTCATAAGTGAAAGGGATTTGCCTTGTCTCCGATGAGACTTTGGACTTTTGAGTTAATGCTGGGATGAGTCAAGATTTTAAGGGACTGTCGAGAAGGCATGATTGTATTTTGCAATGTAAGAACGATGTCTCTTCTTCTCATGATGCTCCTGCTTACACGGCAGGAACAGGAGGAAGAGACAGAGTGGAAAGAGATTTGGGAAGAGCCAGGGGTGGAATGATATAGTTTGGACCTTTGTCCCCTCACAGATCTTGTGTCGAATGATAGTCCTCAATGCTGAAGTGGGGCCTGGAGGGAGGTCTTTGGGTCATGAGGATGGATCCCTCATGGCTTAGTGCTTTGTTCGTGAAAATGAGTTCTCATGAGGTCTGGTCATTCCAAAGTATGTGGCAACCTCCACTCTCTCTCTCTCTCTTTCTTCTGCTTTTGCCATGTGAAATACCTGCTCTCCCTTAGCCTTCTGCCACTATTGAAAGCTTTCTTGGTCTTCAGAAGCTGAGCAGATGCCAGCACCATGTTTCCCATAAAGCCCACAGAACCATGAGCTAATTAAACCTCTTTTCTTTATAAATTACCCAACCTCACATATTCCTTTTTCTTTTCTTTTTTTTTCTCCTAAAAAAACAAAAACAAACAAACAATCAAAAAAACAGGGTCTTACTCTGTCATCCAGGCTGGAGTCCAGTGGTGCAATCATGGCTCACGGAAACATCAACCTCCCAGGCTCAGGCGATCCTCCCAGCTCAGCCTCCCAAGTACGGGTGGCACATGCTACCATGCCCAGCTATTTTTTGTTTCTTTTTTTGTATTTTTTGTACAGATGAGCTTTCATCATGTTGCCCAGGCTGGTCTCCAACTCCTGAAATCAAGTGATCCTCCCAGCTTGGCCTTCCAAAGTGCTGGGATTACAGGTGTGAGCCACTGTGCCTAGCTGGTATTTCTTTGTATCAAGAACAGCCTGATATATGTGGAAATGGGAATACTGAACATTAGTAAGTCCTGCTGTAAAGGGTACGCAAGTCACCTGTGCTCTTCACACCTTTCCACTCAAGGGACCCACCAGCCGAAGGAGAACTTTCTGTCCCTGGCCACCATCAAGTAGTCGGAAGTGCCCTCTGTGGGGTGAGGATTGTGTCTCACGGGTTCTCACTAATTCCCTTGGAAAGATCCGATCAAGGCGGCAGTCAGCACACACAAGGCTACACCCTTGAAAAATCACATGAGATGTCCAAAGAGGTGCTGTGAATGTGTCATAAGAAACATCATCTTTAGTGACTTAAAAACATCTGGGATTCTTGGAAGGTGGGAAGTAGACAGGAATAGCTACGGGAAAACAGCCACAGCTCTGAAGCATTTGTAGAAGGCTGCCTAGAGAGCAGGGGAGCCAAGTTCGGAGCCAGGTGGCTGAAAAGTGGGTAGGTAGGGCACAGATCAGGGTCCCTGACCCCAGCATGGTGGTTTTCCTCAGGCCGTGGGAAGCAGAGACATCTGCTCCCTTCCATCTGTGAGAGTAAGTGCTGCGCCCAGAGGGGCAGGGCCCTGGAAGAACAAGAGCTTGGCCCCCTCCTTGCCCCTACACCATTGTTGGGAGTGGCTTCAGACCAGGGGGCAGAGGAGCGAGTAGTTCTGGCTACAGCACTGATCTGGCAACCAGGGATCCCCAGGCCTTTGAGTAACAAGAAGATCAGACCCAACAACAGAAAAACAAATGCTGCAGAAATAAAATTAAACAGCAAAGGGAAGAGATTTAAAACACACACACTCACAAACATTACTATCTTCAGGGAATGCTGAGGATGTCCAAAACAGAAGCATTGCAGAGCTTGGGAATGACACATTTGATTGTCAAAAAGAAAATAAAAATCAATTGATGGGATAAATAGCATAATGGATGCAGCTGAAGAACGAATTCATGAGCTGGAATTCCAAGCTGAAGAATTCTCCCAGTACCCAGAAGGAATGAACCAAGAGGAAGATCCAGATGTTCCCACATCCGTGGATGGAATTTCCAGAAAGAATTAAAAGTGCAAACAAAGATGAAGTAATGATGAGAGAAGTCGTGTGTATCAGTCTGTTCTCACACTGCTGTAAAGAAATACCCAAACCTGGGTAATTTATAAAGAAAAGAGGTTTATTTTGGCTCATGGTTCTGCAGGCTGTACAGGAAGCATGGTGGCATCCCCTTCTGTGGAGGCCTCAGGAAGCTTACGATCATGGCAGAAGGTAAAGGAGGAGCAGGCATCTTACAGGCAGGAGCAGGAGGAAGAGTGAGAATGGGAGGTGTCACATACTTTTAAACAAACCAGATCTTGTGAAAACTCACTCACTGTACAGTACCAAGAAGGGCTGGTGTTAACACATTCATGAGAACTCTGCCCCCATGATCCAGTCACCTCCCACCAGGCCCCACCTCCAACACTGGGGATTGCATTTCAACATGAGGTTTGGGTTAGACCCAAACCGTGTCATCATGGTAGACGTTTTCCCCAGTGGGGGCAGGATATGAGTTTTAGGTTGCTGGGATCTACTCCATATAAGGCAGAACAGTTGTGAAAGGGGAAAAGATTCTAAAAGAAATCTGAAAGATGATTCACATTAAAGATTTTTTAAAATTTACTGTATAAATTTAAAGTGTACAGTAAATTTTTTGTACACTTTACAAAGTGTACAGTGATTTTTTGATATACAAATGCACAGTGCAGTGATTACTACGGGTAAGCAATTTAACCTATCCTTCATCTAACATAGTTGTCTTTTTCATGTGTGGTAAGAGCACCTAAAATCTACTCTTAGAAAACTTTCATTGTACAGTGAAATATTATTAGCTAGAGTTCTCATGCTGTACTGTAGGTCTCTGGATCTCTGGATTGATTCATCTTATGTAATTGCATCTTGGTATCCTTTGATCTACATCTCCCATACACCCCACCCTGCCCCACCCACACACAATAAATATTGAGTTGGGTGAAATTTCAGGATAGCATAGATAGAAACTCCTCAAAGTTTCCAAGGGTGAAAACAGGTCACATTCAAGGAAATGAGAATCTGATGGGCATGAACCTCTCAGCCATACCAGGTGCAAGAAGACATCAGGGAAATGGCTGTAGAATTTAAGATCGTGCAGAGGTCTTAGAGACTTCCTGGTGGAAATGCTGCATTTCACCAAGGGGAAGATGAAGCCGCACTGAGGAGCAGTCCACCTAGCCTTAAGCTAATCAGGCAGTGCCATGACTTGGGGAGCAGTGGGGTTGGGGGTTGAGGTGCAAACAAAGTTTCTTCCTAAAATTCAGCAAGTATTCGTCTCTATGCTGGGTGGCCTAGGGTGCGGTGGCAAAACAAAACAACAAAACAAAACAAAAAAACAGATGCAATTTCTGTTGTGATGGAACGCATGTCCTCATGGAAGAGAGGGAAAAATGTAAAATTAAAATTGTGGTGAGTTCTGCAAAGGAAGAACACATGAGCGGAGTTGACCATCCAA
Source organism: Trachypithecus francoisi (assembly GCF_009764315.1). Taxonomy (NCBI): domain Eukaryota; kingdom Metazoa; phylum Chordata; class Mammalia; order Primates; family Cercopithecidae; genus Trachypithecus; species Trachypithecus francoisi. The sequence continues at coordinate 4,990,254 of NW_022681473.1, forward strand.
GGAGGTTAGGGTCTCAGTCTTCCCAGAGAAACTGATGCTTTAGCTGAGCTCTGGGGATGGATGGGAATGGATTAGATATGCCAGGCCCTGCTGTAGGAAGAAGCACAGGGTGGCCAGAGTCCAGGAGCCCAGGTCAGTGGAGAGCAGCTGACAGGGCCAGGGCCAGTGGGCAAAGCTTGAGGGGAAGTGGGGGAACTCCTACAGGGCTTGGCAGGACCAGAGAATGGGCTGAAGGGCTGCAAATGGAGGCCAGAGAAGGCTGATGGAGCTGTCCGGGGAAGAGATGCTTGGGCTGAGGCAATGGCAATGCAAGTGGCAGGAGGGGGCAGCTCAGAGGAGGTGCAGGGGTGAAGTGGACAGTGCCAGTGGACAAAGGGAGTGTGGAAGTGAGAACAGGAGGTGCTGGGTTGACTGTGGGTTCCTGGTGAGGATTTCCCTGCTCTAGACCTTCATGGGAGAGAAATCATACAACATGTGGTCCTTCCCGACCCTTCTTTGACTCGGCATCATGTTTAATCATGACTTTTTGCCATCTTTAGCTGCTGAAGAGTTTTAAGCAGGTGGGTGACTCATGCAAGTGGCCTTCCAGAAAGATGGCCTCAATGCCTCCATGTTCCCATGGACCTGAGCCAAGCTCTTCCCAGCACGGGAGCAGCTCACTCCTGCCCTCAGGACCTGGCACAACTGCTGCAGCTTAGAGGAAGCTTCTGGCACCCTCTCCTCCTCCTCCACCTGGTTAGAAGCCAGGATGCCTCATCTATGTCTTTGCTGTCAGCTGTGACTAGACCAAGAGGAGCTAGATGTCTCTGCCCATTTTTCATTGCTTATAACAGAATACCTGAAACTAGGTAATCTATAAAGAAAAGAAATTTGTTTCTTACAGTTCTGGAGGCTGAGAAGCCTAGATTGAGGGGCTGCGTCTGGCGAGGGCCTTCTTGCTGCTGGAGACTCTCTGCCAAGTCTCAAGGCAGTGCAAGAAATCACATGGTGATATGGTTTGGATTTTTGTCCTCTGCAAATCTCACATTGAAACATAATCCCCAATTTTGGAGGTGGGGCCTGGTGGGAAGTGTTTGGATCATGGGGTGGACTCCTCATGAATGGCTTGGTGCTGTCCTCAAGATAGTGAGTAAGTTCTCTTGATATCTGGTTACTTGAAAGTGTGTGACCCTCCCCGTTCTCTCTCTTGCTTTCACTTTAACCATGTGATGCCTGCTCCCACTTGGCCTTTCATCACGAGTAAAAGCTCCCTGAGGCCTCACCAGAAGCCAAGCAGATGTGGGCACCATGCTTCCTGCACAGCCTGCAGAACTGTGAGCCAATTAAACGTCTTTCCTTTACACATTTTGCAGACTTAGGAATTTCTTTATATTGATGTGAAACTGCTGAATACACATGGCTGGGGCTGAACGTGCTGGCTCAGGTCTCTTCCTCTTTTTATAAAGCCTTCAGTTCCACTCCCATGACAACCTCACCAATCCATTAACCCATTAATTAACTCATCTATGAATGGCTTAATCCATTCAGAAGGGCAGGGGTCTCATGATCCAATCACCGCTTAAAGGCTCTACCCCTCCATCTTGCTACATTGAGGATTACATTTCAACACGAATTTCAGAGAGGAGAAACACGCAGACCATGGCACCAACTGTCCAGGAAGAGCAAGCCCAGCCAGAAGCCTTTGGGTAGGCGGCAGCCACAGGGCCGTCTGCTAGAGGATGGTTCCTGGGGTGGAGACACCTGGAAGCTCAGGCACACCTCTTGTTTCCCCTAAATTAAACAGCTGGTTTATTTGACCTGATTTGCAGAGGTGGATCTGTAGGCCCAAGGTCAGGATGACAGAGCTCCAGTTACTGTGAGTTTTAGGTAAACAGGCTCTCAGAGGGCACAAGCGGAGTCATGGCAGCTCAGGGCACCTGTGCAGGTCTCCTGTATGGGGTGCTCAGTGGAGCTGCCTGAAGTCACCATGCGGGGAGCAGGAGGTGCCACATACTTTAAAGAAAAACAGATCTGGTGAGAACTCACTCACTATAGAGGACCAAGAGGGGATGGTGCTAAATCATTTGCAAGAACTCCACCCCCATGATCCAATGACCTCCCACCAGGCCCCACCTCTAACACTGGGGATTGCAGTTCAACAGGAGGTTTGGGTGAGATCTGAACATCCAAACACCTTCATCGTGGAAGATGTTGTCCTGTGTGGATGTTTCCCTGTCTCCATGTGGGGCCACGGCAGGACCAGTTCTCTTGGGCACATTCAGTGCTGGAGCCACGCTGTGGGGTTGTGAGACTCAGTGTCTAGTCCTGACTCTTCTGCTGCTGGGCTGTGTGTTCCTAGGCAAGTAGCACAACCTCTCTGAGCTCCGGTTTGCTCCTCTGTGAAGCAAGAAGCATCAGGGCCTCTGCCTTCCTCACTGGGCTCCTGGAGTTGATCTCGAGTGGAGATGCCCCTCCTTTGACTCTCGCAGCCACCAAAGCCCCAGTCACACTGCACTTTCAACATCCACTGTGAACACCCACATCCTCCTACACAGTGTGTGTTGTGAGGAGGGGACCAAGTTGTGGCAGACATTTGTTCCTTTACCCCTATGTTTGTACTTATTTTTTATTTATTTGTTTTTTGCCTGAGACCCTTTCTACTGGGATATTCCTCAATGCATGAGTTTTTTTTTTTTTTTTTTTTTTTGAGATGGAGTCTCAGTCTGTCACCCAGGCTGGAGTGCAGTGGCACGATCTTGGCTCACTGCAACCTCCGCTTCCCAGGTTCAAGCAATTCTCTTGTCTCAGCCTCCCAGGTAGCTGGGATTACAGGCACGTGTGACCATGCCCAGCTAATTTTTGTATTTTTAGTAGGGACAGGATTTCATCATGTTGGCCAGGCTGGTCTTCAGTTCCTGGTTTCAAGTGATCCACCTGCCTTGGCCTCCTGAAGTGCTGGAATTACAGGTGTGAGCCACCACACCTGGCCCAATGCATGATTCTTGGTGGGACTTTGACCTAGGAGCTTGTGATGCCAGGGGGCAGAGCCTGGGTGCCTGTGTGGCTCTGTCACCTGTAGGAGGTTGTTCTGTCCATTGTCTGGCATCTACAGGAAGCCACTCAGCAGCCCGTCCATCTGGGGTTCCTTCCACACAGTGCTTCCAGGCCTCCGAGTGTCCTAGAACATCCGGGGCCTCTCATGGTGTCGGCAAACATCTGGGATTTGATGGGCTTCTTGGGGCCTGGGTGGCTGTTTGGGGCCTAAAGAGATGCAATGGGGAGTTGCAGAGAAACCAAGAGGTGGGCCTGGAGAAAAAGTCAAGGAAGAGGCTCTGGGCCTGCAAGCCTCCCTAGCTTCCCGTGGATGGGAAGAGGACCAGGGCCAGGGGGACACTAGCACTAAGCTTTCAGCTTGAGGCAAGGTCTCCAGATGGGATGGACAGAGTCTGCAGAGGGAGTGAGCTCCCTGTCCCCAGGGCTATTCAAGCAGAGGCTCCTTCCCTGGACTTCGTGCCTCCTCCTTATGCCTGGCTCACCCCCTTCTATGTAAGGAGGGAGTCACCACAGCTCTCCCCATGGAGAGGGAAAGAGGGAGGAGGATGAGAGGGAGTGAAGGAAAGAAGAAGACGGAGGAGGAGAGGAAGGTGAGAAGGAAGGAAAGGAAAAAGGGAAGATGGGAAGCAGGGAGGGAGGAGAGAAGGGAGGGAAAGAAGGGGGGAATCTGGCCCCCAGAAGCAACACCCTAACATTCTCCCTTCGTGGAGGCTGATGGAAGCTGACTTCCGTGCGGCAGGAAGTGCCGTACGCCAGTGGTCACCAGGTTGGAGAGTCTTGCAGAGGCCACCTCAGTTGTCTCCCCACTGTCCCCATTCACCCAGGCCAGATAGGAGGAGAAGGAGGTGAGTCCCTCTTCCCGGCCCTGGGCGCCATCCGTGTGCAGGACACTGACAGCAACAAGGCCCAGGCCCCACGGAGGGGAGGGTGCGGAAACCCGGGATGGTCATCCTGCAGGCTGGGAGCCTTCAGGAGCTCAGGGGACAGGGAGGAGGGAGAGACCTCCAGTGTGACCTGGCCGGGGAGCGGGAGAGCAACCGTGAGAGGGGGGCCCCTCCACTGACCCGAGAGCTTGGCAGGTGAAGGCCGAGCTCTGACATACTTGCACTCTCGGGAAGGAATGGTGGGCATGGAGGGGCCTCCTCTGCATCCCACAAGCAGGTCAATGTCTTGGGTTTAGTTTCTGGTTCTGAGCATTGCGGTGTTCAGAACAACTTGGCAGTTGAAAGACGCGTTCTGTCTTGGGTTGTGTCAGGCAGAGGAGTTTCATCCCGAAGGCAAAGGGGCCCCGGCCCAAGGGCAGGACACAGTCACTGCAGCTTGTGAGCTCAGATGCTGGAGAAAGTGTCCCACTTGGGACCAACCCACCGCAAAGTCTCCACCTGTCTCCACTTCCCCAGGTGCCCAGATCTGTCCCTGCACTTCAGGGTGATCTTGGGGGCTCTCGCAGCCTTGCCCACATGGTAGGCAGCACCAGTCTCTGGAACCCTCAGGGTACCTGGGAGGCTGCCGGGCAGATTAAAGATGCCCAGTTTTGACCATCCAGTCAAAGCGGAAGCCACAGCCACTCAGAGGTGCACCCATCAGCACCGACCATAGCCCTGAGGTCTCGCTCCTTTCAGTAGCTGGCTAGGTGCGTGCACCTGTGCACCTGAAGCTCCGCCAGGAAACACATTTCAAAGCCTGAGCCAAGGGCGTGCTGACGGCAACTTTGGAGGCCACCCGTATCTCCCCTGCTGTTTCTGCATGGACCCCAGATGCTCCCACTCATGAGACCAGGCCCTGGGCTGAGAAGGCAAGATCCCCTTGCCCCACCCTGGCCGAAGAGCTGAGTGGGCTTGCAGCCGCAGCCAAGCTGATGGCAGCCCTTCTTCTGGCCCCTCGACCTCTGCCTTCTGGTCCTTGGCCTCCATCTCGCCACTGTGCATTGATAGCCGAGGGTCAAGGATTGACCCTGGATGGGTGGGCAGGCATCCTCACTTTCCATTTCCAATGGAAGGGGCGAGCGACTTGGAATTCTAAACATCACTTTCCTCTGGATGAGGGAAAATGACCCTTGGAAAATTAGTGATGGGACAACAATCATAGTGCTGGCGTCTGGTGGGGCTGTAGGAAGGATTACAGGAAAGCAAATGCTTCCTCCGGCATCCACCAGTTGCTTGGACCGCATTCAGAACCCCCAGTGTGACTACTAGGTTCACGGCACACCCCACAACAGGATGGCAATGATGCTCTGTTTCCAAACAGATGCATCCCCCTCCTGCATGCGGCTTTCTGGTTCGCGCACTGAGCAGTGACAAGCAGCCCTGTGGCAATTGGGAGATGCCTCCGTCATCGATCCATTAGGCCGCTTGGCAAGAAGCAGACAGAAGCCCTCATGGGATGATTCCCCGGCCACATGTGATGTAAACAAGTCTGACCTCAGGAGTTTGGCTCAGAATACGGAATAACAACGTCACGTTGCAGTCATTTCCACTGTATGTTACCACAAAACGTTTAAGAATGATGGGCATTCCCCATGAAGGATTGAAGTATTTCCATCAAACTCGGACTTGAAGGTTATGATTTCTTTCCCGTGTGAAAGGAGATGGACCCCACACTCGGCATAGCGTCCTGCACTGTTTGTGCAGTGTCTTGCTAGGGGGCCGGAAAACCAAGCTGGAGCCCGGGGCTGTGGGCATGAGCCACTGCCCTGCGTAGCTCCCTCCAGACCTGCACCTCCAAAAGGTTTGCTGGGATGCTGCCCCGTCCAGGCCCGGAGTCAATGAGTTTCAGATCTTCTGCCTCGACCACTCCTCCCTGTGGAGAGAACAGCTAACTTTTGAAGTTCAAGGGATCCCCACTTTCTTGTGAGCTGAGCCCAGTCACCGTTTGGCCCCCAAGGCTTCCTTTGTCCTTATTGACCCAGTGTGGCCATTTCCAAGTGGCCAAGCTGCCTCACTGAGAGGCACAGACCTGTTAGAAGACACCAGAAGCACCCCCAGAAGATGCCAGGCCTGCCAGCAGACGGAGATGCATCTTCAGAGAAGAGAAGTTGTCATGCCCAGACCTTTCAGGAAGCTGGGCTGGAGACGGGTGTGACATGGACCCTGCAGTCACCCCATCTGTCCTGATCTGACTCACACAATGGCCACAGTCAGGCTTCATAGAGACCCCCGGAGGGTGGGGTCTTAAGGAACTCAGTGACCCAGACAGACCTGAGCTTCGGTCCAGGATCTTTGGATTCACGTGCAGTCTGTCCCAGCGGGATGCTGACCAGGTTGGGTGGCTCCTACCTCCCTCTAGGACTTGTTGGTGTACAGGTGTGCAGGTCAAGGTGATCACAGGTTGCTGGAAGCACCCACTTTCCTGCAGGTAGATGCTCACACCCACCGAAACCGCCCCCAGGCCTGGGTCTCTGGATTCTGCCTCACATCCCAGAGGCAGGGATGCAGAAGCGTGTACTGCCTGGATGGGAGGGGGAAGCTGGGCTAGCAAGGCCTTGTTGGGGCCTGAGTCAGAAGTGGGCGTGACCTACAGGGAGGGGCTCCAGCACTGGATGTGGGTGTGCTGGACCCAGCAGGGGCTGTAGAAGCAGCTGCAGACCTGGCCTCCAGACTACCCTTCTTGTCTCTCAACCTCAGTCTTCCCATCTGCGAAATGACGTTGTTGGGTCTCTCCTGGGGGCTTGCCAGACACCCTGTCCCCAGATGGTAAATATGCTCCTGAAGAAGGTCCCTGGGGTCTTGGCTCGGGAACCAGCCACTGCAGTCGGGTAAGGACAGGCCGCTGGACATGCTTAGATGAGGAAGCCAGAACTTTGAGAAGCAAGTTGAAAACCGGAATCTCTCATTTGGGTATTCTGAGTGGCATGATATGTTACGTGTGGGCTACCTGGAGAGGCGGGCCTGTCAGGCTATTTGGGTTCCCTGTAGGTGTGGGCAGCAAGGGGCCGTGGGAGGGAGCTGACATGAGTGGCCAGGGCTGACCATGCTGACCATCTCCACCAGGACTCAGGATGCTGGCAGGACCCCACCCAGACTTCTCCCAGTTTCTACTTGCTGGATTTAGCACATGGAAGCACTGTGCACCCCTGGGTGTCCAGAGCCTAGCACATGGCTGGCTGTGAATACACAAGTACTAAACAAATGAATGGATGTGGCAGTGCCAGGCTCGTGGAGCTGGCCACGGGCTCTGCTCGAATCCTTGATGTTTCGAGGAAGTGGCTGCTCAGAGCAAGTCCTTCCTCACCTGTGCCAAGGTGACCATGCCCCCCCATGCTCTGTGGACACACCTGTGTGGACCTGCTGGATTTAGCACATAGAAATAGAGGATGGCCAACTGAATTTAGATTTCATGTACATTCACTCCATTTTCAGATAAATAAGGAATACCATTTTGTCAATATATCCTGTGCATTCTTGTGGATGTACGTTGATACATGCTTATACCAACAAGTGGTTTGCGATTTATCTGGAGTCCTTCTGGAAGCACCATCCCTATGCGCTCAGCACCCAGCACAAACATGAGTCAGACTTCCTCCCTAAAGCATGTCTCTGATCACCTCCCCTTCCTGCCCCCAAACCACCAGTGTCCCCAATCTGTGGAACTCCTCGACTCTTTAGATCACAACCCCCATCAATCAAGATCCTCCTGCTGTACACCCCACATACTAATGTACTCACGTCTTTGTTTTTTTAGAGTGTTACCTTATTGATTTTACTCTAAGCATGGGTTGGTCTTGATTTTGTTTTACTCTTTTCTCCTCAGCATTATTGAGGGATAACCAACAAATTAAAATTGCATATAGTCAAGGTGTACACTATGAGAATCTGATATACATATAGGCTGTGAAATGATTATCACAATCAAATTAATTAGCACACCCATCACCTCACATAGTTACCATTGTGTTTGTGTGTGTGTACGGGTTGAGTGAGGAACTAATGTATTTTTACACGTATGCAGAAAAGAAATTAGTTTCTAACAGAGCTAACACATGCCCACCTAGGACCCAGCAATTCTGCTCCTAAGTATTTACCCAAGAGAAGTAAGTGCATGTGTGTATAGCAAGACACCCGCCAGAGCACATGTGGCAGCTCCATTTAGAAGAGACTCAAAGTGGAAAGAGCTCAGGCGCCAACAGGAAAACGAACATAGACCTTGGGCAATGGGACACTGCTCAGCAGTGAAGAAGAGTGGTTCTGATAGAGGCAACAACATGGATGGATCTCAAAAACATTAGGACAAGAAACAAGGTTCATGCTCTAAGATGTCACCTGTATGAGATTCAAGGATGGGGAAACTCATCTACAGCAGTGTGGTCAAATGCAAAACACCTAGTTACAATTTGTGTTTCAGATAAAAGGTCAATAATTTTTGTGTGTGTAAATATGTCCCAGGATATGCCCCAAATATTTCATAAGACACACTTACACTAAAACTTTATTTGTTTATCCCTCGTTGTAAGCATTACTGGGCATCCTATTTGTTTTTTGTTTTGTTTTGCTGCATTTTGCAAACCTAATGGGGATGCTCTGGGTGTGTGAAACGAAATGTCCTCTAGCCAGATCTTGGGGGTGGTTTCATCGGTGTACACACACACACACATAAAAATTCATCAAGCTTAAGATTTGTTTATACACTTATGATTTGTCAATTTCACTGTATGCAAATTATACCTCAGTAAAAAGATGTGAAGACAGATACTTCCTGTACCTGATAAAGCACATTGAAACCAAACCAAACAGCCCCATATCTAATATTCTACTTAATACAGAGAGACTAGACTTTCCGCAAAATGAGGGACATGGTAAGATATCCATTCTTATCACTTCTACGCTGTTCTGGAAGTTCTAGAGGGAGCAATTAGGCAAGAAAAAGGAATAAAAGGCATCAAGATGGAAAGGAAAAAGTAAAGCTGTTTTTATTTGCAGATGATCTTACATGTAGTAAAATCCTAAGAAATTAAATAAAAAACTATTAGAATTAATAGGTGAGTTAGGTATGGTTGCAGGATATAAGATTAATATATAAAAATACCCTTTATTTCTATACACTAGCAAGGAACAAATCAAATACAAACTCATGTAGCTATAGTCAACTGAATTTTTCAAAAAACGTCAAGGCCATTTAACAAGGGAGGAGTTGTCTTTTCAACACATGGTGCTGGAACAACTGGGTATCCACGTGTAAAAGATGCAATTGGACTTCTACCCCATACTGAATACAAAAATTAACTCAAAATAGATCAAAGACTTAAATGGAAGAAAACTATAAAACTTGTAGAAGAAAATGTGGTTTAAGTCTTTATGACCTTGCATTCTTACATGACACCAAAAAAAAAAAAATGTAACCCACACAAAAAAATATAGAATAGATGAATTGGATTTATTCATCCAATTCATAAATATATGAAAAATAATAGATTAATTTCATCAAAATGAAAAACTTGGCTGGCTGTGGTGGCTCATGTCTGTAATTCCAGCACTTTGGGAGGCCAAGGTGGGTGGATCATCTGATGTCAGGAGTTCAAGACCAGCCTGACCAACACGGTGAAACCCTGTCTCTACTAAAACTACAAAAATTAGCTGGGAGTGATGGAGGGCACCTGTAATACCAGCTACTTGGGACGTCGAGGGAGGAGAATGGCTTGAACCCAGGAGGCAGAGGTTGCAGTGAGCTGAGATTGAGCCACTGCACTCCAACCTGGGGGACAGAGTGAGATTCTGTCTCAAAAATAAATAAATAAATAAAAACGTGTGTGTTTCCAGGGAGACAATCAAGAAAGTGAAAAGACAACCCACAGAATGGGAGAAAATATTTGTGAGTGTCATATCTGATAAAGTTCTAGTATCCAGAATATAGAGAGGACGCTTACAATTCAGTAATAAAAAGACAATCCAAATAGAAATGGGCAAAGGGCTTAAATAGACATTTCTCCAAAGAAAACATGCAAATGGCCAAAAAGTCCACGAAAAATGCTCAACCTTATTAGTCGTTAGGGAAACGCAAATCCAGAGCAGACTGAGACGGCACTCCACAGCCACTAGGATAGCTAAAATTAAAAAGGCAGATGGCGCTAGGCGTTGGTGAGGATGTGGAGAAACTGGAACCTCATTCGTTGTGGTGGGAACGTGAAATGGTACAACCGGACAGTTCCTCGAAATGTAAAATGTAGAGTTACTGTGTGGCCCAGCAACTCCACTCCTAGATATCTTCCCAAGAGAAACGGTAGCACACACCCACACAAAAGCTTGTAGGTGAACATTCCCAGCAGTGTAATAACAGCCAAAAAACAGAAAGAGCACAAAAGCTCATCAACTGAAGGGTAGATAAGCAGACTGTACTGTGCCCAAACAAAGGGGTGTTAATCAACCATAAAAGAAGATTTGCATTGACACACACTACAACATGGGTGAACCCTGAAAGCAGCCAGTCACCAAAGGCCACACGTAGTGTATGTTCCATTTATTTGAAATGTCCAGAAGCAGTCAATCCGCAGATCCAGACCGTGGATTCATGGTTGCTGGGGCTGAAGTGGAGCGGCGGATGTGGGGTGGCTGCTAATGGTATGGGGTTTCTCGGGGGTGATAAAAATGTTCTAAAATTAGGTAGTGGTGATGGTTGCACAACTTGGTGAATATACTCGAAACCACCGAATTTACACTGGAAATGGATGAATTGTATGGTATTCATGGTCAATAACGCTGTTATTTTTTAAAAGGTCTGAGAAAACAAGGATAAATGTCTAGTGTTTCTTCTGTCCCCAGTGGCTGGCCTTGTCACTCTTGGGCATGTGGTCTGCCGACTCAGCCCAAACTCAGCCGACCACTAGAGGCCCTTGATGATGTGGGCTGCCCTCTGTGCGTCCTCGTGTGCACCCCATGGGGAAGGATGCCCAGATGTTCCAGAACCTTCCCACCTTGTGCCCCACCTTCATTTACCTTAAGCCTCACCCACCCACCTTCATCAATGGCCTCCCCTGGGTTCACAATGACTGACCCTGATGGCGGACGTGTCCTGGGTAGGTGCACTGGATGCCCAGCATACGACAGGAGGGGGTCACTGGTGGGAAAACCAACGGATATGGTTTGGATCTGTGTCCCCACCCAAATCTCACGTGGACTTATACTCCCCAGTGTTGGACGTGGGTCCTGGTTGGAGGTTATTGGATTCTGGGCACAGATTTCCCCCTTTGGTGCGGTTCTTGAGATCGTGAGTGAGTTCTCGCGAGATCTGGTTGTTTTTAAAATTGTGTGGCACCTCCCTGCTCTCTCTCTCTTGCTCCTGTTCGGGTCATGTAAGATGTGCCTGCTTCTCCTTCACCTTCTACCATGATCATCAGCTTCCTGAGGCCTCCCCAGAAGCCACTATGCTTCCTGCACAGCCTGTGGAACTGTGAGCCAAGTAAACCTTTGTTCTTTATTAATTACCCAGCCTCAGGTGTTTCTTTATAGCAGTGTGAGAAGGAACTAATACACCAGCCAGGCTCCCTGAGACCAACACCTAACACTACGGGAAGCAGAGGGGTCAGAGTCCCTGCGAAGGCCTCATCCAGGGCACACGGCTGGAGGTGGGTGGGTGCAGGGCGTCCCTGCAGTGTCTACCCCACCCCCCATCCCCACCCCATCCAGGGAGGCCTCTGCTCAGCCTTCTGGCCTCTGTTGGACTCTTTTTCATAGAACTAATAACCGTCTTTTTGCACTTGGATTTCATAGGTAGGCTTATGTACTAGTTAACAAAATAAATTAAGGGATGTATGGTCAGCTTCCCACATCCATGAGTTCCTCATTAATATATTCACCCAACCTTGGATCAAAATGATTTAAGGAAAGAATTCAATTAAAAATGCAACAATAAAAATAACACAATACCAGCTCCTCAGGAGGCTGAGGCAGGAGAATGGCGTGAGCCCGGGAGGCAGAGCTTGCAGTGAGCCGAGATCACACCACCGCACTCCAGCCTGGGCGACAGAGCGAGACTCCGTCTCAAAAAAAAAAAAAAAAAGAAAAAAACCACAATAGCGACACATAAACAAATACAGAATAACAATTCTTTGCATAGTATTATAGTTACTTTATAATTACTTTAAGTCTAGATTACTTAAAATGCCTAGTAAAATGTGGCATATTATATTTTACTACGAGGGTCCACTTACACGTGGATTTTTTTTTCCAACTCTGCCAACCCTGAGATGACAAGACCGCCTCCCCCATAATATTATGCCACATTGTGTTAGGTATTATAAGTAACCTAGATTTAAAGTATGCAGGAGGATGTGCCTGGGTTCTATGCAAACACTACAGCATTGGATATCAGGGACTTGAGCATTTGGGGATTTTGGTCTCCTTGGGGATCCTGGAACCAATCCTCCTTGGGTTCCAAGGGATGACCGTAGTTGTGATTAGAAGTACAGAGGTATGCCAGGCGCGGTGGCTCACGCCTGTAATCCCAGCACTTTGGGAGGCAGCAGGGGGCGGATCACGAGGTCAGGAGATAGAGACCATACTGGCTAACAGAGTGAAACCCCGTCTCTACAAAAATACAAAAAATTTAGCCGGGCACAGTGGCGGGCGCCTGTAGTCCCAGCTACTCCGGAGACTGAGACAGGAGAATGGCATGAACCTGGGAGGTGGACCTTGCAGTGAGCCAGGATCACACCACTGCACTCTGGTCTGGGCAACAGAACGAGACTCCGTCTCAAAAAAAAAAAAAAAGTACAGAGGTATTAGCAGATGTGCGAACCCACTGATCTCAGTGGGCAGAAGATGCTGGGAGCAGGTGGGCAGGGTGCCAGGAAGCAGGTGCCAGCTGGGGCTGCCAGCTCCATGTGGGCATCAGTGGATCTCTGCAGCCAGAGTGGGGTGTGTGGGTTAATGTGGCTGGTTGGCTATTTAGAGGTCAGCTTGGTGGAGGCCAGCTAGATGGAGCTGGTTAGGAGGCCTTTGTGGGTTAATGGGGCCAGTTGGCTTAGAGGCAGCTTGGTGGAGGGCAGGCAGATGGGGCTGGTCAGGAGTCTGGCTACCTGTGGTCTTTCAGTCTCTGTTTCTCTGCATGTGGATGTAGGTTTGCAAAATCGGCATTCTACTGTACAGGTGATCTAGCAGCCTCTCGTCTCCACTTAACAGCATACACACTTCCTGATAGTCCTGTTTCAATGTGGTGGCGGAGGAGCACAAAGCTTGCATCTCTCACCCCAGACTCTGTGGCCTGAGCCAGGAAACGAAGTCCTGTGGAGTGGCGCACAGAGGTGAAGACGGGGATGGAGATGAGGGGTCAGGCCGTGGCCTCGCTGCACTCTCTCGGGTCCTGTGTGATTGAGTGCCAGAGGCAGCATCCCCCAGGCGGCCGCGTCGGAGGTCCGTGGACAGGCAGGCCATGGGGGGATGCTGAAGCCTCCTGGTGAGGGCCATTCTGGTGCCGAATGTGCCCTTGGGTGGCAAAGCTGGCCTCATGTCGGGGATGGGGCCTCTGCTGGGTGGTGGGGCTGGACAGCCAAGTTGGACAGTCACATCCATGGCCCGCCCAAGGGGTTGGAAGGAACTCTCTATTCAGCAGGTCACCTCGGCACTGGGCTTCCTCCTCTGGGCACTTGTATGTGATTATGATTATTTTTCATTGGCAAAATAAAATGCACACTAGAAAAATCCCCAGGATTCTGGTGCTTTCCACACTTGTGGGGGATTTTGGCGAGCCTGGGCACGCGCCTGTCTTGTTTTGGCGACCCCAGGTGCCCGTGCTGCCAACATCACTTGCGGGCCAATGGGTTCTTATGACATCTTCACCACCCCCACTCCGCCCCGTTTACCAATTCAGGGAAACACGTGCCCTGGGCTTGGTAGGTCACCGGAGAGCCCCTCGTTCATCAAAGGGAGGACATGGCCTGAGCAGAGTGTGAAGAGCCTCCACCCAGCCCCACCCTCCCAAACCCAACAAACCCATTTGTCTACCCATATCTACTCCTCCAGCCCTCCTTTCCTCCATCCACCCATTCTTCCTTCCATCTTCCTCCTTTCAGCCCTCCCCCCTCCTTTTCCTCCTTCCCTCCCTCTTTTCCTCCCTCTCTCTTTTCTATCCATCTCTCCCTTCATTCACCAATCCTCCAGCCCTTCCTCAACTACCCATTTTTCTATCTTTCCATCCTTCCCTCCATCCTTTCATGCATATCTAACCTCCCTCCCTCTCCCCTTGCCTCCCTCTCTTCCTTCCTTTCTTCCTTCTTCTTGCCTTGTTTCCCCCCTCTCTCCTTTCCATCTCTCCATTTCTGGACACATTTCCTAAGTATCCATTTTTTTCACTAGTCTGTCTTTCTCTCCTTCCTTACCTCCCTCCGTACATCTACTCTCCCTCCCTCTTTCCTCCCTCTCCCTCCTTTCTTTCCATCCAGCAGGTGCTGGCTGAGCACCAGGTAGCATCAGACCCTGTGCCAAGCTGATTCAGACCCAGCCTTGGCTTGTATTTGCCCAGTCTACTTGGAGAGACAGACGAGGCAGTGTGAACTTTCCATGCAGGGTGATGCCTGCCTGGGTGCCATGGAGCCTAGAGGAGGGGTGCCTGGCCCAGGTTTGGGTGAGGAGGAACACCCCGCCCCAAGGGAGGGAGATGAGCAGGAGCCGGGTGGCCAGGGGTGGAAGTGGCACCCGTCTCCAGCAGGGCAAACAGGTTGAACCACGAGGGGAAGTGAGAGGGGTGCACGGGTGGTCTGGTTGGAGCAATGGCCAGAGGCAGGGCCAGAAGGGTGGGCTGTGAGGCTGGACACACCTAGGGGAGATAAGGAGGTGCAGGTACCTTGACACACATGTGTGCAGGAAGCAGGGGCCTGGCCCACAAAGACAGGGTGCTCCCTGCACCTGCTGTCTGGCCAGTTTGCACTGATGCATGCACTGCTCAGGCCCTGTGTGGGGCTGCTCAGGGTCTGGGGCAGGTGCAGAGTGGGAGCGAGAATGTGGCGCTCTGGGGCACCAGATACCTGCCTGAACTTCCTGACTCTGAGCAGTTCCCCGCCTGCCAGCTGCAGGCTTTGTCTTCTGGGGCTGCACGGATGGAGCCTCCCAGACTGCAGGGAGAACAGGTCCCTGTATGGGTGCAGTGACTCAGTGCCTGTGAGCTGTGTGGCCTCGGGGCAGCCCCTTCCCTCTTAGGGGACCTGTTGTGGCCCACTGGACGCTATGATTGAAAGCACACGTTCCAACTTGCAGGTTTAAATCCTGGCAATGACCTTGGGCAAATGGTTTGCCTCTCTGGTCCTCAGCGCCCTGCCCTGCCAAGTGGGGCAGCAGCCCCTGCTGTGTGAGAGCCTACATGCTATTGGCAGCAGCTGGGCCCTAGGCAGACCTCAGCCCTGGACACTCTGCAAATTGTTCCCGCGAGCTTCCACCGCAGTGCTGGCTGAGGCGCGGGAAGACAGTGTGGTGTGTTGTAACATGCTGCCTGGTGGGAGAGTCTCTGTTAGGCCTCGAGGGCCCTCCTTTGAGGTTGGCCAGGAAGGGGCAGGAGAGAGGGAGCTGGGGTCAGCAGAGCAGGCTCAGAGATGCCTCCAGATTCGCTCTGAGCTGAAAGTCTCTGGTCGCAGTGTGGAGCAGGTGTGCCCCACATTGCAAACCCCACTGGGTCTTCTCATTGCCCCACAGCAGCCCCAAGAAGCAGGTCGTGTCGCTCAACCAAGCCCTGGAGTCAGGAAGGGTCAGAACATGGACTCGTCCAGGCTCTGCAGGTTCTCCTCAACGCACTCTTACCTCCCGCTTGCACTTACTCCTTATGATAAAGTCTGTACAGTTACATCAAAGAGGCTCCTCTGAGTAGATAGAGTGAAAGGGGTGGGCTGGTCCCATGGTCAGGGCTGCCGCTGGCTGGGCACCTGCTGCGTGTCCCAGGGTAAGCTGGGTTCTGAACCATTCGACTTTACACACCTTCCACTTTAGAACAGCTACAGCTTCACGGAGAACTTACAGACATAGCAAGAGCTCCCGCGCGCCCCACACCCAGCTTCCCCTACTGTGAACATCTAATATTAGTAGGGTGTGCTTGTCACAGTTAACGAACTCATGTCAATGCATTCTTGTTAATTAAGGTCTGTAGTTTATTTGGCTTTCCCACAATACCCTTTTCTGTCCCAGAGTCCCATCCAGGGCCCCATGTGACACTGGGTCACCCCATTTCCTGAGACTCCCTGGGCTGCGGCAGCTTCTCAGTCTTTGCTTGCTTGTGACTTCCTGATCAGTTTTGAGGATTTCACAGAATGTCCTTTAGTTGATCTCGCAGTTGGACTGGGTTATGGGGTTTAGGGAAGAAGACCACGGAGGGAAAACACCCTTCTCATCACACCTGCCACTGCCATGGGCTGAAGGCGTGACTTATCTCTGTGGTCCCCTTTCTACTGAGGAAGGAGGTGCAGCGGCTCACAGAGGTGACCTGCCTGGAGGAGGCGGAGTGGCCTCATCCCCCGGGGGATGTATCTAGGGCTGGCTATCCCTCTGCCTATACCCGCACTTGCATATACCTGTACCTGCACCCCTCCATCTGTACCTGCATCCCTCCACCTATACTCATACTTGTATATACCTATACCTCCATCCCTCCGCCTATACTCACACTTGCACATACCTACACCCGTACCCCTCCACCTACACCTGCACCCCTCCACCTGTGCCTGCACCCCTCCACCTGTACCTACACCCCTCCACTTATACTCACACTTGTATATACCTATACCTCCATCCCTCCACCTATATCCACATTTGCACATACCTACACCTGCACCCCTCTGCCTATACCTGCACCCTCTGCCTATACCTGCACCCCTGCACCTATACCTGCCCCCTTCACCTCTACCTGCACTCCTCCACCTACACCTGCACCCCTCCAGCTATACCTGCACCCCTCTACCTACACCTGTACCCCTCCACCTATACCTGCACCCCTCTACCTACACCTGTACCCCTCCACCTATACCTGCACCCCTCGACCTACACCCGTACCCCTCCATCTATACCTGCCCCCCTCCCCTATACCTGTACCTCTCCACCTATACCTGCACCCCTCGACCTACACCCATATCCCTCCATCTATACCTGTCCCCCTCCACCTATACCTGCACCCCTCCACCTATACCCACACTTGCATATACCTATACCTGCACCCCTCCACCTATACCTGCACCCCTCCGCCTATACTTGCACCCCTCCACCTATACCTGCACCCCTCCACCTATACCTGCACCCCTCCGCCTATACCTGCACCCCCTGCCTATGCCTGCACCCCTCCACCTATGCCTGCACCCCTCCACCTATACCTGCACCCCTCTGCCTATGCCTGCACCTCTCCACCTAAACCTACACTGCATATACCTATGCCTGCACCCCTCCGCCTCTACCTGCACCTCTCCGCCTATACCTGCATCCCTCGGCCTATACCCGAGCTTGCATATACCTATACCTGCACCCCTCCAGCCATACCTGCACCCCTCCAGCCATACCTGCACCCCTCCACCTATACCTGCACCCCTCCAGCCATACCTGCACCCCTCCACCTATACCTGCACCCCTCCGCCTGTATCTGCACCCCTCCTCCTGTATCTGCACCCCTCCGCCTGTATCTGCACCCCTCCGCCTGTACCTGTATCCCTCCGCCTGTACCTGTATCCCTCCGCCTGTACCCGCAACTTGCACATGCCCATACCTGCACCTCTGCACCCATACCTGAACTGCCTATACTTATACCAGCATTTTCATCAGGACCCTTTGGGGTTGAGGCTCTGAGCCCTGATGCCAAGGTCTCAGGCACTGTGGGTTATCAGTTGGCCCTGACAGTAAATGCAGCCTGCTTCCAGGGGCAGGCATCCACCCCAGCCCCACTCTGGCTGGCGTTCCTGCATAGAGGCTGCTGCGGTGCCCTGTGTGTGGGGAAGGGTGCGCCTCCCCTGTGGTCTCCCTTCTGCGGGCCGGCCCCCGCCCCCACCCCATTCCGCCACTGGAGACTGATATCTGGGGGTGAGGTCATCATTATTTATGGGATGGCCCTGCTGCCCGGTGGTGTTTGCACACAAAGGCTCCGCTCTGGGGCTGTGCCATGCTGGCCGGCATTCCAGCACATTCCTGCGGCCCGCAGCCCGGCCCTGGACAATAGCTCACCCTCTCTCCTTTGCCGGGCCGGCCTCTGTGAACAGAGCACTGTTGACAGCCGAGGCTGCTCTCACTCCCGAAGAATTCCAAAAATGGAACAATGTACGCCCGGCCTGGGACTCTCAGGCAGCTGCTCAGAGCAGGGGCCCCGGAAGGCTGCGGTCTGGAACTGCCTCTGTAGCTGTCCGTTTGGCCGGCATTTCAATGGGAACCTGGGGCGGGGTGGGGCGGGGGGGCCACGAGAAGAGAGGAAATAGAAAACACCCAAACCAACCTGGAAGCAAGCCAGCACTTCCCTGGCCGCACGATCCCCGTGGTGAGGAGGCTGAGATGCTGGGCTCAAGCACACTGCGCTGGCCAAGTCTATGCAGGCACTGACCTTTGCCCAAGGCCTGTGAGTGGTTCCCCCGCTCCTAGATCAGCTCCTGCCTCAGACAAGTAAACGCGGGTGGTAAGGAGGGGGTGACACATTTGAGCAGAGAGAGAATGAGGGGAAATGAGAGCCAGGACCCCTGCCTTCTGGTCCAGGGCTCAGGCCGCTGCTGCCTCCCAAAGATCTATCCTCAGCCCAGGTGGGGACCACCCTGCTCCTGAGGACTGTCCCCCTGCATTGCAGTCTCAGGACAACCTCCGAAAGCCTGCTGTGGCTGGAGGAATGACCAGATCTGGATGTCCACAGCCACTGTCCCAGGATTTCTCTTTCCTGCACCACAGCCTGTTAATTCTCTGTTTGGGGACTGTCCTGGGCCCTGTAGGGTATCTAACAGCATCTCTAGCGTCTGCCCTCCAGATGCCAGTACCAAGCCCCTTCAGTTGTCCCCACAACTGTCTCTCTGATGGGGGCAGAAAGAAAAGAGAGGAAAGAGAGAACATCCAAACCACCCTCAAAGCAAGGTAGACCTCCTCTGGGTGCATGGTGCTCGTCAACTCAGGAAAGCATTGATAACACTGCCGGAAGTTGGTTCTGTAGCTGGTGAGGCGGCCACCCAGGACCAGGATGGCTCTGGCTCTGGCCCCATGCCCATCTTGGACTAGAAGGAAAAGGCAGAAGGGCGAGTCTGCCCATGAGTGATACCAACACGGGAAAGCAGAGTTCGAGAAGGAGGGATGGAGACCCCAAGTTCCAATGACAGACTCCTGGAACCAGCTATGCCTGAAGCTGTTCTACATCAATTAACCCTCTCCTTTTGGCTGTAACCAGTTTAAATTGGTGTTCTGTCGCTTGTAGCTGAAATGTTCTGGACCAACCCACCTTCTCCACCTGGTGGCACGCTGCTGTCTCTTCCTAGCCAATCTTGGTCAGCAAAAACATCCGCTGTTGCTGCAAGGGCTTGGGCTGTCATGGCCTCCCAAATCCGGCTGAGCTTGCCTCATATTGTTAAAGCCCTGGGGGTGGAGGAGAGCAAGGCATCCTGTACCCCTCAAAGTCTGCCACCAGCATTGTCATCCTAGCTGCCCCTGCCTGTCCCAGGAGCTCCTGTCATCAAGCCCTGCCTCCTCTTTTTTTCCCAGAGCTCACATCATCCCCAGGAGGTACTTAGGACCAGGGATCTTAGGCCTGGTGCAGAGGTGAGGACAGAGGTGCAGGAGCTGGGACTCGACCCCATGCCCTTCAAGTTCCCAGTTACCTTTGTGAACGTTTGGGCCTCGGGATCAGCAAAGCCAGCCTCCCCTCCTGGCCACGTGTTCTTGCTGGACATGCATGGAGCCCCTGGAGGCCAGGGAGAGTGCGTCCTCCCAAGGGGCTTCACACATTCCACAGGGAGCAAGGACCCACTCACCACGCAGCCGCACACCCGTGTGTGTGATCATGGGAGTATCTAGCGGGGGCTGGTGAGGGCAGCTTCTTCCACCTTCCAGGCTCTGGGTGGGCATCCTGGGGCATGTCTGTCCTTGCCCTCCTCACTTAAGACCTGCTATCCTGGTGCATGGCTTCTCCCAGCCTCAGGGCTTTGTGGCACCTTCCCACTGGTCACAATTATATATTGAAAAATCTTCCCAGCAGCACCGAGGGATTGGGTGGCCTTTCCCTACTGGGTCTCCAGAGGTTCCAGCCCTCTGGTTCCTGTCCATGCTTTCCTGCTGGAGGTGGGAGCTCTGGGGAAGCCACACTACTCCTCATGTAATTCTTCCAGGAGCGCAGCAGCTGCTGTGGCCAATTTGTCCCCAAGCCTGCCAGCCTCGTCTCACTGGCCAGTTGTCAAAGCCCAGACCCCAGGTCTCACCATGTTTTCCTCTGAGTGGGCCCTCGCTGTCCGGGACCACCTGCCACGCAGCAGGCACTTGAGCCCAGGACTTGGGCCTGTCTGGCAGGGCTGCTCCCCTGTTACTGTAAGTGCTGCATTTTGAGGAGTCATTTCCATGCCCCCGCGTGGTCAAGAAAAGGCCCCTGGGCTTGCCCTGAAAGCCCAGGTTGTGGTCAAGGTCTTTCTGTGCATCTGGCAACCACACAGCCCTTTGCCTGTGCTCTGCAGAAAGGCCGGCTTCTCCGCCGCCTTGTCTCTTCTGTGGGGGGTGGGCCTGGCCCTGCCATGCCAGAGAGGAATATCGGTGAAGCTGCCGGATGGCGTCACCGTGGGAAGAACAATTGGATGATGACAATCGAAGGAAGGTGAAAGATCTTGTCCCAGTCTTCCTGTTTTTGTGCGCAGTTGGCTCAGATGGGCACTGATAACTCTGCTGAGGGGTGGTCCTGCAGCGGGGCTGGGGTGGCTCTGGCTCCACGCCCATCTGTGCCACTCCTGCTTCTCCCTGTGCACAGCAGGGGTCAGATGGCAAAGCCCTAATGGCTCAGGTGTGGCTGGGGGCACCTGGAGGTCCTGAGATGGGAAGCAGGGATAGAGATGAAAGGTTCTCACGCCCTGCCCTAGGGCTGCCCCTCGGGGTGATGGCAAGCAGGAGATGGCAGCAGCAGGAGAGCGGTGCCCTCTGCCAAGGGAAGAGCTGCCCAGGCCCAGAGTCCCGGGACGTAGCGGTGCCCAGTCTTCTCACAGAGCAGAGCACATCCCTGTCAGGTCTTCCTGTCCTCTGCTTACACCTGGTGGAGGAGGCGAGATGTCAGGCAACGGTTTCTTGAGATGTCCTAGCTGCCCTGGCCTCACACTGCTGGACAGCTCACCTTCCAGAAAGCTCTCCCACGCCCTGGAGTCATGCTGCCCCAGGGGCCCCAAGGCCACCGAACTCCACCTCTTTCCAAACTTCCTTTGATGGTTGAAGCGCCCCCTCCACACGCCACGAACACAGCGCGTGAGCCAAGTTTTCGGCGTGTTTTCGTCACTTTCTTCGTAACTGCCCAAACTTGGAAGCAATCCAGATGCCCTTCACAAAGCAGATGAGAGATCAAGTGTGGTTCGTCCAGAGAGTGGAATATTATTATCCAGTGCTAAAGAGAAATGAGCTCTTAAGTCGCGGAAAGACAGGAAGAGCAATTAACTGCAGGTGACTCAGTGAAAAAAGCTGATCTGAAAAGGCTACATGCTGTATGATCCCAACACTGCAACATGCGGAAAAGGCAAACTGTGGAGACAGAAAAGGATCAGTGGCTGCCAGGGGCTGGGGGAGGTAAGGGGTGAGTGGATGGAGGATGGAGGACACTGGGAGCAGTGAAGCTCTTCTGCGTGATACTGTAATGGCAGATACATGTCACTCTCCATTTATCCAAAGCCACAGAATCACCACACCAACAGTGAATGTTTATGTCAACTACTGACTTTATAATAATGGGTCAATATTGGTTCCTCAATTGCAACAAATGTGCCACAGATGCAAGATGTTAGTCACAGAGAAAACTGTGTGTGTGTTTGGGAAGGTGAGATATGGTCACTCCGCACTTTCCGTTCAGTTTTGCAGTGAACCGAAAACTGCTCTAAGGAGTCGTCTAATCATTGATTTTTAAAAAAAAAAAAAAAAGAAGGAATTTGTGTGCACCACATGCCGGCTTCAGATCCTCAACCGATTTCATCGCTGACAACAGTGCTCCTTAGGTTGTGCTGATACAGCGCCTTTGAAAAGATTCCCATGGGTTCCTGGTGTTGGTTAAAACGCCTTTTATTCCAATGCTGTGGAAATAGTATGGACACAAAACCAGGGTGAGTTCCTCGGCTGACATCTCTGGTACAGCCCCAGAACCAAACCAAGCTGACAAATGTCACACAGAGTTGCAAAAGCAAGGCGATGCCTGTGGGCAGCATCAGTGTGGTGAGTGACATGCTGCTGGGTCCAAGGTGCTGTCTGTGTGGCAGGTGAGGGACTGACGGATGGCTTGGGTGCCATTTCTTTGACATGCGGCATTCTGTGCCACCCTGGCCACTTTCTCTTTTTTCAGCCTGGGAATCTTCCCTGAAATTGCGATGCCAGTGGGCCTTCCCGGGTGGATCCGTGCTGCGTTCTCATCCCTGCTCACAACCCACAGTGTTCCAGGAGGCTTCAGTGTGAGCTCAGAGGTCAGCAGGTCATCTTCAACCCCTGTACAGTTTCCTATGGCTGCTGTGACCATTACCACAATTGCAGTGGCTTAAAGCAACATGTGTTATCTCATAGTTCTGGAGGTCGGGAATCGGACACCGTCTCACCAGGCTACAGTTGAGGTGGCAGCGGGGCTGGGTTCTGCTGGAGGCTCCAGGAAAAACCCTTGCCCTTTCCAGCTTCCAGAGGCTGCCCATGCTCCTTGGCTCATAGCTCCTCCTCCATCTCAAGCCAACTGCACGTCCCTCTGACCTCTGCTTCTGTCCTCACATCTGCTTGGCTCCCCTGCCTCCTCCTCCACTTATAAGCACGCTTGTGATGACGCTGGGCCCGCCGGACAGTCCAGGGCCATCTCCTCGTCTCAGGGTTCCTTAACTTTCATGCCTGAAAAGTCCCCTTTGCGGTGGAGGTCACACTGTCAAGGGTGACAGGAGTTAGGATGGGGCATCTTTAAGGGAGACATGATTCTGCTGACCACAGCGTCCCTCTTTCCCTCATTTCACATCCACTCAGTTCAGAACCCCGCTGGCTCTACCCCACGTCACCACTGGGGCTGAAGCCACATCATGTCTCCCTAGAGGACTACCCCGGCTCCTTGTTGGCCTCCTGACTTCCATCGTGGTCTCTCTCCAGTCTCTTCTCACCCCAGCAGCCAGGTCGATCCTGGGAAAATGTGAGACCAAGCCTCCCACTAGTTCCTGCCTTCGAGGAAAATCAAAATGCTTCCAGTGGCTGAATGAGGCCCAACCCCATCTGCCCATCCTCCCAGTTCCCTCTGCTCCAGCCCCACGGGCCTCTGCGCCCTCCTGCCTCGGAGCCTTTGCACTGGCTGCTCCCTCCTCCTGGGCTGCCTTGCCCTGTACCTCCGTAATCCCTGTCCACTGTGCTCCAAATGCCCCCGCTCCTCTCCGCACCACTTGTGACTTCTAGCAGAGCCCACTGCCCTCTTGCTCACGATCTCCTTGCCGGTCTCAGCAGGCTGAAGCAGTGCCATGGGGCAGAGGTTCTGCCCGCTGAGTTTGCTGATAGAGCAGGGCCTGGCTGGAGTGGGCACTCCACACAGATTGGTGCGGCAGGTGCAGGAATGGGTGAGAGGAGGCTGGTAGAGGCCTCAAGGGAGGAGGAAGGTACAGAACACTGGGCTGGCATATTCACCGGGTCTTCATGCCAAGGGCCCAGGGCTGGTTCCAGGCAGAGCAGGAGACCACAGCCCAGCTCCTTGGGAGGTCAGAATCCTCTCTCTCCCCCCTCACCCCACAGCTTCCCATGGGCTAACCCCATTACCAAGGAGTCTTTTGGAGCAAACTATTCATTGATTCACTTACCAAGCAAATGTTGACCAGGTCTGGTCAAGGGTGTGTGGATGCTGGGATAAGCAAGGACCTTCCAGAAAGTCCAAGTTCATGGTGGGGATGCAGGATGGGATGGTCCTGGTTGTACTAACCTGCTGTGCTCCAGGCACATTGCAGGTGTCAGCTCTTCATTCTCCCCCTGGAGCCTGCAAAGCTCAACCTAGCCATCTCCTTCATGCAGCGTCCCTGGTCCCCCACCTGCACCCTCACCACTGAGCCCTGCCAGCTCACCTCTCCCACTGGTAACCTCAACCCTCCCCATCACAGGGTGTGTTTTGCAGTCTCCTTGTTTCTTTCTTCCACCAAACTGGGGCTCTAGGAGGTCAAGGCCTAGGGTCTTCGATGTCTTCACGTCCCCAGCAGCTGGCACACAGCAGGCCCTCAGAAAATGTGGATAAAAAAGAAGTGATGGCTGGCCGGCTGCATAATGAGTTGACACATGAACGAATTCCACGGGGAGGCCTTGCTTGGGCAGAGTCGCAGGGAGTGAGGAGAGGCCGGGTGGAGGGGCAAGGGGAGGTCCTTGCTCTGAGACTGAGGAGGGGTGCGGAGTCTGGAAAGGGAGGTGGGGCTAAGCAATGATACTGCTGCGCTGCTGAGTGCCTGCTGTGCTGGGGTCCACCACTGGACTTCCCCAATGACACCATCAACTGGGGACCAGGGACTCCCACCGGGCCGAAGGTATAACGCTAGGAAGTGGTAGAAGTGGGCTTTGACACGAAGGCCTCAAAGGCCTGCCGGAGACGTCTGGACTCTGTCTGCAGGCTGTGCTCTCAGAGGGCGCACAGGGCACCCCCTGCCTTGAGAAGCAGTTTTTGAGCCTGCCTCAGGGACCCCACCTCACCTGCGCTCGGGATCTCTCTGCTCTCACCTGCTTCCATTGTTTTAAGGCTTCCAGATGAGTTTGTATCTGGAAGGAAACAAGGATTCATTGGCGAATTGGATTTCTAGCTGCTGCAGGTACTGGGGAGCCATGGGAGGTTTCAGAGTCAAGAAGTACTGGATGAAAGGCTGTCTCTGTCACCCTTGGAAGCCCTTGACTTTTCAGGTTCTTTGTCTTCACAGCACTGACTGTTGGCTGTGTATGCCTCCGATCCCAAGCCTTGGCAGTCCTGCCAGCCTCACTGCTCTACACGACAGAGACCACAGCTTCACACCACAGCCCATGCGGCAGAACAGGGCTCACTAGGGATGGGCCTCTTGCCCCAGAGGTGCCTGGGCTGACGGTGGGACAGCTTCACTCCATCCCTGGGGCCTGAACCAAATCCCCAAGGAGCATGTGTGAGGGGCTGGGGCGCTCCTCCTTGGCTGGGGTGTTGAGGGGCCAAGGGCTCCCCCCTGCAAAACTCCAGGCCCCTTTCTGCCCTGTGCTGTGGAGGAACATCTCCTTGGGGAGGAGTTCTCAGACAGTCCAGGCTGCAGGAGCTGACCCGGGTGCATCAGGTCCTGGCTGGGTGACCCGGGAATGGCACCCCCACCCCTGGGGCTGGAACCACTCACCCAGCCTGACCCTGGAAGCTCAACCTCATCACCCACCAGCCCGACCCTGGAAGCTCAACTTCTTCACCCGCTGAGAGTGTCGGGCTGGGGCTGCAGAGGGCAAGGTGGGAGGCCAAATCCAGCCTGCCAGCCCCTGGGAGGCTCGGCCACTGGGGGTCCCTGTGAGGACAGCCACCGTCTTTCCTGACTGCAGTCACAGAAGCCCGACGCATTGGATTGCGCCTTTTTGATTTTGCAAGTGAGAACTGCCCCTGTTCCTGTGGCGGAGCCTGTGGTCTGCGGACACCTCTCGGCCCTTGGAGCACCCACTGACCGGTGCATGGGAGTCCGCAGCCCGCCTGCAGCCGGAGCATGTTCCCACTGCCCCAGGCTATTCTTAACAAGCCAAGCCTCTGGCTCCAGGGCTAAAAATACCACATGGGAGGCCTGTGGGAAAGCTGCCGCGGGCTATTTTAGTGATTTCTCGCTGGAGGTTTGGGGTCCCTGCATGGTGCCAGGACAGGCAGGGCACTGTGGCCTGCACCGCCCAGGGTCCCTCTCAGCCCATGTTGGGGCCCCTCTGTGTCAAGCGTCCTTAGCGCCCAACGGCAGCCACCTCTGGTGTCCAGGGAGGTGGAAGGGCCTGGGGGTCTTGAGCTCCCTCATTTCAGTTTCGGAGAAATGAGCTCCAAGTGGGGAGCAGGTGCCCGGGCTCACAGTGTGGTCTGTGGTGGAGAGACCAGCAGGTGCCCGGGGTCACAGTGTGGTCTGCGGTGGAGAGACCAGCAGGTGCCCGGGATCACAGTGTGGTCTGCGGTGGAGAGACCAGCAGGTGCCCGGGATCACAGTGTGGTCTGCGGTGGAGAGACCAGCAGGTGCCCGGGGTCACAGTGTGGTCTGCGGTGGAGAGACCAGCAGGTGCCCGGGGTCACAGTGTGGTCTGCGGTGGAGAGACCAGCAGGTGCCGGGGTCACAGTGTGGTCTGCGGTGGAGAGACCAGCAGTGCCCGGGGTCACAGTGTGGTCTGCGGTGGAGAGACCAGCAGGTGCCCGGGGTCACAGTGTGGTCTGCGGTGGAGAGACCAGCAGGTGCCCGGGGTCACAGTGTGGTCTGCGGTGGAGAGACCAGCAGGTGCCCGGGGTCACAGTGTGGTCTGCGGTGGAGAGACCAGCAGGTGCCCGGGGTCACAGTGTGGTCTGCGGTGGAGAGACCAGCAGGTGCCCGGGGTCACAGTGTGGTCTGCGGTGGAGAGACCAGCAGGTGCCTGGGGTCACAGTGTGGTCTGCAGTGGAGAGACCAGCGGGCACCCAGGGTCACAGTGTGGTCTGCGGTGGAGAGACCCCTGGACTACTCCCTGGCATGCGAGGTCTGGTCCAGCTGTCTCCCATCCAAGGGGCATTTGGGGGCCACAGCCGTGGTGTGCAGGTTCTCACTGGGCTTCTTGGACCAAGGCTTAGCTTCCCATTACCTTTCTGCAGCCTTCTCTGCCCACTTTCTTTCTCATGAACCTTTTCGTTGTTGATTTCCTGTCATCTCTCCCACAGTTTGCCAGGTGTGGCAGAGGGGGCTGTGGCCCTGCTGTGGGCATGCAAAACCAAGGCTCAGGAAGGAGAGGTGCGTGTCAAGGCTACAGCTGTGCAGGGCTGGGCCAGGCTGGCCTCACCCTTCCAAGACTGGGCGTCTTGGTGGTGCCACTGGCGCTCATGTCGGCCCTCTCCTGCCAGTTCCCCATGCCCAGGGCCCCGTGCCATGCTGGTGACTGATGGCCACTGTGTTCTCAGACTGGAGGGCCTGGCTCCTGGGCAGCTGCTGTGGGTCTGCACCTATGAGCTGTGTGTCCCCGCGATGGGGCCCTGATGGACAAGCACAATGATCATCCCCGACAGGTGGCACAACGTGCCATTGTGTGGGGCCCACCCCGGGCAGGTCCATTAACTCCCCTGCCCAGCAGGGCCTTCTCCAGGGCTGGACAAAGGCTCCTTCTCTGTACCCTCCTGTTGCCGTGGGAGAGGCCTGGGTCTGATGCCCACCTCAGGGGCTCAGAGGAGCAACTGGGGTGGCTGGAGGGGCCCAAGCCTGCTTCCCAACACTGCCTGCCTCAGACCAAAGAGGCCAGACCTGGGTGTCAAAACTACTCCATTGCCTGTTGACCAGAAACCCTAGGCAGTCAGTCAACCTCTCTGGGCCTTGTTGTGTCTCCCTCTTACCCTGGTTCAGGGACCCAGGCCTGTCCTTGCGTGGGATCCAGACCCGGGGGTGTGGTGAGTGGCTGTGCTCAGGGAAGTCCCCCTTGGCCTGCAGGACAGAGGCCCGGGATGCATCACGATGTTCTTCCGTGGCAGTGACAGTGGCAGGATGGAAGGACCCACTGCCGGGCCCACTAGGGTGGGACCAGGCCAGGGGAGAGGAGGGCCGAGGCCTGTGCCGTGCATGCAGGATTATCGGGGTCGCGGGGGGCGGCATGAGACCCTCTTCCTGCCACTTGGCTGGAGCTGGGGTCCTGGCCCAGAGGGCCGAAGGGCCTTGGGCAAATTCCCTCCATCCATGTCGGTGCCTCAGTTTCCTCCTCTGCAGAATGGAGATCTTCAAGGCGGCTCCCATCTTGACCCATGTAGGGACCTGGGAGGACAGGGGACAAAGAGGCACAGCCGGTTACCAGGCTATCACTGTGGGGAAGGAGATGGGGATGTCGGAGTGGGAGGCATCTGACAAAATTCTCCTTGGACAAGATTTCTGCCTGAGCCAGGACCTGCCTCTGGGAGCTCAGACAGCACCACCCAGACTCAGGAGTGCCTTGGGGGCCTCCACGAGAGACGCCCATCCACACCTGCCTGGGGAGCACCCTGCTGCCACTCAGGAGCTCCCTGCTGTGCCACACTGGTCCCCTTAAAACTGGAAATTCCACGACCCACAAGGAATCAGCCACAGGGAGGCCCAGTGCCGTGACTGATGGGGACCAGGACCCCAAGGGGACCACCAGGGCCAGCACACATGGACACCACACGGCCCCTTCCTGAGGACAGGGCGGAGGCCAAGCCTAGCTCCCCGTCAGCCCTTACTCGGGCCCTGCCCCGTGGGGACCTCAAAACACCATCTCCCGATTCACAGATGAGAAAATGGGCCACAGAGAGGGTGAGCGTCACGGCAGACAAGATTTCCACCCTGGCTCCCGCGAGTGACTTTTCTGAGGCCCCCGGTGGCCTGCAGCCCTCACAGGGCTCCCTCTTCTTCCCATGCCATCCCACCCTGTCCAGCTGGCTCTCCTGGGCTTTCCAGACCCCTCTCTCCTCCCATCCTCCGCTCTCCTCCTCCCTCCCCTTTCCCTCTTCTGTGCCAGCTCCAAGCACCGCACCCAAGCCTTGGGGACACGGTGTGGCCTCCAGCATTCCTGCCCTGTTTTCATTTAGGGGACGCCCCCAAAATACTCCGCCTGCGGGAGGCGGCAGCCGCCCCAGGCCCCCTGGGAATGCGCTTGCAAGCCTTGGCTGGGCCGTGCTGGCAGGGGCAGGGAATGCAGAGGCGGCAGAGTAGCGGGGGCCAGGACCCCCCAGCATGGCTTTTCGGGTTAACGCGAAAGAGGAGACCGCGCAGCTCCGGGCCCGGAGAGGACCTCAGGAATGTGGTGGTTCAGAGCTGACATCCACATTTCCCTGTCTGCCTGGATCCAGTTCGGCGACAGTGGGGCAGCGCCAGGAGGAGGGCCAGCAACACAGCCAGGCAGCCGTCCTGGGGCTGGCTGGCAGTTCAAAGCCCTGCCACAGAGCCCCAGCCCTGCCACCCATCGCGGGGGCGTGTGGAGCTCCTCATATGGGCTGGGCCTTCCTGGAAGATGATCCCTGGGACTGGGAGAGGCCCCTCCCCTGTCCCCATAGGCTGTGCCCTCTCTCCTCATCCTCAATCTCTGAGCAGATGGCACCTTCCTCAGGAAGACCTCCCAGGACAGCGAGGGGAGGGCAACTGCTCCTCCACCTTCCCTGGCCCTGCGTGTCTGCTCTGGAGCAAGCTCAATTCTAAGCGTTCCTGGGCCCACGGGCCCCTCGCGGCTGAAGCACCGCTTTTGCGCCTTCACCTCGTTTTGGAATCAGAAGCCAAGCTCAGGCAGCACCCGGGGAGATGAACGTGGGGGCTCTAGTGGGCAGGTGGACCTCGTGGTGCTGACCAAACTCTAGCCAAGTTTCAAGGCCCGGCTCTCAGATGCTCCCCCAGATGGCCCACAGCTGGCTAACATCTGGTGCTGAGATGGTCTGCCTGGGGCAGGACACAGACCTCACCACGGGCAGGATTTCTTCCCAAAGCTGTGCCATCCCTCGAGTCCCTGGGGATGCTGGTGACAGTGCAGACCCCAGGCCCAGCAGTGGGGCTGCAGTGACCCACGGTTATCATGGGAACTCCATACCTGAGGTAAGAGCTTGGACCTTGGCTTGGGAGGTCCCAGGCTGCATCACCCTGGGCCTCAGTTTCCCCTTCTGTCATGCAGGAAGACACCGCTGTCCTGCCTGTCTGTGTGGTTAAGACAGGGTCCCCATTTGAGATGCCTCCAGGATCTCAGATAGCACCACCCTGACACAAGAGTGCCTAGGGGGCCTCGGCGAGAGATACCCACCCCACACCTGCCTGGCAGGCTCCCCGCTGCAGCTAAGGATGCAGCAGAGGCTAAACAAGGGGGTCCTGCTACCTCCCCGCTACAGGCAGGACCACGGGAGCCCTGGCAGAGCTCCTGAACTGGGCTTCCTGGCTTCAGGAAGCAGAATGGCAGCAGAAGGCCGGGAGGGGAACCCCACTGGCCAGGTGGCCAGTCCACAGATGTTGTACTTGCCTCCTGACCTCAAATATTGGCTAGGGCAGGCAGAGGGGTCAGCAGTGCTGGCCAGGCAGCAGGCGCCGGTCAGTCTGCTGCTGAGTGACATAGACGATGTCCTGGCTGGGGCCAGCCCCATCCCCCACCCGTGCTCCCCTCACCAGACAAGAGGCACCTCTGCAGCAAGCCAGAGCCTATGGCCAATGCCTACCCTCTAGCCCACGCCCCCACGAGAGGGTCCCACCTTATCAGCAGTGTTGCCTGCACCTAGGCAGGCACCTGGGGCTAGGGGCGGAGCTTCCCCTGGTTCTTCTGGTGTCTGGGACAAATATTTGTTGAATGAATGTTAAGTCCAGCGAGGTCAGTGGCACCATCAACCCTGACTCCGAGAATTCCTGAGCCCCCAGCACATTTATTCTCCCCGCCGCTGACCTTCACTGAGAGCGGATGAGAAGACCTTGGAACCCTAAGGGTCTGCGTCCAACTCCTGGCTCCATTATGTTCCTGGGGGAAAACCCTTTGCCTCTCTGACTCTCTGGGTCCTCGTCTGTGGCCTGGGCACTATATCACCCATTTGCTTGGAGGTCAAGTAAGATTTAGTGTGCAAAGCACCTGACTTGGAGGATCTGGCCATGAATTACCCCCCGCCCCCCACTTCCTGTACGCAGTGACATGCTGAGCTCAGGACAAGGTGTGGGGTGAGCGGTGGTGGTGGTGGCTGGTTCAGAGATTTGAGCACAGTCCGCTTGTGTCAAACTACTGGTCAGCTGTAGCAGATAAAACCGGGACACAAATCATTGTAAATCACACACACTAGAAGATTCTCTGCCTTCAGAGAAAACAAAGGAACCAGTGAAGCCTCTGGTGCTGTGGACGGCTTCAGGGAGGTGACCTGCAGATGGTCCTGAGTGCAGGGTTTGACCCAGCGGGAGGAGGACAGTGCAAAGCACAGACTGAAGATGAGACCCCAGGAGCCCAGGGAACCTGCCCACGGCCACCCATTGCCGAGTGCTGCCCAACGGCCGGGCTCAGCAGCTGCACGGGCCAGCGCGACACAGGGCAGGCCCGCTTGGCGGAGTCAGAGGAGTGTCCTCTTCTCCTTCCAGAAACTGCTGGGCCTTTTCTCATGCCTGAAACACTCCTGTTTCACACTAGAGGTCCTTAAAAGCTGTGCCTTCATGAGGCGTCCTTTGTGAAAACGCCTTCAGTAACTGCTTTTGGGAGGCAGGGGAGTCACTTGAAGTTGTGGCATCTCAGAGTTCCCTTGGGACACCATTCAACAAGGATGTGCAGAAGGCAACACCCTTCTGGAGGTGGACAAGGAGCAGGTGCATGGGGCTCTGGGCTCACAGCAGGGGTGCAGGCCCGGTGGCCATCAGAAGACCCTCCTGCCGGGTCTGTGTGTGCCCATGCCGCAACTGTCCCTCCTTTCTCCCACAGAGGCTCTGTGTCCTCTCACTGGGCGGCCCTGACTCTCCTTCTCCCATGACCTCGTGTCTGGAGGCCATGCCCTGGCCTGTCTGTTTCTTGGCTGAGTGTTCTGAGGTCTCTATCTCAAAGCTGCAGAACGCAGGCTCTAAGGAGTGAGGCGGCGCCCCGAGAGCATCCTCCCTTCCCTGGAGCTGACGTGGGGCTCACAGCAGGTACATAGGGCCCTAGTTCCCCTTTACTTCACAGTTGGGAACCTGAGGCCTGGGGAGCGGGAGCTGCCCGTGTGGGGTCGTGGAATGAGTTGGGCATCACCCAGAGCCCCAGCCAGCCTGCCCCCGCGGGGCCCTTGGCTCGGCTGCCTTAGACAAAGGCTCTTCTTTGAAGCGCCTGAGACAGAGCCCCTGGTTTCCGGCCCCAGCCCACCGGGAGGCACCCGCCTCGGCAGCTGTCTTCATTTGCTGCCCACCAGCCGGGCCGGCCCGGACCTTGGTTTATTGTCAGCTTCCTTGCCAGAAATATGCTCCAACAAATGCTGTAAACAAACGGGACAATTGCAGACCATCACGCTTGGATTTCTCTCTAATATGCATAAAATGGGGTGCGGCTGGGACTGCCTGACCAGCAGCCTCTGCTAAGCAAAAGCCCCCTCTGGATGTGGGCCTGACCACAGCAGGCTCTTCCCCTCCTCTGAGCCCACAGCCCTCGAGCCTGGGTCACAGACAGGTCCTGATGCTATTCTACCTTCAGCCTACCCATGGAGAAGGTTTCTTCATCTATTTAGTAAACACTGACCTAGTGTTTGCTAGGGGTTGGCATTGTTCCAATATCCTGTGAATGTCCCTCATTTTATCCTTATAAAAACCTATGAGGTAGGGCATATCATGATCCTACTTTATAGAGAAGGAAACTGAAGTACAGAGAGGTTAAGTAACAGGCCCAAAGACACACAGCTAATAAGTGGAGGACGTGGAATTCCACCCCAGGCTGTGGGCTCCAGAGTGTAAGTTCTGGCCAGAGAGAAGTTTGGGAAGAGGAATCCATGGGGCAGAGGACGTGGAGTCCTGATGAAAGAAAGAAGGGGACTCCAGACCCTGGCAAAGCAGATGACTGCCCTCTCTTGCACAGACCTGCTCTGGGCAGCGTTGCTGGGACTCTGGGAAGCAGTGAGTACCCACACTCCCTCCTTCC
Organism: Trachypithecus francoisi; assembly: GCF_009764315.1. Lineage (NCBI taxonomy): Eukaryota > Metazoa > Chordata > Mammalia > Primates > Cercopithecidae > Trachypithecus > Trachypithecus francoisi. Next base: position 5,023,100 of record NW_022681473.1, read on the forward strand.
ATGGACCTCCGAAGTGTCTGTGAGAGTTTAGTGCTATGGGCTGAATCACATCCCCCCACAATTAGCATATTGAAGTCTTAACCCCCAGGACCCTAGAATGTGACATCATTTGCAGATAGGATCTTTACAGATGAAATCAAGTGAAAAGGAAGCCACTAGGGTGGGCCCTAATTCAATATGACTGGCATCCTCGTAAGATTAGGACACAGACCCACAGAGAGGAACAACCCTGTGAAAATGCGAGGAGAAGATGCTGTCTACGAGCCAAGGAAAGAGACTGCAGAAGAACCAGCCCTGCCACACCTTGATCTTAGATGTCCAGCCTCCAGGACAGTGAGAGAAGAAACATCTGTTTGTAAGCAACCCAGTCTGCAGAAATTTCTGGTATGATGAACTATATAAATCAATCAGTGTAACTTCCTTCTCTCTCTTCCTTTCTTCCATCCATTCATCCATCCATCCATCCATCCATTAGTCCATCCACTCATCCATTCATCCACCTACTCATTCATCCACCTACTCATCCATCCACTTACTCTTCCATCCATCCACTCATCCATCCATCCACTCATCATCCATCCATCCATCCATCCATCCATCCATTCATCCACTCATCCATCTATCCATGCATGCATCCATCCATCCATTCATCCATCCACTCGTCCATCCATCCACTTATCCATCCATCCATTCATCCATCCACTCATCCATCCATCCACTCATCATCCATCCATCCATCCATTCATCCACTCATCCATCTATCCATGCATCCATCCATCCATCCATCCATCCACCCATCCATCCATCCACTCATCCATCCATCCATGCATCCATCCATCCATCTATTCATCCATCCACTCATCCATCCATCCACTCATCCATCATCCATTCATCCACCCACTCATCCATCCATCCACTCATCCATCCATCCAGTCATCATCCATCCACCCACCCATCTATCCATCCATCCATCCATCCATCCATCCATCCACCCATCCATCCATCCACTCATCCATCTATCCATGCATCCATCCATCCATCCATTCATCCATCCACTCGTCCATCCATCCACTCATCCATCCATCCACTCATCATCCATCCATCCACCCATCCATCCATCCACTCATCCATCCATCCATGCATCCATCCATCCATCCATCCATTCATCCATCCACTCATCCATCCATTCACTCATCCATCATCCATTCATCCACCCACTCATCCATCCATCCACTCATCATCCATCCACCCACCCATCTATCCATCCATCCATCCATCCATCCACCCATCCATCCATCCACTCATCCATCTATCCATGCATCCATCCATCCATCCATTCATCCATCCACTCGTCCATCCATCCACTCATCCATCCATCCATTCATCCATCCACTCATCCATCCATCCACTCATCCATCTATCCACTCATCATCCATCCATGCATCCATCCATTCATCCACTCATCCATCCATCCACTCATCATCCATCCATCCATCCATTCATCCACTCATACATCCATCCATGCATCCATCCATCCATCCATTCATCCATCCACTCATCCATCCATCCACTCATCCATCATCCATTCATCCACCCACTCATCCATCCATCCACTCATCCATCCATCCACTCATCATCCATCCATCCATCCATCCATCCATCCATCCATCCATCCACTCATCCATCTATCCATGCATCCATCCATCCATCCATTCATCCATCCACTCATCCATTCATCCATTCATCCATCCTCTCGTCCATCCATCCACTTGTCCATCCATCCACTCATCCATCCATCCATTCATCCATCCATCCATTCATTCATCCATCTACTTGATAATGGTTTGGTTGTGTCCCCACTCTCATCTCACCTTGAATTTTAATAATCCCCAGGTGTCCAGGGCAGGGCCAGGTGGAAATAATTGAATCATGAGGGCGGTTTACCCCATACTGTTCTCATGGTAGTGAAAGAGTCTCACAAGATCTGCTGGTTTTATAAATTGGAGTTCCCCTACGCACGCTGTCTTGCCCGCCACCATGCAAGATATGCCTTTGCTTCTCTTTTGCCTTCTGCCATGATTGTGAGGCCTCCCTAGCCAAGTGGAACTGTGAGTCCATTAAACCTCTTTCCTTTATAAATTACCCAGTCTCGGGTATGTCTTTATTAGCAGCATGAGAATAGACTAATACACCACTCATCCATCCATCCATCCATCCGTCTACTCATCCATCCATCCATCCATCCATCCATCCATTCACCCACCTCCCTCCCTCCCTATCTAAAGGGCTTACAATCTCAAAGCTGGCAGAGACCTTACTTGCTGGATGGAGCCTGGTGTAGCCCTTCCTCTGTAGGGATCTCCTGCAGGTGTCCCCAGGGCCTCTCTGTGAGCCACTCTGTTTGCAGATGCTCAAGCTGCCCTCTGCCCTACAGAGCTCTTCCCTCTTGCCTTGGGGTGTTCATTGGGCTTGGCTCCTCCGCACGGGATGGCACTTGTCACAAGGTGGGAGCTCCAGTGCCTATGGCTGCCCCCAGCCTCAGCATTCCCAGAGGGCTGCATGGGCCTCTATGTGAGGACCTGGTTCCGGGAAGGTCTTTTGCCACAGTGAGCTGCATCAGCCTGGACTGTCAGAGGAGCCCTCTTGGAGTGACTGCTGAGTTCGAGGGGGTGTGTGGGAGGTCTGGCTCCTTTTGCCTGGGAGACCTGAAGTTGGCTGGACTGTGGACCTTTCAGGGCCCCTGCCACTTGCCCAGAGTGTATGTGACGTCCCAGGGTGCGGCCTGAGAGCTTCTGGTGGGAACTCCTGAATTGAGTGAGGGCAGCCATCACAAGCCCCATTCTAACGGTGGCAGAGTGTGGACTCCGATGTGTGGACCGCTAGGTCGGTTGAGTGGCACAGCCTCCTGGCGCCTCCTCATCTGTCAAATGGGAAATGCTAGTAACACTGGCTGCCCCAGCGGCTGCTCTGATGGAAGGAGGGAAGCTGGTCCTGGGCTTGCAGCCATGCTTGGTGTGAACATGCTGTCTATAGCGTTGCCAGCACAGCCCCACCTCAGCCCCATGCCCAGCACACTTGTAGGTGCCTGGCACCTGACATACAGTTGCTAGCGAGCTGTGCACTCAGGCATGGCTCTGTCCCTGGACTGGGTGGCAATGGGGCGACCTGAGGGTTCCTTGGGAATCCTGAGGGTTCAAGGGAACCTCGGAATCAGAGAGGCCTGTGCTACCTCACACTCTCCTCCTCACACCCCATTGTCTGCAGGCCCTTGGCAACTCCTGACCTCTCCAAAACTCTTCTACATGATGAGGTCAGCAGGGTGCCTGCTGGCATTCCATCCAAGTTGCGGATCCTGCCCAGTGCTGGCTCAGCACCAGAGTCATCACTGTGGTGACCTGAACACTTAGGTCCACGATTCATAGCAGGGAGGAGGAATTGAGTCTGGATGATGATGTCTGCAGACCTTTCCTAACTGTTTCACAGAGAAGAGCGTTGAGGGGTGCAGACTCCCCCTCAACTGCATCCTGAGGGTGGGACTGTCAGGTGAAGGGAAGCTCTCAGAGGACTTCTCAATTTCCCAAGACGCAGACTCAAAGAAGAGAATACAAAGGGTCTGACAACCCTCCAGCCCTGTCTGAGCAACTTTTTCCCAGCATGCCAAGGGGACAACAACATTGACTCTGGTCAGGGTTCTGGGTGCCCGTGATGTCTGCAGCCGCACACCCAAGGGCCTCCAGCTCCTGTCCATACCAGCACAGACTCCTGGGAACTCTCCCTGGGAAGCTGACGGGGTCCTGGGATGTGCTCAGGGTCAGGTCTGCGGAAGGACCCTAGCCAGTGTTGGGAACCGCTGCTGGCTCCGGCCTGGGTTAGCTGTGTGGCCCCGGCTTGCCATGTCACCCTGCCTTCCCCTGGGAGAGAGGAGGCCAAGGCAGCCAGGAAACACCTCTTTGTCTTGGTGCCCACGGCTGTCGGATAAAGCCGTTGAGCCAGCCGCAATTGGGGCATCCAGACTGCTTTTCCAGCCATGCCAGGCCTCGCCCCACTGTCCCGTTTGCCCGAAGGGGGCTGATGAGTTTAGTAATGTTTACTGAGCACCCGCCCACCTTGTGGAGCTGACAGCCAGGGAGAGGAGTTGGCTGCAGACTTTGCCCTCACAGGCAAGACAGCCACACCTTGAACTCTGTCTCAAGGAAGAGAGTGGGCAGCTCACCAGAGAGGCCAGAGGAGGCAGCAGGAGAGCCCGGGGAAGGTGGGGTCTCTCCAGCCAGGGGCTTCCTGAAAGAGCTGCCTTCTGAGCAAGCCCCCCAGGCTAGGAAGACGTGCACCTGCTGAGCTGGGCAGGAGAAGGTGGCCCAGGGGAGGACCCAGCAGGGGTAGAGGTTTGGAGATGGCAGGTCCTGAGGGAAGTGGAGGGTGGGTATGCATTCTGGGGAAGGTAAGGCTGCCTGCGGAGGTCGAGAGTTCAAGCTAAGTGGCTGGAGGCTGTGACCCTCAGGGTCCGGGCAGCCAGGCAAGGAGGAGAGGAGAAGATGCCACACTAGAGAAGCTGGCCCACTCCACCCCTTTGTCTTCTCCTCATCTGCAGCACCCTTCTCTTATACCAAATGTGCACAACAGGGCGTTTTTCTGCTTATAAGAATAATACATGTTGATTGCAAAAGCCATAGGGAAAGCAGAGAACAGTTAGGGCACCACAGGCAACCTCGGCAGAGATCATCACAGCTCACATGCTCATGCTTAGATGTGTTTCCTTCTGGTCTTTTTTATGTTCTTCTACACATATACCACCCACTTGTTTTTTCTTTTCTCTCTGTCTTCTCTTTTTTTTTTTTTTTTTTTTTGAGACAGAGTCTTACTCTGTCACCCAGGCTGGAGTGCAGTGGTGCGATCTTGGCTCACTGCAACTTCCGCCTCCCGGGTTCAAGGGATTCTCCTGCCTCAGCCTCCTGAGTAGCTGGAATTGCAGGTGCCTGCCATTATGCCCATCAATTTTTTGTATTTTTAGTAGAGACAGGGTTTTATCACATTGGCCAGGCTGGTCTTGAACTCCTGACCTCAAGTTATGCACCTACTTCAGCCTCCCAAGCTGCTGGGATTACAGGCATGAGCCACCGCACCCGGCCCACATTTGTTTCTCTTAAGTCACATCACAGTGTTGTTTTGTAACTTATATTTTCACAAGAAAACATATTATGATATCTTGCCATCTGATTACTGGTTTTTTGGGTTTTTTTTTTTTTTTTTGAGATGGAGTCTCGCTTTGTCACCCAGGCTGGAATGCAGTGGCCTGATCTCAGCTCACTGCAGCCTTCGCCTCCTGGGTTCAAGTGATTCTCCTGCCTCGTCTCCTGG